>NC_064435.1:63465787-64090787 GCF_023343835.1 Lagopus muta | reverse complement strand
TCAGTCTGCACAACAGAAGAAGAAACATTTCATCTTTCACTTCCAAGCTCAGTAAGTTTAACTTCAAAATCTTTGCAACCAGATAAGGAGACTGAACTTAAGAAGTTTGCAGGACTCAGATAAGGAATCTTCTGAAGCTAACTCAACTTTCGTAAGTGACTTCTGTCAGGCTCTGCGTACACTGAACAAAAGTTAAACACTTCAGTGTGAATGGTGATAGAAGAGACAAGGTCTAAATTACACTGTAAGACAAATATACTTTTACACGACAGACATTTCTATTAGTGACAGATGTTCATTTTGGAGTTAAAGCGCCTCAGCAAACAGTTAACATAGAACAAAACAGATTTTTCAGTTGCTTAAGAAAGTAAGCAGAAATACCTTACTGTCAAGCTTCAGCATGACTCTTCCAAGCCCTCTGATGGGACGCGGTGCAAGAGCTTCCTGACGTTCTTTCACAAAGTTTTCAACAAGTTGCCACCAACTTTTGCAACGTTTTGCCATGAAACTCAGAACTCCAAAATGAACGACGAGTTTTTTAAGTGCCCAAGCTGCAACCACAAGAAGGAAATAAAAGGATTAGTGATTTTCAGAGGAGCACCACAAAACTATGCGAGTATGGAAGATCTACAAAAAAGAAAGAAAAGGTTTTATTTTGCATTAGAAACCACCTTGAGAATTTTGAAGTGATTTTACTACTAATCTCCTCATTCACTTAACAGACACACTTATCTACACTGAATTCAAACTGCACAAGAACAGAAGTGCCCATGCACTGCATAATTAGGCATCTAACATTTCAGCAAGGCCTAAGATAAGCAGGTGCCAATCTGTGATTCCAGTACAGTGGGTTTATCATATGTTCATATGTACATACACAGCACAGATATCATGCTTAGAACTTATTAAAAGATTATATGTAAGAGAAGTTCTTCACTCATTCCTCGAGTTCCAGGCCTTCTATTCTGCTAAACCTACCTCTTCTATCAAGAGACTGACAACAGATCACAAAGTGAGTATACAAACCTTCAACTGAAATACAACTACTGATGATTTTTGCTTTTAAACATTTAAAACATTATCTTGAGATCAGCTCTGTATCTTGGTTTGAAGATCATCACAAAAAGCTTCAGAAAAATCTACACTGCTCCTCAAAACTAGATAAAAGAAATAGGTCACAGAATGGTTTGGGTTGGAGGGGACCTTTAAGATCATCTAGTTCCAGCCCCCTGCAACAGGCAGGGACACCTCCCACTAGACCAGGTTGCTCACAGCACCATCCAGCCTGGCTTTCAATGCTTCCAGGGAGGGGGCATCCACAGCTGCTCCGGGCAACCTGCTCCAGTGCCTCACCACCCTCACAGTATTTTCTCCTAATATCTACCCTCTGCCACTTTAAAATCATTTCCCCTTGCTCTTTGCTGCCTGCCCTTCTAAAAAGTCCCTCTCCAGCTTTCTTGCAGGCCCCCTTCAAGTACTGGAAGGCCACTATAAAGCCCACTCAGAGCCTTCTCCAGGCTGAAGAGCCCCAGCTCCCTCAGCCTGCCCTTGCAGGAGACATGCTCCACCCCTCTGATTACTTTCATGGCCCTCCTCCGGACCCACTCAATGAACAACTCTTCCCTTTCCTTTTGAAAAGAAGCGTTTTGCTATCACAGATAGCTTCTCTCCGATATTCCTAACGTGGATCCACTGTACTTAACAACATTAGAAGTCTAGCATTATAGTTAAGGAAAAAAAACACACAGGTATCTGTTTACCTCCAATAAGATACTGCCCAGAAACTTCCACATAAGTTTTTTTCTAAGATATCTCTGTTCTCCTTGCTTACTGAGTATTTACTCAAAAACTAGTAAAAAAAATCACGATAAAGAATGTGAAAGCAAAGAAAGAATGCCACATACAAAACTTTCCTCAGAAACTAATGGGCCTTTAATACCCTGATTTTTTTTTTGCCACATTTTTTTTTATTCAACCTCTGTAATACAACTGATTTTACTGGAGTATCAGTGAGAACATACAAGTTGCTAAAAACATAACATGATCCTATATATCATATTTACTGCAGTATTTGATACTGAACTCCCCATCACTATATTCAAACACAGTTTTAAATAAGATTTTCTTTCTCCAAATTAGATGCATTACTTACTGCCACACTTCCGTACTACAACAATCCTCCCGTCATGCAAAACACTCCTTACGCTTCTACTTGGAGATATCCAAAATGACATCTGTGGCCCCAAAGGCAAACTTCTAACACCCACAGTGCATTTATCAAGGTTCCACAAAAGCCTATTACTTTAAAGCAATTCAGGTATATGAAGAGCTCACTCAACAATTCACTGAGATTTGGTTTGCTTGCCTCTGGCACCATCATGTGGCAAATACAGGATTTAGCCTCTTAAATTAAATAATCTAGTAAGCTTTCTTACAGAGATCATCAGGTGAACAAACAGGAGAAAAGCGCAAGTGCCAACCTGCAGCACTTAACTTGTAGGTTGAAGCTTTGTATGACAGAATGCCACTGATGGTAAATACACTGATAGCAAACCAGGGAAAGTTTGCATTTTCAAGAAGCAAGTGACACATTTGAAACGGCGTTCTAAACTTTTGCTGTTATTTAAACACAAACATTTGAACAGTATCTTTTAAAGTAACTGACTGCACACTTTCTGCAAATGGGATATCAGCAAGTCTAACAGTGAATCACACAGCTGAAATTACAGTAGGATAAAGAGTCGAGAGAAAAAGTGAAATATATATTTGACAGAACAAGCAAGCAAATGAAAGACCTTAAGGCAAGACAATACCAGGCTGACATCACTGAGCAAATGCTACAGAGTGTTCCACAATTTGGTTTATTGCTTAGCTTTTCAATTCAAAAGTCATCCTTTCACCTTATCATTTTGTGGAATAATTACTTTCTGTCCTCTACATCAAGCAATTTTAAGAGCATCTCATTCCACTGAATGAAAAATTATTTCAAGGAAAAACATTAATGGTTGCAAGATATTACTAATAATCTAAATCCTGTTTCACATGCATCCTTTCTACTAGTGTGAGTTATGCTATCAAAAGTAACCCCTTCGAACTTCAAGATTTGTTGTTGATGACGTTTGTTTTTAAACACGCTAGAAGCAATCTCCTCCAGGTCTCTGAATTTAAGTATATTTATCAGCCTTAAACTTGGAAAGTTGCAGGAAAACTTGCTTTATATGCCCTGCTATTTTCCACTACTATGTATTTTTAATACCACTTCTCTTTTATTAAACTGGGTTTATTCTCATCTGCTTTCTCACACTTGATGTGATCCACTGGTATAATTTCAGCTCTGTTCATCATTATACTGCCTTCTCATAACATTTTTGTGGTGATAGAGTTACATTCATTGTCTACAGCTAAGAAAAAGCACTTACTGCCCAGTGTTTCTCATAAGACAGCAGGTCACAAAACATTCTCAAAATTAATTTCTATTTTGGCTTGAGTTTATTGCTCAGGTAGCTGATTTAACCTTAGGGACTGGCAACAGCAGTATTCATCCATTTCAATTACAGATTCGCACTCTCATCTAAATTTGTCTGGATCAAACTTACAACCAACCACCGTTGTCTGCCTAACTGCAAAATTATTGTGCCCATTTTCCCCTCCCACACAAGCAGTTATTTCCAACTATTACACCACCCTTGAGATTTTTAGGAAACTGGAGAGTCTATAATGTCTTTGTGTACCAGGTATCAGAGTGGCCTTCACAGAAAGAGACCAGAGAAGAGTACAAGGTGGTTCTAGCCAGCTCCTCAACAGGCCTAGAGCAGACCACAGCTGAGCCAAATGTGCTGCCTCCATGAAAGCGTTTTTAAGAAAGAGCAGAAAATGCTAGAGGAGAGGAGGAAGGAACATAGAAGAGAACAGGGAGGAAATGAACAGAGAGGAGGAAGGAACAAGAAGGGCAGAGGAGCAGAAGTGCCCCATTAGAGAGCAGGTGCACCAGAGGGACTGCGGTGCTAGCCTACATGCCTCAGTGGGGGCAACACAGCCTACGGATAAGCCTACACTGAAGCACAGGGAAAGAGTAAGCAGCTTTGTGGTACTTTTGCTGCTTGCTGGACCCACCCACAAAACATGGAAAAGGGGTAAATAGTATTAGATGCATTAAAAATGCTGATAGTTAATGTTTAGAGAAAAGCCAAAAGAAATCAGGGAACTCACTTTGTTTACAGTTGGGGAAAGGACAATTCAGATTTACAACAGGCCAGACTTATTTCTAGAGTTCCTATCTTCCCTATCTACCCTCCAAGAAAGGCTACTGGAGTGGCATTCAGCTTATAAATCACTTCCTCAGACCGCTATCAAATATTCCATTCTTCTTGATATATAACAGAACAGATGCACAGATGTGAAGTGACAAAGCCAACTAGCCCGAGAGCTAGAATTAGAATCAAATTTATCTTGTGATTTGTTCACAGAATTTAGCAACATATTTTTAATGGAAATTAAAATAGATGTATGAGCTGTACTTCAACAGTGAATAACAGCAAAAATATTTTCTGTGAATACGTACAGAAACATTAAAGAGAGGACATCAAAAGGAAGAAAACAAAAGTACTCCAAACCAAAAGCATTCCTACAATCTAAGGTGTGGCACTAAATTGTTCCAGGTAACGTACATAGTAACAACACGGCAACAGACAGCCCACATTAATCCTATTAGAAACTACAGTTCATAGATAACATTGATGTTTTTGAACTCTGAACACCTGAAAACAGAAAGTCATTAAAAAACTTTAAATTTTAAAAAGCTGTATAAGCCTATAGACCTTTTCTTTTACTTCACTTTACACAAAGTCTACAGCTATCCAAAGTCATCATTTAAAAAAACACGCACAGTAATTATATTACTACCTGCAAAAGGCACTGGCAATAGCTGCACAATCCATAAATTTAGCCAGATCTGGACAATAACAATTGCCCACACAAGTGTAACGAAGTAAACATCACTAGTCTTCTTTTTTTTAAGAAAAGAACCAATCTCAGGTCTTTGTCTGTTCCCAGAAGAGGACGCAGAGGAGAAAGATGATGAAGCTTGTGGAGGTGGATCACCTTCTGTGGCAGCTAAAACAAACAAAAGCAAAGAAGTGGAAGTTATCACATTAATCTCCACCGCAGAACAGAATATTGCTCCCTACGGCCAGCTTATCCAGTTGATGATTTTGTGTTGTTGCTATTTTTATTTCCTTGTAATTTCACTAGATGACAGGAACGGCTTTCACACCGATCTGTGACTTGAAAAGCTAGAACAGGGCTGCATAGGCTTTCCCAAATCACGCATCACCATGTCAGACAGTACAGGGAGGAACAGAAAAGAGATGCTACAGCCTCTAAGAGGCCTCTTATTGCCACACATTAATTGCAAGCTAGATGTACTTTAGCAAATAACCACAAAACTCTGGAAACCTCAGGAAAACAGAAATTTTTGTATTAATTTTTTCAAGGACTCCTTTAAAAGAAACTCCTTTAAACAAAATGCACAAACAAAATGAGAATCTTAAAGAGTGTCTTCAGGTTCTGTAAAACCTTATTAAATGCAGTCCATAATGTCTTTGTAGATGAGAAGATAGGAAACTGTATTTGTCCTTTTTCTATTGTGAAGGGAAAGAACAGCAGCATTCACATGCCAAAAAATACAAAACAGGCTAACTGCCTCAATAACAAAAAACAGAACAAAACAAAGAAAAAAAAAAAAAAAAAAAAAAAGACACCTTTGTGAAACCGCTGTAGTTTGCTTCCAGCTAAGAGGGAACTTAACAATTTGAAAACAGAAAAGAAGTTCTCTTTAAGAGGAAAAGAAATTAAAACTAACGCGTAAGTTAAAAAAGAAAAAAAAAAACAGCAATAAAGAAAACCACAACTATTTACACTATAGATCTGTGGGAGACTGACTCTTAACTGTATGTTCAAAATCCAGGCAAAAAAACACCACCCACTTCCAAAATTAAATGTAAGAAAGAGCAATAAAAGAAGGCTGCCACACAATGCTCCATTCTGAAATTTCAGGATATGCCCATGGTGTTCTGTGCTTATTTTCATAATAGTCTTGTAAAATGTAGAAATAAAGATGAGAAAAGAGTAAATTGTCCACAGTCATTTCCATATTTAAAAAACAAGTTTGCTTTCAAGTACAGTTTACACTGACATATTTAAAATTTGGAAGGGTGTTTGTTTCAACAACAGATTTCTGAAGAGATTGCTCTACATCAACTGTTTTTTACCCAACTGCTGAAGTAACTTCTTAGCTTCACAAAAGGCACTCTTTAGACATTCTTAACATAACATGCTCAAAGGATTCTCTCTTGCACACTCACTATGTTTCCTCCTCTTCACAATTCCCTCATTACAGAGGATATAAAGAACATCCTGTGTTCAAGTAGACCACTCAGACACAACCAATTTCAAGCAGATGCTTTGGAAGCTTATATTCTGTCAAGTTGAATAACCTGTTTCACAGGAAACTGATGAAACCTTTCGGTTGTCAGGTCTCCATAATAGCTTATTTTTCAAGTATCCCACGCCATTCCATAAAGGCGTATTCAGAAAAATGATGGTAAAGCTCAAAAGCAGTGATGGATATCTGAACATCCTCTTTGCAACATTTTGAAGCCATTTCTTATAGACTTCTATTGTTGCAAGTGAAACGTCATGACTCAAGCTACATCCTCAAGTAAACTCACTAAAGGAAAGACATTCATCATGCCAGCTGAAAAAGACAGTGAAGTCTTTTTGTCACTGTGATGTACAGAAATTTTATTCTTCTCTGCCTGTACCTGCTCCAGTTATATCTTGTAACAGACAACAAATCAAAGAGAAGAGTAAACAAAGTAAATAAAATAATAAAGGCAAGGAAAAAATGTCCTCATTCTGAAAATAAAATTTGCTGGTTAGGTTTTCAAGATGCACAGACAGCCACATAGTGTAACTTGAAAGCTGTTTTTATATATCGCCTTCTTAGCATTTTTTTTTCAAAACAGATAAATCACTTTGATGAAGTACAAATGTGCTATTTTGTTACAAATGAAAAACAGAGGGCCTACTTTGAAATTTGTTCTTTATTCCCCCTAATTTCATGCTGTCAGAGCAAATTTAAATGTCTTCTTACAGAGAATTCAGTCACCTGAGGGTTGTGAGGAACGTTCACTACTGAATTCATCTTCTGTCACGGAAATTGCCATGGCAATTGTTGAAGCAGCAATTGAAATCATCTGACCAGGAAGCTCTGCCCCTGTAAAATATATGCGTATGTAATTTAAGAAAAAAGAAAAACAAAAAACTCAAGTCTTAAGATGCTTTACGTGTTTCTTGATATCCATTGAAGCTTTCAAATAAAACAAATTATACTAACAGATAACTGCTAGTTTTTAATATGTCTTATCTATAGTCAATGTTATCAAACACGAATGAATGCTATTAATTTTAGTACTACAACTGGAGGCAAAACACAAAAGCAGTTATTTACACTTCCCTTGCTAGAGAGCTGCTACTGACGAAGTCATTTGCAGTTGCTGACAGTTCAGCTAATCTAAAAATCTCTACAGCAGATAGTTTTACTAACCAAGATGATGATGACGTTCAGGAAAGCAGTAACAGCAAAACAGGAAAGAAGTTTCCTAAAGCAGCCATACAACTATTACTGGATAGGAACAGATGACATTTCTTTATATCCAAAATTGATTTGCAACAGGAGAAAGTTATTTTTTCTCGAAGTCTAAACACAAACCATAAAACACACATTAACCAGAAACAATTAGATAGGAGAAGCTTGCTGGATGGAGTTGTCTCAATTTCTCTCACACACAGTATTACAAGAGCTATTAAACCCACACTGATCCCTTCCTTCAAGATTAGCCTTTGATTCCCTTTTTCCTGGGCTTTCTTTATGCTTGAGGCTTTATATAGGATTCTCTAGTGTTAAATTACAGAAATATATTCTCAGCTGTAGTTAAGGGGGATGGAGCTTGATAACGAGTCGCTACTTTGCTATGACAAGGAAACTATCCATTTCAAAGATTTTCTGTAAAAAACTGAAGATTCACTTCCGTCCACATAAACCACCTTGTTATAAATGTGCTAAAATCTTCCAGTAAATTCCTCCAATCGACATGATATTGAATTTACAGTAATATAATCCCTGTTCTCAACTTCACAGAGATAGAGATTCACTTCTTACCAGAAGATTCCTTTCCATTCTGCTGGTCATGCAACATGCCTACAGTCATCAGAACAACTATAACCAGGAACACAGGAATTCTCCAGCAGCCTGCCACAGAAGCTGAAAAAGATGGCATTTTTAAACAACAAAAATTAGACTATTAATAATCACTACATTTAGGAAAACCAAGGTAAGCACCCCACTAACGAAGAAAAAACTAGGCAGAAACTGTCATAAAACAATGACAGTTAAAACAAATAAAACATGATTCTTGCATTCCCATGGAGGAATAAGAAAAGCAGGTGAGCAAGTTTCTCTATTAATAAGCCAAGCTGTTACCATGCTGTGACTCTAAACTATGCTGATACATCTAAAATTACATTAAGATATACATGAAGTAAAAACATTTTAGAAATCAGAGGCAAACCAAATGCCCCTTCCTAAAAAGAAATGGATCTATTTTAGATCTCTAGAGTGGTTATTAAGCAGTGCCTTCTTGGGTTTCAACTTTTCATCTAGTATTTCCAGAAAATACAAGACTACAAAACATAAGCTAATGCAAAATTGCTACCTGCAGCTACAAACCTCAGCAAAGCATGTCTATGTGTTCATCACAATCCCTGAAACTTGCTGCTAAAGCAAAGTAAATCACGAATACGTTCTGAAATCCTTCATCATTATAGTCTTTTATTATTTGCTCAACACTGTCACCATAAACTCATATGATAATGTAATCTGACATTCTTAAACATGTAAAATCAATTACTACAGTCATATTCTATCATAATCTTATATTTGCATCACAGATTACACAGACTACAGAGAAATTTGCTACTTTTGATATAGACTTGCTTAATGACTGCTGACACAGATGGGCTTTCTTGCTTCTAGTACTACTATTAAATGTATTTTACATATGGACACATTAGAAAAATAATTTGTTACTCACCTAAGTGAAAGAGCAGCATGATCCACACAGGGACAGAGACTGCTTTCAGGTAACGCTCGGTGCTTATATTCCACTTGAATGAAACCATCAACAGGTAACCAACTACCAACGTCCATATCTGTAAGAAAAAGACACACAGGTATGTACGCATACACACAGTACAGCTGTAAATGTGCACACACACTTCTAGCTGCTGTAGTGAGCAGCTTGATGTCAGGTTCCAATTCTGAAATGTAGGCTTCTTAAAGAAGGATCAAGCACAGGACTTCAGCCCGCATGCAAGAGGAGTGCAAAGTCGGTACTAAGTGAAAGGAGATAAGGCCACACATGCCTTTGGCCTGACATCAGTACGGTCTGAACGTGAGAGGGAATACACTCTTTGCTTGACAGAAACTCTGAAGGAGGTTATCCAGCAGAATCCAAGCACCTGCTCTGGAACTACTAGGGAAAGATCAGAGTCTAAATGCACAGGACCAGAAGCAGCACCAGTGAGGCTTTAGGGGACACAGAGCCAGCAGAGCACCACTCAGTCCACCACAACTTGCCAGCTTCTGTGCTCCAGCTCAAAGAAATAACAGGGCTTTATATCAAAGACTGCCATTAGGAAGGACAAAAAAACAAGCAAACAAAAAAAACGCTTCTCCCCAGCAGCTTTCGTTCACAGAAGTCATGACTTTAAAACTCGTCACATGAAATTTTATCAAAACTCATTTTACTGAAGCCATAAAATGGTTCTGCAGTAAAAAATTAAGTACCACTACTTCGGTTATGCTACTTGTAAAAAGCAGGTATAAATCTGCTTATCAGATTAATGACGTGAGAGAGAGAATTCTATAATTAAATCTTGAAGAATTTAAGCTTGAAAATGATGAAAAGAAGAAAGCAGAAACCATAAAAGGCTGCAGGAGATAGCTGATGCGCAGTAGAAAGATGAAATAAGTATGAAAACCTGCAGAAAGTTTCCATAATGCGTTCTCCTTAAATATACCTCATATGTGTGAGATACTTCTGCCTCAAATTCAACAAACATTCTCTGACTCCCTATCCATAACCGGCTAAGAAAACCTTTGAATTCCCATTCATAAATCCCAACAAAGCTTGAACAGAGCTGCTATTAACTGCATTTGCTGAATCAGACTTCACTGCAAAAGCTAAGAATGCACTGGCAGAGGCAGAGAACAAGCAATTAGGCAGAAAAGCAGAACACAGTGAATGAATGAGCATTCACCTCTATTCTGCTTTATGACACGGAAGAGGCAGACCCTCAGTGAAGGAGTCTGTGTGACTATTCCAACAAAGACTAAAGCCTAAAACTTATTAAAAGTCCTAGGCATGAAGATTTGAAATAAATAAATAAATAAATAAATCAGGTTTGACCCACAGCAGCATGCTAAAGGCAATACAGCTTTCAATCAAATTCATCCAGAAGTCATATTGCAGCACAACTGCAAGAGATAACTCAGTTCCAAGACAACGCCCTTCTCCTAAATGCCAGCCACACAACATCTGTGTGCACACGCCACTGGAGACAATTTTTAACTTTTAGTGACAAATTACCAACAACAGACACGCTAAGTTCAATCAATTAGATTTTCTAATGAAAAATAAACCAAGAGTGGGAGGCCAGATATGAGCCTATGGTTAACAGCCAACAAACCAAAACATGCTCCACTGCCTCTGGCTGGTTCAAGAGGTTTCACCTCAGTGATACCATGGTGCGATCAACTCACCATCAGTTTACCTTACAGCGAAGCACCTCTCAAAACTCAGCAGTGCTTCCCTACGCTACAAGGGGCACACTGAATGGGAACTACCCCAGCCTCCTTCCAACAATTCATGGCTGAAAGCAGCTGACAGAGCAAATTAACTTACATTAACAAAGAACAGGATTTTATCCCTTTCTAACTTGGCAACAGCTTAGCTCTGATTTTTGGAATTTTTTGTTTCTTTAACTCTTTAAGTGCCTTCGTTATATAATTTTTCCCTCCTTTTTTTTTTTTTTTTTTTTTTTTTCCCCCCAAATGGTCTCTAAACATTTTGGCTATGAGAACAGTAACATGACCATTGCAACAACTGTCTCCATGGAAATGAAGAATAACAGACACTGTGCTTTCACTGAAATTAAGTTTAACTGTGGATACACAAGCCACCCTAACCCACAATGCACACAGATGTGATTTATGCAGGCACAGTTAAGCAGGTAACTAATGCACACTCTTCAGATACTGCAAAATACAGTAGCTACCGTTAACTGTTTATTAAACAGAAGTCAGTCATAGATGCCTTTCACCATCTACTCTGCATTTCAAATGCTTATTCAATCTCAATATTTACACTAATGAACAACTCCCATATATCAGCATTTAAAAGCTTTCCCTCTTCCTTCATTTATTCTCAATGTCTGAGCAGACAGAGACCTCCTTCCTCAAATCTTTCTTGCCTTTTCCAGCATCTTTGCTAAATGAACAAAAAAGTTGCTTTGCTTTCAGACATATTAAAACCAAACATATAAATAAGCTGTATACTTCTCAGAACAAACAGTTCTATTACTGCAGAGCATTTTCTGTTATTTCAGCATCCACTTTTGGGTTGCAGCAGTAACTTTCAAACAGCAGATCTTTAGTTGCCTAAGCAAGTCCGAGGGGCTTCACTTCTCTTTTAATCGCCACCTGGAGTCAAAACTACACCATATAAAGGCTGCAGCTTTTACATTAAGCATCTCCTTTGGCGTTTTGATTTCTCTTTTTAATCTTATTGTCAGAAAGCATAAGATTTATTAGCACATTTCAACCAATGTTAGCAAAAGACTGTTTTCAGTTCCAGTTAAAGATGGAAGAACTTAAAAATACGAGAAATGGGTTTGGCTCTGGCATCTGTTTTCAATGAGAATGAGCTCTCTTTCTCCTCAACTCTATACAATAAATTCCACTATTTATTTACACAGCGCACTCTTGGTATCAGCAGGTTAATCTTTAAGGGAGAGGCTTTACAACTGAGCTCATTTAATACTTCACTGCTAGTGAAAGCAGCACTTCCCTTCTCTCCTACTGATGGAGATGCAGCCTCACCTCTCCTAGAGACCATACGATCATTACTTACTTTCAAAATCAAATTATAAATCAACGGGGGGATGTTTCCAAGCAAGCTGTCTCGAGTATATGCATATCTAGATTTCATACAAATCCCTATAAAAACAAGGGAATTTCATCATTTTAGGCTTTTGCAATCATCAGCAGTCATTCCCCACGCACTGAGTCTTCTCAGGCACTCCATGCTTGTTTCGCAAACTTTAAAGCAGTGTTACACCAGATGATGCCAGCCAAAAAAAGAGATCTTGTGACATTATTTCTAACCTCTTCCTCCTCCCTGGCAAAGGAATGAATGATGGCAAAAGCTGAGCAGAAAAGTACATTCTTAAAAATTGAATCCATGTAAGGCATTACACGCGTCAATAAAAGCCAACTCTCTGTCATGACAAACATCACAATGTTTTCTTCATCTAATTGAAAATGTTTTTCTGAACAAAAAAAAAAAGATAACAAGGTAAGTGAGGAATTATGGACCCATCATTTTTATTCCAGTTTTCAGAACTAAAATTGCCCCTTTCAGCCCAAACCATTCTGTGATAACAATGGATATTTTAAATATTACCTAAGCAAGTAAATGACATTGTGATTTTTTCTAAAAAAGTGCAAGCAAGTGTACACCTGTGTTATTTATTCCCTGTACTACCCTCACAGGAATGGAAATTTGCATCTTTTCTGCTTCTAGAACCTCCAGTTATGATATATAACCATTTAAATACATTGGATTTTAACATGCCATGACTTTTAAACCAGATGAAGCAGAAGCCTGGTGCTCAGCAAAATTCCAACTTTCTGAGGTGACTCAACTAGGAACTTACAGTTGGAATTCTGAGTCAGGAAGGAACTGACCTTCAAATCAATACTGTCCCGCACGAGTTAAAAGCATTTTTCATGTCTTCTGCAACATTTCCTGTGTCATGAATGTAAGGAAATACACTACACTAAGATACAGAAATCTGCAGCTCTGGGTGCTAACACTTCCCTCCTACAATTCACGTTTCCTATTTCAGTGGAAAAATTACTTATGAGAATCTTTGATAATAAAAAGCTATTCAGGAATCAAACTTTTTCCCCAGATAGTGTCTCGTGATGCCACTGTAAACCAAAGATGGAGCTTTGATTTATGTTAACTTCTTCTTGTTTTATTCCACAGAGCGCAACTAAAGTTGGTCAGCTCTATACCAACATTCCTTTCAGAAGTGGAATAAAATAAATACTATTGTGTTCAAATAATAAATACAAAGAAATATCCATCCTTACGTGGCGTTCATCACTAGGCTCAAGACTTGCATCAGCTTCAGGCCTGTAAATCACTTCAGGCATGTAAATCTAAACAGACTAATATGTCTTTTCAGAATAGGCAAGTCTTGGAACATTCTCCCAAAGCTGAGGTGGATATGGAGGAAAAGGTGGAAAACACTATGAACAGCCTAGTTTTTTCCTGCTCCTCTCTATCTTGTTTTAAATAGGACACTACAAAGTTATCTCTACCATGTTTTGATAACAAACCTGAACTTTGGTTTTGGTAGCACGCATTTACAGTCACTTCCTGACTGGCTGACTTTACAGGTTGTCACACCAAAATACCAAAAGGATGATTACAAACGGCAAAAAGAATACTTCAAAAATCAGAACTGCATTTTTCTCACTTATAGTTATGCCAACTATTCTAGTCAGATTTAACCCTCTCCTCTGCTAAAAGAGAAATTGCCCAGTAGGTGAACTCTGCAAAATACAGACGCTCTTTCTTCTCTGCAAGTGATCCCCAACAGCACTACAGAAGCAGAACATTATAGATGCCTGCAACCCCAAATGTTTGTCAGGAAGCACATTTGAGTATTTCAGTCTGACACGGATGCCTTAAGGACTGCTGACACCTAGTGCCAGCACAGTGGTGTTAGCCCTGGTGGATGCCTTTGACAGTTCCTTGACAGACAGAACTAGAGAATCGACAGGCTAAGACATACAGCACCTTCTTAGGCAATACGCCGTCCAACGTACTGGTCACAGAAAACCTTATTTCCAGATTTACCCAGCACTGTAGTGAGGAAAGGACCAATTAGGTCCTCTTACTGCATGCTACTAGCATAAAATGAGTTGTACCCAGTGTGTTCAGATACAGCCCAGCTAACAGTTTCAGACACCTACAGTTACACACACACAGAAGACAGACAAGACATATTTCTGAACCTCATCAATAACTTACGACAAACCACAGAAAAAAGATTAGCCATAGGACAAAGATCTTGACAGCCCCGTAACCAAATTCACCCTGGAGAATCCTGGCCATTATTACCACATCGGATTTAATTTACTCAGAAGATAAACGTCAGAGTCGATGCAGAAGGGCTGTAAAATTCATTTCATCCGCTGGGATGTTTATGGGAAACTAAGCATTTTCTAAATAAACACAAGCATTTGACTCCCAGTGATAGATAAATAAATAAATAAATAGAACCAAAAGCATTTCCTGTACAGCACTGCAACTGCAGAACGTCAGGATAAAGTAACTTGAATTTTGAATTGTCGTCACAGAGCAGAAAAATTTTTTGTGCCTTAGTATAGAGCTGGATACAAGATCCCTCTTACAAAGCTACAGGGGACACAGCAGTCCAAGATTAGTCTTTAAACAGTGCGAGAACTCTGAGGGCAACTATTGAAATTGGTGTAGCATATAAACAGGTATACATGAGTATATATATAGATATATATATGTATATAAACACAGCATCATCAGTCTGCTACGGAACAAACTCCTCCCTGTTTCAAAAAACATACAGGAAAATTTTGTTCTTCCTATTAGGTTACTTGATGTTCACGTAGAGCACATATCCTCTACATAACAGGCCCATCAGTCTCCTCTATTTCTCAAGCAAGCTTTTTCAAAGAAGGTGCATTAACTGTACAGCGAAAAAGGAAAGGAGATGGTGGGAAAGTGACGCTTATAGACTAGCCTAAGATCCTGGGCTTATTCTCCAAAAGCAGGATTTTACAACTACTTAAAGAATGGAGCCTATCATGATGGGATCTAGGATTCCCAACTCAAATTGCAGAAGTGACAAAGAAATACCAGACAGGAATGCAACCATTTCTCAATCTTCATTCATCAACACTGTGAATGGCTTTTCCAGATTTGAGGACAACAGCACTAGAAATCTCTGCAGTGTACTGGTGCCAAGATGCAGTTTTCTATGTCGCTATCACATGCTACTCCTGCATTTGGAGAACACTGTTCTGGAAATAAGAAATTTCATCTCTGTATCATGGCTTAGTAGGTATCATACTTTTAGAACACTAAATGATACCCAAATAAACCATAATTTTCTCAGTGAAATTCTAACAACAGACACTTCTCACTCCCCTAGTACAGCAGAGGGAACCAGAAAGGTAGGAGAGAACAGTGGACGTTCATCCTCTCTGCAACTAGCAGGGGCAGCCAGGTGGTGCAAAGCTCCCAATGAAAATAACTTTACACCTTTGCTGGACAGAATTGCATGTGCCTGGAGCACAAACAATCACAGTTTGTAAGATAAAAGCTGCCATAAACAACTGCACACTGCCACCCAGATGCAGCTCTCACTGTCAAAACCAGCCACACTGCAACAGGCATTACTGTATCTTTTTTAAGCTTTTACTAAATTATTTATACATTATGTTTCTGGCAAAAAAAAAAAAAAAAAAAAAAAAAGTGTTCCCAACTGGATAAGAGAAAAAAAAATTATTTCTTCTATATTAAGTTGTTGTGTACTGAAGTATTTCCAAACACGGAAATCTGGATTGGCTTAGCAGGCTGCTAAAATTAAGGGCAAAAAATGAGATGACCATCCCTTTTGCTTATCACAGAGTATCTACTAACAAATTTTCATGCACAATAATATAGAGAAAGAACCATTCAAATCCCAGAGAACAATGGAGCAAACTGACTTGCAATATGCAAAACTCCTGTGTAGCTAGCAAGCAGGCCATGCACATGCAAACATGGTCCTGTGATCCAACATGGAAACGAAAACTGGAATAGGAAAACACTACAAAATGTATAGAAGATGCCTGGCTGAGCAGAGGAAATTTACAAAGGGGAGTGCTGGGGTTCTCTCTTGTACAGTGTCTCAGTAAGAGAAGCAGACAGTGCCACACCTCCACGTTTCTACAGCACCTCCAGGAACAGTGACTCCACCACCTCCCTGGGCAGCCTGTTTCAATGCCTCACCACTCCTGCAAATGTATGTTTCTTAATTACCCAACTTGAACCTCCTCTGGCACAACTTAAAGCCATCACCTTGAGTCCTATCACTAGCTAGCTTAGCTGGCTAACTGGTTTGCTTAAGGAAGACCACACATAGCTCTTCTGACACGAACCCCGTGTCCTCCCAAGGAACTTGAAGCTTTATAAGTTCTGGGAACTTCTTTTTTCTTCCCAATTAAAATCTTACAGTACTTCATCAAACAGATGTCACTTCAGAAGCACCAGCACAAAGCAGAAGAATCAGATGCAGCCGAACAAGCCTGTAGAGAGCAGGCACAGCCATGGGGTAGTGCACTACTTAACTTCTTGCAGCCTTCCCACATCAGCCATCGTTACAGTGTGATTAACCAAGTCCAAATAAGGGACTGGACTTAGCCAAGTCACACAGCCTAGCAACAACACATCTACATAAGACGTTTGCCAACCCAGAGGGAAATCTGAAGCTTAGCAAGGCAATGGCACAGCAACTAACCAAAACTTCCAGTCAGTACTGACAAGTCATGCTTGTGTTCCTTCACCACTTCACCGCAGGTAAATGGAAACGCTCGTAACTCGTCTCCTTATAAAAAAGAGAACGCCTGCCTATCCTGCCTACTCAGTCTTAACCACACTCATGAGGACTGAACACATCTCCCCGACACTTTCCAGCACACGACGATAATTCGGAGCAGAAAGCCACGCGCATCCCTTCCTCCCATTTTCACACGCTCTCCAACACCACAAACGCACTGGTGTAAGCGGCTCAAACCAGCCGGCGGGACACCTGGCAGCACACACGCGCCCGCCTTACGGCTCCCGCGACCTCCGCCGCGCAACAAGTGAGATGGCGCCGGGCCGCGCCCAGCCCCGCCGCCGCCCCTTCCTCCTTCCCTGCGGCCCCGCACTCACCCACTGGCTGCTGAAGTAGTCCAGCCCCTGGCAGATGAGGCGGGCGGCCTGGGCCAGCAGTACCTGCACGCCCAGGGAGCTGCCCAGGCAGTACAGCCCGTAAAGCAGCGGCCCGCCGGCGCCCAGCAGCAGCAGGAGCCGCCGGCGTCGCAGCACCTGCTCGCCCAGCGCCTCCACGCCGTAGTTGGCGAAGCAGAGAGGCAGCAGCAGCGCGGCCAGCAGCACGGGCGTGCGGGAGCGCTGCAGGCGGCCCAGCCAGCGGCGGCCCAGCGCCGTCAGCGAGCTCTTGAAGGGGTGCAGGAAGGTGCCGCACAGCACGGCCCACAGCAGCGGCCGCAGGAAGGCCTCCAGAATGAAGTAGACCAGCACGGCGGCCCCGCAACACAGCCCCGCGAACAGCAGCGCGCCCGTGTTGTAGAAGGCCTGCTTGATCGGCTTCTCCAGCCGCGGCAGCGACATCCCCGCCGCCCCGGCCGGGCCGCCCAGCGGCAGCCGCGGCGCAACCGGCGCCGCGCCCTCCGCCCCGCCGGGGCAGCCGCCCGGCCGCCGCCCCGCCGCCGGAGAGCCCGGAGGGGCCGCCGCGGACTCTCCGCCGTCAGCCATGGCGCCCGCCCCGCGGCTCCGCTCCGGCCGCCGGTGCCAGGGGGCGAGGCCGCCGCGGGAGGCGAGGGCGCGGCGAGGCGGCGGGGCCTCTAGTGCCGCCGCGCGGCTCCGGGCCCGGGCGGGGAAGGGAGTTGCCGGCGGGGAAGGGTGCCGGGAAATGTAGTTTTCCTACGGAGGAGCCCGCGGCCGCGCCCCACCGAAACGCGGCCTGACAGAGCGGCGAGGCGAAGGGGAGGGCGGGAGCCCGGAGCGCCTTCTTTCCCTCTTGGGAAATCGCCGGGCGAGGGCTGAGGCTGCCCGGCTCGGCCGCGGCTGTTAATGAAGAATCAGAGAGGAGTGAGATGCAGTGCAGCCCAGCACACCTGGGCTCGGCAACTTGTCCTCGGCCCGTGTCCTGCAGCTCCCTCGCAGCTCCGTTAAGCTCTCTTCCATTCCCAACATTGCACGCTCTGGGAGCAGGTAATGCTTCACAGTGCAGTGTCATAGCAAAGGTGGAGAGCAAGACAGGTCAGAGCTATTAGAGAACTGTTCTTACCTGAGACCGCTCTAGCAGCAGGCTGTTTCACTGTCATCTGTGCTTTTACTGAACATTAAACTCACCAGAAGTAGTAATGAGGGGATGTTTAGACGTGACATTTGTGATTTTGTGTTGCATATCATTTTATTTATTTGTGAATAATATAAGGAGGAACTATTTCCCTTCATCAGTCATACACCAGACAATACATGAGGTGCCAGCTAGTGTTGTAGAGACAGTCTAAATGCCTCTATTAATGTGATTGATCTGAAGGAGCCTTTTTGAGGGCAGGGATCCACTACTTTTGTAGCAGGTAGATGTTGTCCAGCTGCTTTCCTATCACAGCTTTGAGCAACCTTCAGCAGGTACTGACCCTATTGGCAGTGCCACCACAAAGCCTCTGTAGCAATCCTCCTGAAAGTGAAATGCAGCAAGGTCCCAGGCTGGAACAAGTCAGGATTTGCTCAAAATGCAACAGTCACAGAAACAAAGGAAAGGATCTGCTTACCTTTAAAAGGCCTCAAGGTGTTCAGGGATCTCCAGCAAGATCCCTGCCTCCACTGCCAACACTTAAATGAGGTCTGAGAAGGGGTGGATCCTGGTTTCACCCCTTCCTGTCACTCAGATGCATTGCATGCACCTGAACTCCTCTGGATTGGCCCTGCCTTCTCACCAGGTGCTCAATCACTGCTTCAAGATTTTACTTCACATTTCCACTACACCTCTAAAACATAGAGTTTGCATGCTTCTGAGTGTATGAAAAGTGCATGCCAACTGGAATTTGATTTTGTTCTAGACTTTTTAGGATTTGCATACAAATGTAATGTTATGTAACATGATGATAGATTTGCAACCATCAGGACTTTGGAATGTTTCTTGTGCAATGCAGGCTGCAATTACCTTGAGAACAATTGTTTTTAACTCATAAAATGGAAATACATCTGATCATAACCCAGTTTTGAAAGGCAAAGCAATATAAAGAATCACAGAATCATAAAGATTGCAAAAGACCATTAAGATCATCTAGCCCAACCACCAACCCGTCCTCACCATGTCCACACATCATGTCCTTCAGTGCCACATCCATGCAGTTCTTGAATGCCTCCAGGGACAGTGACTGTACCCCCTCCCTGTCCAGCCTGTGCCAATGCCTCACAACTTTTTCTGAGTTGCTGTTTTTACTGATATCCAACCTGACAGCAGACTATTGCAGAAACCTACCTGTGTCATCAGCCAGGGGAGGAAAGTCGGGGCTTTTTCCACACTTCATGTAACTATACTGCATTTTACAGCTGCAGGTGGGGCAAGGCCTGCTAGTTTCCCAGAGCTTTTGGCTTTGTGTTCCTACTCTTCCATGCCACAAAGGCTTTGCTGCCAGTTACATATCCGTTACTGCTTACAGAGGTCCCTCTTGGCTCATGCAGCACCTCATTCTCGTTTGCCAAACAGACCCCATGCAGGTTCAAATGGTTTAACTTCATGCAGTGGAGGCATTTAGAGACCTACGGGCACTTTGTTTAATCATGATGGTGCATTACAAGCAGCTGTCCCTGAGAGAAAAGCTCTTATTGCACCTTGAAATGATACGCACAAAGCAGTCTAAGGTGACAGCTCAGGGATGATCTTCACAAATACTACTGAAGTTCTGAAAACTTAATTTGAGAACAGACTTCAGGCAGTGATTGCAGCCTTAGCACCCGATTTGTTGAACAGTGTGGTGCAATGCGGTTTTAGATTAGACAGCAATTTAGATACAGATTGCCCTGGCACTTTGTGTTTTAAGGACTTTTATGGCCATAGGTGTGTAGTGCACCTCAGGGACCTATATTACCAGAAATTCTCCAGCACTGCCTTTGGATGTGAAGGGTGAAGAGGACGGAAAAGGAGTGCTTTTTGGCCATACAGAAAACGTGTGTGCCTAAAAGTACGTATGTGGTAAACACTGACAGTCCTTGATGCTCTACTGCAGACAGTAATATAAAATGAAATATTATCTCATGAACAGATAAACTTGTAACTTCTGTCTGCTGCAGCATTAGTGACTACGTGTGTTGAACTGAAGCTTTCTGAGTGCCCTTTGAAGAAATCCATAGTTCTCATTCACTTGGCATGCAGTCAACACAGCTGCAATTGCCAGGCAGTCTCAGATACGATACCAAAATACTGGGTACTGAGGTGGCTGAGAAGCAGAGGAGACAGACAACATTGGCAACAGCACGTTGATCACGATTCATACCTGTAATAAATGCACAAAATTATGAAATCACTCAGAAATAAAG
Organism: Lagopus muta; assembly: GCF_023343835.1. NCBI lineage: Eukaryota > Metazoa > Chordata > Aves > Galliformes > Phasianidae > Lagopus > Lagopus muta. Next base: position 64,070,019 of record NC_064435.1, on the reverse strand, counting down.
CCAGCAGGTGTCAGCACTGGTCTGCACATGTGGAAAACAAATCTATCCCTGCTTGGGAAGCTGTTCTTTATTTTTGTTTTTAAACCTGTATAGCTGAATAGATGTGTACATGCAGTTGGGGATAATTTCACTTCATTAGCTCAGTTTACTGGAAAAGTAATATCTGTAATATCTTGTTCAGATGAAAAAAATACTTAATGTAAACGATGACCAGTTCAGCAAGAGCTGGACTAAAGAAATAAAATATATTACAGTTTATGTTACAGTTCATCATTCAGACATAAACTTTGTATTTATAGGTCACTTTGTATTTTAGCTAAAGGAAAAAAAAAATGTTACGCTGATCAAAACTGAAGCATTTCTTCAAACATTCTAGAGCCGATTTTTCTTGGTGACTGATCCAGGACCCTCTCCTCTCCCTTTCCAATCTCCAGCTTTATTTTAACATTATGTTTTGGCACTGCTTCAGGAGCTGCTCCGTTTGGCCACACAGCAAGGCAGTGATGAAAATCAAACACCCGTATCTGAAATATTGGTATCTTGATTATACTTGTATCAAATACATTACAAACATAACAGAGAGGTCACCACAGAAACATCTACATTCTATTTAGTTACACCAAATGTCAGCTGGGTTGATTCGTTAAAATATAGCTAATGTCTTTTACTTACAGCTTCACAGTGATTCTGATGGTGGAAAAGAAAAACGTAAGTAGTCTCTGACATCTGTTATTTTGTTATTGTGACCAGGCTCACTGAATGAAATGGAATTACTCAGGGTAATAAATTGAAACCCACGGAACAAGAAGGAATTATTAACACAATTAAGGGCAGAGAACTTTTTTTTTTTTTTTTAACCTTTTATAAATGCCATACCACACACTTATTAGACTAAAAAAAGCATTTATTATAACAGATTTATAAATATTGTATGTCACTGTTAAATAGCTAACAAGGCTCACTTTAACACCAACGTTTAGTATAAAACAGATGTTACAAAGCAATCCTTTAGGGCATGCATTGATTGTAAAATAATCCCATAAGTTACTATCATTCCATTATGTATTCATCCACTGTTATTTTTATTCAAGAAGACTGATGCATTAATATAAATAAGTTTAAATGCTCACTGTCTTCAAATGGATTCTGGGTATTGGCATACAGAACTGAGTCTAGTAAAAGAAAAAAAAAAAAACAACACCAAAAAAAACAGTACACCACTTAGCACTATACTTACAAAGTGCTTCTGTGTATCAGACCTAATTTTCATCTTGAGAATGCTGAATGAAATCAAAAGGTGCAGATGACATTTCAGTTTCAACCATTACAATTTATGTAACACAAATCCAAGTGGCAAGTGTTAATGTAGTTATGACAGTCTGCTTAAGTGCTAAGAAGTTAAAGCAAAGCAGATCTCAGACTATATTAATCAGAAATGCCAAGACATATCTAGCATCTGACTTCACCTATACAGAACTCACAGTGCTTCAAATATGTTGACAAAATTTATCTTCCTAAATGAAGGCTGGGGACATCACTGAGAACTACGATCCCATTTTTCTAATGAAGTTAATAGGTTTGGGATTCCACCTTTGACTCTCTGTCAAGACTTGAATGATACTGCCAGCTTTAGTGAAATCTGGTCATTCTTACAATTTCAGCTTTTGTCATGGGGTTCATATCACCACGAAAAAACAGAAGACCATTGTTCTATTATTAGGTGAGCAATTTAACATTTCAGTTGCAGATATGGAATTTGGGGTTTAAACAATACGGTTTTTGCCTCCTACATTTTAAGTATGACATCCATTGTTTCCTCTGCTGTTATCCTGACAGTCTATATGAAAATATTTCCTTGATTCTTTAATATCTTTTTTTCATCTTGTTTGGGAAAAAAGAAGAAAAAACAAACAAACCCAAAACAATAATAATGTGAGACTAATTTTTTTCCACTGAAGAAGGCAAGAAGTTAATATATTAAAAGAGCAAATGTGATCCTGTAACAGGCAACATCACTGTTTTCATATATATTCTTCTGTATCACTGTCCAAAAATACCAGCTAGGAGTAAGGGAACATGGAAGATTTTCTGTTTTGTTTTAGGTTTTCATTTGTTTGCTTTTATTTCCAAAATACAGTCTAACCTTGTGTTTTTAAGCCGTCTTATATAATTTTTTCACATCCCTTCAACACATTTAGTATGCCTAAATATTGATTCTGGGAAGAATATTTTTCATTCATCTGGTTGTGAAAAATCAATAATATTTTCGTTCCTTTGCATAGAATCTAGGTGACTTTTCCCCATAGTTAGTCTTCTACTATTAGCAACTTACAAAATTGCAACTGAATGATTTAACAGAGAGCTCTGAGATTAAATTAGGTAACAGACTGCAATCACTTTGCCATGAGTAGGCATTGAAGCCATAAAAGATTTGCAGCTGCTTAACACATTTGAAAAATCCAGTTCCTTCCTTAAAAATGTAAACATGAATTTGCATTAAGCAGCATTTAGAAACAACTCAGAAGATTACTGCTAACAGGCAATTCTGTAATGACCAAGCCTATATAAATAATAGCACAGTACTTTTAAAGAATGTTTCTTAAAAGTGTCATATAAAAATTCCCCTTGTAAGGACACTTTTAAGTGGTCTCTAATGCACATCAGAACTGGTCTATACTGAGCAGTAGCTTTTATACAAACATGGTCTGTGAAGTTCTCCCCTTGCTCCCACCTCACATCAATATGAGCAAGCATCCCTGCCTCTGTAACAAACATGGAAGCAAATTAGGAATGAAAGCTATTGAAATTACTTGGCAATTCAAGGGAAGAAAAATCTGCCCTTTTCCTTATAGCAGTTCCTTTGCTATTGCCAATGCAATCACAGATTTTCAAAGTAACGTTTGTTCAGTCTGCTTTTTCACATCTACAAATTCCACAAGATGCATAAGCCCTCCAAAATTACACTGGTTTTACCTCACTACCTGTACCCAGATGGGAGAAATTAAATAATGGAATATAAATATACATAGTTTTATCAAAACTCATCATAAGATAAACTGAGAGTTACCTTGGTGATTATTTTAATAACAGGTGTAGAAAAGGAAGGTTTATCTAGATCTTACTATATCTGCAAAAAAATCAGACACTCAGACATATGAACTCCACAGAATAGTTAGCAAAAGATAGAATAGTTGGCATATGGTAAATAAATAAATAAGCTTACAAATTAATTTTTATACTCAGAGATTTTCTTTAGATTGCCAACAGGCTTACAGTTAGACCCCTGTCTGTGCTGGGCAAGCTGTGGAAGAACTATGCTACAATGCTACAGAAACCTTGATAATGCAATTTCAATTAGGGGAAACAGACAATGGGCAAATAAAGCTGTTAAGATTTAGAACCTCCCCTCTTCTGAGACTCAAGCAGTCTGTGACAGAGCCAGTGAGCAGGTACACACAGCATCCAACTGCTACAGTCACACACAGGATCCTGGCCTTTCTTCATACACCTCTAAGGGCAAGATCAAGCCTCCCACTCAAATCTTGGAGCTTTTTGGGAGCACACATCTCAAGGCATAAATTGGACTTTTTGCCCTTACAACAGCTAGGACTGCAAAATAGTTTAATTCCTGTTCTAGATTCTGTTGCTTCTTTGTATATCAAGTAAAATTTCCTTGTGATTTACATGCATTTTTGCCACATGTAAAGTCATGCAAAAATAGGAAGTACGACAAAACCATGAGCTCTTCTTCATCCTCCAGTCTTAATTACAAAGTCTACACTCATCTGTCCTGAAGTATTTGAGGTCGCCTCCACATCATCATACATTATCCACGCAGACTGTTCCACCTGCTCACCACATGCTGTGGCTCAGGGTTGAAATGGAAGGTGCCATTTCATGCAGGGTGGGCACATACGCATCTCTGTGAAGCACCAGAACAACTGTATTACTGAAATATGTTTCTACTTCTACTGTAAATGTAAGGCTCTTCACCAGCTGCACTTTGTATAAAATATTCGCATTTTCACAGTAGGCATCTCTGAAAAAGAGTGATGCTAAACTTTTTGTAATTCTGCCTGTGAAAGAAGTTTCCTTCTCCTAAAGCTGTTACTGAGTACTTTTCACTGGGAAACCGTTTGGAGAAAAAGTGTAAAAACAACATATCAGTGTGCAATGTATCGGTATGGCAGGGAGTCACAACGTTAATTTACATGCTAGTAAAATGAGCAGGTTTGTAAATGAGCTCCAGTTCTGCCTCTGGAGTGCCAACAGCTAATGTTCCCAGAAGAAATCAAAGACCACAGGTCTATGCTCTAAAAGGAGGATAATTTACTTCTTTTTAAATGTCTGATGCAGTATAAGGACAGGAAAATAAGGGGAATAAAGACTAAAAAGAGTACCGCCTCTTCCCTTCCCCCTCGACTCACAACAGTAGAGAGAAGTGGAGTATCATCTACAATGCAGACTTCTAACTGTGACCTGGCTGTTTGGGAAAGCAGCTTTCAGTCCTCCTTGCCTAGTAACTCCTCTTCACAGCTGGGCTAAGACCTCTCAGGATCATCAGATGTGAACACAGGGACAGGACATAGGCTAGTGACTAGGAGCACAATACTTTTCAAAGGAAGACATTAACACAGTCATAACACCATTTCACAGTAGTCACTGAGCACAAGGAGAGCTTTTCTTTTTGGTCCAGTCTTAGGATATGGCAACCCAATCAAGCTTCAAAGCTACTACCCAGGCAGTTTGTTAATGCATGCATTGCTCCAGTTACTCTCTAATCTTTGCAGTGAAGACAAAAAAAAAACTTTCAGAACTTTTAACCGATTTGGGGAGTTCGATTAGGGTAGCTGCAAGTACTTATTTTCCTGCTACCCAAATATTGCAGTGCCCATCAATAAAGACAAGGGAGCCTCAGAGGGGTTTTAAAATATCTATTTAAAACATTATCTTCCAGAAACAGAATAATTCGCTTATAATGCTATAACTGTAGATGAAAGCATCATCCCGTACCCAACAACATTCTAAAATCATTTAAGCTTTTATTTGGGAAAAAATAAATAGCATCTAGAAGTGTCTCAACTATCCATAAAGTTATTTGATTCCATTGAAGGAAAGCAAACTTTATAGAGGTCTTTATTCTCTGTTTCTTTCTCCTGTGCCTAAATTATGGTTAAATTAAATTATGCCTAAATTATTTCAGGCCGAACTTGGTATTTGTAGTGGAGTACCTGTCACACACTACAGTCAAAACACAAGGTCCCTTTGTGATAGGCACCATCATAAAGAAGCTGACTGCTCCTTCAAATAGCTTATGAACTGTAAGTATACAAAGTTATAGATAAGACAGACTGCGTGAGCAGAAGGTGTTATGGTTAACGTAACAAGCTATGGTCAGAGCTGAATATGGTTCTGCATGGAAAGAATATATTCAAGATTGCTAATTAATGCCTTATGGTCCTTTCCTGTCTTATCTTTCTAATTAATTATCTTTGTAATTAGCAACCAAATCAAATTTCCAAAGACCACTGTACTGTAAACCTTTCTAAAGCCTCTGCTTCTGTGTTATGTTACCCTGCAGCAAGTTATTCTCACTCTCAAAATTAAAGTGCTTTGGAAATGTGTTATTTAATAGCTGCTTATTGGTAGTCACCATAAAGAATCTAAAAATGATCCAATTTTCAATTGCTTTGAAGAGAGCTACTTTGTAGTAACTGTACAGCAGGGATCAATCCTACTTTTAAGCATTAGGAAAGAAAACATGAAAAACAAAATACTTTCCATGTTCACTTAAATGTTAATAATTATTAGTTATCATATTAAGCTAAGCACCAATGAATTAAAGCCTTTTCATTTCTCTCATAGCCTTTTTGTTCTCGTATTTACTCCCAACTACCCATATCCAAGTGCTTGTGCCTTCTTTGTGTTCCTGAATTTGGAAAGCTCACAGTCCTGCTTTTCCTACAACTCCCAGACAAAGTGCCACAATACAACAAACTTTCTTCTCTGAAAAAAAAAAAAAAAAAAAAAACCCACAAAAAAACACCACTTATCCTACCTCCTGATTCTAATTTATCATCATTATTTTCAGCATTCAGTTCTCCTTAAACATTCTGCTGAACACTTAGAGAATGCACAGTTGCTTTTCTAATACCTGTGAAGCAGTATACAAAATCTTAGAACAGTTTACCAGGGAGTAATAATAGCTCAGCCATAAATGTAAATGCCAAATAATAGATTGCTTGGCTGCTTGTTGTGGACTTTTATTTCCTCCCAGTTAATCAGAAATGCTTAATTAGTGCTAATTAAGTATTTTGAAGCTCAAGGATCAAGGTCATTTAGAAGTGCATATCTCTGCTAATATTTCAAAAAGAGAAAAATACAACAACAAAAACACCAGACAGAATGCTTAAAAGTAACCTGGGAGGGGGAAAAAAAAAAAAAAGGAACTGTATTTCTACCCTAATTTAGAACATGGGTACATCTGTGGCCTGAAGCAGTTTATGCTTTGCACTGGGCATTCCCATAAGTGGCTGTGCTTCAGCTCTGACCTCACTATTGCTTTAGAGCCTGAACTTTCAACCTTTACACAGCTCTGACTCCCTGCAGCGTGCTTTACAGCGCAAAGCAGCAATACCTGTGTTGTACATTTACCTTGGTATTAGTACTGCCATATTTAACATATGTCTCTGCCTAGGTTTAACCAGGCTATCCCTAAGTGCAGCACTGTATTAAAGGAGCCCAAATGGGTTTCTATCACACTTCAGTATGCTTCAGTTATTAGATTAGCCTTTTAGTGGGTAATCAGGGAAATGCAGTAAATAAGGCCATAAACTAAAGTAGCCCTGAGGCTACTTTGAGTAGCTGTAATTTCAGAAAAGGGTATCTCAGCTCCCTAAACTGCCTATGCTTTAACACAGGAGAGAAGGAATTAGCCCTAATAACTTCCTCACTTCACCTGGCTGCTTACTATAAAACTCATTATCCAAGACTTCAGCTCTCTGTTTCTGCTAATCTTAGACCTCTGTTTTACAGTCATGAATGTCCAAAGCTGACCTTCCTTATCAGGTGGCTTCCACTACATATTTTATCAGATAGTGAGCTGGCTATTCAACTTGTGGAAGGTAATTTACACGAAAGAAGCTACTATGTGCACCTTCAGAGTTCACTTCAATTTGCATTATTTTCACCCCTATTTAACCTTAGTCCAGCAATTTTAAGCAAACATATCCTTAAAGACATCAATGCAAATGTTACATGTCTCTGAGAAATCTTTCTCTAAAAATAAAGGTAATAAAGGATTTGTGATAGAGTTTGCTATTCCTTTTCAAGCCTGTTTCACATACTTGAAGAATTGCTTTCAAGAATGTAGAGCCTAAAAAAAAACTATTAACTTCATTCCATGAAGAATGATGCAAATCCAACAGAGCTTGTTACTTTTTTTGACACTATACAGGAATGAAAATACAAAGAATGTCTATCACATATTTTAGCAGATCCTACATTACAGAGTCCTTAAGTGCATCACATTAGAGAGAAATTTGGTGCAATAATGCAAGTTGGGAAACAAATGAGCAGCTGTACCCAAACACACTCAAATGCTACACCTATACATGTCACGTGAATGACAGAAATTCTCTACACAAATTCAGTTTTCAGAACATTCTATGGCTCAAATGTATTTTGACACTTTACAGTTTGATAATATTTAGCATTCATCTTTGTATAATTTATCGGTGATAAAAAATTGAAGTGCATTTCCTCTTTAACCCATCTTTTCCACTGTAGCTATGTTTCAGCAATGATTTGATGAAACAAAAGATACTGATCTTTTTATTAATTCCTATCTCTCCTTACAAATAATCTCAGTTATATTTCCATTTCTTTGTAAGCAAATATCTGCTGCCCATATTCACCTTTAACATGAACAGGATATACAAGAATACAACACAGAAAAACAGATTTCTTGGTACTACTGCACAACTATTTAAAAACATATTTACACATCAGCAACATTACTACTTTTAAATTAAAAAAAAATCTTCATTGATTGGGAGGATGTGCTATGGCTTGTTAGAAACTTCAGTGTTCTCTGTGGCTTACACTTGCTTTTCCTATGTATGGAGAATTCAAATGACTGCATTCTCCTTTCCCTTTGTTTACATAATGTAATATCTCACACAAGCAGATATCTCACACAAAACAAGCAGGTATTTCTTTCAAGAAGGTTGTTGAAACACTATTGTTATAAAGACATTGATCATTTCTTTCCATTAAAAAAATCCTGTTCATGCTTGATTATGCAAGGCTAGTTTTTGAAAGTATCAGAGCAAATAAACCTTGATCAATATTAATTAGAAAAAAACATCCAACTATCCATTATGGAAGGGGAGCTTTTTTACTGCAGTGTCAGCATCCTGATCCTAAGTTCAGAAACCACACTTGGACTTTCTCTGCACCAGAAGTACCAAACGACATTATAATATTTTCCCAAATTTGCTTTCTAGAAGCGATCTGGAAGGCATTTTTTTGTTATTTGATAAGATGTGCATCACGAAACTCTCCTAACCACACATACAGACACACCTCCCAAACACACCTACACACACACACACACACGCACTTATTTTACAAAAGTCTTCGTTAAGCAAGTAGTCACAACACTGAATATCGTCTCCTATTTGTTCATTCATTATTCTTAAATGATTTGTCACCACTCAGCCACTCAAAAGATGGTGATTTCATTCTTCTGAGAAGCTAACCATGTTCAAAAGCAGCTAGATGACAATGGTGGTGTGATATAAATTCCAATAGAAATATGCATCATCCATCATATATCCAACCATCCTGAGAAACTTTCACTGGCAAATTCTCGTTACTTTCCAGAGGTCAAGGGGTTCCCATCAATAAATAGAAGGTCAGTGCAACAATGAGGAGCAAACAGAATGGAGAAGAGAAGGTCTGATAGGCAGCTGATGGCATGAAAATATCTTCATACTTGTAAATACTGACCACACGCTCTGATACAGGTGGTGAGTCTATATCGTGACGAGTTATAGAACCTTTAATAGGCAAGGGCAGAAAGAAATAACATCAGCTGCATTTGATTTCTAAAGATTTATCAAACAAATAGGTAGAAAGACTTAATTTTCATACACAGAAGAGCATGCAACATTACAATGTCAGTGAGTAGTTATTGCTCTGATTTCTAAAATTAAACTTCTGAATAAAACAAATGACATTCAAGTAAACAATAATCATCCTTCAGAGGAATTCAGAACTTCCAGTTATGATCTGTCCTAACTTAAATTTAGCTTTGGAGAGTGGGAACAATAGCTGCATAACCAAGAAAATATGATATGTAGGACTCTGCTAGCTATCTCACCTTCCTGTTTCTATATTCTTAAGACTGATGCTGCCAAAATTTTAATTCATTAAATATATAAGTAAGAACAACGTCACTGAAAAACATTTATCTATTTTGATACCTAAGTTGTCAGTAGCACAGATATCAACTTACCCTGAATTGCTGGACCCCAGGCAAACAGATAGTACCAATTCAAGTGCAGATCTACAATAGTTTCCTCTCGGGGAACGTATACAGGACGCTTGAATCGACAAGTTACACGATTGTTTTCAAAAACCCCCTCTTCATCTCTAGCAGGATTTCTCTGGATTTCTTTAGCCCATTGACCAACGTTGTAAAAGTGCTGTATTCGGACTCTTCCGTTATCATCATGAACACAAGCCATGACATCATCTCCTCCCTACATGGTAAACACATTTTAGCAGAAGGAAAACAAGTGTCACAAAGCATTTCCTCATTTATTTATACAACTTCAACTATTAGAAACAATCAAGACTTGGGTCTCTCACTCCCTTCTTCTAAATTACAAGTACACAGATATTCTTTTCCCTAGAAATGTTTCTTCATTCAGATTGAACAGCACGGACTAAATACTAGCAATTACTTATTCTCTCTTCATTCTTGTTTGGATCTAAGATCCAAAACAACCTAACATACACAACACATTTATAAGGCATAATATCACCCTGACATCACACAATGGACGAGCAGAAGGCTATTTTCTTTCATAATGTGTGATTTTCTGGGATCTTGCTTCAGTAAAATTGGTGGTCTTGATTCCTTTATGTGTGCAAAATCTACTGTATCAGAATTGCAGACAGAAAAGCAGTATAACTTAATAAGTTAGAGAAGATTAATCTACTAAATCTGTATAACTATTATCATAAACTACAGCCTGTCTTTTCTAATCTCATGTTCACTTATGATAATATAACTTCTCATTTACCGTAAGAGAAAATGATCAGCAAACAGTAACAATACAGAATATTGTAGAATACAAGAAAAGATTAATCTACTTGTGCCCCTTCCCATCGTATAAACTACCAATCAAAGAAACAAGGGATAGAAAGAAGTGTGAGGCAATTGTTTGTGTTAGTCATTTACAGAAACATTAAAACAGTTGTTAGAATAGTTTATTTGAGGTAACTCAAAATTGCAAAGCACTGCATCATTCAGGTATTAATTTTAGGAGCACTGTCTTGTAGATGCCTTGCTGTCATGAACCATTAAAACACTGCAAGTTTGATGCATGCACTACTAGGTATCACTGCTATGTTAGACACAGGTCCTACTCTTCCAATACAAGTCCTTCTGATAGGTCACACTGATGCCACAAGCAGTGCTCACTGGCGTGACCATCTGTCAGTTTGCTGTTATGGGGAAAGGAAAGAAAAAGGGCACAGTGCATCTCTTAGGACTATGCCTATGAAGGCCTTTCTGTACCTAGTATTATTGCAGGCTAACCTTCCAGCTTTGGTCTTGAGCCTATCATTGCTTTCAAAGTTTTTTTTTCAAAGTTTAATTTTTTCTTTGCCTCTGAGTACCAATCTCTCATTTTTAAGTACAAAGAGGCAAAACAAACAAGCAAACAAAATAACCAACAAAAAAACTGTTTCCACATTCAGAAAAAAAATTAATTCTGCACCTCATTTAACAGAATGACATTACAAAATCCTGAGTAGGCACAAAAGCTTATGAGTGGAAAACTGTAATGTTATCTGAGACAAAGAAATAGGTCACAGGAGTTAAAAAAATCTGACAACCCAAAAACACTTTTTTTCCCTTGAACTTTTTGGCTATCCAGGCCACAATGTTTTCATCAGGGCCTCCACGGTACAGCCCCTTTCTCACAGCAAAGCTTTTGTGATGTAAAGTCATTTTATCATTAAAGTATCCCAGATTCCACAACATCTTCAAGCTACGACAAGGGATAAGGTCAGCAGGGGAACAAGAGAGAAAGGCAAACACCAGCTGTTTTAGTCCAGCTGACCGGTAGTTCTCATATCAAATTTATAATGAAAATCTTTCAGCTTCCATTCTTATTACTGGAAGCTGTGACTTTACATGCAGTTTGGTCCATCCACCTGGGCTGAAAGGTAACGTATGCTTTAAAGCATAGCTAGTGTGTCCCAGGGACTATCATACTGTACACACCTTCCAGCCACCAAGCACAAGCACAAGTCTGTCTGCTCAGGCAAGCTCATGGGCTACAGCACACATCCTCATGGTTGGGAATTGTGCTTATGCCACCTGCCCTGCAGAAAGTCATGTTTCTGACTGAGCGCTATCATGCAGGCAAGCTGAGTAGTTTATCTGCGCTCCTGAGTGAAATGGGAGGGAGGAACTCAGAGAATATGATGGGGTCAGGGGTGGGAACACAAATGGGGCTGCATTGGATGAACTGCACTCACAGGCTGAATGGACCTGAAGTCATGGGACAGGTTGGACTGAGTGGGCTTGCAAGGGAGCACGGGGAGGGAAAGTGATAGTGCAGTGCAGAGGATGGTTGAGAGGTGTGGCAGAGAGTCTGGCAAGATCACACTGAGAAGGTTTAAATGTACTTGAAAGCAGTTATTTCTCCAAAGTCTGACTAACCATTGAAATTCAATGTCTTTGCTTTGAGTGGTAGTACAGGTACACAGGTACAGGTAGTAAAGGAGTTACAAACTACTAACATAATCTCTAATAGCTTAGGGCCAAGTATTTAAAGTTACTGACCTGCCTTGAAAATCCTATTGACTACTTGTACTTTCCAGCATCCAAACTCCTCCTGGTATTTGGCTGTAAAACCATACCTCACAACACTCTTTATGACACAAAAGATTGCTCTCTCCATTGTGTTTATTTGCAGCGTCATACTCAAGACATAGTTACCCATGAGAGAAAGGCACCTGCCCTCATATTTTCTTTCTGATTCTCATTTTGGTCTGATAAAATGTTGCTAAGTTAGTGTGAGTCTTCCCATTGCCTCTCCCAGCTCTACAGCAGGATTTCCATGTTTTATACTTTTTCTGACTACTGCTTACCACTGAACAAGAAAGTACTCTCCTCTAACTAGCATTATAGAACACAGACTCAGTATTCTTCATGTACTCAGGAATATCTCTGCATGTGAAGACCAGTGTTATAAACTACATTTTAATCCTAAGCGTATTACAAGGATCACAAAAAAAACATTTGCAGAAGTTGTCTATTGCTCAGGTTTTTTTTTTATGTCCAAACAGTATATGTGCCTCTTTGCCCAGCGAAACACAACGACAAATAAGGCTCTTCACTGAACAACCAAGTAGATGAATGACCATAAAACAAAACTCAGTAAAATCCAGGAGAGATAGAAGAAGAAATCCTAACAGGATTGCTTTCTAGAGTATGTATCTAAGTGAGCAGTAGTCATTTTGTCACATATTTGTGGCTTTCCTGGAATAAAACACAGAGATGAAAGAAACAAGAGGATTCCCAGAGTTCTTAAATGAAAGCCATATATGTATCAGCAAAAGACAGATGATTTACTTAAGAATGGAACTATGTGATATTTAGTTCCTGATGTGCCTTTTGTCCAAGTAACACCAACATGAAAAACTCAACAGGATATTATAATAAAAAGACAAAAAGCTAATAATATTCAAACAGTCAAAGATAAACCAAAACACTGTTGCACTATTTAGCAAAGAAGGGAAAGGACATGCTACTAAGGATGAGGCAGTTCTGAGGAGACAGCAGACCTAGCTTCTGCTCCCCGGTGACTATTGGGTACTTTGCTTTCAGCAAGTCAGTTTTTACATACGTGCTCTGCTTCTGACACATAAAACATAAAGTATTGATATTCTGGCATGCAAAAGTGTTCACATATCAACGTGAAGAACTTTAAGAACCTTACCATTTTCTTGTCTGAGGAAAATCCCACTGCTACCCAGCCATCGGTATCAGCACTCAACTCAAATTCAACATCAGCTCCTATTCTACGATAACTTAGGAAGTAGTCACAGGTCTCTGCATTACAGCCAGGTTTGCCGTACCTAAATGGAAATGGAAAAACATGCAAACTTTGCCTTTCAATTTCTTGCTGTAGATATTATGTTTCTACAAGAAACACTAAAAGAATGTACTTTGGTAGAGTGGTGGTAAAACACAAATCACACTAAACTAAAGTAGTACTGTTAATTGCTCGCAAATATTACCTTTTTAGAATAAGAACATATTATGTTTAATCATAATGACAAGCAATTACATACGCACAGTGTTACTGTGTTGAAATGCCGAGTCCCTGTTTTGTAAGTTAGCGCTTCAAGAAAATGCAAAGATCATAAATTAATCTAGTCCACAACTCTGATGTCCTTAAATAATCTCATTTACTTAAACAAAACAGTCCTACACTGTAGAGTAGGTTCCCAAATAAGAAAAAAATATTCAAATGAATATGGAACATTGATCAAACTCTTGAATGCAATCAGTCAACATTTGCAAATGTAAAGGTACCTGCATTTTTATCAAAGACTGACCTGAAGCATCCCTTCGTTTTTCCACAGTCATCCACTCTGATTTTTGCAAATGGATCCACAGGAGGTGCAGTAGGAAAAGGGTAACCTGTAGAATGAGAATAAAGCATAACCAAAAAGATACGAGGAGAAAAAAGAAGTAACACTGAAGAGAAGGAGTTCCAATAGTGTTTACTTTGACTGGTGATAACTGAGCTGTACTGATGAGGGACTACCTTGTCACAGACACAGGCCCTCTATCAGTAGGTCCAGGATTGAGATACTAAAATAACATAGAGAAATGAAAACATTTCCTCAGGTTTGCAACATTCTTCAGGTGGGGGAGAACAGCGCTGGAGCACAACTTTGCTACAATGAGAGCAGGAAGCCTTCCACTGACCATGTAGGCTTTGGCAGCACGAACATGGAGCAGGGCATTCAGCTAAGGCTTGGGGCTCTCCGCTCGGCTGGCTCTTCGTGCATGCTTGGATCCCTCGGAATATCTGAAAGGAAGAGAATTCTGACTTCTCAGCTTTAGGAATGGATACTGAAGGGATACTTTCTCCTTTAAGAAGTACAGAAAACATGCACTGAGTGTGGAAGGGAAGAGTATCAAAACAGGCAATGCCTGCAGCAATGACCTACAATCACTTGTGAGGTAAGGCACAGAGGAGACAGATAAGGAAGGATCTATGACTCCAGGCAATAGCTTATCTGCTCTACTGTAATACACTGAAGACATGGCATGAACATCTGCAAGCAGACCTTTCCTCTCATAGAATCACAGAATCATTAAGGTTGGAAAGAACTTCTAGGATTATCAAGTCCATCCCCACCATGCCCACTATGTCCCTCAGTGCCACATCTATATATTTCTCAAATACCTCCAGGGACTTCACCACATCCCTGGGCAGCCTGTGCCACTGCTTCTACACTCTTTCTGAGAAGAAATCTTTCCTAATATTCAACTTGAATCTCCCCTGGCGCAACTTGCGGCCATCACTTCTCATCTTATTACATAGATTTTACAAATAGCCACCTTCAGTTTTGGTTCATCTAACCTGCAAGTGGGAAGGTTCTGTGTTCTTTTCATCATGTCAACAATGCACACCATAGGTTTTACTGTGAAAAACTTTCAATATTAAATATATGTTTTTCTCTGCAGATTGGTTTTGGCTTGCAGAGGTTCAGTTTCGTTCTATGAACATTGGTATTTTAATGTGATTTTAGTCTGCCAACTTAAAAACAAAGCATTAAGTTGTGAAGCCAGAAAGTGCTCTGAAAGTTGCAGGCTGCAGCATCTCCAAACAAACAGGAGCATGTGCCCTGCCCCCCAGGCACTGGGCTCCACAAGCCCCGATTCACCTTCTAGGTGAATCTGATAGTGCTGAAGGAGAGAGGAAATAGGCCATAACCCGCAAATTACAGCTTCCATTGGCCACACCATGAGCTAGGTAAAGCAGTCAGCTGGTTTAAGCATACAAAGCTAGCAACATTTCACAGCAGTTCATAGTGGAGCATCAGCACGAGACTGACTGTAGTACATCTACATCCCACCTTCTCACTGCTTCATTTTTTCCCACTTTATCCAAAATCTGTTTCGAAAAAGAAAAACGCGGCCGAATTTCTTGCCAGTCACGCCATCACACGGCTTTTTAACAATCCGATAAACCCCTCCATCACTCTTCCGTGCCGTCTCCCACACGACCGAGCGGCCGAGCATCGCACGCCGGCAGCCGCCTCCCACTGCCCTCGGCCGGGCCCTGAGCCCGTGCCCCGCCGCCCTTCGCTGCCTATGGGCCCGCAGACCCGAGGCGGGGAGTCCGCCGAGCCCGGTGCGGCGCGCGGCGGCCCGCGCGGCGGTGGCTGCGGGCAGAAGATGGCGGCAGGCGCTGGCCTTCGTCCTGAACGCCGCCGCCGCCGCCGCCGCCGCCCGCCCCGGCTCCGCGCGGCCCCCGCCGCCCGCCCGCCCGCCCTCCCGCACGGCCGCCCCGCGGCGCACCCTCCTCGGAGAGGTAGCGCAGGTCGTAGAACTCGCTGGCGAAGGTGCCGTACGAGGAGTCGTGGTGCGGCCGCGCCGCCTCCTCGCCCTGCTCCCCGCCGCCCGCCTCCCGCCGCCCGCCGCCCTCCTCCGCCGGGCTGGCGGCGGAGCCGGCCAGGAGCAGCAGCAGCAGCAGCCGCCGAGCGCCGGCGCTCCGCACCGCCATGGCGGCGGCGGCGGCGGGGTGGGGAGGCGGCGGCGCTGAGCGCGCCCGCCCCGGGCTGCTGCGCCGCCGGCAGCGCGGGGGCGGCGGGGAAGGAGCCGCAGCGGAGAGGAGAGACCGCCCCGGGGTCGGCGGGGGCGCGGGGAGGGAACGTAGGACGGGGCGTGGGACGGCCCCGCGTGGCGGCACCGCAAAAGGTCTCGGCGCCCCTGGAGCGGCGGGGCCGTCCCGCCCGCCTGCTGCACGCCGGGTCCGTGTGGGGTTGGAGGAGTTGTGAGGCGGGACCGAGTTACGTTCATCGCAGGTAAAGCAGCCGCTCGCTGGCAGCCGCTCGTTCGTTCTCGCATGGTGTGCGGCTTACCCGCGGGTGTGCGTGCTCCCACCTGACGGGGCGGCGGGCTTCGCCAAGCCACCAGAGCCGCGTTGCGCCCAGGTAAGCCCGGGCTGGCCAGCGGGACGGCGCGGCCCGCGTGTGCTTGTGCTGCGTGGTGCCCGCGGGTAGCACTAAGGCAGCGGCCTCGCACACTACTTCAGGGCTTGGTTGTGCCTTCTGGTCAGAACTCCTCGCTTTTTAGTGGGGTTTTGCGTGGTTGCACTTCCTCTACTCGGCCAAACTTCGGGGGGTGGTGGTGGGACGGCTGAACGATGTGCTGCAGTTGGCAGTACCCTAACAATTACAGTGACACCTTTCATTTCTGATCGCTGACGACTGCTTGGAGTTACTCTCAGATGGGGCTGCTTTTGGGGTGAGTCCATGCCCCTGGGCTGTCAGAGGCACTGACTGCTGCAGTGCTCCCAGCGAGCACCAAGTGCTCACTCCAAACAGAGCAGCATTCACTCAGGGCTAAAAAGTGCAAGAGTAATTTTGATCACATGCAAATTCAATGTGTTCTGAGGCAACCTATGTAAGAAGCTGTGGGAGAGCAGCACCATGCTCAGATACAAAATAATGAGTCTCTTCTTCCCCTTGCAATGCAGTTTGGCAAACTTTGCAGGGCCAATGGAAAACAAGCAAACAGCAATAGAAAAACCCTTACAAATCAGGCTAATGGGAAAATAAGGCTGTGGCTTATTCTTTCCAGCAATAATCAGCTCTGATGAAGGCCCCCCATCTCCTTTTGGAAATAGCCACCCAACTGCCATACTGCCTGTGAATAAGCATTTGCTCAGCACTGGAACAGCTGTCAGCTGTGTGCATTCTCTCCTCACTGGAAGCAGGCTTGAGAGCACTGTGCGATGCTTCACAGCAACAGTAAACATGTGGGATGTTTATCTGCATTGCACGCACTTACATGAGAGCTATCATTTAAATCTGACAGCTGAGATACTGTCAGTGATCGCACTGGAGCTGTGCTCATTTACAAAGTTGAAGATACTGCTTCTGACCCTATTGTGTTTGCCTCCTTCCTGTTAAATCCTTTAAATTAAAAATTAAAACAACTCTTGACATTTTTTTTTCTTTTTTTCTTTTTTTCTTTTTTTCTTTTTTTCTTTTTTTTCTTTTTTTCTTTTTTTCTTTTTTTCTTTTTTTCCTAAAACCTCACCTAAGCATTGTCCCTGTTACCAAAACGGCTTGCTTGTAGAAAGCAGTGCCATAGTTCGACTGCTGGAGCACTTATGAGGACCCTCATTATTTCACAGAGAAGAGTATAGTGGCATTTGCAGCAAACAGGAGAATCCACAGTGCAACTAACAGCAATGCCTGTGTGGCAGCACTTCTGCAGGGAAGATCCCAATGTAATTGAGTAGTTAAGGCTGCCAACCAAAAATTATTAGCAAGAGTTTGTGGCTCTGTGGCGAGGTGGAGTCTGGCAAGTAGTAGCCCAGGTCTGGGGCCCTGTGCTATAAAGAAAGGCTGAGGGAGTTGGGCTTGTTCAGCCTGGAGAAGGCTCTGGGGAGACCTCATTGTGTCCTTCCAGTACTTGAAGGGAACTTATAATCAAGAGGGAGACCAACTTCTTACGTGGTCTGACTGTGAAAGGATAAGGGGGAGTGGCTTTAAACTAAAAGAGGTGAGATGTATGTCAGATCATATGAAGAAATTCTTTACGTGGTGTAATGGGACGCTGGAACAAGTTGCCAAGAGAAGCAGTAGATACCCTAACTGGAAGCATTCAAGTCTAGGTTGGATGGGGTCCTGGGCACCCTGGTTTGTTGGGTATCAACCCTGTCCATTGCAGCAGAGTTGGAACTACATGGTCTTTAAGATCCCTTCCAACCTAAGCCATTCTGTGATTCTATGAAACTAGTTTCATGAGCAGTGTTAATCCTTGAATGCTCAAACTTTTGATGTGCTGTACTTTGTGGCTTGCACAACTTGGTGACACCTTTCCTGGGTGGGACATACAAATGACACATTATATATGAACTACATGCTAGAAGGCGCTGTGGTCCTTCAGCATGGAGCCACAGACTCATATCCTGAGTTGGAAGGGACACACAGGGATTGTTAAGTCAAACTCCTGGTTCCAACATGACCACCCAAAATCAAACCCTACATCTGAGAGCACGGTCCAAACACTCCTTAAACTACAGCGGCTTGGGGCCATGACCTCTGCCCTGGGGAGCCTTTTCCAGTGGCAACAGTGGGAGTCAGAGGTCTGGTGATTTCCAGTGCTTCTAAAGCTATTATCTTCTGCTTCAGGGAGATCCAGTAGCCAAAATGCCTCTATGATTTATTCACACTATCCTGGACAATTTCTTTGTTTGCTGGTGCTCAATCTAGCCATCCATTCCCAGAACTGGAGGTTGGGATTTTTCTCACTCATCCCTGGAGGCTAGTCTCTTGATTCTGCATATTGCTCAAAATATACTTTTCCCCTGTTCATTCATGTTCATTCATTTGGGGCTGTTTGGACTAGAAATGAAAGCTTCAGGAATAAGTTACGGTGTGAGTGTCCAACCTTTTGCCTTGCCTGGGCCACACTAAAGGAAAAGGAATTGTCTTGGACTGCATATACATAGGTTGCAGTGAAAGTAATGTCTCCTATCTATTTCCATGGCAATGATAACAAATACATACAGCACATTAACACCATTTAATAGAGCACATTCTTAGCTACAAAACACTATTTTTTCAGCATAGTCATCACCATTAACTCTGCATTTTTGCCAGCAGTGAACAAGAGTCTGAATGCTATGCTTGTAAAAATCTGTACTGCTGGAGGTGACTCACTGTCACTGTTACCACTTCTGAAACACCACCTTTTGCCTCTGTTGGTCTCTACAAACATTGAGCAGGCGTCAGTGAATCTCAGTGGGTGCAATTTTTTCCACATAGAGGGATTCAGTGATGACCTTTGCTCCACCTGCACTTCCATGTCAGATGCCATTTTGTTAGACTGCTCCTCTGCTGCCATCTGTCACACAGCAACAACATGTAATGAAATATTGGTGGGAAGGTGCTCTCCATGCAGAGCACTCCATGCTCTGGTTTCAGCTCTGTCAGGTTTAATAGCACACAGATGTTCAGTTGATGCTGAGGGGCCAGGCCAAGCCGCTTGGTGGGACAGAGCTAAACTGCGGTGATGGTGCAGGGCAGGTAGTGGGACACACTGGAAACCACGCCAGGCTGCATGTGACATAGGCCTCAGGTAGGACATGCCTGAGTTATGCGTTAGATAACAGATGCAAAAATAAATCTTGTTTCAATCTCCAGTTTTTTTGTTGTTCAGGAGTGACTGTAGCTCTGTACTGAGGGGACTGGGAGGTAAAACCCTCTTGTCGTTTAACAACCTGACATGGGGAGAGGGCTGTGGAAAGGCCAGCAATGCTGGCAGAGTTTGAATCCACTGAAACCTCTAATGCGTGTCCTCTGTGCTCATTCTTTTGGGATCACTCATCTGAAACAGATTTCCCCTCTGCTTCTGTGGTCAGGCACACGGGATCCTGCACCAGAAGAAGCAACTATTGCTTGCCTTCTTCTATCCATAATCTAATGGATTTTCTCCATTTAATTGTCCTCTTTTAAAAGGCTCAGCTTCCTTACTCAGCTCGTGGCAGCTTATTACTGTTTCTGGTGTGCTCCCAAAACCAGAATACGGTCAAGTTTTTACAGCTTCTTCCTCAACATATCTATGCCTCAAGAAAAGCTCCTTAAACTTTAATGCTCCTGTCTATTTCCATCAAGTCGACATGTCAAAAACTCAGTAGGTATCCACCAATGCTAATAAAACAACAGCATTCTTGCAATAACTCTGCAATAATCTCAACTGGAATTTGTAATCCATATGCTGTTTCCTCAAACCCTTACTGCAAACTTGTTCAATGTGGTATATGTATTTGCCCTGCCAGTAAGTTATCTTAGGTTTCCCTTAATTAAACAGCAATACAAATTATAGAAATTAAGCAGTCACCTTGATTGCTTTGAGAAGAACTACCATGCTGTAGTTAATGACCCATGAGTACAAAACACGGTAGTTGTGTTAGTGACTTAGATATGAAAGAAAATATACTAGGAATATCTTGCAGTCAGAGATTTTTCAAGAGTTTTGTTGAAGGAAAAAATGTTGGGTGACAATTAAGAACATCTTCTGTGAGAAAAACAGTGGTCATCTTAGAAAAACAAAGAAACCTAGCGAAGGAAAAGATGTGTGGGATTTCAGAAAGCTGCTAGGCAAGGGATGTATAAGGCTTTTGGAGGCATGGTACTGCTTCACATCTTTTGGAAAAAGACAAGAAAATGCTGACTCTCAGTATGTTACCATCCAAATAAAAACTGCTTTAGATCATTAGATCATCTTTTGCTTAGCACTGGTAAACGTTGCTTTTCCTGCCTACATGGAATTACATATCTGGTCTTGATCCAACGGCCATCATGCTTCTGCAGCCCATACTGCTCACAACAACACTCTTTCTGTAAAATTAATCTAATGTGGGAAAAAAGCAGTGTCTCTGAGTTCTGTTTTGAAAGCATAGCATGCTTCAATCTGAAGACTAAGCCCTGCAGTTTTAGTCACTAAATCAGCATGAGTTTTGCTTCAGCAAGCACTACGGAGCCTTCCCAAAGCATATGGAAATGGTGCAGGTTTTGTGTGTGGTGTGTGTATGCGTGTGCTTGTTTACATCAGACAGTCATTTCTTTTCTCTGAAGTTGTGTATTTTTACCTCTCTGGCACTCCATGCCACCCCAGCATGAATGAAGTGCTGGGAGGTAGAGCTGCCCTGGAAGCCAGATCTGCCAGATGGTGGCACAATGTGCACCAGGAGGTGTTAGAGCAAAAATATCCCCATTTTTATAAAGTCCTTGCTACAAAAGGCTATTTATAGCATTATTCTAATAAGGAGCCAAAACAGAGCAGCCTTTTATTAGAACTCGCAATAGAGGCCATTGCACTGAGGCCTCCCCATGCAGAAATACATTTACTTATTGTGCAAAAATTGGCCCAGAGAGCTGAAAATTCAGCTTGTATTAGCAAAGAGCTCATTTAGGTAGGAATGTTTTAAGGAGTTTAAGCAGTACTGGCAGAATTCAATTAATTCCATGTGTGACAATGTCATTTCATACTAATTAGTTAGGAACTCAGAAATAAGAATTAACAAAAAAAAAAAAAAAATCCCCATTTCCTCCTGAGACTCCATCCAGATAACTGCAGGAAAAGTTTCTTTTAAAAGTTCTGTGTGCTGGAGAACAGTCTTTCCCTGACAGTTCAGAGCCTAAATAAGAGCAATAGTCAAAGAAATAATAATTAACAATAATGATAATACCCTTGTCTTCAAAGTGGGCGTAAGCAGGCAGGAGAAAAGAACTCTTAGTTTGCTTCTCTGCTGTTTCCTGCCTGTGGAAGCTGGGGCAGCTTCAAACAAGGGTAACACGTTCGCATTGCACCCGTTCCAGCAAAAGCCTCAGGAAGGGACATCTGCTTCAGACAACCCAGGGATGAAATCCCGGGACCAGCTGCTTTCTCTCTCCCAAAGATGCCGGGGCACGGCCTCGGTAACGTAGGGGGAATCACGGCCTCAACGTGTCCTGCCTGGGGCTTCCCCGAGAAAATCGCCTCCGTCGCCTTTTGAAGGATGCGGGCAGTAGCGGCATCGGGCCGCCGAGGGGCGCCACGGCACCGCAGGTCGAGCGCTGCCCCCCGCTCGGGCCCGCCGCTGGTGCTGCTGGGCTGTCCCCTCCTTTCAGAGAGGACGGGGACCCTGCCCGAGCCGCCACGAACTCGGGACCCCCAGGTCTGCAGCAGTACGACAGCTACAGGGTCCCTTCCAGCCTACTTTCCGCGCTCACCCACTGAACGTGTGTAAAGCATTAGTGGGAGCCATCAGCAACAGAGGGAGCACGACATACACACAGAGAGATGAGGAACGATTTTAGGGTGGAAAGATTCAGAGCCCTCTGCATATAACTAGTAGGAAAATAAAGGCTTTCTCAGGTAGTAGGGCCAACTGCATAGCACTGACAGGAAATTACATTGTAAATCCTCACTTTTGTCTGAAACAGCACTCTCTGCATGCCGTTATTGAAAGGCACATCTGTGCTCATTACCTGTGCTCATATAGAAGTCAGAGAGATGGGTATAGAGCGATTGCTGACTTCAGAGCGACCTGCACCTTTGTTGCTGCTTAAAACAAGGAGAAAAATCAGTTGCAGCCAAGACATTTGGTATCAAAGAATAGGAGGCGAATGGAGCCTCTCAGAAGCCTCAGTGCAGATTGTGCTGACATCCGTGAGGTGTGTGGGAGACCTGGAACCTTGGATGCAGGAGTGAACCCAGCATAAAGCCATTTACCTCACTGTGATCTGTCCCAAAGGTCTGCTACCAGTAGAGCCTTGAAGAGCATGAAATGTCTGCAAATAATGTAAAAAAGACACATTAATATTTTACTTGTTATTGGTTTAAACTAGCCAATTGCAGTTATACTTCTCGCAGTGCCAAAGAGGTCAGAATGGGATATTTCCTCAAAGATATCAGAGTACAGGACTATTTTATAAAATACATGAGCCAGTCAGTGTGTGGGCAAACACATCGCATTCAGGGGTTGTTAGCAGATAATTTGCGTCCTTTGGAAAGGATCTAGAAGTACCAGTTACTCCTCTTGCTTCTACTAACCAAAGAAGGATAAATGGCTGGTATTTTCTTGTTAAGGTCTTTATGCAACACCAGAAATAAATAATAGAATCACAGAGACTTTAAGGCTGGAAATGACCTCTGAGATCATCCAGTCCAACCACCAACCCATCCTACCATGCCTACTAACCATGTCCCTCAGTGCCACACTCGCACATTTCTTGAACACCTTCATGGACAGTGACTCCACCACTTCCCTGGGCAGCCTGTTCCAATGCCTCACTGCACTTTCTGAGAATAAATCTTTCCTAATACCCAACCTAAACCGCCCCCTTGTGCAACTTGAGGTCATTCCCTCTCTTCCTGTCACGGGTACCTGGGAGAAGAGGGCAATCTCATCTCACTACAACCTCCTGTCTGTGGACACTGTAGAGATCAGTAATGTCTCCCTGAGCCTCCTCTTCTCTTGACTGAACAATCCCAGTCCCTCAGCCTCTCACCATAAAACTTGTTTTCCAGACTCTTCACAGTGTCACTGCCCTTCCCTGGACACGCTCCAGGGCCTCAAGAGCCTTTCTTGTAGTGAAATAACAAACTTATGTCTTCATGTTTCTATTTTGCAGCTATGTAACATATCCTCAGGTTACTTCAATGTTTTTCTTGCTTACAGGGATAAACCTAATTAAAGAATGGGTATTTAACTGACTTGTCTTCATTTGCCAGCCAACATGTGCACAGAGCAAAGGTTGCCAACAGCCTAGAGTGCACTCCATGCAGAACCCCCTCCCTTATACTTCAAATAAATGACAGCATATGATGAATTCTGAAGCCCTTTCAGGATGTTGCTAACTTGATGCTTTGAGTTTTGTTCTGATGCTGTTGCTATGCTGATTTAAGACAGGAAAATAATCTTTACAGCATTTACTGAAACCAGAGTTCATCAGCGGGAAAGGGAAACAGTGGGAAAAAATCCAGACGTCAATCTGGTACTCAGAGAAAAAAAAAAATTCTTCCGCTCTGCCATTCTGTTTCCCTGCATGTGTGCTTAGCTCTCCCAATGCCCTTGAAAATATTTGCATATGCCAGCACCACACTAAATGGAGCAGCAGGTGGCAAAAAGGCTTAGGTTTGCTCAGTACTTCTCACTGGTAGCAGCAGCATTCTCTTGCCAGCACCCTGCAGCCTCCCGGACCCCAGGTACTGCTGGGACAAAGTCCTTCCACCTACTGCAGAAAGGCGGAAACCTGAAACTAAACAGAAAAAGCAGAGGAGCTGGTGTCTGCTGCTGACGCCATCTGTAGACACTGTAAATCTGCCATCTCAGTTTTCTTCTAGACATCCCCAGGAGAGATGAGTTTGTGCATGCCATTAGTCCTTTCAAGTGCCAGCCACATGCTGAAGAAAAAAAATCCCAAGAGAACAGTGCATGACAGGCTGAGGAGGTGCAATGACTTAAACTGTGCAGAATGCAAGCAACACGGTGTTAGGTAAGGAGCAGACGCCATTATATTCCCTCTAGGATGGAGCAAGAGAGATGTGGAAGTCACACTTGCAAAGCAGTACAGTTGGAAGGGATGCACAAGGATCATCAAGTACAACTCCTGGCTCCACACAGGACAACACAAAAAAAAAAAAAATCAGATCATATGTCTGAGAGCATTATCCAGATGTTTCTTGAACTCCAGCAAGCTCAGTGCCATGGCATGTGTTCTGGGGAACCTGCTCCAGTGCCCAACCACACAGCATGAAAGAAACCTCAGACTTATAAAAACCTGTATTTGTAGGAAAGTACCAATATCGACAGTATTTTCCAGCAAATGTCAAGAAAAGTGTGTCTTTTTAAAATTCTCTTCAGGAAACCAGAGTTTTTGTTTGATCTTAACTTTTTCCTCAAACTTACAGCAGAAGACTGTTATATTCATATACGTACATACAGGTTGCTCTTATCCAAAGAGTTATCACCAGAAAATTGAGTTTTGATACTTCACTTCTCTTTGTTCAGAGAATTCTGGCTTTTCATTGCCAGTTTGAAAAGAGGTTTCAGAAAACAAGAAACTCCTGCTTCTGAGAAACTTTTTCCTGACAGCCAGGCCATGCTGAAGCTGAGGTTAGCAACAGTCATTCCAGCCACTCCGCCCAGCTACCTGCGCATGTATGGTGACTCAACTCCTAATGACACAGTCACACATTCATTTTTCCACTGAACCTGTCCCCTTTGACAGCTTGCAATAAATGAAAGAGTTGATCGGTGTTTATTTTTATCTTGTCTTTTTTTTTTTTTTTGGAGTTCTACTTTTGGGGCAACTGTCAAAAGCATATTTAACCATTTTGAAAAACTTGACACACAAAGATCTTCAGAACTATGGCTAAGCAAAGGCCTACTTCTTAATAGAAGATAATTCTACTTTATAGTTCTAATTGTGCTAATGGAGGGACCCCGTAGCAATTTACAGGAGACCTGTGTAGGCTTGGGATGCAGTGTTGATATTTCAGCTTCAGGGACATGAGGGAGCTCTTCCACAGCACTATAATGTTGTTTTTTTCCCCCATACAGACTACCATCCTACTTCATTTTGAAAATAAATACTATTCAAAGGTCGCAAATGAAACATTTAGTGATACAGCTGGCCACAGGCCCAAGAGACACAGGGACAGTACAGGCTAAGTCAACGACTGCCGGCTTAACAAGGCACAAGGCAGAATTACAAGACCAAACATTCACAGTGCTTCCTTGTTCTTTTGTTTGAACAGTTGACCTTCACATCATTTCCCCCCTTTCCTTCACTGTTGTCCTCTGCCATCAGAGACATGATTTCCTCATGCTTCTCCCCTTCCAGTTTTCCCCATGCTGGGAGGTTTCATAGGAGGCTGGAAGAAGGCCTGAGCAGAGCCTGGTGCTCCTGTAAGCCCTTCTTAAATCAAAACTGCTCTTCAGAATTGGCTGAGACTCCCTCACAGGCCCACCCTCTTCTTGTTACTGGGATTACTGGAGGCAGAAGTTCTTCCCCTCACTGTGCATAGCTTCAACAACCAGCAGCTCACCTGCTGCTTGCTTCTGACCCCAGGTGTGCTGCAGAAGGAAATTAAACTTTAGCTTCATGCCCTTCTGAATAAGAATTCCCATTTATTCATGACAGCTCCTGCTTATGCATCTGCCCCAACAGTTTCCACTGTTGGATGGGAGGGCAATGTTTCAGCCACAGAGGACTGCATCATTCATAAGCACTGACTGGATTCATTTTTTTCTCTGGCACAAGTGAGCAAGCATGCTGGTTTCCTAGTAGATGCAGGTGCCTGCAGTTCATGCATGCCCAGCTGTGTAACCTTCAGGTGAGCTTCTTGCCATACTTGAAATTGGCAGATGCCTGGAATGTGTTGCAGATGAGTATAAAGGAAAGAACACGAGTGCACTTGTACACTGGTCTGTACACTGAAGAGGACTCCAGTTGCTCAGAAAACACTTGCGATATCCATCATTAGAAAAAAAATACTGGGAGGCTTTGTAAGAAACATTTCTATTGATTCGTACCGCATCTAAAGTGATTTTCTGTGAACCTGCCCATCCCATCTCCCTTCCGCCCAGATTACTCCTGCTCCCTGCTAACCGCAGTGGGAATGCCTTGAGCAAAGATCACTACTTATAAGCTATTAGCGTTATTGTAACACAAGGCCCACAGACAAAACCAAAGCTCCATTGTTTCTGGTGCTAGAACCATAAGATGTCATGAGTCCCTATTACAGGGCTGGCACAGAAATGAGACAGCAGATCACAGCAGTCTTTGAAATATTACCCCCACCTGTTTGTTCAGGGCTCAGCTAAGCCAGCAATGTTCCCCAGAGAGTGGCATTACTAAAACCTCTTGGTGAGCTGACACCACAGGCTAGAAGGGAAGAATAATATTTCAAATAAGTGTACTGGCAGAGTTCAAAGGGATAATAAGCATTTAAATTCAACATGAAAGATATCTTCCTCTTCAGAGCTTTAGGAAGGAAAGTAGCCAGGCAGATAAACTATTTAAAAGCCCCTTTAATCAAGACTATCAACATAGAGATTTGTCTTAATTAAAAACATCCCCATTCAATCACATTAAAGAGAAAGTTATACAAAATGTAATTTATTCTTCTATTTGAATTTTTTAGAAGAACAGCAAAAACATTTCAACTTGCAGAGAACTCCTGCCTCATTAAAAGTTATCTTTGAGAAAAAGATTAATTTAGTCTATTTTGCTGCTCACATTTTCATTTAGAGTGAACTGCGCACTTCTATTTCTACCTTTGTAGAAACACACTCTCTTGGCTTCCCAAATATTTGAATTTCTGACTGTGAGCAATAAGAAGACAGGCAAATATTTATTCTCAGAAATTTCCTGGGGTCTCAAAAGGAGCTGAAGACGACAATGCATTTCAAAGTGGGGTGCAAAAAATGAAGAGGTGCCTAAAGTCTGGATGGACTTGTGTTGCAAGGGCAATGCAGACATATAGAGAGAGCAAGAGGAAAACAAACAGGACCAGAGAAGGCCTTGAAGATTGGCAGTACCAGGAAAACTTCACAAATAAGCATGGCATCTACCTGAAAATAAATACATGTCAGCAGGATAAGGGTTGTTGTTTTGCTGTTCACTTAGTTTCAACCAGACTTGCAAACCTGTGTCATTACAGAGGAAGAGCAGCATATGGGACAGGCGTGAAGCCCGCCTGATCCTCCCACATGGTGCAGTCTGCCAGCTAAGAAACCTAACCCCAGGCAAGGAAAATATCACCATCTGACAGAGTTTTGCCAGCGTGAAGCAGCATTTCTCTCAGACCATGAAGCAGTTCTGTGGGACAGCCATGGAGTTGCCAAGGATAGATATTGTTGTTGTTACTAGACCTGAAGGGGTTATGGAGTCATTTGCTCATCAAGCCCCTATTTCTTTGCATTTCTCAGAAGTTTTGATAATTTCTCCTCTGATTCAATCATCCTTGCCCAGCCGATGCTGACTAAACTGACAGATGCAGGCACATGTGCTAATACCTCAGATACATCAAGTGCTACCTTTCAGTTATAATACAGCCATGTGCTGACTCAGCAACGTTGCTTTGGCCCTGGGACTTGGTTGGTCACCTTTGGCAAAGTGTCTTTTGCCAGACTGCAGAAACCCAGAAACAGATTTGGAAGTGCCTCATGTTTTTCATTATGCCTTGAGCAGGGCAGTGGCAAGGGTCACCTTGTACTCTCATAATGGCCAAAGTGGTCAAATATCCCATTACCTCAACAAAGCAGCAGCAGAGTAACCAAGCACTTCTTGATGAAGTGGAATGGTCCCATACAACCACCGATACGCCCAGGTTCTTCCATACTCCCCTCAGTCCCACAGTGCTTTTCTTCAAGCAACAAATATTGCTGTCTTTTGGTAGCCATACTAAATTTGTGCTGATTAAAGGACAGTTGTCCTGGCTGAGCAGGAAAATCTCCAGTGTCAGCCTCTGCTGTATACTGAGGTTGCTGCCTACTGGAGCTCTTACAAGAGTTAGGCTGCTCCCTGGAGATGTCTGAAAATGATATATATTTATAGTCCTACTGGTACATCCGTGTGCAGAGGAGCATCTGCCTTTTTTTAAAAGGAACACCTGCATCATTATCGTTACCTATAAAACTGAAAGTAACTTCAAAGCAGCTCAGTCTCCTCATTTTGCCCTTCAGAAATGTCATGACACACTTATTTTCACCAGTCTCTATTTGCCTCATTTCCTAGAAGGGAAATGAGGCTGTGAGCAGAACAGAGCTGTGCCAGCTTATGGCAGCAGTCACCTGGCCTACACGCTCTTGTGAGATGTCGTAAGCTTACTAAGCCCTGAGTGCTGCCTCATTCTGCTTTGTGCATTACAGACAACTTTTCCTTGAACGTAACCTTTCTGGAGATGCAGAAAAGGTAGGACCTGCCAGAGCTGCTTGGATGAGTCCTAGGCATTAAATCTATTTCACTCTCACTTGAAACTAAATCTATTCAAGGATTGTTTGATGGCTTTAGTTAATTAGCCAGGTTTCTATGCTGGTTACTCTTAAATTCAGTAAGAAAAGATTGTTTTCAGTATTGTCTCTTAAGATAAGAAGTGTTATCTGCTTTTCCTGATATAGTCATCTCTTATTAAGTAGACAAGGAGGATTCACTATTGCCTCTTGAAGCTAAAGAAATGTCAGAGGTATGAAAACATTGACATTTTGCTGCAGTTAGATCTCTGAGATCAGCCAGGCAGCTCCCTGAAGGCTAGCTACCAGATTACTCATCTGATTTTGTTGCTGTGATATGGCATTTTTGCATACAATTACTGTGAGTCGCTCCCTCTGTTGTCAGCCCCTACGCCAACTCCCTTGCCCCATTTGACATGGTTATAATGGTCTCTACATGGCTAGCACCAGAAACCTAGAGCTACTTGTAATGTTTGTTTCAGTAATGAAGAACATCCTAAAATCCTTGCTTCCTTTCCCAGTGCAAAATGAGATGGTACATATGATCTGCTTCGCAAATGCTAAGTATAACAGGATTAAATCCTTAGGGTGCAGAAGGCTTGGATAACTCAGCTGTGTCCAAATGCCCTAACAAAAGATTTTTACTTTTAAATGACTTCCCTTCCTTCCTCCTCTCCCAATCTCATTTTCATTTTATTACGGATCTCTTCAAGAGTACTGAAAAAAAATAAAAGATGAAAATAACTTGCCAGAACACTGTCTGGGCATTCAGGATGCATGCTTTTGGTCACCTACTGTGCCCTTCAGCCTTGTGCCAGTGCCTTTCAGCTTACTGTTGCCTGTATTTTTGATCTTGTCTGACTCTAGATCATGTAACAGCAGACAGTCTTTCCACCATACAAAAGCAGGTTAATCTTTCTTTTGGCTGGGACAAACTGCAGGATGCCCTAGACTTATCTCACCAGTTCCAGCAAACTGAATATCTTTTTGTCAATTGAGAAGAGATTTACTCATTTCCATTTCTTTGCTAAGGGAAGTTACAAGAGATGTGCTGTAAGCAGTACAGCAATATAATTTGACTGACAGTGTCATAACTTTTTCCTAACCCCTTACCTGACAGGGCAGGCAAAGCAGTGCAAAAGAAACCTGAGTAACATTAGGAAACATCTTTCCTGAAGTTGACAGTTTCACATGAATTTTAGGAAAGAAAGCCCATCTCCACTATCACTGCAGTCTTCAGAGTAGTAAAGCTCTGACCAAGGTATGGCAAGGCATTTTTGCCTTCTCACTGACTCTGTTCTTGGTCTTCCCACTGATTTGTATAATGGTTCAGGAGATTACAGTAAATCTTAGAGAAACAACAACAATCTGAATAGTGAACCCTTCATGTCAGAATCCCACGTATTTTTCCTTTCTTTCATCCAGCAGTGAACACATTGGTTCAAAGATGAGCATCTCTGAACACTCTGACTACTGTTTGATAAGAGGGATGGAAGAAACCCACACAGTAATAAGAAACCAGAAGCTACTGATCTACTTAAAGATACTGATTCTTAAATCAACTCAGGTTAATAAGATTGGGAGATCTTTTCCAACCAATATCATTACAGCTATGTCACATTAAAATCATACAGAACATTAGAAGGGAAGAACTGGAAAATTCAGTACTTTTTTCCCCCCCTTTCTTTAAGGCCTATGACACAATATAATGCACAATAATGACAGCAGAGCAGCACAATCCCAGACTACAACAAGTGAGGAACTGCTCAAACATGACAGCAGGGAGTACAGAGATAAAGAAGAGACTACTTACCCTTGCAAGGCCTCAAGCACACAAAGACTTCTAAGGAAACTCCCTCAGCTCCACTGCCAACCCTTAAATGAGGTCTGGGAAGGGGTGGATCCAGGCTCCTCCCTTTCCAGTCACTCAGGTGCATTGCATGCAGCTGAGCTCCCCTAGGTTGGCCCCACCTTCCTGCCAGGTACTCAATACCCTTTTCAAATTTCCAGTTTTCAATAGTATCGCAAGTCGCTCTGAGAGATATTATCCCCAGGAGCAGACGAGCCTTCTCCATGCATTGTGGAGGATGGTTTCTTAATTCATTGAAGCCAATCTAATTTTCATGAGGGACATTCTGTTTTCGCTTACCACCCCTACACTCACGACCTTCTTTCAGCCAATATTTGCATTTTCAGGTCTTGCAAGGTGAATGAACAAAGTAGCTGTTTTGTTACTGCATTCATTTTCCAGAAGATCCATGCCTTTACATGCTTAATTGTACAAAGGCAAAAACCTAGGAGCGGCACAAAGCATGCAGCAGGAGCACTGTGCCACAGAAGGGCAAGGACCAGTCTTTCCAATGGTATCTCTGTCCAAGATCAGAATAAACCATACATAATGCTGTCCTCTGCAGTGAGACTACTTCCAGCTCTTATGCCTCTGGTTCACTCAGAGAGCTGCCAGTGCCACCCAGCCTCAGTGTGCATTTGGAAGTATTCTAGTAATTTATTTTAGCAGCTCTTGTGTACACATGTGCACTGCTTCCTTTCAGCCTGCTGCATCCCTTTTTTGCCTTGACCACAGCTAGAGTTACGTTGAGTCACAAGTTGTGGCTTATGATTTATTATTATTATTTTTAAAGATTCTAGATTCTTACTAGCTGTGGAGTGGTAGCAAAAGAGGCCATAGATGTTTCTACTTCTGTGTGAGCTATTTTATTTTATGTATATATATATGTATAATTTAGGTGCCAAAGATGCAGATAAGAATCAGTGGTATTTACTAGCATGATAATATGGGAAAGAAATGGACTTTTATTCATCTGGATGATTTTCATGTCTTATCCATCCATCAAAAGGTTTGAAGTCCAATGCACACAGGAGCATGGAACATTTATAGGTTAAGGTCTTGTGTGTGTTTTCCTAAGCTAAGGAATAGAAAACATTCTCAGGACTTTTTTCTTTCTCCCACTAGAAGCAGTATGCAAAATGTTTCCACGGTCACAGCATAAGACAAATGGGATGACAGTTTCTCTTAAGTACATTTCCATCCCTCCCTGATCCCCATAACTCTCCCAACTCTTCTCCTGAACCTATGCTGAAGGTAGAAGTTGGCTGCCTTTTCTGCCTCGCGCATTTCTGCCTTTGTACTTGCAGACCATGGTAGCTCTGCAAAACAGCAAACTGTAAACCCCCTCAGAAGGGCAGTTGATCAGTTTCACCTTACTGCTTTGCATGAGAATCAGATAGCTCTGCTTCCAGGAGACCTTGATCAATTTGCTTGTTTATCCTGCTTGAGACACAGCCATTGTGCATAAAATTTCAGTGAAGTTTAACAATTCCAGTGAACCTTCTCTGTGATTTACAAAACAATACGGTCTAAGAGTAAATCCTTCGGGCAGAAAGAAAAGGATGTCAATTGATTAAAGAGTATAGATATGCCTACGAATAAAGCATTTTCCAGCAAGCTTGGAAAGCCACCGAAGCAAATACATGGAGCTGTTTATTCCTTTGAGGTATTGTTTAGGTTTCTTCCAGGTGTGAACATGTGTGCTGATTCATGTGGGAGTAGTTACTCTGTCCTTCTGGTTCCTAGGGTTTCAGGACTCTCAATAGGTTTTCTCTTCAAATCTTTTTGTACCACACTGATTACAGTACACTGTGCCCTCCCTGGTTAGTGCCAAGCCTTGAATTTTCTTTATCATGATAAGCAAGACCTCTCTCAGCTTTGAATGACAGGGTTTTTTCAGAGCAGAAGCAAGGATTTATTCCTTTCTTTAGCTCGAGAAGTCTGACAAATACAGAGTATACCCTGACTCCAAGGAAAGGGGCTTGGAGTCTCTCCTTAAGAGCCCTCTCCCTGCCTCTCATGAGCCCAGAAGCTAGGAAAGTTTGTTTTGTAGGACTGCCGTTACTGTGGATTTCAGCCTGTTTTCTGAGTTACCCTATGACAGCTGCAAGCCTGTGCCTTCAGAAGCATCTCAAGCACCTCAACATTAATGCAACCTGCTTACCCTTTCCTTGCTGGTGCTATGTCTGGGCTTTCTGCAGTACAACTCCTAGAAAACAAGAGTTAAATCACTGTGTTGGTTTTTTATATCCCAGTGGTACGTATCCAATAGAAATTCTATCAACCAACAGCAGAGTTTACATTTGCACAATTTCTAGACCAAACAGATTAACTGCTTATAAGTCATGTTGTGTACCAATGCTGGCTACCTCATATTCTTGTTGACAGCCCAGTTGCTCCAGATTGGACAGAAAGTTCTAACTGGGCTGTTCTGAAGCAGATGCAGCATTTGTCCATTGTCTTTCCGTGGTAGAAATGCCAATAGGACTTCTTTTTTTGAGAGAGGTCACATTTATTTGGGTTCAGTATCTAACTGATACCTGTATGTTCATTGCTAGTCCTTCTGAAGTGATCCCATTTCCATGTGGATGTTTTAGATGAAATCCCACTATATGAACTTTATTTCTTTTTTTATAAGAACTTTATTTTGCTTCCAGCATCCAGCAGGAGATGAGATCCATACATCTCCTGAGCCCTGCAAGCTCAGTACAACGTGTTTATCCCGACCTAGCCATGAAGGGAGGAAAACAAACCACCTATCTTTCTTACAGCAGGCCACAGCTTCAAGGCTTTGTTATGTATAATTTCTTTCATCAGTGAGAAAGCATGCAGAAAAACAGCAGAGTCTGGCTGATCAAATGCACCTAGTCAGAAATCTCATGATGTGAAGTCCTGGCATCACATGCAGTCGGATGCTGTTTGAATTTCCCCATCTATTTTGGGCAAGGCCTGAGAGACAGTCATGTGGTGCAGCGTTAAGTGCCTTGCTGAACCCAGGCCAAAGCTTAACTAGAAGAAACAGGCAGAACTTGTGAAAGCATGCTAAGAAAAGGGAAAGATCTTTTCCATTCTCTTTTCTGTAAGGCATGGAAATGAGGAACATGTCAACAGTAAATCAGCCAGAGAGGAACATTTGGATTAATGTTTCATAAGTTTGCACATCTGGCCAATTACAAGACGTGATTTACTGCAAGCTCTAACTCTATGTGTAGACCTCTGTTAAGTGATTAGGGGGAGAAATCTCCCTCCCCACCTCCCCCAGATGCTTCACTTCCTGTTTTAATTTCATAATGGGCAGTTGCATTTTCTGCTAATAATAATGGGATCTGTTTTTTCTCCCGGCACTTTGCTCACTGCATTTGGTAGATGAGCTGGGAGGGAAGCAGCCTTTAGAAGAAGATGGATGGCATAGCCCTGCATGCAATCTGCTGTGATGGGCATGGCAGCTCCGCAAAGAGCATCTGTCTGCCTTGATGGGAAAGACTTCCTGTTTACTTCTAAGGACAGCAGATTGTTTACAGGAGGATGCTCTTCCATACTAATGAAAGGGCCTGCCATCAGATTGCTGGCAGCTTAGCCCAGCCCTGTGGGGCAGTGCTGGCTCTGAGGAGCTGTGAGTGCTGAGCTCTTTCCTCTGAGATTCTTACTTATATCTCAGCCCTGTGAGTTATCTACTGTTCTCCTGGTCCCTTCCCTACTGCTTCCCTTTAGGCCATTGTATGCCACTAAAGGGCATGATTTTGGGGGCTGATATTGTATGAGGTACCCAAAAGGTGTTCTCCATCTTCCCAGCGTGGAATGAGGTTCAAGCCTGGCTGCCTGAGAACGTGGAAAAGCAATAAGTCCAGACACCCCATGTATGCTCTTATTTACCCCTAAAGATTTGTACAGAATGTGAGAGGGACATTAAGCAGCCATGTGCTGCATGGGGTGCTAGCGTGAACGAGCGTATCAGCAACTGCTTGAGCCCACGTTTACAGGCTGTAGGAGAGACACATGCATAATTCATATACTTTTAATGAAATGGTAGCATCTCACAATATATTGCATTTATTTTAATTACATTTATCCCCTCGCTCTTGTTGACCAACTGAAGCATCACTTTTTTTATCCTTTCAGTTACTATCTGAGCATAAACAACACTAATTGGACTTTAGGACAAGATGTGCCAAAGGAGCTGTGCCAGCTCTCCCCATAAAGATTGCAGTGCCAGAACAGGATGGCCAGGAGCTGCCAGGGGAGACAGGAACTGCCCTGGGATGCTCCAAGGAGAGAAGTCCTACACATCGTAAGGCTCCTCTCAGGCATGTGGAGATTGCCCAAAACAATTCAGTGTTGCAGGAGAGTTTCTTTTGGGATTAAGATATCCATAGAAAGAGGAGCTTGGAGTTTTTGCTGCTGCATTCATATGTAATGCATACAGCTGGGAGACAAGGCTGCTGAGATCTACGAAGACACACTCTTTTTTTTTTAATTCATTGCTGACCTCACACTGTTTTATGGTAGGATCCTTCAAATGCAGTGAGCGCAGCAGCTCACCCACATCTTTCAGCATTGAGTAAGCTGAGCTGGACAGGCACAGGGCAGCTTATATGGGATGTTTCACACTACCAGTGGGAGCACCAGCAGTTTTCTCCATATTGGGAAACCAAAGTTGAGTTGGTGGGGTAGGATGGGAGCTGGATATCTTGCAAGTGGATGAAAGTGCATTGCTGAGAAATACCATTCTGTTTGCTGGAAGATGGTTTCCCTCCTTTCAGAAAGATATTTAGCAACTATGGCTTGCTAGCTGCTGCTCTGCAGACCTGATTTTTGTGGGTTTTTTTTTGTTTGTTTGTTTGTCTGTTTGTTTTTCATAGCACACACACACAAAGGAAAAAAAAA
Source organism: Lagopus muta (assembly GCF_023343835.1). Lineage (NCBI taxonomy): Eukaryota > Metazoa > Chordata > Aves > Galliformes > Phasianidae > Lagopus > Lagopus muta. Next base: position 64,034,280 of record NC_064435.1, on the reverse strand, counting down.
AAAACAATTAATATAGCTTCACTGTGGTTTAATGGTATTTCTCCTGCAAGACCAGGTGGGCAAACCCAGATCTTTGTTACTGATTTTGTTTCCACAACCATAGTTCAGGTTTGGCAGGTGAGAGGTTGTGTTCCTATTAAAAAAAGTAAAAGAAGGAGAGAAGCATCCAGCCTGTGCTGCCCTTGTGATTTATTTCACACTATATGTTGCAAGATTAATTCCAGCTGTGTTGCTTTGGGAAAAGAGCACTTACTTTGGAGCACCTGATGGAGATTAATGAGTTGGCAGTTTGGCTTTATGGAGAAATGAGACATTGAATCATAAAATAATTACAGTTGGAAAAGACCACTGCAATCATCTAGTCCAACCCTTCCCCATCATGCCCACTAACCTGTCTCTCAGTGCACCACTGACATATTTCTTGAACATCTCTGAGGACAGTGACTCCACCACCTCTCTGGGCAGCCTGGGAGAAGAGGCTGACTCCTTCCCCCCAGCCTTGCTACAATCTCCTTTCATGTCATTGTAGAGAGCAATAACGTCTCCCTGAGCCTCCTGCTCACCAGAGTAAATAATCCCAGTTCCTTCAGCCCCTCTCTGTACTTGTGCTACAGACCCTTCACACCTTCATTTCATTTCTCCAGACATGCTGCAGGGCCTTAATGTCTTTCACCCCATCTCACATTTATTTTCTGTGGTTCAAAGTTTGACATAGTAGTCTGATGTTCCCTCATGGTGAAGTCACCAGAAGTCCCTCATGGTGGCATTCTGGCCATCACAGTGTCCCAGGCAGCATGGAAGCAGCACTGCTGCAGGTCGGATGGAGATGCTGGAGTACCTACAGTCCACTCCAAAAGAAAACCCTTTTCTCTTACTGCCAAGCCACCTTTGCCCTTGCCAATCCTGGCACATAGAGAGGACCCACCCAGCCTGGCCAGAGCAGGCAACAGTTAGCACAGAAATCTCATTTTTGTTGTTCTAGAAAACAGCAAGGCAATTTTTTTTTAAAAAAAAAGAAGGATTCTTGAGTTGTTCAAATCATTAGGCTCTGTGATGTTAAGCATCAGTGGGTAAATATCTTCTGTAAACCAAAGAATTTGTGCTGTTCTCCTTGCATGTCCAAAAGATTTTGCTGAAGGAAGGCAGAGAGAGAGCAGTGTGGGAGGGTGAGCAGCTCTCCATTGCAGAGCAGGGCAGTCAGCGCATGGAGCAGTAAAATCCATGTGGCTTTTACACATCCCTACTGTGAGATGCTGTGCCAGGTACTCTGATGTGTGGTCACTGGCACTGTATTTCACATACACTGAAAATATACAATTATGCATAACTAATATCAATCACATATGTAACAGTGCAGTTTTATATGTGTTGTTATATAATAAACTAAAAAGGCAAACATTTCTTTAGGTGGTGCTTAGCTGTCAGGGCACCAGCAGCAGACGGTGTGGGTGGCTTGCTGCTCCCTTTCTCCCTGTTGCTTTCCCCTCCTCTTCCCCTGACCATCACAGCCTTAGAGCCTGGAGCACAGCCACCCCATATGCTGTATGTGCTGCTGACAATGCACAGGAAAGAGCTGTGATGGTCAGAGCTGCCAAAGGTGTCTGATGCCTCAGCTCTGCAGATCTCATGCCTGGCTTCTTACAAAAAGGGCAAGGCTGCTCTCCTTACCTCCCACCATGGATGGGATGGGATGGGATGGGATGCTCCCATGAATCTGCTCTGGGCAGTTGGAGGGCAGTGGCTGATCTACTATGAATTTCCTCATTCCCTGGCATCTCAGGCTGGATATCAGGAAAAGGTTCTTCACTAGAGGCTGGTTGGGCACTGGAGCGTGCTCCACAGGTCATGGCACCAGCCTTGCTGGAGCTTGCTCAAGAGGTGTCTGGACACCACTAGTAGCCATATGGTCTGGTTTTTGGGTGGTGCTGTATGCAGCCAGGAGTTGGACTCAGTGATCCTTATGGGTCCTTTCCAACTCAGGATATTCTGCGATTGTATGGTCTCTTCCGTAGGTATGGTGACGGCCAGCCCTGGGGCGGGGGGGTTGCTGTAGGGTTCTTCTGTAGGGTAAATTGAACTTAGGCATGTGGGGATCCCTGTGCTGGCCACCCAACGGCTTCACTGAGGGTGGCAAGAACATGGCTATGGCATCTCACAAGGGCTGGGGCTTGCTTCACCAACCTGCATCTGCACTGGCATCTTCCTGACCCACAACAGGCTTTGTGCAGCATGGGTGGGCTGCCAGCTATGGCCTCATCTTCCCTCAAAGTTAATAGCTCCTGTGCAATGTCTCTTTTCTACTCTAGAAAGCACACCCCCTGAGAAAGAGACTTGATCTTAATGACCTCACGTCCACTCCCGTAGATCAGCCACTTGATAATAAAACAAGAAATATTTCAGATTTATATCTCTACAGTCCTCGTGCTTCATAGTCCCAGCCAAGTTACACAGGTGTGTTAGGCGACCTTTCAGTGCACAGCTGCTCATCCCCTGCACCCCAGAACACTATTTTTTTTAGTAAAGACAGATCTTAAGGGGAATTAATTAACTAGATTTTCTGGCTGGATAATCAATTTTCTTGGTATAAATTGAGTGCTGATGGAAGAACATTGATCTGTTGCATTTCCCTGTATAGAAATTAAAAATAGATGAACACCCAGCTGGAGAAATTGTGATGGGACCGTATTCCTTCCCAGTACAGAGTTTTGGCAGCCTCAGAAAATGGGGTGAATATTACTGGGATTTCATAAATGCATTGGGAAAGTGAATGTGAAAATGTCCTAATTTAGAGATCTTTGAACAAAAGAAAGTAGAAATGTTTCATTCTGAAGCAGCTTTCCATTAGACTGAAAGGCTGGCAAGACCAAGGACAAAATCTAAGTGAAATGTTTTAATTGCATTTAAACAAAAACTACTTACAATTATATTTTAGAATACTTTTTAACATATTTACATATTTATTGCATTTTCCTTCACAGAGCAGCTCAGAAAGTTGGGGTCTCTCAGCCCTGAGTGCAGTGGATGCCTTATCCCCAGCCCTGCATCCCAGCAATGCCTTTTGCTACACTGGGGACCCAGCTCAGACACCAGCAGCATGCCATGGTTCATGTAGCTCTGCCTTGGTCTCACCAAGGTTCCATTGCTGTGAAGTTCAGCAGAGTGTGCCCTACTGAGGGCCCACAGATAACCAGCACATACAACTCGACCACGTGTTTCCCTTATGTATGTGTTCATGGAAGGTTATATACATGTTTAGGAGGTCCCATGCCTCCTAAATCACTCATCTGACTACAAATTGCTCAGACTCCATGATTTATTTTTCATCTCATTTATTGCAGGCATGAATACAGGAACAGGTAAACAGCTGAGCCGTAAAAGTTTCTCTCCAGGCATGTTTTCAACAAAATGCCATCTCACACTGTCTGGTGATACATGCTGCTACCCAGATGGAACAAAACGAGGTGAGCAATCTTTCCTTAAAGCTGCTGCCCACCAGCCTAGGCTGCAGCTGCCAGAGAAGCCTTCTCCTCCCCTCACTCCCTCTCTTCCTTCTCCTTCCCATGGGTTCTTTTACGGCACTTAACTTTACAAAACACAGTTGTGAGGCTGATCTTACATGCAATTACAGATCAGCACCAGTATATTTATTGCAAACTCCTTAAACATCAGGACATCAAAATTAAAAAAAAAATAGAAATAAAGAAAAGAAAATAGAAGAAAAGAAGGAAACAATATTCCGTTGCATAATTACGAGTAGGTTTTTGTAGCCAATGAACCAGAAATGTATTCAGAAGAATAAACAGAAAAAAGAAAAGAAAAACAAATGATATTCATAAACAGTTCAAACAAAACATGGTGCTGCCTCCAATGAAACATTTCCCTGCATTGCCAGCTCTGTTTCATGAGCACATAGGGTCCTGTATCAAGAGAGATGTGAAGCCACGAGCTAAAGCTTCCCAGGAGTTAATTTTCAAACACTGCATTTCCAGGAGAGCTGAGTACATTTGAACATGAGAGATCTGCACACAGTGTGGGATCTGATTGAGACCGGGGATCTCGAAAACCCCATTATCCCCTTTTAAACAAAATAGTGAAAACACCTGAACCACACAAAAATGAGCCACAATTGGTTGGCTTGTTGGCTTCCATAAGAGATTGCAATATGAGAAAATATTTAACTCCTTGCATAGCTGCTGAATTGGCCGCTAAATTTTGCTTGAATCACTGAAGCATGACAACCTTGCATTCTGCCAATTGGCAACTTCACACTTGAAAGCAGAGCTCTGCCTGCCAGGTCAGGGTGCCCTGTTGGGCTCTGCTGAAAGCTGGGAGCCCCAGAGGCTTTGCCAGTGTGGCCATACAGGAAGCATCCCCAGCTGTCCTGGTCTCATAACACCAGCTGATGCCTCTCAGCTCCAGCCAGTGGCGGCTGTCCCAGCTCTTTGCTCCCCCCCCCCGTGAGGGAAGAAAGCTGTTCTGACAACAGGGCGTTCGGTGGCATATTTACATCTAATGAGCTAGTTCTTGCTTACAGAGCTATGCTGGTCACAAATCGAATCTCAAAGGACCCCTAGATGGTGTAGCCTTGTTGGCAAGGGCTTGCAATGTAGGCCTAACCAGAGGGACAGAGGGCAGGATTCATCTCACTTAACTATAAGCAATTCAAAAGTAGACACTGAAGTCAGAGGCACCTCTGGAAGGCAGTCCCTTGGATCTCTCTGCAGGTGAGAGCTGGACATATAGCATTAGGTGAGATGAACCCTGTCCCTGGAAGGCTGGAGGGCAGGTTTCCTTCCAGCCACCCCGTTCTGTCACTAGCTCTGGAGACCATGCTTCAGAAGGCTGCTGTTTAAATGTGTTATCTTTACATGTGTCAATGTACATGATAATGATAGCCTGTGCTGGGCTTCATGCTGCCACAACTACATATGCAAGCTCATTAAAGCTAGCTCAGATACTTCTGCACTATTTTATAGACATTCCTTTGGGCAGAGTATCCTTTCACACCTGTAAAGTTAAAGCCTAGGGGCAAACCTAGACTATATGCCCCCAGCATATGTTCATGTTGACATTGTCTTGTTTGCTGTAGTTTGGATCGCAGGTGTCCTAAAGTTATGATTTCCAACTGGAGGCGAGGCAGGAGTGTTTGATATTCAAAGGATGTAGAAACTGAAATGCTTAGGCGTGGCTGAAGAAAATACATAATAAGATAGAACAACATGATGACATTATGCAGCTAAAAGTTTAGTTCAGTATCAGTCTAATGTGTTAAATAAAGCTCCATTAGACTGCAGAACAGGAAACAGTGGCAGCCAGTAGATAAGACACTAAAACAAGACAAGGCAACGTATGTGGGGGTTTTTGGGAAATGCCCCACTGGAACTGAGTGACCACACGAGCCTTTCCCTCTCCATTTGGGGGGACAGAGGAGATCAGCTAGGCCAGAGCAGCCCCAGCTGTGGGGACATGGGCCACTGCAAAGTCACCTTGGTTCACATTTTTTGCTTTCCGGTTCTGAATAATTTAGCGTAAGAATTTTTAGACAACAGAAGTAAAAGGCTGCACTTAAAAAAATAAACTAATAGCTTGTTGATGAGCAAGAAAATCAGAAGGGCTGGTCTGAGTCAGGCATTCCATTTTACTAAAGGCTTTTGCGTATGTGACCAGACTGCCCTAATGCAGGGAACTGGATGTTTACCCCCAGACCTGAAGGCACATTGCAGGGTTCTCAATGTCCATTCCAAGGCAATCAGTACAACCAAAGCGTGCACTCAAATTTGATTTCCTTTGTTTTTCTCTCAGTGATGACTTTGTGAAACAGCCACCGGATCACATGGAAGTGGGCACTGCCTAACTGCAGGTAGCAGACCAGGTCCAGATAGGGCCAGTGCTGTGCCATTTGCAAACCTACTTTACTTTCCTGAAACAGGATCTCTAATTAGAGTTTTTGTTTATTTGTTCTTTCCAGTGCTCAGTTCTGTTTGGATGTGGACAAAGGTGCTGCTCCTCCTCCTTCCATCGGGACCTTTAGAGAAGTGGTGAACAAGGAGAAATGGGAGACAGAAGATGCAGACTTTGATGTGTGTTACATGTTCCCTTCCTTTCTGATCTCTTCACAGCGATTTAATGTTCCTAATTCATTTTTAATAACCTCAGACTGATGGAGAGGTACATGAAAACATTCGCCTTGGCACCATAACCAGAAGCCGGACAGCATACAGGTTGTGTCTGATTACCCAGCAATGTCATCGGAGTGCTCTGAAATCTGCAGTCCAGGTGTGTTTCTATGACTCCTTGTGCCCATTCCTGATGTTGAGCTATATCATTGCATTTTGCATTGCGGATTTCTACCTCACAGTTGTACTGTTTATTTGTCCCCATTTCACGGTAACCGGAAAGGTTTGGGGTGCTGGATTTTAACTGGGAAGCCTCATGCTAGTTTCGTGTCCCAGTAAATCTAAGATAGACAAGTCATTTTATACCTCTAACATTGCAATCCACAGTCATGTGATGCTCTCAAGATTTCTCCTCTCGAAGAGAAGGCAGAAGAGCACAAGCTAACTGAAGGAAACTCAGTCTCACAGCAATCACTTCCCAGCCTCCACACAAACAAACGGGTTAAGCTGAGATAAAGCCATCGTAATCAGTATCAAATTAAGGACAATCTTTTATCTTAGTACAAACCAGAGAACACAGAGTACAGAGTAACAGAAAAATATACATCTTCAGCCATACAAAACACACAAAAGCTTTCCTGTTGGAATAGTATCTCGTAGCTGACAGTCAGTTGTTAGTAGCTTTGTAGGCAACCCTGCACTGCTGGACAGGGGGAAATGGAGAACTGCTCTTTAAAATTTAGGAAACTGTTGGTCATATTACCTGTATACCACAACACACTCCTTGAAGCTGCAGTCCTGCTAATGAGAACACCCACCCAACTCTGTTCCACAAACTATTTGTATTATTTTTAATGTGATCGATAAATCAATGCAGCAGGAAGGTGAATCAGAGAGGGGAAGCACCCTGGCTGTGCTAGCTGTACTCGTGCTGCCCAAGCTTTGTAGCTGGAGCCATCTATGTGTGGGCAAGCCTGAGTGCCCAGCAACATGGGGAAGCTAGAACTTCCCACCAAGTTACAAAAAGTATCAAGCTAGAGAGTCAGTATCAAATTGCTTTAAACAACTGTTTTTTTTTTTTTAAATCATTAATGGAAATAAAGTAAGATTTAGTTTCAGGTTGAGGTTGAGAAGGCAGACTATGGGGAGTGTTGGGTGTGTACACCTGTGTGGAGAGGTGTCCTCCCCCTGCAGCTATTTGTATCTCTGAGTAAAGGTTAAGGTTAGGAATTTAGTAAGACAGCCACTCGTTTTTCTGTGGAGACTAACAGTCCTGGGGTTAGGAAGTAATAATCATTCTTCTGCTTTAAAAACGGTTCTTTAACAAATAGCAGTAGCTCATTGCAATTTTCAGTTGTACAAAATGACATATTTTCTATGTTACTATCAAAATATTCTGCATAACATTAATTTCTGTGCACTTATTAACATATGTACAGAACAGTGTTTCCCAATAGAGATCAGTTTGCTCCTTGCTGATCCTTTTTACCCTAGATTTACCAAAACCAAACCTGAAATTAACTGTGTTAATAGTATAAAATCTCAGGAGAGAGAAAGGATTGAAGGTTTATTTCCCAGCAGCAAACGAATAAAGGAACTCCTTCAAGTTAAAGTCTAGCCAAGACTGAATTTTAACCAACCGTAGTGAATCCAGGCGAGTCAGGAATATCACACGTTTTCCCGATGCATTATGTTGAGTACACAGAAGCAGAGGAATGTAAACAGACAGAAGGCACATGAAAGGCCCCAATCCATTCTCCATCAGACGGAAGCGAGAATTTCATAATTCTGTCATCAAGAGTCTTTTCATCATTTTCTCTCTCTCAAGTTCACGCCTCAGAGTCTCAGCGCTGTGTAATTAATGCACAAACAGCCAATTATGGGAAACACAATAAGTCTCAGATTTCAATTTAAAATAATTAACATTTTTGAAATACCAAAAGAGGGGGAAAAAGGTCAGACTCAATTCAGTGAAAAGGCTGATAACTGATGGCTGATTCAAAAGCTTGATATTTCTGAAGAGCAAACAGAAGCAAGTAGAAAGACACAGAAAAACCCACATGGCTAAACTGTTTATGTTTTAACCTCACTCCTGCTAAAGGCTACCGATTTCAAAGGGAGCTGGATGAGGACTCAAAAAATAAAGCAAAACAGCTACAGTAAATGCCAGCTCTCAAAAGAACGGTGTTACAGCCCTCTGCTCCTCAGCAATGTGTGAGTTGGATGGACATCCACCTACACTGAATTTACTTCACGTGCACAGGTCAGGGTAGGGGAAGCAGAGCTTGGATGTCCTTGCTCACAACACCAAATCTCTCACTGGGAGTGCCCTGAGCTGCTGGTCCCATTTCTAATAAATAGCAAAAATTGGGAAGGAAAGCAACTGTGTTGTTCTGAGGGTTCGGTGGCTAATGCTTGGAAAGCATTATGGAGACATTTTGCCAGTTTTTGTCCATTATGGACAATTATACAATTATAGAATGTCTTAGGTTGAAAAGTACCTTAGGATCACCCAGTTCCAACCCCATGCCATGGGCAGGGCTGCCCTCACCAGCTCAGGCTGCCCAGGGCCCCATGCAACCTGGCCTTGAGTACCTCCCAGAATGGGACCCCCACAGCTTCTCGGGGCACACTGTGCCAGTGCTTCACTGTCCTCTGAGTAAAGAATTTCCTCCTAATGTCTAACCTAAATCTCCCCTCTTTTAGTTTAGCACTACAGCTTCACAATTACACTTTCACTGTAACAACACATTTTAAGGTGAGTTAGAAGTGTTGACCAAGTGTGCAGGTGCAATTAAACCAGTATCTGCAAAAATACTAAACAAATGATAGTGGGAATTGACCGGAAATCCAAAATTGAAGCATCTAATGTATCATAATGCCAAGGAAATATTTTTCTATTGGACATAAGCTTCAGACCTTTTGTGTTCCAAAAGTACTGAGTATATCCACTCCTACATTTGTATTCAGTAAATCATCAGATTGGGAAATTCAGCTTTGATTAAACTGTGAAATAAGAAGCCAATGTGCAGAACTGATAGGATGGAGGAATAGAAACTGAATGCAGTGGAAAGATGGAATGGCTTGTTTTTCTGAGAAACTATAAGAAATATCACTGTAGGCTGACATTACAGGAAAAAAAAACAACAAACTGAAACAAAAAAAAACCAAGAGGACAAAGTAAGAAAACAAGAAAACTGGTGTCTGTTTTTTATTTAGAAGGGCAGATATTTCTTAATTTCAGCTTCCCCCCCATGGACATTTAATATCAAAAAACAAATTGGAATATAGCAATTATTAAAGGAAAACCATAGTTCAAGGAACATGACTTGTCTGAGGAAAATCTGCACAACCTTTTCTCTCCAGGCCATTGACTATATAAATGGTACACTGCTGGCTGCAGCAGTTAATTAAGTTCTTGTGGTTTTGTTTTGATTTTTTGGTTCTCTTGCCTCAGAGATGTGAAGTCTAGTTACTTCCCTACAAAACCCACCTCTTCTGAGTATCGAGAAGCAACTGAAAATCTTTTGGTATCGGGGGTAAAAAGGCACTTTAGAAAGAAGGTGAACTTTCCCCACTGCAGTTAAGACAGAAAAAGAGATATCTCACCAATTCCCTTATGCACAGAGTGTGAAAGAGCTGCACAGTACCTGTCCGCCAGCGATATCGGTTTATGTGACGTGTATATTGTCTGCACTGTTGGAGTTGGCACAGGCTCTGCCAGGGATCTCAGAACAGGAGATTTCGGTACCGGAGAAAGCTTGGGAGATGACTGCACCGCACAGCACTGCAATTTGCTGTCTGTGAACTCTGCCTACAAAAGATGCACACAGACAGGGAAAGAAAAGAGTGTAGATTAGCTTCTACCGCTCTTGCTCACTTCAGTCCTATTCATTGCCAAACCCTCAATACCAGCAGCTAATAAAGAGAAGGAGAGGCTGCAGCTTGCAGTGCAAGCTGCGTGTTCGTGGAGCGGCCAACTCTGCTGTCAGCATTCACAACTTACTGTCAGGGACTCTTTCTTGTGCCAAACCTCAGTGGGTAGCACTAAGCTGTATGTGTGATCTGGGAAGATCATGGAGCAACTGCAGGCTGCCAGTACCTTGGGACCTTTGGGGTGCACTCCTGCTGGATTTCTATCATGGCAACTTCTGTTCAGACTTTGCAGCAGGGAGGAAGAAAAGTCACCATCATAAGGGAGCATATGATATTTATCCAGCTATGTAAATAGCAAATTTCCTTTCTTAATTTTTTTCCTCAAAATCTGCAAGCCACATGGCATTAATGCTAAAAAAAAAGAAACAACCACAAATTCAACCAGTGGTACAATTATTTGGGCCTAGGAAAGCATAGCTGTATTAGGTTCATTTTCTTTCTGTCCTTCTTAGCATGTCCTTGCTCGTGTTTCAACTAAAAGCATGTGATGTGCTCCAAGAGAAGCTCTGAAGCAACGGGAATTCCATCAATTCCATGAAATTAAGAAAATGGAAAGCGTAAAAGCAACTAAAGAAAGTCTCCTTCCTTAATCCCAGTCAATCTTACATGTAAATACTGGCTAATATATCCTGTTCAGACTCCTCCCTCACTCATCTCAGCCTGACAGGCTACAGGGACATCACTTTGATATTCCATCCTCTAAGGGATGAGTATGAGCAGCAGCACTACCTGTGAAGCTGATGTAAGTTCTCCCAGCCCTACTGAAACAGCAGTGCTATGGCAAATTACACTTGCTAAAGATTTGTCCTGAGTCCTAAAGTGTGTTTGCTTGGGATAATGGTTTTACTGTACATATATAATGCATCTTTTTATATATGTATGCATTTACATATTTACGTATATTTGAAAAAAATATTTTGCTGGTCTAAACAGATACAATTCCATTAACTTAAGTCTGTGTGACTTCTACCCACTGGCAGTATGGCCATTAAGCCTACTTGAAATTTCTGAAATTTGGAGGGGTTCCTGGCATGAACCTTCTTTTTAAAGATTATAGGAAACAAAATTCTGTGCGTTTTTTCCTCAACATCATTGCATATACACCACAAAATTAGAAGCCATGACCTCAATAACATTTCAATGTTCTGTTCCAAGCAAAATAAATGAATAAATAAGAAAAAGTGAAGGGGAAGCAGGGAAAAGGAAAACAAAACAAGGAACTGGAGTCAGAAATGCTGGTAGCCATCAGGGACTATGTCTGGAGGATACTTGAGTGATATCCAGCTGCAGGACTAACTCTACCTTTCAAATACTTTGCTGGGGAAAAGCAGCATTTAGATCCAGTCCTATGATCAGGTTTATTGTGAAAGAAAAGCCTCTTTCTTTAAATCAATAAGTGCAGCCAGTCACTGCATATGGCCCAGCAGTGAGTTATACGACTCTGATTCTGTGCTGGATATAAATTGCTGCTACCAGTAAAAGCTATGGTTGAAGTCTGAAATGCTTGATTCTGTCGATGTAATTTGACAAAACAGAAGTTACTGCGGTTTACTACTAGAGGCAGGGAACGTTGCTTACAAACCAGAACCACTCCTCATACTGGAAAGAATGGGAAGGGTTATAATCAGAGTTCCACATCCCATATTGCATTATATTAAGTGCTCAAAAATCTTTTAAAATTCTCTGAATTGTCTGTAGATTATTTTGTCACACTTATTACATAATGTTCTACCTTTAAAGTAGGGCTTGGATTGGACTTCTTTTTGAGTTGTGTAATGATTGTTCATATGCACACACAGTTTACCAAAAGCTCTAAATCCCACCATCTCTGAAAGTTTAGTAAGAATTAAGTCTAATATTTGACTTGGGTTATTAAGTAAACACAGGAGTTTAAACAAGGATACCACTGTAGTCATCAACATGCTAACTATAATTCTTCCTCAAAATTCAGATGCAAATTCGGTGAAAATCCGGCTTCTTTTTGTGATGGCACAGCAGGCAGTTTCAGGCAGCAGGCCATGCAGTCGCTAGAGAGAGGACTAAGTCATCTATCCCCACACCCTTGGAAAGATGCTGTTGAGCTTTGTGTGAGCCCTCAGCAGCTCTGAGCAGAGCAGTGTTTGAGGACTGGCTGCATTAGCAGCGAGCTTCATCAGTTGACTCTTAGTCCTCTGTCCAGTATGCATCAGTATCTGAATGCAGGCACGTTCATTATTTGCATAATGGGAATATTTAACAGATTTGCACTCTAAAGTCTGTTTGGAGTTTATCTTTTTTGAGGACTGCTTAATGCATATGTTTCTAATACTGTTAAATTATTCCTTGGAATTGTGTTAAATACACAGCTTTTCAGTTGCACATTCTACTTACAGAAAACTGTGGTACTGTTGTAAAAGGATCGAAAAAAGGATTAGATGTATCAGCAGGGAATGTCTTTATCTTTAAAAAAGATAAAGAAAAAGATGTTACTTTCAGAGCATAAAAATGGAAAAGAAAAAAAAAAAAAGCAGCAAAGCATTGCAACTACAGTGACACATCCAACAAATCAGAGCAGTTCAGCAGCGCTTGGACCAGACCAGAAAAGACCCCTCCAGAAATGCATACAGAAACCTGATGAGGAACCGTCAAAGCATAAATATGAAAACCTGAGAGACACAAATTTGTTATGCACACGAAGTACCTTTCAATCCTGTAAACAGTCATCAGATCATTACCTGCTTCCTTCAGTGAACACCACATTGTAAAATATGCAATATAAAGTACAGGAACCTTTTTTTTTTTTTTTTTTTTTTTCCATTGCAGAAACTTCATCTGAAGAACTTTATTTATGCCATACATATTTCGGACCTCCAAATTTTCTGTTACACAGTTGCTGCCCAAGACAAACAATCACTGAGATGGGATCGAAAGACAACTCTCTGTAAAACAAGCCCTGTGGACAGTGGTTTGCTTCAGGCATTTGCTGGGACCTGGCTGCCTGCATCCAGCTGTGGGCTGCCAATCAGGGATGAGTTTTGGGGGTTTTCATCACAGGACTTGGGGTCACAGTCAGAGATGAGCATGTCCCTGGTCCCCTGGGCAGAGAGGGCTAAGAATGACCAGGGCTCAGCCCCAAGTATACTGTCACTTGCCCCACGGCCTGCTGGAAGTCACTTCTGCCCTTAGAACTACTTCAAATGTTAATGGAAATTAAGGAAACATTCAGAGTGGAAACAACTTCTGCCCTGCTCCACTGCATGTGGTGTTTCTCATGATTTTCCTCTCTGGAGTGCAGACATTTCTCATTCATTCAACAGGAAGATAAAATATCAGATGCTTTGAATGGCACTTCACACTTTCCATTTTAGAAAAAAAACCCACATTTTTCAGTGTACAGGTGTGTTTTTCACTTTATTATAGAAAACGCTATGCATTTGGTGTGCATGTTTTCAAGCATAATTCACTACCTCCAGCTACAGAACTGCTGTTGGATAATCAAGACAGCTAGCCTGAGGACCCTAAGCCCTTGTAAGCCAAAGAAAAACCTGAAATTATGACATCAAATATAATTAAGTGTATAGTGTTTATTTTGCAAATAAAATAACAGAAACATATTTGGCTTATAAGGATGCCCAGGGAAATTAACAGCCATCTGTAGGGCTAACTCTGCAAATACATGGAATGAGTCTGGCCTTAATTGTCAGGCTTCATACACACACGGATTATAGATGGCAAAGATACATACCTTTTTTAACAGAACAGAGGTGGCTATAATCACAGAGGTGCAAGTGAACAAACAACTGTGCAAAGGAAAAATGTTTTAAATTACAATTTCCTGTGCAAATACATTCAAGAAAATCTCACTTTTTTAAATAGATGTATGTATAATCTTGTTTTAGTAAAGCGTATGTTGCTGGTTGAACCTACTCTTGGCATTGACACAACAGTTCCTTGCAGGTACAAACAGTACAGGACAAAGCACAGGCATGCTCCACTACAGGTGCAGTCTTTTATCCAAGGGCAGAGCAGCACAGGGACGGACAATTGATTGCTCATAGATAGGCAGGTTGAGTCTGATGTGCTACCAGCAACATCTTTCTCATTTTGCAGGTTGGGCTCATTAAGGAAATGAAGAGCAGTTACTGAATATAGAAAAGAAAAATGACACAGAACAATTTTCAGGAGCCCACTGAGGTTTGGGAGCAGAGGTGTACAGGGACAGCCAGCCCTGTCAGCACGCCGGGGCATGTAGCGGTGCAGATCTCCTTCTTGTAAAATCAGTGCTGTGAACTGTGCCTATGGCAGAGGCCAGCAAAAACCAGATAATCTGGCTTAGTTATCAGCAGGAATTCCTCTCTAAAGGAGCTGTGCTTATTTAACCTCAGGAATAAAACAATCCTGACAAATGAAAGGCTCTGTAGGTTCCAAACCCACCAATTTCTGGCATTTTAATGAAGCTGAAAACAGAAATTAAGGGACAGAGGGAAAAAAATAAAGCATAAATGTGTTCAATTTAAGAGTGAGAAAGAGAAGCCATCCTGCTCAGCTTTTAGGATTTAGTCTTTCTTTTCATCTTGTTTCTTTCTGCTGCTCAGATGGCACAGTTTGAGCAATTTGTTAGTTTGCCTGCCCTGAGCTTTGATAAGAGCACTGTTGCTGCCTGCTCAGTGCTGTGAGAGGCCCTTATCTATTCATAATTTGAGAAGGAAATGGGTATCGCATCCTAATCCACCCAAGTGCAGAAAAATTCATTATACTCAAGAACACTTGAACCTGGAGAGGAATAACCACGTGCATCAGTACAGGTTAGGGGCTGACCTGGTGGAAAGGAGCACTGCGGAGAAGAACCTGGGTGTCCTGGTGGATAATAGGCTGGCCATAAGCCAGAAACATGCCCTGGTGGCCGAGAAGGCCAACGGGATCCTGGGTGCATTAAAAAGCGTGTGGCCAACAGGTCAAGAGAGGTGATCCTCCCCTCTTACTCTGCTCTGGTGAAACACATTTAGACTACTGTGTCCAGTTCTGGGCTCTCTGGATCAAAAAAGACAGATCTCTTAGAAGGAGTCCAGCAGAGGGCCACAAAGATGATTAAGGGCCTGGACCACCTCCCATGTGAGGAAAGGCTGGGTCTGTTCAGCCTGGAGAAAAGAAGACTGATGTCTATAAGTACCTAAAGGGAGGTGGGAGGCAAATGGATCAGGCCAGGCTCTTCTTGGTGGTGTGTAGCAATAGGAGAAGGAGTAATGGCCTAAAAGTTGAACATAGGAAGTTCTGTAATAACATGCAGAAGAACTTCTTTACAATAAGGGTGACAGAGCACTGGAAAAGGTTGCCCAGAGAGATTGTGGAGTCTCCTATGTGGATATTATATTCTAGATCCATCTGGACACCTTCCTTTGTGACCTGCAGCAGGGAACCTGCTTTAGCAGGGGTGTTGGACTGAATGATCTCTTCAGGTCCCTTCCAACCTCTGCAATTCTGTGAACTCTTTTCAGACTGAGTCTAAGGTAAAATGGGGAGGAAGTAAGGAAAAGCATCAGTTAGGCATCTGGCTTACATAAAACTGCATTTGGAAATCTGAAAGGCCATTTTACTCAAGAATACACGTTAGCCTTCTTGTGCATGTCCACTATGCCCACCAGTGGGCTGAGGACAGCAGCTGCACCAGCCCCTGAGAGGGGGAAGAAAACCCTGCCTGCTCCTGCCCCACCATTCCAGGAGAGCGGTGTTGATGTCAGTCACTTCCTGAGCCCTGCCTTGGGGATGGATTTATTGTGTAGTGTCAAATCTCCAAGTAGCTCAGAAAACAGAACTGCTCCCTGATTAGAACCAGAGGCCAAGACCTAAATGTCACCACCTGGGAACTGAGAAGGGAAGAGGAGCAGAGCCACCTCCACCATCTATGGCAGATCTGCCGTTCTCCCATTCCTGGAGACCTTCAGGAGCTTCCAGGCTTCATCTGGGATTGCAAATACAAGGGGATGAGGGAGAAGGAAGGACCACCTGGTATCCTAGAGGCTGCAGAAACATCATGAGCAACAAGAGGACAGAGCTGCGTTCTTGCATAGATAGACTTTCAAGTGTAAAACAAGATCTTAACCACACCTGTTCTCCCCACAGGAGTGAAAACAGTCTTATAGTCAAAGTCAACAACCACAAAACAATTTTAAAATAAGGCCCTGGAGGTACCTGTCATGTCACAGGGGCATGGCGTAGAAAGGGAGTGAAGGCTCTGCATGCCCCAGCAGCCCTGTACATGCTGAGGGCTCATTTCACAGCCTCGCATGCCTTGCTTGAATGCTCAGGGTGTACCACCATAGCAGAACTGCATCGGACAAGTAGCTCCTTGTCTAGAATGTTTAGCTTGGCAGGTTGAGAATTTACTAAGCTTAAAAGAACACTTGGCTCTTAAAAAAAAAAGAAAAAAAAAAACAAAAAACCTGTGAAAATTATCTACAGATAATTTGCTGCTAGTACTCAAAGATTCTTGTTACACTATTAGCTGTCCATTGGGCTGACGTATTTCGGAGATATCTGTCACAACTAGAAAGAATTAACAGCATTAATTTTCCTTGAAATTTGTACTGCACATTAGAATGAAGGAGGTTGGAGGAAGAAAACGGACAGCACGATGAGAACATTCTCCTTCTCTGAGCATTTGTGCAAAACGTTCCTCTGGACAGAGTTTAAAATCTCAGTAAAAACACTTGTACTTTCCTGATACACCTTTCAAATGGGTTAGAAGGAAAAGAAAATGAATGTTCTCATAAAAGCAAACAGAAGTGCAGAGAGACAAAGTGAGAATTCCCACCTGAAATGAAAACTGCAGGAGACTGGTGGAAAGTGAGTCAGTAGTTGGAATGTGTTAAATGATATAAAATTAGCTATTTTGGGTATTTCTATCAGAGGGGAATATTAAGAATGTCTTTCCTACTACAAAAAAGAAAAATGCTTTCCACGCTTTAGGGAACAGTATGCTTAATTTGGATATCTTCTCCTACATTTAGAGTACCCAGGATACCCACTGCCCTGCCACAAGACATTCTACCAGGTTCCGATACCATGTTGTGCTGTTGACATGCAGCCACTGTTCTTCACTCCCCTTGGCTTTATGCCCACCCCATGCACCTTGACCAGGGGCCTTACAACGCACTGGAGAGGCTATGTGCTGTCAAGAGATGTGCACTGTCGCTTTGTACACTGGCCAGACACAAGGCAAACTGTTGGCCAAACACTTCAACAGCTTCCTGTGCCTCAGAGCAAAAGCAGAGCTGCTAACACCTGAAAGGTGTTAGTATCTCTTTCAGTATACGCATACAGCCAGAGGAATATTCTGCCTTGCTTTATTTAAAAATACATGCTATAAGATAAACACTGTCACCTCCTTCCAGCACAGAGATTTATTTCTGCTTTTCAAACTAGAGAAAGACAGCACCCGAAACTACTGGAATACATTGCATTAGCATTCCCCAGTCCTGACGAGTGACACACTTAAAGCACAAGTTACCCATTAGACTCACTTTCCAAAAAGTGATACAATTCTGGACCCTGTAATCATTCAGTACAGCTCCTGTCTGCTGTCGTATCTTTTCAGTGGCAAAAATGAATAACGAGGTGGAAAATGTGAAAACAAAAGAGCTCTTGGTGTTTTTAACCACGTGATACCCTAATAGCCAAACAGATTATTTTGAGTGGAAGTAGTTCCTGGTTCCAGCAATTACTCAAATTGTACCAATCCCAGTTCACTCACTTTATGTGACAATAGAAATAGCATAATAGGTAGGCATTAAACACTGCCTGAGTGCACAGAGCAAAAATCAGTCCAATAATCCTGTGACAGAACAGAGATCTTAATCAGTAATACCGTTGCTTAATCAATCTTGGAAAAGGCTGTATGAACAAAATGCCCTGACGAACCAAACTAGGTGTGAGTCCCACATGTATTGCATCCCAGAATACCTCCTTTACAAGGAAGGTAGGATTTCTTCTGCTTGTTGAACTGATATCCAGGTGTCAGCAGACAGATTCAATTCACATACATTGAAGAGGGGCAGTTGTGCAGAAATGTGGCATTGAAAACTCCCTAAGGCACTAAATGTGAAGTTTCTGAAGAGGATGGGTTTCTGTGCTCAGCCAGGGAAACACCATGTGTTTGTGATCACCCTGTCTTCTGCTGTTCCTTCTGTGGAGATAACACTGTGACATCTCTCCCCCAGCTCCATCTGGTCTTCGGGTCTCCCTTGCTCATCTTGCAAAGAACTGACAGGGACTGGAGTTTGAGAATTTGCTTCAGACAACCACCACTGGCATCTAAAAACCAGCCTAAGTGAATCCAGCTGTTTGACTCTTCTGACTTACTATTTGGCCTGGGCTTCCACACAAACGCAGGACTGCAGTACCAAGCTCCCCTTCCCACAGGTCCCAAAAATGTCTTATTGGTAAATTGAGGCTGTGCCACCTTGAGAACTATGTTCATTCCCTGGTGTCCTCTCTGAACCAGCCTCTCTTAGGTGCCCCTTGGATGACGAGCATTCTGTTCCTCTGCTCACTGCTGCGCATCAGCCCTTCTATGAGCCTTGTCCTGGGCTGATTTCACCCATTCTGGAATGTGGCTGACAGCAGATGCTATCTTCTTGATGTCTCACCTGACCTTGCAGAATAGGACTAATACTTTCCATCAGATAGTTTCCTTCCTTTTATAGTCACTTTACTCAACCCTTCCTACCAGGAGGTGTTGTCAAGAAGTGGCTGCATGGCTCCTTGGCTGGGTTCCAGTGATCTCTGGCTCCCAAATGGATGCTTAAGAGAGTTCATGGAAACGATGTACGTGGCTCAGCCTCTGCTGGAGCTTGGCTTTGCTGAAGCCATAACATTTTGCAGATCTTAACACATAGCAGTTTGTGATTATAGTATAAGCCATATACTATTTAGAAGTAGCTCTGAAAACATAGTAGTAAAGATAAAATTCTGAATCTTCATGCCAACTTTTGTATTAATTTGCAAGGACTAATTTGTGTTTGTATTAGCAGCTCTCTTACACTGCCCTCACAGATAGAGAACTCTGTTGATCTTTGCTCTAAGGATTGTACTTCTGGGTTGATAACAAAGTGGTTTCAGAGGTTCTGGAGTCAAAGATGGAAATACCATTATTAAGTCAGCACAGTGTTTCTACAGCACATTGGAAAGGAGTGCATGTCCTGGCTCAGCTTTACAGTGTAGCTTTGCCTTGAGACTATGTTGGAGAAGACATTTAATTCTTGAAAAGAATTCAGAGTAAGGACAATTCATATATGACGAAAGCATGATGGTGTCCACACTGTCACAGTCCTCAGGATTTCTTTTACTGATACTGTGAAGGTGAACAAGCTTAAGCAGAACATAATCTCAGCATGGGCTGCCAGCCTAGTCAACATCCCCTCAGGAAAACGTGTGAAGCAAAATGATGTCACAGTCTTGCTGCACTGGCTAAAATGCAGTTTAAAAACTCCAGCATTTGTTCAGTCTTTGTTTATAACACAGAAATGAAGCAAACAAAAAGCAGTAGGTGCATTCACTGGAAGTGGCTTTTTTCCATCTTTGCTGCAAAGTTAGTTGCACTGCTAGGACAGCTAATGCAAAGATATCTTTTTTGCCCCTTGATCTCTACCAGTGAAATCAACGGTGGTCCAGATGCCTAGACTGCAAGCACAGCCAACAAAATCAAGTGGCATCTTCTGCAGATGAAGGCTTTTGTCACAGAAGAAAGTCACTAAAGATGGATAACATGAAGAGGAGGAAATGAGTACTGTGATTCCTGACATGTTAGAGGGTCCCAAGTAAGCCATATACTTCCCAATTAGACTACCAGCAGACAGAATACTATATATGCATTTTGTATCAGGTGGAAACACGCCACTATCCTCACCTGATTACTTCTAGGAATAGGCACTGACAGCTCATCATCCAGTAACATTTCAATCATTTGAATGGAGATTTCAAACCCAGGCACGTATCAACAAAGGCTGTCTATTAACCACATAACATGAATGCACATTTTCAAAAGCATCAGCATCATATTCACCTGCTGAAAAGTTGTGATAGTTTGATGCAAACAATGCACTGCCTGATTCTTGACCAACACGAACAGTTTATCTTTCTATTGTGATCAATCTCTACTTGTATAACAGCAAAATCTGGCTGAAAGTCCTTAAGTGTCCAGAATCCCAACCAACTGTGCTCTCCTCAAATATCAGTACATTGAGGAATATTTTGCATTAATTTTCTGTCCTATTTTTATGGGCTATTAAGCTCTGTCTAAATCCCCATGAGTTTATACAATTCATTATTCTAAAGGAAAAGAACAGCATAGGTAGGTTAACATCAGTGGTGCTGCAGAAGAAGTAATAAAATGACAAGCTGGACCACTTTTTAATATGTCTATCCTGAAAGACACTTGAGCTTATTTTCAACCTCAGTGCATGACCTACACCAGTGACTACTGCAGCCTTGATCTGTGCATATGCCTGGAAACTTTGGCCCCCTCATGAAATGGGATTTACCAGATACACAGAAATGCTGACTGCTGCACTGTGCTGCTGTTGTTAGTCTCACCACTGTAACAGTCGGCCCTGAATTGGGCTCCACATGACAATAAGCCATTGCCATAGTAGAATGTCACCCTTTCCAACATGAATCCTAAGAACAAAGCACTGCTTCTTTAAATATTGTGGATAGAAAACTATTTGATCCTACCTTTGAGACCAACTTAATTAGAAGTTACAATTCCATAAGCAACAATGCCTTGTTTGATTGAAGATTGTGCAATCCCCTATCTTGTAAATTTTTTGTAATATTTGCTATGTATAAAAACTTATTTATTCATAACCTCATGGTCTTGGCTATGGAGTCATCCAGATTGCCAGCCACAGAGTGCTGAACAAAGGGAAAAGCTCTGCCTTGTATGAAAGTAAAATCTTGGGGAAAGTATTCAAACTCACTAAGCATATACATATCTGAAATCAAACACATCGTAATACTTTGTGAATTCAGTGCCACAAAACACATTACAGTCCTCTGTGTTCGTCAGGTCCCTCATTACAGCAATCTGGCATCAAAGTAAACGCGTTATTCCTTTTCCCAGTTTATTTCCATCTTTTCAAGAACAGATTGGGATGCTACCTTAAAAGCCACTGTTCTCAGGCATCTTCCATAGCTAATGAGATTAGTCCCAGCCAAGGGATAATCCCAATCGATTAGGGCTATTAGCGCACAGCTCACTCATAATTACAGCAGAAATTTCTCCTGTGGACTGAGAGGAAAAGCAGAGTTCTTCTGTTTGGCACAGGAATGACAGCACTTTGAATGCCAGAAGGATACTTTGCCACTTTGAGCAGAGCTCTACTTTCCCATAATTTGTTTACTGCACTGAAGATCCAGAGAGTCCCTTATTAAAGACATCTCTTTGAAGGCAACTGAAAATTATAATGCTACACTGGACAGTAAAGGAAGAAGGAAATGAGAGAGAGGCTAAACAACAACAGTTCTGCCCCTGGAGATCTGCTTGTGGCACTAATTCAGGGGAAGGAACACACTGTGAAAAAACATCACAGCAGATCCTGATCCCCAGTCAGGGGCTTCCTGCCAGTCCCAGTGGGAGCTTGCAGGTGAGCCAGACTAGGAGCTGTTGATTTCCTGCAAGGAACATTTCCAGCTCTGCTGCCTCCCGGAGCCTCTCCCAGCACCACGTGATGGAAGCCAAAACACACTGTTGACTGGCAACCTCTGATGATGTTATTGTCCCTTGGACATTACCGTTAACTCATTCAATTCAGAAGAAAAAAAAAAAGCCTTGAAGCCTTTCTAAATTGTAAGAGGAGAAGAAGCTGGTCCTGTCAACAGCATAACTGGGGAGTAATTAGATGTTTCACTAATGTTTCACTAGAGTGACTGCTCTTTCTCCCTCAGAGCACTGGGATAGCTGAAGTCTGAGAGCTGATAAACTCTACTTTCATAGACAGGTGGGTGTTAATATTTATTTATGCATTAATCTTTGCCTGCTGCTTTAGGAGCGTTACATCCATGAGCTCAGGAACTGGCTATTTTTGGTGTGGTAATGTGCCTACTTCAGCCACACTGTAGATGTGAAGGAAAGCCTTTACTTGCACTGCCTAAGCGTCCATACTATTAGTGAGGGAGAAAGCACAGTTCCCCTCACCTTTTTTTCAATCCACTAGCAGCAAGACAGGAGACATCTGAAAGGCAAAATTGCTTTAGAAGCACATGCAAACACCTGGCTCTGTTGATCACAGACATTTTGGAGAGCCTTGTTTGAAGTCTGGGCAGCTCAGTCGCTGATGCAAACACACGAACTATGTCTTGAATGTGTGTTCCTGAGCTTCACCATTATTGATTCTGACAGTTTGCTTGATTTGAATGCAGCATGAGATGAGTGCCAAATTGCACACAAATTTAGGTGGTCAGAAGCCCACTGCACTTGGCACACAATTTCCTATCTCCAGCAGTGCCAACAAGGTTCGCAGCAGGACACATGCTCGTGTGCATGCCAGATAGCACAGGCAGCTCTTTCTCTTATGCCATCTTGGTAATACCTGTCACATTGCTAAAATTGGCCAGGTGATGTTTCAGTGCATCAGAGAGCTTGCAAGACTCTAGCCAGTTTTGGGTTGGGGTTTTTTTGTTTTCTTTTTTGTTTGTTTGTTTGTTTTGGTTTTTTTTTTTGCAAAGGAACAACAAATGACTAACTTGTTAAACATGTTTTGGAGAGGTTCACCTTCCTGACCTCATGGGCTGTTCCTCCAACAAGGATGTTTTGGTCTTGTGTTGCTGAATGTGAGATGACTGTCATGCCACACAACAAGTCATAGACACACAGTTCTTCCATAGCAATGGTTTTCTGGACAAGTTCCAGGCAATAACTAATCAGCATGCTAGAACTGCTTCCTTGTCAGAAGATTTAAACAGCTATGATGTAACAGACATCTACCGCCACTGATTTTTTTTTTTTCCTTAGCCCCCCAAAATTTAGCATTTTGTTTTTCAGAGAGCAATACAAGTGAAAATGAACTGAACATAACACTTTCTATTGTGTTGAGTAGTTTTCAATCCAGTTATCACAACAGTTGACTGTCTGAAGTTAATCAACTCTTTTTCTTCTTAATGACTAATTAATGATTTTCCAATTATGATTTAAGGTATTTGGGTTGAGGAACAGAAACTGTGCAATTACCAGAAAAAAATATCTGAGATTTATATAAACTGAAATTCATCAGTTTATCTTACCGTGTATTTCTGTTATTGCCATTCCTTTGAGTTATAAGACTGTTGTATGCTCTGTACAAAGGCAAAGCAATTCCCGATGAAAATCTCACAAGTCAATGACTGGACCTCATTTTTCCTTTCCTTTCCTTTTTACTAGTAGATAGGCTACAGCAAATTTAAATAGGTATGTCTCAGCAGGAGATTTTTTCACTGTTGTGAATAACAGTGAAAAGCAGAGGAGAAATCAGTAGATGACAGAAAGCTGTTGATCACACCGGTACCGCTAATGGTTCATCAGAAGAGACTGCTATTGGATCTGTGTAGGAATTCTTATCAGAAAATGCCTTTTCATTTAAATTGAATGTGATTCAAAAAAGAATCAGACTGATTTGATTTTTTTTTTCTATACTTAAAAAGAAAAAAAAAAAAAGTTTTTATATTCTAAGAGGAGGTATCAGTATCTAATTTAGAAATGACTTCTTCTTTGGAAACCTAAATTCATTGAAACTGAGTAACAAACATGACCTGAAACTGAAACAGTTAAAAACCGCTGGAATGAAAGCATTCAAAACCCGCCTGTTACTTCTCTACCTTCCCACTATTCTCTGAGATTTGATTCAGGCTATTTCTTTGGAAAGAAAATGTAGACAACTACATTTTACTTTAATTCAAAGTAGAAAAAGAAGAAAAGATTTCCTATCAATTCTGATTATTCAGCTGAGTGGTTGTTACAGGTGGTGTTACAGCTGAAAAGATTATCATGGAGAAAACAGGAAAAGAAACAAACAGGAAAGGAATGCTCACCTGTATCCAAAGATCGAGGTTCACAGGAAAGACTCCACAAGGGAGGGACCTCCAAAAAGAAATCCTTCCCCAGTGGCAGTCAGCCCTTAAATGGGGGTCTTGCCTTCACCTGTGCTCCCACAACTGACTCAGTCCTTCGCTCAGGTGATCAGTGGTTCAGGCTGTGACTCAACAGTTCCCATACAGCAGTAAATAAAAAGAAAGTTTACTTGCTCTTTTTGCTATCTTTACAAGTTGAGACACCCTCTAGATAGTCAGAAAGCAGCTCAGAAAGCAGATGTTTGCATTTTCACTTGCAGCTTGGAGGCTTTCAATTGAGATTCCACAGAACAACCAAGCAGTTAGCATCACGCTTACTATCACAGTGGAAAAATGTGAATTAGAATTATTCATATATCACTTCATTAGTGTTGGAAAGAAAATAAATACACAATGGTTACTCACTGGAGTCTAGACGCAATTGTCCCCACTCTTACTGAAGAAGAGAGATTACAAATTTTGCAATTGCTGAGACAAAAAGAATGATGTACGTACTTCTCAGGCCAAAGAAAAAGTGATTAATATGTCTTTATCAAAAGACTGAAGCAAACTATCAAAAAGATATATCTACTTTCAATTAGGCTTTAGAATAGAAGTGGAACCTTTTTCTATTACATGGATTACTGTAGACGAAGAGGAGACTCAGCCAGTACAGCCAAAGGTTATTGCTCTACGTCTGAAAAGCCCAGTGTGTCTGTTTGCTTTTATTCTTCTTAGGAAGATGTTACAGCTGCTTACTGCTGCTGAGGATATGAAACACGTTCACTTGAAAAATAAAGCAATAATTTAAAATTAATAAAAAAAAAACAACAGACAAATGTTATTTGCAGGATTATGCAGGTTCTAAAAGATTTGCTAGGGATTTGCCCACTAGATGTTAGCCAATTTAAAATCTCTGCTTGCATTTACCTCATCCCCTCATTTATTCTCATGTTCATTTCAAGCAAAAAAGAAAGCTACTGCTGTTGTGGAATTACCATGTTTTTGATAGGGAGGCAGGAGAAAGAGGCTGTAGGTAGCATTTTTATTTTTTATTTGTTGTTCAGCTACAATAGCCTTTGTAATTCTCAAGTTATCATAGAATCGCAGGATGGTTGATGTTGGAAAGGAACTCTTGAGCTCTGCTGGTCCAACCTCCCTTAACTTGAGGTTAAGGAAGGCAAAGTAGTGGCAACTTATATTATTCTGTAGATATTTAGGATAGCTTTGGGCTAAAAATGTTCATTACACTGATTATACAAAAAGAGAAGCACAGTCTTTCACTGCCCCTCCTGTGGTGTCCAGCAGGTTTGGGTGCTTTGTATTGTCTGGGAGCTACTTCCCCAGTACCATCTCTGTCTGTTGATTTCCAGTCACTTATTGCAGATAGCCATATCTTAAAGTCCTTCTCATAATTTCATCAGACCTCATTTTAAAATTACTTAACTGCCAAAGCAGTCCCATTTGGAGTTCTTCTCCACAAGCTACACTGCTTACAAATATACTTTATCACTCCGTTGGTCCTCGGGAGAAACTCTGTGGTTTCATGGAGGATTTGACCTAAGCTAAATCATTTTGTTTCTGGGGTCAGTGTTCAGTGGGATCAATGAGCTGACCCAATTCCTGTCACAGCCACACAAAGGAGGATCTATGTGTGCATCTGTGACACTACCTCATCCTTCAGCTTCGTAGGCAGCTCTTCACAAGCTGCTCTTAAACCACTGTATGAGCACGGCAAACAACGTGTCCCAGGGCAGCAGCCTCATGGGCTTCAGTTATAGGGCAACAAGGTGTCACTGACCATTCTCCTGACTATCTCTCTGTGGGCCCATGGGTGGTAGAAGAGCCACCATCTTCTGGTATAAATGCCTTGTGCTGTAACCGGCTTCTCAGATGAGCTTGACCATGTGACAGGCCTGCTATGAAGGCCAGCCCATGTTCTAAGCTCCAGGACCAGCTCTCCTTGCATGATGAGGCAGAAACCAGATTTATGGGCAGGCTTTGTTCATTTAATGATTTCTTCTGGGATAGGGCAGGTGCATGGAATGCTTGAGGACACTTACAAAGGCACCTTAAAACGTGCAGAAATGACTAAAAATAATTGTACATGGCAGGTTTTATCACCTCTCCAGGAAAAAAGCTCATGCCCTCTTGATCCAAACTATCTTCTGACATTGCATCTTTACTGTCATCACAAGTTTTATTAAAAGCCAGCCAGTGAGTCATTCAGTATTTAAAAGCAGTGAATTACAGAGCAGGCACATTGCAGCATCATACACCTGCACTCTCTTCAACTCAACACCTTCCCCTCTTTTTGGTATCCTTTTTTTGCTCATGTACACATCCCATCCAATTTATCACAGTGTCCACTGGTGCATAGTCAGCGGATTTTACCTTCTGGATATTTTCATTTTTTACAGAAATCACTTTCAATTAGTTTAAGAAATAGGGAAGCGTTAAATCATCTGTCACACATTTACAGAGCACACCAAGTTATTCTGTTTGGCATGCAGATAAAGGGAAAATAAATATTCATTGAGCCTATGAATTTAAATCCCTTAAATCAGGGGTCAGATAAAAGGTAAATCTAAATGTTCACAGTTCATCTTTGAGTATTTTCTCCTTTTGTTTCTTGACTAACTCTGTGTGCCCCTCTATAATGGGCAAATGGGAGCAAATCCCCAAATAGCTGAGTAGCAGGCAAAGCATTTTATATTTTTCAGAGAATGTTAAAATACAATCCAGCAGGCAGCCTCAGAGTCTCGTTGCGTTCCCAGGCACTCAGTTACCTTGAATGCTAGTAATTCAATACACTGCTTATAAGAGTGGCACCCACAGGTAAAGCTGTGTGCTCAAGCTACGTGCCGAGCTACATATCAGTTTTTATAGTGCTTTGTGTGTGTACATTATCAGAAGCAGCTATTGAAGGATGTGAAAGACTCATCCATTTGGCTGCTTGAGAGCCGTGGCTGCTTTTAAATGCTTAAGTCCCTTCTCTAGTTATTAGCACACTTTATGTAACCCAGAAGATGCTCGGGCAATTTTCATTTGCTTGAATAATACGGAGTGCTCCCAGCAGCCTGGCACTGCATGCAGCACTGAGCACCACCCCTCTGCAACCCGCTCTCAAATGTCTCATACCCAAATTGCCTGAGCAGTACTACATGCCCCTTTCAATCTTAGCTGGTTGAACATGCAATGCTCTTTTCTCCAGCGGGAAAAAAGATCCTCTGCAATATCAATATTTCAATCTAAAGCATTCCCTGGGTTCCTATGGAACTAGATTTATTGCCTGCTGCTACAAGCCTTTTGTATAAAGGTTGTTTGCTTTAGCAATTGCTGCTCTTTCCTGTTTCTTAGTTTAATATGAACTTAAAGGGCACGAACTTGAAACTGGGAATAAATGTACATTTAACTTGTTGTTTACTTTGTGTTCCTATTTGTATATGTAGGTGCACATGCAACTGACAGACCTCTCCTTTGAGCAAATTGTTTTGCTAATAACTGACCTTTGCATATAAGCTATCCAATTCGAACATGCAAATACTGTAATTGAGAGGCTGGCCCAGAAAAAAAGCATTTTTTAAAACTACTTCTTTTGAATGCAGGTATATTTATGGCTTCCGGTTCAACTTTTAATAAGAAATATATGTGTATGTATATTTAATGAAGATGTATAAGTAAAAAGCTTCTAATTCTGAAATATGCTACACAGTCTACTTATTTTGAGGAGACCTAGTTTACCTTCACTATGTAGTTCACAATAAGTAAAGCATTTATAAACTTGTCTCTAAGAGGTTTTAGAGATCTCTTGGGCACACAGAGGTACTGGATCTGTATTTGCAGCCAAGCAGAGTAGATTGGTGCTACCTAAAGCTCTTATCAGATATTAGTCTTGAACTACATTATAGCAACTTTTATTTAGAAATCAGTACCACAAAGACTGTTTATGGAGCTATTAAAGTTTGATCTGTTTACCTGTCTTCCACTGAAAACCAAAGCAAAAAGATGTTTAAAATGAAGACAAAATAAACTGAAACAATTTCACACTCTCTTGTTATTTGGCTTATTGCAAGCTTGTATAATCATCATGAATATTTAGCGACTAAACCTGTAATCAGCATTTTTTAAAATCAAAATAACTAATTTCAGTGGGACATGGAATGAGATTATTTACCTCTCCTCCACTGCTCACTGCCATTTCCTCACTGTAACTAACTGTTGAGAATTTACAAGGATGTCTTGATGCCTCCGTCAAGTTACTGATACTTCTCAGAGTCTCCAGCAGATGACTGCCTTTTGACTTGGTTGCCTTCATTTTATTCCCAAAATTGTAGGTGCTAATGCATCAAATTCTGCGTTGTTTCAGACTCAGTGTGATCACTTCAAGCAAACAGGAGTGCTTACAGTAGTACTGAAATAAAATATTTGTTTCCAATCTGCCTTAAATAAAATATCTACTTTTACACTGAAGGCCATGTATTTTTCATTTTAAAGTATCGTGCTAGCAATCTATGCCTCTTAAATGTTGTATCTCAAGGTTTGAAAAAGCAAATGATTTTTTATTTACTTTTCTCCGCCAATAGATGGCAGGTGAAGCTCTAGAAATTTCTCCACTGGATCCAGCATGAAATAACACGTAAAGTTTGCAAGTATGCAACCAGCTGTAAATAAATGCTCTCCAATATCTTCTGAGATGTGATCATGGTTTAGCACTAGCCTGTATACCTCGCATTATAAAACTTAGCTAAAGGTTACGAATAGTTCCATTTTATATATAAAACTGTACATTCTTATTTATTTTGTCCTACTCCATTGGGTGAAACTGAAGTTGGAACATATAGCCTTTCTGCTTTGGTTGGGAAGGTATTTGACAGCATGACGTAGCAGCTGATACATTCATTCGGGAGCTTGGGACTGAGCTTTCTGTAATCAAACAAGAAAGCTCTGCATTCGTACCCGTGTCACAGATCATGCTCACTGTAAGCTGGAACAGAATAGCTGTCAGCTTAAGCTTTGATTTCCAATTCCATAAAAGCTAGAAACATGCGAGAGAGGGAGATGCAGCTTGATGGCAGAAAGAGCCTCCAAAAGTGACAAGGCTTGTTTTAATAAGCTTCGGTAAGGATGCTCATAATGTGATACTACAATTCTTCATGTATAATGCTGTATTAAAAAAAAAATCCAGTTCATTTTTGAAATAGAGAATGCAGCAGTCATTGCATCATGATAACATATAAGCCAGGCACAGTGTTTAAAGTCTCAATGAAATGGTACAGAAAGACAGAAATTTTGTCCTGCATTTGCTGTAGTGATTTGAAGGACAGCATGCAGTGTGTTGTAATCAGTTAACTAAAAGATTTACTTGAAAAATGAAAAAAGTATGCACAAAGCTCCTACTTTGAGGCATGCAGATCACAGAAGGATACTTTTCACTTCTAGGCAATCTGCATACACTATTTCTCCTGCAAAATGATTTTCTGCCTTGCTGTTGCCCTGCTATTATTGGCAGTCCAAGTATTGATGACTAAGTGACCAGTTGGTTCTCATGCACATCACAGTAATTCCTCCAGGCTGACAGAGTAGACAAATTTGGCTGCTCTGATCCCTGCATGGTACGCTGGCTGAATACCATTAATCCAATCTATTCACTAATCCCTCCATTTTTATAAGTTAATTTGATTTTGTGAGCTCCGCTTTAACTCTGATCCTTAGCACGTTTTAAAGGTTCCACTTTATGGGCAACAGTAGCAAATCATGTATAAAACCCAAGGCCATCAAGAAGCATCAACGATTAGACACTGAACAACAAAGATCATGCACCTGAATCAGTGACTATTAATCACTCTATGCCAGCAGTGTTACAGAAGAGTAGGAAGGATGCCTGAAACTGCTTCAAATTAACAACAGCCCTTTGGTGAACATGGGAAGTTTGGCAGCACACATCATAACCAATAAAAATAAATAAATAAATAAATAAGGTTGGTTTTAGGTGTCCAACTTAAGAAGCATAGTCCAGACACCAAAGAGAAGTCAGCTGTTTGAATGTCCTTCTGCAGGAAACCCTGACTACGTAGGAACCTGAACTTACAGCTATTTTACCTTAAGCAAATTAGGCAGCATGAGAGACCCTCTAAGCATTGTACATGTCTCTGAGTAGGAAACAAACACCAGTACAATTAACAGCAACTTTCCAAGGGTCAAACCACAGTGCGTAAAACCAGCACGCTACCGCTGAATTGCTACGAACACAAAGCTGAGCTGAATATAATCTGACCCTCAAATGACAGCACATGTTGCCACAACAAAATTATCAAATATCTAAAGTTATGTATTTCCCTTTAGCTTTCTTTTGTTTGGAGACTCACTCCCTTATAAGTAAACTTTTCATTCAAACCTCAGCTGACAGAAATCTATAGTCAGTGAAACTGCAGGGAAAGGTCTGTACACAGTAACTACTCTTCAGAGAACAGGCTGACCTTTACAGACATTAAACAAAACAAGAAGGGCTGATTGATGCTGTTCAGTACATGCTCTTCAAAATATTAAAACCAAGAAAGTCATGGAGGGCTAGTTTATGAACATGAAGAATGAAAAATTTTGTCAGTGGATGATGGGGTAGGAAAGAGGAAATAGTGAAAGGGTAAAATATCTAGAGAAGAAAAGCTATTTCCTTGGCTGGAAGAGAAAGACTACAATATGAATTTCTGTTAAATGGAAACAAAACACAAATCCACGTTGTCTAGAGCAGGTCAGTTGCAAAAGTCACCGTGACTCAGTTTCAAAAATTTGGGTTACCAAAGTAAGCTATTGTACAATATTTTTAATTAGAATAAGAAATATATTTGCAATCTCCAGGGAATCATTACTTGCAGTTTAGCTCTGATCATTTTTAATAGTGAGAAGTATAACATAACCTGTCTGTTTCAGTCTGCCTGTATCTTGTTGACCTAAACTACAGGCAAAGATGTCATACCTTGCAGCTTTTTCTCTCTTTCCTTTGCTTTGTTCTAATTTACTCTTCCCCCAGAAATGTACAGAGGGAGGTGTTTTGCCCTGGATACCTCTCCTCCTACCACTTTCTGGAATGGGATGGTTTTGTGTTCCAGCACTTCAAGAAGATTCTAGGTAATCATTCCCATTTCAGTAGACAGCTCAAATTGCAGTGGTACGTTCAGCTGAAAAAACAGATACATCTCTCCTACATGGTAGATGGGGGAGAGGTAAGCACTGTTGCCCTTACTAGTGCTGGAACAGTTCTCTCACTGAGGAGTTCCGGGGGGCTAGAAAGACCCTTAAATTTCATTTTCTGCAGTTAAGAGACTTAACATCTGCATTATGCAAAAACTGTTCAGCTGTGTCAGGTTGAAGGGCAGAGATAATGAACAGGACTTTGATGGTAGGTGAAGAACATAAAACTTGCTTACTGACCCTGCTGAGCTTATACAGGAAACAACGTGCCCTCGAGGTCTATTGTTTATAATAGGCTCAAAATTGCATGAGAGAGAGAAGCTTTCCAGATCTCTGTCCCTCTAGGGTAAGCATCCATTCCTAAACTGCTCTATACCAGTGACAATTTCAGCATCTTCTTAGCGCCCTTGCACCAAATCTATCTTTCTATCCACAGCAGCAGGTCCCTAGGCATAGCACACCCCATGCCCACACCATAGCTCAGTGCTGACACAGGACTCGCAGGAATACTAGGTAATAGGACACATGCAGTTATTTACAGATTGGTACCACAATATCCCTGAAGCAAAAGGCATGTCCCCACAATACTTGTGTGATACTGTAAACTAGGACCTATCCATGTAGTGAAAACAGCGTCCAGAGCAGTATTTTAATGTGTACAGTTGTGTAAGATGTACTGCTGTGCTTTTCATAGGCTTTACATGTAGTTTCTAGAAGTTGGCAAAAATGGCTTTTGACAGCAGCACAGCTATCTGGCATTAGAGCTGTTTCCAAGCAGGACAATTTGGAGAAAGTTGAGGATCTTATTGTGATCCTTCAAGTAATCTGCTGGAAATCTGAGGTGAAAGCCCTAGATCACTGAAATCAGGAACCATTTTGATTTCAGTGGGACAGCATATCTCCATTGCTTGTAACTAAAAACACAGATCACATACTTCTAGAAAATGAAGTTAATAATCAACATGTTATAGCCTATTTTGCCTCAAACTGAAGCACAACACTATGTTAATGAAATACAGAAGTGCATGTACACGTCTTTGATTTGGCTGTTGGATAAGGCCTGAATGAAACTTGTGTTGAGAAGAATAAACTTTCCAGAAAACTACTAAAAGCAAGTCTATGATCGTAGTAGGAATCTACATTAAAGGGCCAAAAGAGGCTGAAGAAACCAGTGCAGCAAGGCGTAAAGATACTCAGGAAGAAGAGAGAAATGAAAAGTCATCCAACAGTAAAGAACCCCATTCAAAATCTCAGCTTTCTTGATGTGGACTGATTTTCTGAGATGCTGAGCTGAGTTTGACAGGTGCTCAGGACCACTGAAAATCAAGCAAACTTACTTAATTCCTGTGCATTATCCAACATGCTGCATAGCATCCCATTCATTCCAGCTCCAGACAAATTATTGAAAACTTTCACATTTTTTCTGGCCGCAAACTATAATTATTTACCATAGGTGTGGCCTCTGTGAAATCCATCAGAAGGTCACCTGGCTCCAGAGCAAAAGTACTTCCAGCATCTGTGGAACTCTAAAATGAAGGAGAAACTCAGCTTTGAAAAAGCATTTAGTTTCTGTAATCTTATGGTGGGGCTGTTTATTTCATTTTGTTTTTAATTCTTTAAAGCATAAATTGCCAAATGGATTTCAAATTGCACACATTTTTTAAAAATATGGCTACTCAGGAGAGACAGACAAACAAAACCATGCAAATTTGAGATCAAATTGAACAATTTAATCCTGATCTACTGAACTCCAAGGTTGTGAAAACCTATTATTGATTTCAGTTGGGTCTTCAAGCAGGCTCTGAACATTTTCTGGCAGTTGCATTTACAACATAGGTTAAACATGTGGCCACAACTAAGCATTGAAAACTACTCTGAAATTTAGAATTACTTCATCTAAGAAAAATATTACTTGCAACTTCCTCCCAGCCTTCTTAAATGCTCTCCAGCTGACATAAGCTCATCTCTTTGCACCTTACCTTGCCACCAGGTGAAAGCTGTGTTTGTCCTTCTGATGTCTGTGGTGTGCACATTTTCTGTGACCCAGGAGATGCTGAAGATACAGATGTTGATGCTGCTGCTGCTGCTGCCAGTGCTGGAGGAAGGTCATCTTCATCACTGCAGTTGAGAAAAACAGACAGATCTTCTCATTAGAAAATATGGCTTGACTTTTAACTGTACCTGTTCTGGAAGAGGCACTGGAGTTCGTTTACTCTTCCATTTGTAATGCAGTATTTATAGCTAAAATTCCAACTAAATTAAATTTACTAAGCTTTAAAGATTTCATGAAAGTCAGTTAGTTAGTCAACTCTCATCTACAAATGGAAATCTAATAGTTCTGATGTGTAAGCAGTGTTTCTATGGAGCATGTTTATGTGAATACATGAACTTATTTGATATTACTCTACTTTAATGTTGATATTCTCTTCTACAGAGACTGGCTTTATTGATAATAACAGATCTGGTTAGATCCATCCACGAGACTGACTGCTTTATTGGCTTACGTCAATAAAGGGGAATTTGGCACTCATTACACAGGTAGTCCATAATATCATTTTCAAACTGACTTTAAAAGGATTTTGATCAACTCCAGGAAAGTGCTTTGTAGAAAAATTCTTGTAAATATATGGGTTTTTTTCTGTCCCATTTATTCAGTTTACAAAGAAAAGATTTTATTTAAAACCACATTGTACACTTCCCTTGGGTTCAGCAAGCTGAGTTCTTTCCATCTCACCTAACCTCACCACTAAATGGGAAACAGAATATATTACTTTCATCTACTTTTGTAGAGCCCCATTGGCTACAAATCATTGGTATCAGTTGGCCCAGGGTCAGAATTTTTCCAGTTGCTAATTGGAATTGCACAGAAATAAGCAGTTACAATCTGGCCTACAGAACCTTTAGCAGTGGGAATGACATGTGAAAAGGAAAGACTACAGTTTGACAGTTTAAAGCATGGGGAAAAATGACTTCTTTTCTGCTCAGAAGATGGCATACATTTTAACTACCAATTAAGTAGTCTCAGTGCACAGAACCCTGCCATCCCAGTTTGACAGACACTTGCAGAACTTGGTTTAGTGTTACCTGAAGTCAGCGTGATGTGCAAAACTACATTTCAAAATTACATTACATACAGAGTATCTAGACCTGTGATGGATTGTTTGGCTGACAACATTATGTTTTCTTATTATGATAAAAAGGTATGGCCATTAATATTATCTTCTTCATGGTTCATTTTTTATTTCTTCTGGGAAAGGCTAGAATTTATCACCAGAGCATATACAATACATTGTTTGCATTCTGGAAAGAGAATGCAAAAATCTGTTGGACCTACTAAGTATGCATTTTCTTAACAAGCCAAATTTTGATTGTTGACCTATTTAATCTCTCTTTCAGAAACATGTAGCTGACATTTTCTCAGCTCTTTCTCCCTACACTCAGTAGGGACACATTGGCACCTTCTCCATCCTTGCTGGGTAAAGCTGTTCTATTGCATATAAGGAAGTGGAAAATTGTCGAGAACTTGCCAGTTCAGAACGGCTTCTTCAGATCTGCAAGCTAAAGTGTTAGGCTTTAGTCTTACCAGTTACCAAGCCATCAACATGCTAGCTAAAAGTTTGAGCACTAGTTGTCTTCGTTGCCTACCCTGACATATTTATTTTCATTATTCTATGTCCAATTACCAACATTTAACCTCTTTTAGCGGTCACTTTCTATTTACAGCTAAATACAGCTTTTGCAGTCCCACCCTACTCTGGAGAAATTTTTTTTTCTCAGACAGTTAATCACTGATTTCTAACTCTCTTGCTATTCTCAAAACTAGCTTATCCTACTACTTTACTTTATTAGTCCCACGGCAAATCTTCTGTTTTGGCATACATAGTGTCACTGAAGTATCCTGTAACTCAAAATTGTCTACATGGCATAATCTTGCTCTTTTTTTTTGGCATCTAGTAGTATTGGAGAATCAAGTTTAACAATTCCTGTAGGTTAAAGCTCAAATCAAACAGTCTTCCAAGTATGCATACAAAACCTGTGACTATGCCTGCAATAGGTCATAGTTTTTTATTCCTGCACATTAGTGTGCTCAAAGAGGAGAGCATCAGCTATCATGATCTGTTCATTATCTGCTACGTGCACAGCACAGCATAATTGATCCTCTCAGTGTCACAGCCATTTCTCTTACTGACTATGTAGAAATCCTTTCATTATATAAAAATCCAACAAATCAGAAGCATGTTGAATATGCAGGGGACTTCCTTCTCCTGGCTTGTAGAAAACAGGATAGTAGAAATGGTGCATCATCCAAGAAAAAGCCTACTGGTGCTTGAGGTCTGCTGGGCACAGTGAGTAAACAGGCTTTCAGACCTTGAGAAACCACTCCTAGGAAATGCTGTCAAGTTACCTGTCATGCATTACCTTCAGAATTAGCAGACAGGATGGGAATCTGAGTTCTCTTCCCATCCTGAGTGGTCAATTCCCATTTCTGGTCTCATTTCCAAACCATACTGGCTGATGCATAGTAAATGAGCTTTGTCATGGTCTGCTTACCAAGCTGAGGCTGCACTCTCATATGTTAGCCTTGGTTTCTTGAACAAGTAAAGATTTGGCTAGATGCTTCTTTACCTTCTACCCTCAATTTGATTCATTCTTCTGTTTCTTCTCCTAAATAATTTTTCAGTTTTAGTGACGTAGGTCGTTATTTTTGTTCCATATCAAAAGCCAGCATTATTGACAATGAGACAGAAAATAATTACATATTGACATTTACTAGAAACCTTTGGGATGGGAGGAAATCTTGCTGATTGTGCTATATATTTAGTGGCACTAGAATGTTCAATTACTATACATACTAACAGTTCCACAGAGAAAGCATGTATAACTTTTTTTCTCCATTCTTCTATTAGTAAATTTATGCTAATACTCTTTTTTATTTCTTTTCTTTTTTATTCTTTTTTGGTTTTCCACTCTGTTCAATCCTCTAGTTTCCAATGACCTGAACCATCTGATGGTTTTGATGGTTCATGTGAAGGACAAATCAACACACTAATTTCCATGTTTATCCCTAGACTCTAACATTAAATGGATTGGGTGTAAATGGGATGCCAAATCTCTGTAGGCACAGATTATTCCTGCCAGGAATAAGAGACCTAACTTAGCTGCCATAGCTGTAGCATGCTCAGTAACTTCCGCATGTGACAAAATTACAGAGAGAGACAGAGACAGAACACTCACTCTTTCCAGAGGGAATGGCTGAACACAGCTTGAACACCCAGCAGCTAAGGACTGTTTCCCTCATTTTGCAAATGGGATTGTAATGAAGCAGATAGAGCAGCCTTCTCCAACTCACACCAGGTCTTTGACATTTCATGTGGAAAAGAGGTTTTTAATTTCTAATCAATAAGCTCCAAAAAAAAGCAAAGGGCTGCACATCAGAAGTTAGTAACTGCAGAGAGATGGCAAATTCACCAAGTTTTAAAAGCTTTAAGATTCTCAGAGATGAAAGGAATGGTATCAGCCTAAGATCATTATCATGTAATTGCACTCATGCCTTTCAGAAAGCATAGCTAGAGCAATAATTAGCATCTCCTTCTTTTACAGCTGTACCAGGCAAAAACATGAAGATAGCATTATATGTTACTCACAAGCTGTACTGTCTTGTTAACTTCCTCACACGAGAAACTTTAATTTCCTGCTTTTCTGTAGGGCCAGATGATGGCGTAGTTTCAGGTCGCACTGGAGCTGGACTTCTAAAAATAACAAGAAAAATATATGTGACACAGTCTTTATTTAAACTACTTCAGGCATGTTAACAAAGTTCTAACTCATCAACACATGTTTATCTTGCAAATTCACAAGTGCTCATTGAAGTTCATCCTTTTGTTCCATTTATAGTCCACAGGCCAGTGTGCATGAACAGAAAAGGACATGTGAATCCACTCTCCTGTGCACTGCATGCCTTTTATAAAAGCAGTGGCTGATTAAAAATACAGAACCTATGTGAAAGCCCATGTGGAAGCGTTGCTGTTTCCAAAAGACAACATTTTAATAATGGCCCAGCTATTCAGTCATGTCAGAAATATTTTTACGCAAAAAGCTTTTAGCAAAAATTAATTTTATGGACTGCAAAACCTGTTCTGCTCAAAATTGAAGGATAATGTTTAACTTTGGGTAAAAACTGTATCGGAAAAAACAGTTCAAGGGAAATTAACTAATGGATTTGATCCAAAAATATATACTTATTAGAAATAAATGCAAAACTGAAATATGTTTCAGATGCTCACAAATGTGAAACAACTGCAGAGCTCCAGCAAAGATCAGAAATGGGAATGAAGAGACCCATGTAAAAGGATCTGCTCCTCAACCATTTATTCTTTGAGTTGACTAAGACTCGGATACAAGATTTTCATGATCTTGGGAAGAAACATTTTCAGTCATGAACTTAAGTGACACGAAGACAAATGAACTATCTTAAATACTGCTTTTATTTGAAGCAGCACATTATGATTAAATATACTGCATGTGTATTAGAAATGCTATAAACAAAATAAATATGCCAAATATTGAAGGAGCAAATTCAAAGTCTTGATTTACAAATAACTTATGGGCTGTTTTCTGCAATCTAATCTGAAGTCAGATACTATATTAAGTACCTAAGTAGCCTTATTGCTAGCCAGTGGGACTACTCATGCACTGAAGGACATACTACAACTGGGGTGTGATGTGATTCAACCTTGTCTCTAAAATTATGCATTTGGGTTGAATTTTTTAAGTTCACTCGCAAATCAGTCTTCTAAAGTCATAATAAGATAAACATAATCTTCAAGATTGCAGATCCCTCTGATGCTGATGTGGGCTTATAAATGTATTAATTATCTGATAACTTCTGAACCTGTTCTCCAGCTACAACTGAGCACATCAGGAAGGCATAGCCTTCAGACTATATTTTCAGGTTTCCTGTATGTTTCTTTGTCACTGCATACATATTGTAAGATGAAAGAATTCTGCAAGAGTACTAAGGACATGCAAATCATAAACAAGATGCAACTAGTTCCACTTCTCCTGCAAAAACTTAGGTCAAGTGTTTTCCTGCTTCTTGATCCCATTAATTTCAAGAAACCAGTACAGATTGCAACACAATTCAGATCTCATTAGAATCACAGAATCCTAAGAGTTGGAAGGGGCCTTTGAAGGTGTCCAGTCTAACCCCCCTGCAGCAAACAGGGACACCACAGCTAGATGAGGTTGCCCTGGGCCTGATCCTGCCTCACCTTGAAAGTTTCCAGAGATGGGGCATCAACCACATCTCTGGGCAACCCGTACCAGTGCCTCACTACCCTCACTGTAAAAGATTTTTTTCTTCCATCTAACCTAAATCTACCCTCTTTGAGCTCATTCCCTCCCAGTTTCAGGGTCAGATTAATGAATAACAATCCAGCCTAATTTTCAGACTCCTTACTGAGTTTCCAAGGCTGGTAGTTAAGAATAAAAAAAAGCCCAAACCGCCTTTTCTTAAAAATCTCTAAGTCAGTACATCTGATCTGCAAATCTGTGAATCAACATCATGATGGAAGCCCCGAACAACATCTTCAAGTCAGGCTTTTGGAATGGATGATTGCTCCAGTTAGACTGCTCTTTAGACAGTTTGTGCTAAATCAAAAGTAGCTTCTGACAACTGAAAAAAATGTAAGCTAGTGTTATCCAAAGTGATTTTCATTTCAAGTTTTGACATAAGTAGGATAAATATGTGAAGACCTTTTTAATGACTGGATCTGATGGTCAAATCCTCTAGGGGTGTCAATGTGTATAATTCCATTATTTTCAGCTCATAAGTTCAGAAAAATATCAGATAAAATTGTTGCCCTGAGTGAGCAGTTCCTACAATTCTCCAATAACTTCCCATGCTGATAGTTTCAAAAGCTACACCTCTCTCACCAACTGAAGGAAGCAGGAGCAGAAACAGTGATATCAACTACACTGAAAAAGGTGCTTAAAAATTATAATGAGCAACGCGCTCATACTATCAAGGGACTCGGGAAACAGCACAGTAACAAATCTAATTCTAGTTCATTGCCGCTCCAAATTTCTGAAGGTAGCATTATAATCTGTGATGAAAGTAAGTCAGATATTTTAATAGAAATTAAAAACTGAAATGACCATTTCAGTTCCCTCATAAAAGTTCATTTTACAAAGTCTGTATACCTCCTTCGATTCCCTGGGATTACAATCTTTAAAAAGGGGGAGGAGGTGGAACTTTTGAAACAGTTATCTTAGCCCTCAAACTCTGTTTTTTTCTTTAAAAAAAAAACATTTTGTAGCTCAAGTGGTTTATAATCACTACGAAAAACAGAAAGGAAACTGATCTAAATATGTGAAAAGTTTGGACATTTTAAGTCTGACTTTCCCTTACAAAAAGGCTCCCATGAAAAATTTCACTCAGCTGTGATTAAAGGTGATCAAGAACCAAGTGACCTATTCTCTAATCCAAAATCTTTTTATCTCCCTTTGAATGTTGTACATGTTTGAGTGAACAATTAAAGAAAAAGCCAAGATGCAGCACCACAGGACACACCTTCTTTACAAGTGATTGCAACTACTCAGATAAACTTTACTTGTCTTTTGTATCACACCGGTGAAGCATTCCACTCATTTATCCTGCAAAAACCATACAATTTTAAGAGAAAAAAACTCTCTTATTGTAAACATTTTTTGTTTGAGGCTGGGTGCAGCGACTATCTGCTGATGGTATTTATCAGGTCTCTGAGAGACCTGAGTACCACTTAATGGCACGTTTCCAGCAGCTGCAGGTTAGCTGGTGTGATGTGACCTTGGAAAGAAAAGCAGCAGTGGCAATGCCTCCATCCGAGAAGGCTGGCTGAACCTATTCTACCATGAGCACAAGATGGAATGTTAGACTGCTTCTACCTGCTGCAGAGATTGATTCTCACTCTCATTAAAACCTTGCTGGTGTAGTCCTTCCAACACCAGCCTAAAATATCCCTAACAACTCCTTTTTCATCTCCACTGTATGCTCTCCCCAAGTGCAATTCCTCAATTCTAAACCATTGCTACCCTGTCTTCATACACCAGATGCAAGAAGTGCTGAGCTTGATAAGCTTGGAGCCTTATCTATCTCACTGGTATTCCTGAAAAAGAAGCAACTTGAAAGAAGAATGGCTTCTATTGTTATCTTTTGAATTCTACAGCCAGAATCTATTACCTTAAATAAAAAGGTAGGCTTCTTGAAGAGAAACCTTGCTGCAACTTTACCTCTTTAAAGAGAGACATTATGTGCAATACGACTATTTGTAGTGTATGGCCCCATGTGCAGTAAATTCTGCAAGTCCGAACAAAACCTGAAATGTTGGAGTTCAAGATAACATAGACTTCAAAGAAGAAAAAAAAAAAAAAAGTGCAGTATATTATAATTCCTTTATAAAGTTCAATTTCAGTGTCATTAATTCATAAGTATCCTTTTCTCTCGTAACAGTAACTAGCCACCCCAGCACAAAAATGAAGTCACTGAACTAAGATGGAGTTACTTAGGACTTGGCACCTCACATAGAAACATATCACCTGCTGGTGAGAATGACATTATCAGGACTGATGTCAGCATGCAGCACTAGCTACCTCTGCACCGAAAGCCCCAGCACAGCATGCCTTGCTGAGCCAACTAAGTCCTAAAGAAAGACCCCCAAAACAGAGCTGCTGAGAAATTCAAAAAAGCAGACTTCAACAGAGCCACAGAGATCAAAATTGTAAGACAAGAGGCAGAGGTCAACAGTTCCATGGTTTACAAGGATACAACCACCTGCATAAAAATTGACTTGTATTTGCATGCCAATTCATGGGAAAAATAAAATACTGGTTGATTTTTGCCTTCACAGATTCCTTTGAGTAGTAACATCATTGTGAAATCTTGAGGAGCAAAAAGAAGGAAAAACAAAACGAGGAGAAGTATTTGATAGATGCCTTCTCTTATGTATCAGTGATGTAGCTTGAAAGGTGAAGCAAACACATAAACCAATCTTTTCTCAGTCTGCACTCTAAGGGTTTCATAGTTGTTTCTTTTCCAAAAGCTATGGCCATCTGAAGCTAAGAATATGCGTCCCTTCACTCTGACAGGCCAGCTTTTTCCAGAAGAAATGTTTAGCCCCCAAGAAGATTATCTGGACATTTGAAAGCTATTGCCAGAATCACATTTTCAGAATAAAGTTGTGGGTTGTTTTTTTGTTTTTTTGTTTTTTCTTATAGCTTAACTGGGGTATTTCACCAATTTTGCCTCAGCTGGAAGGTCTGAGTACTACTCCTTTATCTGTAGTTCTGAGATAAAGAATGTAACTCGTCATCTTCTGACTTCAGGCAACAAGACAGAGGTCTTTAACATCAGCAGTGAAGTCAAAATACATACGTAGGTGTACTATTTGCAGTCATTAATGCAGACTGTCAGGGAAATGGTATGCAAGAATTCAATTTGAATTATGAAATTGATGCAGAAATCACTGGTTAAGCATCCTTGTTCTGTCTTGAAAAACATGAGAGTAGATGATCCATTAAGATTGTCCACTGGAGTGAGACTAAGGTGATATGCATTTAGCTATTTCATTTGGGTTTGGTAAAGCTGGTTGAAAGTTATGTTAGAAAATGACTTTTTTTCTTTTTTTTTTTTTAGGATGGAGGCTTAATGAAAAATCAGCTTTTGATTTCTTTAAG
Source organism: Lagopus muta (assembly GCF_023343835.1). Lineage (NCBI taxonomy): Eukaryota > Metazoa > Chordata > Aves > Galliformes > Phasianidae > Lagopus > Lagopus muta. The sequence continues at coordinate 63,992,266 of NC_064435.1, read as the reverse complement.
AAAAAGTCAACATGTATATAACATGTTTAGTTTTCCAAAAGCATTTCATAATACACTTAGAAGGAGATATTTATTTATAAATTAAAAAAAATAAATTCAACTCTGCCTCATTGAATTAAGCCTGTTGTGATTCTATGGAAACAAAACCCACTTGTATTCACTGAAGTCCATGTCAGGGAAGACCAAGCACATAATTTTTTTTATCATCTTCAGTGTTGGCTGAAGTGTTCTTTTGTACACACCTATTAGTTCAGGGAAATGAATTCTTTGACTTGATAGAAGTTGCCCATTATGGTGCAGGTGATTTGCATATTCTTAGCTTCCAAATGCCAACATGGACATCATCTTCCACAGCTCTCACTGGATGACCTAGAACTTCAGCTCTGTGATGCTTAGAAACTACCTACTTAGAAACTATCCATGGTCAAAGCCCTGGACTTACAGATCTGAAGTCATTTGACAGTTTTGTAAGATTTGTTCTTAGATACAGTGACCAACAGAGCTCTGTGGATCACAGCTTGTCTATGAAATTCCTAAATGAAATTTGGGTTTTGGGTCTTGAAGTCTTGAATAGAAAAGGAAAAGCAGGAAGGGAAAAGCACAAGAAGGCCCCAAATAGTTGGTGTGACATATTGCCTTTGATGATACATTTATACATACAGTTTATGTAAGAACTATCATCTTTTCAGTAAGAAATGGTGTAGGACATAACATGTCACGCTGAAAAGCAGCTAATCTCATAGCCTAGTACACATCAGAAGCATAAGCCATTGCAGAGAAATCTCATTCTGACAATTTGCATGAGCAAAGCTTCCCCTGCTCTGAAGAGTGCTTAAGACTACTCCTCTTCATTCATCTGTAGCTTGTACAACTTGATTTAATTTAATATTTTCCACCCTTCTTTTCCGGTGCGCAGCATCATCAAGCTGTGAGATAACATTTAATTTTATATTACATGTTGAGCAGCTTCTAATGTAATTAGTCTTAATGTAACAGTGTAATTTGGTTTTGGATTGAAAGATTTACAAAGAAAATTGGAATAAATGAATGCACAAAGCACCAGCTGGTGCTTATACCTACTCCCACAATCCTATGCAATCGTATGAAAGATGAGATAATTTGGATAACAAGGATCAACAAAGAGTGGTGCAGCAGTTGGCCTAAACAGAAAGAAATCCACAGACAAATCCTGCACCATGTGGGATGTAAAGCATGCCAGAGCTGGTAACAATCCAAAAGCATGTTATAAGGGAAAACAAACACTGCAGTCCATAAATGTACCACATGGAGCACAGTAGCAAATCACAACAGTGACAACAACTGTCGTAATTGATCAGAAAATGAAAGGACTTCAGATGAAGGCGGCTCTTTGCTGACAACTTGGGCATCTACCTCAGAAATACAGGAACTTGCATTTAAATGTGTGATCAGCAATTTGAATGAGTAATTTGCTGCATAATCTTCAACTTTATAGGATTTCAAAATTCAGCAATACAAAATCACAGCTGACCTGATCTTGTGTTAGGGATGGACCTGTTTCAAGCTGTTTTGAGCAGCTCTTGAAGACCTTCAACCATATCACCAGAAACGTAACGTGTCTAAACTTTCCTGAACTACACGTAACCATGAAAGAAAAGCACATTATCAGCAAATTTGCCACCGGGATTCACATCTTACACATTTGACTTCAACTGCTTATCAAACTTTACTGAACTTCAGGTATCCTTGCTAACATTTTCACTGGCATGACCCAAGATGAAAGTTAGGCTTGGTAAACAGGCTACACATGATGAGAGCTGGTATTCTGATCTGTTCCAAAGTATCAGCAGTTCCTAATATCCATACTAAATCAGCCTAATTCTCCACACGCTGAAATTCCTGAAATGAGTGCACCAGAGTGATACCAGGAATTATATTTAGCTATTTGAAGAAGAGAACAAAACAAGAGGTACGTAGACCTCTTGTTAAGTTAAATATAGCCAATCTCAGTGTATATGAATGTGTGCATATACACTCACACATACACACTATAGGTGTGTATAGCCAGGTGGTCATAGCCAGACAGAAAAATAGATACTTAAAAGAGTTTTCGGGAGAGGTTCACGCACAGACATTGGTGAAGTTGTGTGGATTGTTCTTCTGTCTGGCAAAACACTGAACAAGGAGAGGAATCACAAAAGGAATTCTCCTGATGAGGTTCTGTGAGTAGTCATATGTTTATTGCATTTAACAGATCAAGTAGGCTGGCAATTAAACGGAAATTTTATCAAAAGGAAGTTCAGGACGTTATCTGTCTAGCAGCCCATCCTTTCACTATGAAGTAGGGAGGTTTATAAAAAGGTGAAGAGGTGACTATGTGATTCACATTGCCTTGATAATGTTGCAGTTGAGAAATCTCACAAGATGGGACAGGTTCTGATCAAGAGGAAACAGTGACCAGAGATAGCAATCAAGTGCATGACAACAATTTTTATATTTTCTGCAATATTTACATACGTTATACAAACTTTCTGGCAGACAGCATGAACCCTGATCAGTCAAGGCTAAAAGAATCAAATAATAAAATCCAAATGGAGGAAGTTGATAAGAACCTTTCCAAAACTATACATAAGAACCTGCAGTAGTCTCTGACCTGAATTACGTTAGATATCAGAAAGTTCTCCCTGAGCTCCTCTCCTTCAATCTGGACACTGAGTTAGGTGGCTGAGTGCAGGGAATTTTCCAGCAGAAAGGCAATACCTTTGATACTTCCTCAAAATCCCTTCTGGTCCAATCAATATAATGACAGATACCTTCTCTCATGAAACTAAAGAAGAAAACGTTCTGTCAGAAAGACTTTTTTAGCTCTCATGGAAGACAAATTCCTCTTGTTGGTACATAAAAAAGGACTGACAAGATCCTTGCTTCCCTTCACCTGGGGAGCTGCACATTGGGCCCTTCCTGTAGGCTGTTGTTCTCTAAATGACTTTTCCAAATTGCTGAATTTCTAAGAGCATACAAAATTAATCACTACTGAGGCTGTGAACTACCACAGCTTCTTCTTAGCCTTCCCAGTTCTATGGAGTAAATGAAGCCAGAGAACATGAGCAGGAAGCATTAACTTGCAACTTCTCATCAAATTTGCTCCAGACTTGAAGGATTAAAATGAGATTGAGACATCTCAAAAGAACTATTAAAAAAAAAAAACAAAAAAAAAACAACTGCAAAGTAACTGGCACAGCTAATTCCATACTAGACCAGTGTTGACACAAGCATATTTTTGCAACCTGCCATAAGAAAGCCTTCCTCACTATGCAAGGTGGTAATTGCAAGCTAGCTGAATTTCTTTCTGAATTGATATAGGCAGTATATAAGATAAAATATGCAAGGGCATAAATAAATAACCTGTTTTTCCAGGTATTTCTTCTTTTATGTAACACGGCATAATGCTCTGCCTTGCTCAAATTTCTTATGTTCCAGCTGTAGCGGAGCTGTATTTCACTTTATGTATTATTTGGGTGTTGATGAAACCATGTGCTTTCAAGTCTGTTGCAACAGACCTGTAACAAGAACAATTCTAACTTTTCTTAGCAGGATTTCTATGCCTTATCAAGATAACTCAGAGCTCCCTTATTTAGTCTCCTTTTGAAATTCCTCTCATATTCATTGCTCTCATTTGACTTTTTTCAACTGAGGGTTCTGTCATGTGCAGCATGGATGGATCCAGCTAAAGCACTGCCACTGCTGTGGCAGATCTGCTGCCCTGCTTTTCATCAGCAAAGCAAAAAGCAGCAGAGTCAGCAAAGGAGATGCATGACTATGTTTCAATTCATAGTGCGCTATTTTGGCCTTAATTGCAGAATAAAGAGGGCATAAGCTGGGACACTGTAGCATGTATTGAGTTGACTGAGCCATCAGCTTTTCCCTCACTGAATGGGAACCAGTAACTAGAAGAGTTTGGGGAAAAAAAAATAAAATTCTGAAGGAGAGAGCCATAAAAACAAGTAGCTTCCAGAAGTAGGAAGGAGAGAGGACTGTACCATTCTGTGGACCCACATCTTCCTGAGCCTTAATGTGATGTCTATATGTTAGGTATTACAAGGAAAATTGGGAGATACATGTTCTATTTCCAACCTGTGCATCTACTGACAGAATGAATTTCATAAGCCTTGTCCTCCTGAAACTGGTAAAACTACTGCAATTTCAACATCAGGCATGTTTCTTTTTCTGCCCATATGTGATGACCTTGGTATGGAAGGATATGCAGCTTTCCAACAGACACAGAACAAGGGTGAATAAGCCAACAGATACACGATGGCTTAGCATAAGCACAACATTTTACACCCTTCTGACGCAGTGCCCAACAAAACGACTGGAGACCTGCTTGTAGCAAAAATGGTTATTCCACCCATATACATGAGTAATTGCTAGATGAACCAGAACTAATTCCATGAAGAACTATAGCAATTGTTAGTCAAATTGAGTTTGCCATGGCAGATGCTAAAATAATTGCTCAGGGGGATTGCAGGCCATATCTAAGCAGTTAAATCATTACAAGTGAAATCTTCAGACTGGCAATGGATGAGAGAACAAGGTAGTAGCAAAAAGAGCATCATTTTTTAATCAAACAGAATTGCCCTTCTTCCTCACGTTCTATTCCCTCTCTATATGAAGAATTCAACATTTTCACAGATGTTGTCTATAGGCACAGACACACACAAGAATGTCCTCAAGGGTACCTGCATAGAAATCACGTTTCCTGAAGAGGGCTGTTTTACAAAGGATATTTATATATTTCTCAAATAATGCACAGAAAACTTCCTAGGTGACTTGTCTAGCTAGTACTAACTGACCCTTGCCCGTACTCGCATGCAATTCTTAGCAAAGCAGTCTCTTTTTTGTCTATCCAAGTCTTCAAAACAGAGATTACATAGGACATTGGTGGCAAATAGGTCACACACACTGGCTGTATGCAGGCATGTGCATGTCCTTGCAGAACAGGGAGCCAATTGAATGAGAAAGAGAATTGGTTAGGCAATGTATTTTGTTTGCATTATTCTTCAGATTATGAATGCAGGCTGTTAAAATGAGTCTGTTTCTGAGCATTGATTACTTGTATATTTGCACCTCCAGAACACAGGCGCAAAGCAATAAAACAATACAATTTCATTTGTCACAACTGACTGTGGAGGAAATAATGCTTGACATAAACTAGATACAAGTATTAGACACGTCTACACCAGACTGCTGCATACTGAGACCTTCAGAGTTGTTGTTATGAGTTCATAAACTTGGATATACGCAAAAGAAAAAAGCAAAATGAGCTTTGCAGCTAGGTTGCCAACCTTCCTTACGCTGAATAGTATATCACCTCACACAGCACACAACTCATTTACAACTCAGTATGATGAAGAAGAGAATCTATCACAAAATGGGAAATAGAAAGGTCTTCCTCTTCTATGTTATTCAGAAGGTCAACAAAGGTCAGTTAGGAAAACAAATCTTTAGTTGTCATCCAAACCAGGTCCTCCCAAACTCCTTCTGGAACTGACAGCAATTCAGCAAAAGGTGTTCATGGCAAAGACAATGAGTGAAACTCATTTCTATTAAACAAAGGAACAAGTCACTGCGTAACATACACAAATAATTTTCTCATGGGAATCTAAGAAAACATTGTAGTGGCCTAAAAATGGCAGTGGTAGAGAAGAATGAGAGTTTTGAAATACCAACTAGACTTTGCAGACCCGTGGACAAACAATTAGGAAAATCACTGCTTGCCAGGTTCTTCTCGTGCACCCTCCTGCCTCAGCACCACCAACTATCCTCACCATCCTTCTCTCTGTAGCTGTTTTTACTAGGCAAATGTAGCATCTCTGCCAGTACAAACTGATCAGAAAGCAATTTTTAAATGAAATGTTTTTGGAAGACTTGCTAATTTATCACCTTCTAGGAAGGGTACACACTTGAAAAAAAAGGTTGGCACATTTTCACCATTATAGCTGTTTTGTTCTGATTTCAAAATAACTTATTTTGTCAAACGTAATTCATTAGCTCACTCAGCCTTTCCTATAGGACGCTAAAATGCCTTTTAGTTGGAAAAGTCAACACTAGAAATTTACAGTTTTAAAAAATGAGATAACTAGTACTTTGAGATATATAGTACATATACGTAAGCATATATATACAGCATGTGCATCAGCATAATCAGCTGATTAACAGTGATGATTGCAATGATAGAAATCCATACCTGACATTAACGATGTCCAAAGTGACGGCACTACCATACATTTAGATGGGGGCAATTTCCAAATACCTTTGCTGCAACCTCCACTCTAATCAACCACTGAAAGACAGCATACTGTGCTATTCAAATAATATTTAAATAAAATAAATAACCCCCCTCCATCCAAAGAAGAAAGATGGATATCCCCCTACTAATAGAAAAAAAAACGTAATATCCAAAGTAGTCACTCCTGCCTGACATAAGCAAATGAGTCACTATTTTGACTCATTTTTTTTCATTTTTATTATTTATTCTTTTCAACTAGAATACCTGCAGAAGTCAGAAAGAAAAACAAACACAAAGATATTCCATCTTGGATGCTTAATACTTCTCTAATCCAAAGCCTATAAGCATTGACATTGTTGCATAAGGTTTTCCAAACTTAAAAAAATCACTAGACTTGATTTTTTATTAACCTTGCTCTTATCAATTGTTTGAATATTGATACTCATCTTGACTTTTAGAATTGAGATTTTATTGATTCTTCAGCTACATCTGATTCTTATGAAAAAGATAAGGCCCTTTCTGTTAGACATCTTCTCCTTGGGTCGTTGCTTGATGAACTCAGGAACTTTACACAGCAACTTGGGTATGAGTAAATGGACCTCTTGAGTCCAATAAAGATTGGAAAATGGCTTACTAAATCATGTATTTATTTGATTTCCCTACGGACAAGAAGCAACAGACCTTACATTAGGGTCCTGCAGGCTGGAGGTCTTACTGGGATTTACAAAAGAGGTCTCTTCTTTCACAGCCTGTTAAAAGAAGGAGTTAAAGTTTAGTACAACGTCCATAAACTTAGGATTATATATGTTTTCTTTAAAATATTCCTGTAGGTACCTCATAAAACCGCAACGACCAAACGTCTCCTCTGCCCAGAATAAAAAGCATAGATATTTTTTAATCATCATCAAACACTGAGATTCACTGTGATGAGCTACAATGTACAATAAAGAGAGCAACAGTGATAGGAAGATATTGGGTAGGGATGAAGGAGGGGGAAGCAAAGGAACACAGATATTTATGTTTCCCCCAGAAAGCAGAAATAATAAAAATCAATCCAGGCAAACATGCTGATATTTGAGTTGTTCTTTCAATTGGAGTAAAATAAATATTTACATAGTCTAATCAAAATCACGTCAACTCAACAGCTTTTCATTCAGTCGTTAGAAAAATATACTGAAAAAATGAGATCCCCTACAAATAATCACTCTGCACATGCAGTTCACAGAAAATCTCACCCATTACCGCTCTCTGCTAAATTACACCATCCTCTGTCCCTCATATCATTTGTCTATAGAGTAGAAAATACTAACACTGCAAAATGACTTACATGGAAATTGCTTGATTACCCAGGAAACACCCAGTTCAGGCAGGTGTTAGTAGATTATACTCTTCAACCGAAATGCAGGGTTCCACAATCCATGTGTAAATGCCCATTTCAGGGCAACACTGCACCCTTGTATAGAAAATACCGGCTGAAGACACAGGAGTATCTCAAGATCAGTAATGGACTTGGCAGGCTCTGACATTTCCATTCTGCTAAATGGATAGATGGAGCTGATGCAGGTCTACAGCAGAGTGATTCTTCAGTGCTCAACATCTGAACCATAATAATTTGAGGGCACCGGTGGAGATCAAATTGCATTAAATGTGTCGGTCTCATTCTTAAGCAGAGCTCAATAAGGATGAGACAGGTTCCTTCAAATCAGATCAAAGGATTTTACAGGCATATAAAAAATTGTAAATATGACAAGACGTTCCATTCAATGCAGATCGATACATTCAATTTGAGGGTGCTCATAAGAAAAAAAAGAAAAAAGGAAATTAAGACCTGAGTTTCTTCTATACCTCAGTAGTAAACTAAAAAACATCAGAAGTGATGCTTGCTGCTTGGGGAAATCACCCAAGTCGTGATAGTTTTAGGTTAGTTTCCCCCTTGTGCCAGAGTGAACAAGCCCCCATTGCCACTTGGCAGTTCGCTATTTATCAGAGCATCAGCCATGGTGGGCACACGTGGTGCACGCTTCTACACGCAATTACCTATAAGGTCCATTAAACCTGGAAGCCTGGTAGAAAGTGAATTCATTCCTGGGACTGTCCCAGTGCAGGCAAATACCAGAGGTGATGAGCTAGGCAGTATTTTGACTTAAGGCTCTCCTCAGCCCTTCCCTTTAGGGTTGTTGCACCTTGTGTCTTAATACTGAAACCATCACTGACACAGTCAGCAGGTCTGTCCCTCTCCTGAGGGTCTGGTTTGCACAGATGAAGCTACTCTATGGATTGTTTACACAAAGGATAACAGGACCAGCAGCAGGCACAGGTTCAACATGGCTAGAAGTTTCTTAAGTGCCCTGCAAATGCTCTAAATCATAAGGAGCCAGATAAAGGGGGGACATGATCACACCTTCACCACCACTGTAGCACAGCCACCAGATGTTTTACAGCTGAAGTTTTCAGTGAATTAGCATCATGCCATGAATAATTTCAGAACCAGAAGTGTTATTTTTTAATTTAGAGAAATTTGTAATCATAATAAATTCAACTCAGTTCTAGAAACCCTATTTTTTTTTTCCTGCTGATTTCCTAGTAGCTCTGTCTAGCCTAGTATTTAGTCACAATCCAGTGCTTTCTTGAAAGGAATTTTTTATATTTTTTTTAGGAATTGAGAGAAAGCATTGAAAATCACTCTTTGTTGACACAGAAGAGCATTGAAGTATTTTTTTCTTTGTTCTGCAGAAATTATAATGCTTTTTATAAAGCTGTTGGGTTTCTGAAAGCTGTAAGCATGAATTCACACATCAGAAACTTAATACATCACACTGATGTCTTAGCAACATTCTATTGTTAAGCCTGACAAACTAGCTGTTTATGATGTGTCAAATTGGCTACCTTTTAAAACTGTAATTTTTACTTTATTCCAATTTTCACCAAATTAATTGAACTGCATTTTGAGATGCTCCTGAACACAACAATAAAAAGAAAACATGGGGGTGAAGGATGCAAGGCAGGGGCTGCGACCAAGATCAAAATGATTAAAATTCTGCCTACATAAACACCATAAGATCTCATTAGCCAGTTGAGAGGGCTTCATTGTATTATTCCCTAACAACTGCCCTTTGGTTTCTTATGTGTTCTGTGGCTACATTACCATCTTCTTTTGACTTCTCTGCAGAAGTAGGCTAAGCCTATTTCTCAAGAAGCAGTATAGTCGTAAGCAGCATGATCAACACTCTGAGAAACATCCTTTGTATTATTTTTCTTTATTATTACTTGCACCCCAGAGAACAAAAGAGACTTGGGTACCTACAAATAAATACTGTAGATTAGCAGGCAAGTAATCCCACTAAACTGGGGGGGGGGGGAAAGGGAGTACATGAAGAAATGGAGGCTCCTGCTGAGCATCAGGTGGTGCAGGAGTGCACTGGCAAGTGCACCTCAGTAAGGATGGGATAATTCTCCCCAGCTCTACACTTCTTCTTCTTGCCTATGCATAAATGGACACAGGAGAATGTTACAGCCATCAGCACCTATGTTTCCTTTACTTGCTTGGATGGTCTTTTCTTCTTGGTTTGTTTTCAGAAGGAAGTGGGTAAGTCATCAGCTGATAGCTTCCTTTGTTTTTCTTTCTAATTAGGCAAATAACACTCAGTAACTGTGCAAAGACATCCTCAGCCTTATTGTAAAGATGTGAGCATTACAATTGCACACACCACGTACATATACTCAAAAATAATCATTTATATAGAATCAGATTCACTTCATAATTAGCCAAAGAGAAGCAAGCTGGCTTTTCTAGCTAACAGACTACAAAGTAAACAAAATAAAAGGTTGACCGATACCAATCAATTCACACAGTATCACTCTCTTTTTCTCCTTTCTTATCTGCACTGGGCCTACAGCAAAAATAAAGAAATAGAAAATCTTAATGTTCCACTTTCATATGCCATTAACTTTCTCAATAGTGCTAGAAACAAAAGTAAAGCATTATTTTCTCATTCTAAAGATAAGAGACATGCGCGAAGAAAAATGGCATTGTACAGACTCTTTTCATAGGTAACCACTAAGAAAATTTAGTATGAAAAGAGGAGAAAATCATTTGAGTAACAGCAAGAGCATCTTGGGTATCTCTCCTTCATCACAAGGTGAATTGCTGTGGCTCTCTCATCCCATCCAATCTGTAACAGGAGTCACCTGAATCAGCAAAAAGACTTCGTAAAGAATCTGATCACTGCAGCTAAGAGTCAGAGTCAGGTTCTTCTTTAAGTAAGAAAAGGGTCTGAAAAGCTCTTACCATACACACCACAATTTCACAAAGTTCTCACATAGAGGAAGTAACAACATAGCTTTCATATGTTTGGAGATCTTCAAAGGTGAAGAAGCAATGGCTCTCAGTACAATGGTCTGGAAATACTTGACATTGATTGCCCTTTCTTCCTGCCTAAGGATGCCTGGGAGGCCTGATGCATAACAGGTTTTTCAGCTCTTCATCAACATTTTTGTTATTTGTCAACCACACTGATTTTGGCTGATCTCATTAGATAATACAGGATAAGCAACACATCATTGGGAAAAACATCCTGCCAAGGTGAACCTAACTTGGTGATTTAATATGCCAAACTTACCATTTCAGGCAGAAAAACATGATGATTAGGTCTCACAGGAATGGACTGCTGTTCCTTCCCCCAGAGCAGGGCTGAGAACCATACATCTCCTGGGCCATGGTTGGCTCCCAACACCTCACTGCAGTTAGCACCATTCACCTCATCACATACTGGCACTTGCAGCCAGGAGACATAACTGACACATTGACAACATGTTGTCACAATCTTGTGATACCACTGTCATACTTGCCTCCAGTATCTCAGTGAATAACTTATAGATTTCTCTTTTTCCCACATTCTGTTTATCTAAATCCTCCCTCCTCTCCTGCACCTCAGCAAAGTTACCACATCATTTCCTCAGCTCCTTCTCTATCTTCGAGATGTCATTGCTGATACGCTTCTAATGAGTTACCATATATCATATATTGATCATCCTGGCCCACACACAACCAGGATCTTGTATTTTTTTTACCTAACACTCTTCATTTTCTGTAGTCCCACTTTTAAAGTTGAGCAACCCTGTTTCCATTCAGAGATAGAAGGCAGAGAATGTGAAGCAGAGCTAATTTTGAATTCCACTGTTATGAACAATTACAAGCAACATGACGCTGCACCCACCTGTTGTTGGATCTGAGAGTCCCAGCCCAATCGCTTCTCTTTCCTTAGCCTGAAAACTTCTGGAGAGTTTATTGCTCATCCAAACGGGTGACTAATAGCAAGGGCTGCAGCAAAGCATCGTGTGCTTTAGGAGTTGTGCAGGCTTCCCCCACAGCCTGTACATCTCAGCCACAACCTGCTGTACATGCATAATTCCAGCCCTGATCTGCACAAAGACAGTCAAACTGTGGGGTTGCTTTTTGCTGTCAGTAAGGATGGGTAAAAGGAGGGAGAAGAAAGCAAACAGGATCTCTTTTGTGATGGAAAGAGATTAAAAAGTCAGAAAAGCTGATGGTTTCAAGGTACTTAAGTCAACATCTAGTGAAAGCTGAGAGCTCCTCAGGGAATCCAGAAGGATTTCTTTAAGTCCTGTTATAAGAGAGACTGGTTAGATCTAAATCCTCCAGTGTCTTCCCCTCACCTAATCTATTTTCATTCATGACCTGATTAGGGTTTGAATCCAGCGTTTGGAGCTTTATCCGCATAAGGATAAAGCTCCAAAGACTCAGTTTATATAAAGACAGTGAATTATTTCTAGGAGCAATGGCAAATACACCTGGATGTTCAGGTCGACAAGTCCTTACACTTGAATCTTTCCATAAAGGGCACAGCATCACAGAAAAGGTAAGGAATCACCAAAAATGTAGCCAAGAAAGACTAGGTCTCTGAGTCATTTCAATTAATACACCCTTTCTACTATAAATACTGCATACGTCCCAGTCTCATTTGGATTTGTAGCGACTGCTTGTATCTATATAGAGAGTACAGGCTGCAGGTTGATACCGGTACCCATGTTGACCTGAGACATTTTCTGCAGCACAGCTGAATCCTCTCCTGGATGCAGCTCGAGACAGCACGAACAACATGCACTTCTTCACGTGTTTGAAAAACTTGAAGCAAAACTGCATCATCATCACCTGTACCTGCTTCTTGGACAGAGAGGAAAAAGAGACGTGGCTATTGATGCTGGTATAAAAATTTACAAGTGTATAGGCTTGGGAGGAATGACAGTGTGAGAAAGGGGCCAGAGGAGTGAATGTGCCTTTGTTTACTAAGAATCAAGGCAGGAGAATCAATTGCTGAGGAACACAGACCTGTCCAAGGAGACCCTTACCATGGGTTTCTCCTGGGGCTGATAAAGCAGAAGCAGAGAATAGAGCACTATCTTGCAGGGTTGTGTCTGGGAAATGGAGGAGAAAACCTCAAGGAAAGAACCAGAGGGGAGGAGAATGCCTTTTCTCATCACTTTTGTCTTAACAAGCAACCCACAGTTGCAACAGGTTAGGAATACAAACACCACTTGCAGAAGATTTCTGGAACAAAACACAAGTTCTATGCCAAAAGAAGGAGCCCTGCTGAGATGGTTGTACATTTGCTCAGGAGCCTGCACTTAATGCCAAGAATAATTAGGATTTGTCCACACCCAAGTAGATACAAACAGCAACCAAAACCTCTTGTGCCCATGAATTGGGCCATGGACTGCTTTGCAAAATGGACTCTTTGTGATACTAACAAGTATCTAAGTACTAACAAGATACTAACAACTCTTCAAAAGGGCTGACAATAGCAGGACTAGGGGAAATGGTTTTAAGTTGAAGGAGGGAAGATTTAGGTTGGATGTTAGGGGGAAGTTCTTTACTAGGAGAGTGGTTAGGCCCTGGAACGGGCTGCCCAGGGAGGTTGTGGATGCCCCGTCCTTGGACGTGTTTAAGGCCAGGTTGGACGGGGTCCTGGGCAACCTGATCTGAATGTGTATGTTTGGTGGCCCTGCCAGGCAGGGGGGCTGGAACTACATGATCCTTGGGGTCCCTTCCAACCCGGGTGATTCTGTGATTCTGTGTCCAATCAATCACAGCATATCAGCACTGACTCATGCAAGCTGCAAAGGGGTTCTAAATGCCAGGCAGAGCTGGTCTTTTGTATTCTGGCAGCTCCTCCTTGCTGCCTTATACCTCTCTCTCGGATGAAGAGCCTGGAATAAATGAAAAAAAAAAAAAAAAAAAAAAAAAAGAGGAATAAGAAGAAGAAAAGAAAAATGTCAGTCGCTTTGCAGTGTTTAGTGCTCCCCTGGAGCTTAATTATGTGGGAACTGAGATACGCAGTCTGTCAGCAGGAAGGTGGCAGATCCCTGTAGCACAGTTAGAAGGCTGTGTTGTGAAATACTGCGGTTTTGTTCTAGACCTACAGATACCCACGGTAGGGCAAACTGCAGATTCTCACGATAACATGCGAGTTCCTCACATTTCTCATCCGTGGTGTCTGCGCCAGTGCGCTCCTGGATTTGGTTTCAAGTATCCTCACACCCTCTGTACTTCGATTCTCCAACTTGCAGAAAGGCACATAAATATTTCCATCTTCACCACACAAACAAAGTCACTCTTGTTAGTCTCCTGCTGCTCTCTAGCTCTACACCACATGCAGGGCTCAGCAAATGGCACCGTAAACTTAGAAATGTTCAGTGTCTAAGTCAGGACTGTAGTCACAGGAGATGGTATATTGCCCCCTAGGAAAGCAATAAACAGCTCTTCAGCATGAGTCAGAAATGAGGCAGTGCAGACCATCTTGCAGGATATATTTTCAAATGTACCACATCATTTACCCTGTTTTTATATTTGAAATCATAAGTATTAGAATCATTCATTTCTAAGATTCTCTCAAGTTGGTGTCTAGTTGCCAAAAAGAAAGAAAATTGTATAAAATATCCTGCCCTAGATTTCATTTTTCACTCACAAACATTTACTCAATTGCCAGCATTAATGACAAAGAGCTTCTTCTACCACACGCAGGAGATGCCTTTATAAGCTTGTCACATCCTGTTGTTAGTAGCATATGGTATTGAAAACATCCTCACTGCTTGGAAGAGAGAGCTGGTGCAAATATTTCAAGCAACAATTTGTTAATTTTGGATCTGATCCCACAGTGCACCAATATTTTTTCACACTTTTACACCTAACTATATAATGATAACGTCCTGTGAAATTTCATGAAGGATGGTTTAGACCATAGACTTCTGGGGATGTTTAAAAAATAGATTAGTAGATACTCTATCCAGCTTATAAGAAAACATTTTACTTCAAATAGCATGTGCGTAAGACATGATCTGTTTTTTTCTCCTTCCTTTTACAAGGTCGAGGGGAGCAAATCCTCAGCTTCTAGTAACACCATATAATAAAGAAAGATCTATGGAGTACATGAGGAAAATCAGCCCGTGTTTCTTTACGGCAACTGAAACAGACTTTTCTTTACAAAACATAGTTGTACTTTTTGCTCAGGCTGCCTTGTAAATTGAAATATGTCAGTACAGAAGACAAGAGATGAGAAATTTGAGGGTATTTCTTTTAAAAGAATGAGGCTGGAAGGCTTCAAAGGATTTACTGAAGTCAAGACAGTGCCAGGCAGAGAACAGCAGGGTTAGTCCCCCAGATATACTGGGCAGCAGGAGATGTCAGATACAGTCAAAGAGGGGCACGATCACAGCCCTGAAGGAATACATGGAATTCAGTGGTTGTCTGACATGAAGATATTATTTCTTATCTGCCCCCTGCAAAGGATGCTCTAAATGTCTCTGGGCAGCGTAGTGCCATCCCGGCTCCCTTTTCCCTGAAGGTGACTGAATTGCCACCGGGAAATGGTTTACCTACTTGTATTCAGCCAGATTTTCATGCAGCAGGGAGTACAAGAGATTACCTGGCGTTTTTATGGCAAGTTGGTAAGGTGGTTTACTGGGATTCCAAGTAGCCTCCTCCATCCTCCCATTTTCTAGGTTACAGACAATGCATTTCCTACTGCCTTCTCCTCCTTTAGTCTACCCTTTTCCAGCACTTGTCTAGCCACAGCTTCTTACTGCAATGACTGACCACTGCCTCATCTCTATCTACCTCTTTTTGGAATGTGTTTGGGAAGGGTAATAATTCACATGTGCAGGAAGAATTCATCTCAGTATCACAGGCATTCCTGTGGCTAAGGAGGGAGCTGAAGGAGGATTTCCAAGTAGAGGTGACATCCTAGCTTGCTGGCTACCCCTCTTAAGCCATACTCCTTTAGCACTGAAACCTACAGGAATTTCAGACTGAACTGCATGGCATTATATTTCCACAGCATGTGATATCCTGCAGCAGCCTTCCTTCCATTCCTTCAACCTGAAATCATAAGGGGCCAAGCCTATGACATGTATTTAATCCAACCTGACTGCTAAGCCCTGTGCAGAACATCATGGGTATGAAGGAAAAAAGGAGATGCTCAGGTTGTTCTGAACCTTATTTCCCAGACAGCAACAGCTAAAGAACAGAGTTGTGGCATGATGAAAAAGCAACCCAGGATGTTCTCCCTCAGAAAACCTCAGGGTGAAAAATTAAATCAGGGCAGGTGAACTGAGAGATGCATATGTTTAGCACATTTTCTATCTTGCCTTAGTAATGCTGCACTCTGAATGCAGCAGCACACACTGCTTTCAGTCCTTAACATCCAGTCAAACATGATCATTAAGTACATTCTGGGGAAAATACAAACTTGAGAAATACACCACGACATCCTGTAGAAAAGAGTCACAGAGGAAAAACAGAGGGCAAAATCAAGGGCAACCAGACAAGAAAAAGGCTGCATAAAGCACAGTTGATATAGCACAGATTTCAGAAAGAGGTGAGAACTGCTTTAAGCAAAACAAAGAAAAGAAAAAAAAACAATCCTCCTTCCCCTGCATGCTGTCAGATTTATTGTTTCTGTTTGTGAAATCTAGGGCAGTCAGAATTAAAAAAAAAAAAAAAGAAAAAAAAAAGATAATTTCTTAGGTCTATCTAGACCAGAGTTGTCTAGTTCTTAGATGAAAGATCTGCCAGGGAACAACAAACACACAAAGATGATTGTTAACAAAATCTTTCCAGGGCAAGCTGACCTGCTGTGTTATTGAAAAGACACGAAGTGATGGAAACACCAATATAATTTGTATTCAAAAAGAATAGTATGCACAAGGATAACACAGGAACTTGGATAAGTTATAAGAGTCATTCTGCCTCTACTTTTGTTCCTAAAGCATTCAATTTGGCTTTATTTTTGTCACAAATAGCTTTAGCTTTTGTCCACTAATTACACTTGCAAGGAATCATATATTTTAGGTTTCACTTAGATTTACTTCTCACTGGGAAACTATCTTGTTACAGTCCTGCCATCTAACAGTAACTTTCATTTGTATGGCATTGCTGCAAAACTTGTGGTGTCTTTGAAATGTGGTGTATCTGATGTCAACACTGAAGTGCAAATAGCAGCAGGAAACTTAGTACAAGGCATGCTAACAAGTAAGAAAACCATAGACTAGCTAACATTTCACATTAGAATTATTAGAATCTCCTAAAAAAGACTACATTTGGTTGCATACTGTTATTTTACAACACCTTTAGCCATAGTTTCCATGAGTGTTGGGCAGCCTCAGAAAACTCCAGAGGATAATGCTTCTCAGCTGCAAAGTAAGCAACAGCTGGCATGACAGAATCAAAACACGGAGATTTCCTGAGACACTCTTGGCTGTATTATTCGTGTCAGTAAGGACAAATTTCCCATTTCCATCATATCAATCACAGTGACATAACTGAATAAACTGCAGAGCAGCTAGAGAAAGCTAGGTCAGTATGGACACGCTTGATAAAATAAGGTGCTTCCTCAGGAGTGACATGGTTTTGAAAAATTTCTGTAGGCTATACCTAAATTAGGAAATAATACCAAAATAAAGGAAGTAATTCCAAAATACATTCAAGCACAGATTACCTGAGTGCCTACTCTGAAAGCAGCTTCTACTTGAGCTTTAAGAATGTTGCACTTCATATGATCAGGGACAGAGGAAGGTGACACAGGGGGATGAAGAGTCTTTTCAGGTACCTTTTTCTCTTCAACCTATTTTTAATAGAAAAGACAAGCACAGTGATTTACATTAGAAAGATAAATCAACAAGATGGTACGACTTCCAGGTACAACAACTCAATTCACCAATGCAGGATAAAACTTCCATGCTAATAACCAAATAAATATGTCTTACAATAAAATATTTCAAAACATTAAATGACTTGATACTATTATCACAACAAAAAAAGCCATCAGGAAAGCCTGATTAATAAAGGAAAAAACTATCTCCCAGAGCTAAGAAAGATGGAAAAAGCCCAGCCAGACTTTGGAGTCACTGCCAAACCTGTGATCACACTGAGTAAGTACATTACCTCTAGAACATCACAGGCAAGCAGAAGTGGGAAAGTTGCACAGCATTCAACTGTAGTGAACTCTGATTTCTTATACCACTCTAAGAATGTAAAGGAGCACTGGAAATTTAACCAGAGGGATTTGAAGGGATCTCCACGTAATTGCAAGCCAAGTGAAATCTCTTTTATCAGAGAGTGGAAAAATTGCTGCTGCTTCTTCTTACCTACTGTCAACACCTTACCTACTCAGTGTTCTGGATCACAAATCTAAAGCCTTGGGATAGCTAGCTTAGTGACCTGTTCAAACATGACCTAAAGGTTTTGCGCCTTGAACAAACAACATCCAGCAGAAATGCCAGCATAAATAAACTTCCCATGCAGAAAAGAGAAAATAAAAGGACAGTGTAATACTGATGTATAAACAAACTGGGTATGGAAGAGACCAGGTTTGTAAACGCAAACACAACCAACCACACTGCAATTTCTCATATTTTTAAGGAAGAACTGGCTGTTATGCCACTGCTAACTTTCCTGTTCTTTCTGGAAATGAGATCTGAACAATAGATGAACAATAGCCCACATTATGCTTTCATTTTCCTCTCATGTTTCTACACAGTGTGAGTGGCTGCATACACCCGGACAGAAGGAAGCAGAATGCTGTCATTCAGACCTCACTGCGCTCCCTGTGACCTCCGGTCCAGCTGGAACCCCCCCATGGCTACCTACTGGCTGCTGGTAATTAAAATCTCAGTGATCCTTCTCTCAGGTCCAAGATCAGTCACAGACAGAAAGGAACTTCAAGTTCCAGGGGCACTTTCTGCAAGTGCAGCAAATCACAAATACAGTTTTGTTGACTGAGAGGAGACTATTTTGTAAATGTTGTTGGAGGAAGAACCAGATCTGTGCAGAGCTCTATTGAGACTGCAAGATATTTATCATGCGTTCTCAAAGCTGGTCCAGCAGGCTCCTGCACCCAAAATGTCAAAGCTGCCAGGTATGATCTCAAACAACTTTCTGCTAAAGGACTGCCCATCCTGAGATTTTTCTTTATCTGTCAAATCTCAAATAATTCTTACAGGCTTATTTGCCAAGCCACATTTACTGTTTTTAATGGAAGATATTTTTGGACATTTCACTCTCCTCACATTCCTCTTAAGGGGAAAAGAAAATATTAAAAATGAAAAGTGACAGCTTCGGGCTGGAACAACTTACAGAACTGTAGCTATCTATTTAGTTTTGACTGTAACTTTAGCTCTGGCAAGCATCTGAAAAAGAAATATTCATTTGCCATAAGTGGTTTTTTTCCTGGGGTACTCATGAAGATTAAGAAGTGGAGATAATCAGAAGAAAGAAAAAAAACATGGAGAAAGTACAACTTTTCCTTGAGCAACAGCCTTGTTAGCCTGAGTGCACTGCTGTACAAAAAAGCTGCCACAGTTGTCAACTTTTAACAGTATTGATTTCTAACAGCAAAAAGAATAACACACTAAGCAATGACATTTCTAAAGACCGTGCAACACCCCACCTTTGTTTTAACACTGGATTCTAATTAAATAACGTTTCAGCGAAGCAAGATTAAGTAATTGCATTTCACTAGCTAAATCAAGACAACTGATGCTTATGAGGACATAAGCTTGCTTCTTAGCCTCTTCTGTGCATATAGGGATATTGTCCAGTCCTTACATTCTTCTCCTGCCCAATTTCCCCACACTGACCAAAAGCCCTGCAACTGGGAATCTCCAACAGGTCTAAGCCACCTGCTGCATAGAATTATATCAGGACACATCCCCAGTGTGGTCCTTGACATGCCAGACACAAACTATGATCCTCATTACGAGAAGGGTCCAAATGCTGCTGCCTTGGCTGAAAATGGGCACCGAGTTCTGCACCAGTCTTTCTTTGGGTCAGACTGTAAGCAAGCAAAACTCACTTTGCTTGCATCCATTAGCAGCAGCATCTCTGCAGACTGCTCATAGGTTATGAGCAGACACTGCTGCTGCTTGGGCTCATCTTGCTTCCCAGGTGCTGAGCCGGCGGCACAAGGCCACCGCCTCTGCTTACTGCCAGAGGAAATGCCAACTGCACACAGACACCAATGGGGCCTGGGACTGCTCAACGTGACCCAGAGTCCTCTAGTTACTGAACATACCTGAAAAGGCAAACACATCTCTGCCAGCCTGCCTTGGCAACAACAGACCCTGTGTCACAGTGCAGCACACCCTGAGTCAGCCCTGAACTCAGCTCTCACACAGCTGATTATCTGAGCCTATTAGACATACATTTGCAGTGGCATCCAAGATCCAGATGAAATGTGAACTCCAATCACAGAACAAAGTAGCAACTCATTATTTTAGACCATTAGCACTTCAAAGCAGCTATGTAAGTTCCCATTGTTCTTTAATGTCACCAATCTTTACATATAACCCTGTTAATCTCCTAATTAATCTCCTAAAGTACAATTGTCACCAAGAAGGAAAAAAATAATGACTACACAAAACCATACAGTAACTTCTGAAGTTCATTTTCTTAGTTCAAACATAAACCTGACAGCATTATGGAGTCTTTATATACTATTGCTGCAAGGAGAGCTGTAATATACTTTATTTCATCATGGAATAAAGAAATCTTATGTTTCCAGAACCCTTATTGCTTGCAATGATGAGTGAAGCATGCAGACTGCAGCTGGGTATTTAGATGCTGCACCAGGTTAGCAGTTATTAAAATTTTATTTTCACTTATAAACTAAAAGCATTCAGTGTGGAAGTTGTTAGAAGTCTAAATATGGCACAATGTTAATGAAACTGCCAATCTTATCTTTTCTTACTGTGTACTTCCAAAAAGTCTGAGATGCTAGTTTTAAGTGACTGTCTGAGAGTTAAGATTGAATTTAAAATAAATAATCTCCTTGCTTAAAATTGCAATCTAAATTCATCTTAAATGGTCTGTAAATGAGAAAAAAAAAAAAAGTTGACGTTAACTTAAGGTACCTGATGGCACTCCAGTTTTCCATATCCACTTCTTCTGGTGCTATAAGATAGCAATGCGTTCATATCCCTTTCACCACTGATGCAGAACTTTATTTTTCCAGAGAGGGAGAATTGCTTTTAAATGGATTTTGATAGAAGTGGGGTGAATAAGCTCATATATACATGTATATACATACAAACTAGATGTATTTTTCTCTTTGTAAATAAAGACTTAGATTTACTTTTCTCTTCTCAAATATTTACTTTAAATTCAATTACATTCACTGACACTGGAACTGAAGGCAGATTTGTACAGTGTTAGATAATGATGACACAAGCTTTGGTTTGCAAAGCTAACTGAATATTAAGTACATGTACAGAATACAAAAATGAATCACAGCAAAACCATTTCTATACTTAACATTTCCATTCCCTCTGTTCTGAAAGGTTCATTCTCTGTTCCATATCAAACTTCTTACTGAT
The DNA here is from genome assembly GCF_023343835.1 of Lagopus muta. Classification (NCBI taxonomy): domain Eukaryota; kingdom Metazoa; phylum Chordata; class Aves; order Galliformes; family Phasianidae; genus Lagopus; species Lagopus muta. The sequence continues at coordinate 63,971,112 of NC_064435.1, read as the reverse complement.
AGAAAGATTAATTATCTTTTGCCTCTGATAATTTATCAGTACTCCTTCAGCCGAACAGTAAGTTTAATGCACATCTTTGGCTGGAGACTTCTGAGGAATCAAATGAATGTTTTGGTTAGGGCATGTTCTCCACTGCTAGTAATCACAGCAGGTTGGAGGCAAGATTTTAATGACAACAGCATTGATATGCAGATTCTGAGTGCACATTAGCTATGTACAATCATAACCCTTGGTTTCCTGGGACTCACATATACCTGCTAACATGCAGAGGTCTGGGATGGTAACGGTGGAGGCACGGGCTGGTGCTGGAGACCCCATGATTATAAACAAATGCAGACCTGGAGCTGAATGAAACTGGTATTCACGGGCAATGAAGGCAACAAAAGCATAGTAGCTAGCATGTGTAAAGGCCACCAAGTATAGTAAATTTGAATGGGAGACGAAGATGCAGATCAATGAAGAAAGACCAAGGTGTAAAAGCATATTAGCAACAAAAGTGTGCTAGCAAAAAAGGCCCCAGACAGATCCTAGAATGAGGAAGATGCTATCATCATGAAAATCACATCCCTGCTGCTGACGTACTCACTGCAGCATCCCTTCTGCCTCCCCATCACAGTGAAGCCACCAACCTTAGGACCCAGGACCACAAAGGATAGTGAGTGTAACACCAGCAAAAGGGGTAGAAACAATTTAAACTGTACCATTATTCTTTCTTCTTCTGTAATAATTATACCCAGACTAATAATGGTCAGACTCTACAGATTTCACAAATTGTAACTACACATCCTTGGTTTTACATCACATATACACATGTATACATGTGCACACACGCAGACCAGAGAGGATAGGAAAAAATGTACTGCAAAAAAAGAAAATTAGAAATACATTCTCAGCTGCAGTATTTGGCCCTGAGACTCCTGGAGATTAAGAAATCCACCAGCACAAAAGGGCATGAAACACATGTTGAAATTGACTTTTGTCATTTAGTAGGTGGACAGACACGTCTACTGTACCAAACAGCCCTGGAAAAGAGATTGGACACATCCATTCATCATTCCCATGAGACAGAGTTTGCTGTAGCCAACAATCAAATTAATTAACTGCTGAATCTAATTTACCCAAATTCTCGTTAATTCTCCTCTGGGTTGATTATTAGGTCTGACAAATTCCAGCCCCAAAGCACTTTGCTTGAAAAAATAATAATTAGCAATGGGCAGAGAGCAAATGAAAGTTGGGACTCCACAATAGATTTGGAAACCATGTTTGTTCTCAGAAATAGAGTGAGCAAAGCAGCTCCACAAGTACTCCACTGGTTTTGTTTAAGCATACTTTTTTAAGAGGACAAAAAAAACAGGGAATAAAAAGCACTTAATGGAATAGAAAGCAATGGTGTGGTGCAGGAGAAATGTTGCAGCTTCACTTTTTTCTCAGAAGCTAGACATACTGAGAACTCATTAAAACCTGTTTGCTGCTGGACTCAGTAGGTAGTCAACAACTGAAACCAGAGGAGGTTTAAGAAGGCCACACTCTCAGTGGAAAAAACTTGTCAGAGTTCAATGCCACTCAATCCTGTCTAACTTGCCCTGCTGCTTTTGTGCTGTGTGGTGCTCAGCAGCATTTCAGCCTGGGGTTAGCGCAATATTTAAAGCAAGTCCTCCTTTCACTGCAGAAGCCATCTGCTGAGGCTGTTCCATGTTCTACTCAAAGCTCAAAAATGGGTGGTTTGTTTGTTTTAGCTTTGCAAGCTCTGGGTATACATTTCACGAGGATCTGTGGTTTAGTGCTAGTGGTGGCAATGGTAATGAGGAGACGGTTGGACTAGATGATCTTGTAGGTCATTTCCAACCTTGTGATTCTATGATTCTAAGTCAGAAAATTGTGCTTCAAGAAGGAACGACAAGTGAGGGGCCAAAAGAATTCAAAATTCGCAACCCACTTCTTGTAATAACAGGGCTTCCTTCCAGTGGGGCATATTTCAAAGGCACATACAACAATCAGATGGCTCAGAACAGTAACTTTCACAAACCTTGAGGGCCAAGCCTTCGCACTCACCTACATGGTAACTGTTTTTCATAGGATCGCTGCACAGCTCCTAAAATTGAATCTTCTCAGACTGTCAGTGGAGGGTTTTCATTAGACTGCCTGTGCCTGTTGCCTGGCCTTCTGCAGAGCTTCTGCCAGAACAGAAGCAATTAGCAGTTCCTAGGGCTCAGTGCAAGACATTTTCATCAGCTAAGCTTTGACTGATGGAAGTCTCATCGCAGCAGACACTGGCTGCATTTGCTGTGCAGCTGCATTTATTGGGAGCATTGACTTGCTGTGGTACTGAGTTTTGTTCATTAGTACTTAAATAAATAATCCACCTGACTGCAGACAAGATTCTAGAGCTGTCAGAAAAAGCCAAAGAAAATCATTAGTTATAGAAGAGCCAAGTTCTCCCCTCACAAATTTTCAGAAACAAAAAAATGAGAGGATCAGAAGTCAGGCTTTTCCATGCAGAAGTTGCAGGGATATTTTAGGAGACAGATTGTATGGTATGGTGGAATATAGGACTGAAGTGTTTTAATTCTCTTTTAATGAAAGAAAAAAGGTCATAAATCCACTCATTTTGAGATCACAAGGATACACAAGGGCAGATCAGCCGCTTGGCTCTTTTGCACAACACAAGCCAAACTAGTTTAACCACTTCTGCACTATGGTCAGCATGGAGAGATTCCTCCAGCTGCTTTGCTTTAGCATTTTGAAGATGCCAAACTGAGCTGTCAATAAGATCAGTAATGTAGGACTATCTTTTAAAGCATGCTTTGGGTGTTGCACATAGGTAAGTGTTGTGAGCTGGAGTTAGACAGAGTATCAAGAAATACAAGTGAACTACAGTGCTCTAGTCATGTGAAGGTGGGTATTCACTGGATGAAAACACAAGATGAAGAATTTTCCTTTGGCAAAATATGCTTAATTAATGCTTAATTAGCTCTGCCTATAAAATCTATACTTTTTTTTTTCAGTTAAGAATACTTCTAGAAGAACTTCACATCCAGGCTGTGTGGCAGGATTTTCCATTTCCCCTTTATTTGTCTCCTTTACAATTTGACTTTTTACCCCTCATCATAACAAGCAAATGACAGCTCCTCACAGCTAATAATGAACAATTTTGGACAAAAGTCTAAGACATTCCACCTTGAGGTGTTAATTCAGCAACTTCAGAACAATGCCTTATGACATAGGTCATTGCCTCGTGACTCTTCAAACAGCACTTGATGAGGGAAAGCCTAGGCATCAGGGAAGACACAACCTAAAAAGTGCCCTTGGTATAGAGACCAGAATAGGATCATTACAGCTTCCATAACATATTGATTTCAATTACCTAGAATGTAGGAAAGATAGTCCAATATCTGATTTTAACTTCCTTAATGACTGTTGAATAACATCAACAATAAAAGGCTACCTGTGAAACCAAGGCAAAATAATTTGAGTTCTCACTTGAACTGACAGAAAACATTCCAAAAACTTTTTTTTTTTTAAACATCTATATTATCAGTCGGGGGCCAGACCACCTCATTGGAATCCAGTGGCAATGTCTCACTGACTCCACTGGGCTCAGCTCAGGACTAATCCTAGAGGGCTTATTACAAACGAGAGGTGCAGACCACTGTAGCTCTAACCAGAATAGCCTCAAGGAATACCACAGAATGGGGTCAAGTGGATTTTGCCTCACATGGATACCAGGAGCCCCTGACCTGGCAGTCTCTGGTAGAAGCAATGAGACACAGATGTTTTGCCACCCCTGCATTGATCAAACACCCACTAATATCAATTGGTCAATTGCCAGGGGAGATAACACAAACACTTCATGTAGAGAAACAACTTCTTGGTTGTTTTTGTTTTGTTTTATTTTAATTACTTGAAGTGTTGTTATTTTTTTACAGCTCAGGGCTGCCTTGATGCCTAACTTCACAACCAAATTAAAACTACATCATCACATCGTTACAGCAGCTTCTGAAATTTTAAAAGGTGAGGAAGGAAATTCCAAATCAAAAAACGAAAACCCCGTCCCACAAGGTGGTGAGAGGTGATTAAAAGCAAGACAGTTACAGATTAACATTGACTGGAACTGAAGGTGAAAAGCAGCAGCTTCTGCACATGAAGTGACAAGGGGCTCTCTGTCATATACATGTAGAAATATGTATGTACACGCTATACCTTGTTCATGACGTGCAGGGCTGGCCATGGTCCAACTACCTTCACACTCTCCGTTTCTATTTTCTTCAGATGAGAGGTTTCATCATAAAGAAGGGGAAGTCCTGAGCTCAATTCTAAAGAGATGCCCAAGAGAGAGAAAGAAAGAAAACACAGTCTGAAGGAAGGCTACAGAAGAACAGCAGAGCAAGTCACTGAACTTTGTTTGAAGAGACGGAGGTCTTCCCTGTAAGACCACCTAAAACCTTTAATAAAAATCATAGAATCACAAAATTATAGGGGTTGGAAGGGACCTCTGGAGATCACCTTGTCCAATCCCCTAGTAAAGCAGTTTACCTACAGCAGGTTGTAGAGGAAAGTGACCGGGTGGGTCTTGAATATCTCCAGAGAAGAAGACTCTACAACATCTCTGGTGGCTTCCTTCAGTGCCTGTTGAATCATTACACCTTTTGGGTCATTTTTCCTTTTTCTCTTTAACAAACAATCCCTCCTCCCCACCTCCCCAGCTCCTTCTCTCCCACCCCTACGCTTTGGAAGGGCTTTTGCCAGCTTAAGGGCTTGGTTCTTCTTCCAGCCATCCCCCTATATAAAACAGAGTTGATACTGATGTCAACCCCATTGACACCAGAGAACTTATTTATGCGGCCAAGGAGCTTCTCTCAGAACATGTGATGTATACAGAGATCAGAGTATAGCTTTTGGCTCCTCTCAGATATCTTTATTTATATGTCAGTCTCTTTAAGACTGCTGTCAGGAATTTGCTGTGCTTTGTCAACAGAGATTTAGAGGAAAGACAAAAGACAAGATTTTGAGCACTGACAAAGAAAGACGAGGTAAAATACTTTTGTGACACTCCTGAAAGGACTCCACCAACATCCTAGGGATGGTGTGGCATATATGTGTTTGCAAGTGTTCTGAGAAAAACGAGAGCTTCATTACATGATGATTTAATGAATCCTCACCTCTTCCTGTATTTCTTTTTGCTACAGATTCTAGGCAATAATAGTTGGGAACAATTCAGCAGTCTCTAGAGTCTGATTCAAAGCCCAGTGAAATAAATAAAAACTTTGCACTGCCTGCAGTTCCGTTTGGATCACTTTCTTAAGCTGTCCTAAGAATATTAAATATTGCTCACTCAAGATCTAATTCTACAGCTGTTTAAATATACATTAAGGACTTTGCTGACTAGAGACAAACTGCTAATGCCAGTTTAGAGGAATATAAGCAAAAAGCTGTCTTGGTACTGGTGAAACATAGTCAGTGGTAACAGTGGCTTAGAAGGGGTTATGACATCAGCATTGACCTTCTATTGGTGGTCTCTCATCAAAAGCTGATGAAAGCAGAGTTCAGCATTTCTGATATTACGGTTGCTTCCACAGATATGAAACTGTAATCTGCCTGATCATACCACTGAAAGAGTTACCCCAGCCATCAGATAAGACTACATGATGATTCTTTTTAAAGAAACATGGACATTTTATTGCGTGTCAAGAAGGAACATAGAGGGGAAAAGTGCATTACTTAAAGTATTCACTTTTGCTGTGACTTTTTAGATTTATTTTTTTTTTTTTGCTTTTTTTTTTTAAACAGAGAAAGCTTCAGAAACCAAGCAAGCTATTTTAGCCTTTTGACTCAACCTTGCAAACAGATAAAGGATATATATATCAATAAAAGGCAAAAAAATTGGCATACATTTACTGAGTCAGCATTAAGTCTTGGCAAACCAGGCTTTCCTTTCAAGCAATGATCTGGCAGGACTGTATTTTTTACAAAACAACATTCTAGCCTGAAATTCAGTTTGTATTACACCCTCCTTTTGTCATGGTTACACAAGGACTTTTTCATCAAGCAGGTCAGGAATAAAGGATGTCTTTTTTTTTTTTTTTTTTTTTTTTAAGGTGATAACCTGCAAGCTCAGCCTAGAGCCTGAGAGGCAAGCTGAGCCCCTTCTTCCAATTTGTCATTTTCTGCCATAAAAATTGCATGGGCTAACATGATGAGCTTGTTGGCAGCTGTTTTCTGTGACAGCCCCAGCTGCTGCCATTGGGTTTGCTCACGTGCACGTGATAATCCATGTACAATGTTGCCGTCCCAGATAGGCTCAGTGAGCAGTGCTGGCATTGCAAGGCTGGCTGCTGCTGAGCACAGTGGTCTCTGGTACAGTGACTGAGAGAATAGCTGGGGCAAGATCTGCTGCATGAGAAGATAGAATCTGTGTATTCAAGCTTTAAGGTGAAGGGCAGCACTGCAAATACCATAGTTAGGCAGAATGCAGGAAAAGATCTTCTGCTGAATTGCCTTTGCAAACACATGCCAGATTTATTTCACCGAATTTCACTTCTCCCAGTAATCAAAGTAGACAAACGACTTGGAATGTAAAAAATCAGGCAGATCTACCCTGTGTTTGTTTCCTGTAACAAAGTCCCAGGCTGTGTACTTGCTGTGAAACATGCAGCAGCATTTTAAAGGGAACCTTGTCTGGGCACACCAGCATTTGCACCTCTCCTTCCTGTGCCCTGTGAGTTGGCACTGAAATTTTGTAATTTATCACATCATATCTATGAGGAGAAAATCCAGGCATCTTTTTCCCTCTCTCTATCACATGCTATCACATGCTAAGTGACGGGTGGGTCACTTCAAGTTCTACTTCGCATACGATTAAAATCACTTCTAAGCTCAGAGACGGGTCTGTCCTGTAGGATCTGGAACAACTAACAAAATGCTCAAGGTCCCCTGGAAAACCATCAGGTAGTCAAGCTGACACGCACCACTGTCAGCCTCAAAGGGAGGTTTTCATTTGGCTAGCATATTCTTCACGTGGATCTTCTGGCCCTCCAAGCATGTCCACTTGAGGTATTTTGGTCACAAGCACCCTCTTCCCAAGAGTGTTCTCAGGCAAGTGACCACATACTTCCTAGAAACACTTTCCCAGTCGGCAATCTTTCATACAGCCTTCAACCAGACACAAGCTTCCATGTCCCCACAGTCCTTATCTAGACCTCTGAAAGCATCTCATCTCTCAGCTTGGGTGTTTCTGGTCCCACAGTGCCGTATGTGCAGTCCCAGAGAGGTGGCTGACAGCCAAGGTGATGGAGGTTCACCTCCAAATGGAGATGCCACCCCAATGCACATAGGAATAGCTTTGATCCAGGGTTTTTAGGGTGGTGGTCCTATCTACACCATCATCACTCCAAAAGCAAAAGCAGCAGCCTGAGCATGCCTGTTCTCATGGAGGGCACCCTTTTGGGGGAAATTAGCTGTGTGACAAGCAGAGTGCATGGGTACAGGGCTGTGGGGAACCGTGATGTGGTCCGCCTTGAGGTGGCTGGCTGGCAGTCAGGACAGCCAGCTTACAAACTGGCACCACAGTCCCTCTGCAGGAGGCACTCATGTTCCTTTGTGTTTCCTCAGGGAGATTGAAATTCGGGCTGCTCTGGGAGTACAGCAGCTGCTGGGCAGAGCATGCAGAGCCTGGCCTCTGTGCCAGAGTAGCATCCTGGGTGCAGGAAGCATTAGTAAAATTACTACCTTTCCAGTAAAGCAGGGCTGTAGGAATTGGAGCGTGGCGCTGCTGCAGCACTGCTGGGGTGGAGGGTGATGGCCTTTGAGAAGTGTAGGGGCCTGAGCTGTGGGTGAGCCCTGTGGATGGGACATTCAGGATTACAGTGTCCTCAGGGCCCAGGCCCTCAGCAGCACTGCCGCTGGCACTGGCTACATTTCCACTGGCATGCTTCACCTCTAATTTGGGAAATAAAAAATAGAGGCTGGCACAGAGCCATGGGAAGGCTTCTGGCTCTTGCAGCACCAAGCTGACATGCTGCATGCAGTCTTTGGCCCCACTTCATAAAGCAGGCAGCACCCCTTTCCCATTGGCAGCCCCACCGCAGCAGTGCCACAGCAGCATTTCCCCTTCTGCAAATCCTGTAATGTAGAGCATTCAATGCATAAACACAGAGGAGTATAACAGAGCTTCTGCAGATTGCTGCTAAGGGAGTAGATTCTTTTAAAGTTCCAGCATGCAATTCATATTGCTGCTTGGAACTTGTTCTTCAAACACTTGCAATGCCTTGCTTTTGTTTCTCATGCTTAAAATTTTCATCTCCCTCTCTTTGGGAAAGAAAACTAAAGAAAAGGTTTCCAGGTTTCTGACACAACGTTTAAATAAAACTTCTGCACTGACAGGTGCCTATGCATAGCTGCTGAGAGAGGAAAGCCAGGAGCCAAGAGCACCCAGCACTGTCCACAGTGAGATCCTGGCTACAGGCTGAAAGTTACCCTAAGAGATGCCTCTCAGAGTGATGCACAAAGCCAAAATATGGACAAAGGAAAAACTTAGCATGCTCCTGAAGTAAGGAAAATAGTAGGTCACACCTTGTTTTGTCCATCTTCTGAAATTCTTATACAGTTCCAGCATCGCACGCATTGCAGAGTGCCAAGACTATAAATTTGGAGCGCAAGAAACAGGATTGCTCAATGGCAGGGATGTTTTTCTTCAAGTTTTTGTGTAAACCTACAGACACCTGGCCAAGCTATGCACTTTTTACAAGCCTGTACACGTACAGCAGCCGAGACGTATGTCTGAACTCCCCAAGGCTATATCAGAAACAAGTGAGTTTCTCTCCTCTTTGCTTTCTACATGCCCAGAATTTCTCCACAGAGCAAGTGAGCATACTCCAGTGGTGGCAGCTGGGGCAGAGTTGGAATCATCCACACTACTGCCAACCAAGGTGATGCCAACCACTGGGACCAAAGCCAGTACAGCAAAGCGAGCCCTTCCTACACACCACAGAGAAAGGCATCACTTATCTCAAGAAGGAAGAGCACCAGTGCTGCAGAAGATGGTAAACCCCTAGGCATGAAAAGAGTGCTTCTGATAGACATCTCTCAATGTCCTTTTTCCAATGTGAAACAGTTCTTTTTTACATAGCTTCTCAGGTATTTCTGAGCTTTTGTTTTTTTCTCCCTGGAATTTGGGAAGCCTGTGAATGGGAATGCATCTTTGCCGCTCTTACTAAAAGCTATGGCATTTGCAGAAGTTTTCTTAAAGAGCCAAGAGAGCCTGTTGCACTGGACTGGACTCAGTCTCAGTGCAATATTTTTTCAGCTACTCCTCCTCCACAGCTGTGGATCCCAGTACCAAAACAGAGAGCACAATGGTGTTTGCCCAGTGCTCCAACATTTCTGCAGCTTGTGCCCAGACATGAAAGCAAGAGCCAGATCCAAACAACGAGGGCTGAAGGCCAGCTGGGCATATCAGCAAACGAAAGGCAGATGAGGATAGGTTTGTCATATTATAGAAATAAATAGTAACAATGAAAAAAAAGCCTGTGCCAAGTAGCTAGAGATTCAGTATCTCTGACTAATTGGATATTTGTTCAGCTGCAGAACACCAATCTAGCACCAAATCCCACAGTCTCATAGCAAAGCCAAGAAACTGTACATCTTGTCTCATTTGCACATAGTACTGAGCTAGAAAATAATAACAGGAAGTATATTCTTCACAGAGGAAAAATGAAACGTGTGATGTTCTCCTTTCCTTTGCCTCCTTGCCAGAGACAAAGCTGAAACAAGCACAGCTACTGACACAACACTGACAGCAGTAGACTTACTATTTGGGTTTGGAACTCCAGAAACAATGTCTTTGCTGTCGGGAGCAAGGGCGCCGTAGTTGGCGTGGTGGTGGTGATGGCGGTGGTGGTGGTGGTGCCTCGCAGGCATTTTTGCAGCATATGGTGCTCCGCCATTCTCCTCAATGTTGAACTGGTGCAGATCGCTGTTGTTCAAGGGATAGCTACAAAATAAATTCAGTTCTAGTTAGAGTGGGAAACAGAAGGATAAACTGTACTTTTGGAGAGAAGAGAGTGCAAATTTCCTTGGGGAAAAACTACGTTCTTTTTATTTGCAAATAAAATTTTTAATGACTTTTACACTTTTCTGTTAACAGAAGTGTCACAGGGTGAGGAAAAAGGACTCCTCTGCTTATTTGACATGCCTTTAATGTCAGAATTCTTTTTGATTTTGCACGCTGCACAAGCTCTGCTAGAGTCTTACATCGAGTCAAATTCTAACCGAACTATGGAGTACGACTCTCAAAAACATCAAAATTTGTTCTGCAGGAATTTGTAGTTTCACCTCCAATAGGAAAAAAGTCAGGTAACAAACAATAATTCTTTTAATGTGAAACTGTCAGAAGAGAAAAGCAAAGAACAGTCCTCAAATGACTTTATAAAGTCTGTGACTGTTTAGGGCTACAGAATAATGGTGAAAAGGCTCCATGAAAAATACAGGACTTGGGAAAAAATGGAGAAAGATCCCATTGGAAAGAAAAGGTTTCACAGGTAACAGCACACAGGATAGCGCTTGGTCCAAAAGGGATTGCATCTCTGGTAAATACCTTTTGTTGTTGTTGTTGTGAAAGTTTACTCGGGAGACTAAGTTGTCAATCTGCAATGTATGGAGAAATGGAGGCACTGACATTTTAACTGATCATCTCTACCTCAGATGTGTCACGTGACACAACTACTTTTCTGCAGTAGTTTCAATGGATGCTGTTTCAGTTTATTGTCTGAAATGATGAGGAATGCCTAGAAATATGCCAGCAATCAAAAAAAAAAAAAAAAAAAAAAAATGGTTGACATAATTTTACACAGACACTGCAAATGACTTGGAAATAGTCCCCTCATAAAGTGTTTAAAACATTTATAGTGTTTTAACTAATTCTGCAATACTGCATTAGGCAACAGTTGCAGGAAATCAATTCATTCCCCATCCCCCCCCCTCCACTCCCCCCAAAAAAGCCCAGAAGCCCCTGTCCATTTGAAAAATGCTAACAAAATTATCTCTCAACCCACATAAGCGTTCAGTTTGCTTCTGTTGCCAACAGTAGCTAAAAACCTGACACCATGGAATAAAGACAAACAGAATAATTAAAGGAGCAAAGAATGAATTACACCTAGCTACTTGCTACATATGTTTTCTGCAGACTACTTACTGATTCAAAGCAAAATTAACAAGTCATCTGGACACACACACATATGCATCATTTCCAAGGCTATGCCGAAGCTTGCAACTCAGTGCATCATTAGTAACGACTGCCTTCTTAGCAACAACTGACAGCATGAGGTTTCTGACTGGGTAGCAATTGAATAACGCTTTCATGCGGGTTACTTTTTTGAAAGCAGAAGGCAGGAGGGGAAGGCTTTGTGTATTCACCTTGGCAAGTTCCCAGCATGTTGCAAGGACTGCCAATAAAGGCACTTCTGATGCTCTATTTGCCTTAAGGAAACAACACAAATAGGGGTCACATGCACAAAGAAGAGCTTTGGTGAGCTCAGATAATCCAGGAAGGTCTTTTGAAACTGTACTGTATCTTCACTCTTATAATCAAATTAAGTAAGTGCCTACTGGGGAAAAATGGTACAGGCTAATGAGATTGCATACTAATTGTAGCAGCTTGCCTGCACTCTCCCCTTCAAGCTCTTTGGATCAAAGTGACATTTTTTGACAGGGAGAAGAGCTGGTTTTGTTCACAGAATGAAAATACTAAAAGTCTGGGGCTGGAGTCTCAGCGCATCTCTTGCTTTTTCTGGTCTATGATTCAACATTTTTCAGTACACAAAGCCCCATGCATTTGGGAATTGCTTTCATTTCACTGGCTGACAGGTTTGTTTAGCAGGTTATTCACCAGTCTTTTAAAAACAAATAAGATCACACTGAATCTTTACACTGACTCCTCGTATTGCTATGGGCACAAGGTAGCTCCCATGCTGAAATGGGAATGATCTGGGCAACTGAGTGAACCAAATAGCTCTGGCATGATTGTGAATTTGCACCAAATTCTCTAGATGTATCTTTTGACTGTCCAGACAGGAGAGCTCTCACAACGTAAAACACAGGGTGACCTTTATTTCAAAGAAGTAAAGAACCCAACAAAGCTGATGTTCAGGTGTGCACTGAAATCCAAGCCCACACAGTGCACTCTGATGGGCAAATCGCTATTGAAAATGCTGGCCCAGCTAAGAGGATGCAGTCATCCACTCTCTTCTGGGACTAGCAGCAACTGGCAGATATGGGCACAAGTTCATCTTGGCATTCAGTTATCTCTTGCACTTCTGATGGATGTGGGGTTGGGCAAGGAAAACTTCACATCCATGCCCTCCTTGCCACCTAAGAGTTCTGCACAAACACACTATAGGTTGGTAAGCCATCCACAACAGTGCTAGAGAACTAGCCTGCTAGAGAACCTTGGCAGTACCCCAAAAAAGAGTAGTCCTAATCCCTATCCTGTTTACTCTATACTGTTTAATTTAGAAGCACATTAGGCATCATAGCGTAGTTGCTACAAGATGTTATCTAGCTGGTATCATCATGGCATCATTTAGCCGAGATGTCACATCTATTTTCACTAATTTTAGTGTTCTCCCACTATCTTATATCTAAAGTCTTGACACTTTCCCCCAGTGCATCTTTCTGCCATTAACATTCCTTTTTATTGCTTGTTTCTATCTGACTTACCTGAATATGTGATGTGCTCACAGATCTTTCTCCATCCAATGATACAAGAAAATCAGTATTTTCTCTGAGTCAGCTTTCAGACTATATCCTGCTCTCTCCAGGTTTTCATTCTTGCTCCCCAGACTTCAAGTAGCATTCTCAAACTAAGTGCAAACGTGGGCAGATACAGGTTTTCACCTTTTCTCCTGTAATTGTCTTTTGGTCCTCCTGGTACACACCAATGTTTCACATCTGCTTTGCCTTTTGTTAGGCAATAGGCTGTTGCGCAGCTTTCCTGCTTTATTTACCTGTCAAGTTTTCTGATCAAGCACCAGCCGCTCCCTACATAACCAACTCTTGCCCTTCAAGGAAAAAGGCAGTGCTCTGCAGACAGTTCTCTGAAGAAAGAAAACATTTCTTCCCTCTCCATCCTGCACGCAGGCAAAGCACTTCTAACAGTCCCAGGCTAAACCTTTAAAAAGAATCAAAATTCACAGACACTTGGTAATGCTGTTAGCCTCAAACTTCCACACTTACTTTCCTCTGACCAAAAAGACAGCCTATAGAGAAACAGAGCAATTGGTATGTATCTTCTCATTAGTTTCTCCACTGTTTGAATTTTATTTTCATTACTAGCCCCCTATCCCAATTTTATAGTCCTCACTCTTTGCTTTAGAGATAGTTTCAGATAGCATTTTTAAATTTCATGTGCTCCAGCTATCTGCTGCATTACTGAAACATGCTTCTATTGTATGACTCACACAGACGTGTTAGGGGATCAGGAAAAAAATGGGGAATAGAAAGGTATTAAAAAGAATTCAACAGACTGAATTCTTCACCTCTCCCTTCACAAAAGGACCCCGCAGGCCTACATTACCCCAGCTGACTGCCTGAGCTGAACCTTAAAAAATTCTCCCTAGCAGACTTCACGACCTGCCTGTACAATCTATTTCAGTGTCAAGCCATGCCTGTACTTACTTTTTCCATTTAACCTAAGTTACCTTTACTGCAGTTTAAGCCTGTTATTTCTCCTCCCATCTGTCAATGAACAAGTTATTTCTTGCTACAGAAGCCCATGTTTGTGGAAACAATTTTCACATCTTCCTCCAGATTTTGAAGCACTCTGAACTTTCAGTGGCCCCTCACTCATCACGTTTTCTACTGCTCTGATCGTTCTTGCACCTCATTCTGCACACCCACCCCCTGCTCTGCCTCTGAGATGTCGCGCATTCCTGCTGAGGCCTTAAAAAGGCATTATATGCTTCCCATATCCTATGGGACCAGTTTCTGTGTATATACTAGAACACAACATTTGGTTTCTCCTGAATAGCATACAGCTCTTGACTCACATTCAAATTCTTATCCTCAGGAACACCACCCTTTCCTAAAGCAGCCAGGCATCCCTCCCTTCTGATATGTGAAGCAGGTTACTTGGAACTAAGAGCATTCTTTCCTCCTGAGCTGCATCTTAAACTTTTACATGTGCTAACGTCACAACCAACCCTTGCTGGACCCACATGTGAAGCAGAGACTTTCAGAAGTCTAGCAAAAGTATTGATTGCACATTAAGCTTCAGCATGGCAGCTCAGGAATGAGATTTCACAGCTGTGTCAAGCCAAGCACTCATGTTTAAGGTTAGTCTCTGCATTTGGAGGGAAAAAAAGGAAGAAACTTTGGGTTTATTCCCTGCCCATGCTTCAGAAGAAGTTCAAAACAAAACAAGTTACTTTTTAGTAAACCTTGCCTTGAACTTATTCAGAATCTCATACACCCTTTGTGTCACTGTAGCATGTAAAGTGGCACAGACAGTATAGAAAGAACATAGCACACTAGAAATTTCTTTGTGGGCAGAAATGAAATGTGGGAAACAGAATGTAGTGCCCTGGACAAGTATCATTTAACGGCCAGAACCAGTGTGCTGAAGCAAAAGGCTTAGAGAGGACTCAGTACTACACATGAAAGGAAGCCAGACCATGGAGGGAGGACTGCTTATAAAAGAAAAACGGTGCAGTTTCATTTTTGCAGCCGAAGACTGAGACATATAACAGCAACAAGTGTTCCCAAGTAAAGAAGGAAGGCCAGGTTGGATGGGGACCTGGGCAGCCTGGTCTAGTAGGTGGCAGCCCTGTTCATGGCAGGGGCTTGGAAATGGATGGTCTTTAAGATCCTTCCAGCCCAAGCCACACTATGGTTCTATAATCTCTACAAGCACACCTATATGATTTTTTCCCCTGCACCACGTAACCACGGCCTCTTGGTTTCCAAAAATGCAGAAAGCATACTTTAAGCTGACAGCACTGTTGTAGTTCTATGCTGTGCCCTGACACCAGCAGAGGATGGGAGGACTGGAGAGATGCATTGCAGCAGTCCTCATCCACTTGTAGGGACACCTCAGGAAGCCTTATACTTCTTCCACCCTGGAAGCAGAGTGGGCAGCCAGCAGCTTTCTCTCAGCCAAACCAGCCAGCCAGGAAGGAAGGGAGGAGGAAATGGCCATGGGGAAGCAGATGTTCAGAAACAACACAGAGCAGAGAGAGTATCTTCTGTAGGAGATACGCCAGCTTCTTGTGTTAGAAGCTGAGCTAAGCTTTGAAGCAGTAGATCCAGCTTCCAATTAATCTGCAGAGCCTGCAGCAAAGCATGTTCTAATAAGACACCAAGGAACAAATCTCAGCTCAACACAGCCACTGTCCTCCCAGACTTCACCTTATCTGTATAAAGATCATTAAAAAAATACTGCCTTGCAAAACTGTCATGCAAAATATCCCCACTGGGAAACTGAACTTGCTTTTCTTCATTTACAAATGGTTTTAATTAATGATAATGATAGCTAATGATATTTAATCACCTGTCAAAAAAAAAAAAAAAAAAAAAATCACTGTCACAGATATCCTTGCAGATGAGAAGAACTCCAAAAAGAAGACACAACATTTTCTAAGACAGATGAAAACCCACCCCAAGCCAGTGTTGCCCTCCCCTCTCAGCCTGCACTTGGGAAACCAGCTGGTAACTCAGGGTGCTCTGGGAGCAAAGGAAAGGAACAGCTCTGTCTGCCAAGACAGCCTGCAGCTGATCTCAGGTTGCTAACCCAGCTGACAGCCTTTCCTGCCATTTAACCCATAAGTATCTCAGCCCTTCCAAGCTCCTGCCTTTCTTATTTTGCCTTCTGCAAGGAGAGTTACATGAGAAATGGTCAAAGCTCACAGAGCTTCGAAGGAATTAGGACCTTTCGGTGAGAAGCATCTTGCAATGTCTACAAAATGCTACCAGCAACACCACATAAGATCCAAAATACCTGAAATTCCTTGGAAAATTTGAATACAGATACCTCTACACTGAAACAAACAAAACAAAACAAACAAAAAAATACAACACAGTGAAAATAAAAGTAACAGAGAGTAGAAAAGGGAAGAAAATGGGGCAATTTATGTGTATCAGAGAAGCAGTAGCAGGAGAAGATGGAAAGGAAGGGAAAGAAAGGGACAACAACTCGAAAGCCACCTGCTGCTCACTGCGCTTGGCCCCAATCACTGCAGCAAGCCTTAAAGATCTGCTGTCTCTGTTCCTGCAAAGCTGAAATGCTTTCAAAAAAACCTCCTTTAAAATAAATTAACCCAACTGTAGAAGTGTCATGCTTCCTAAGTAATCTAATTCTAAATGTTTCCAATGCCCTACAAAGAAACATAGGGTAACATGGATGTGCAGTAACTTCGAAGTCTAGCGTGAATGTACCTGACACCACTGCCACACAAAAGGACTTACATTACAGATTTTTGCTGTTCTTTTAAATGTAGTATCAATATAACCACTGAACAGGTACAGTGCAAAGCAAGTAAAAACTTCCAACAAGAGGTAAAAGTAACACAAAATCACTCAGCGCATACAGCAAGGTTACTCTCAGCCTTGCGAGCTCGTCCTATCTATGCTTTCATGCAACACTGAAGCAACTCATCAGAATTCCAGCAAGAAACTTTTCATTTCATCTTGAAAGCAATTTCCAGACTATTTTTTTTTTAAATCAGAAACTGAAAATAAGACAGAGATATATTAAATACAACAGTAGAATTTGAAAATGACTGATAACAGAGCCCTTCTAGGCTCAGAAGCAGCAACTTTTTCTATTTTTACTACATTCTAAAAATCATAGAATCAGTCAAGCTGGAAAAGACCAAGAGGATCATCCAGTCCAACCACCAACCCATCTCCACCATGCCCACTAACCGTGTTCCTCAGTGCCACATGCACACTTCCAGTGATGGTGACTCCACCACCTCCCTGGGCAGCCTGTGCCATTGCCTCACCGCTCTGAGAAGAAATTTCCCCTAATACCCAACCTAAACCACCCCCGGTGCAACAGATTTAGTGGGGAAGATAAAATACTTGTAAGTAAGTATCTTGTTACCTGGAGTTTAAATTGCAGTAGATCAGTACTTCCTACAGTAATTGGCTGTGGCTGTATCTTCCATTTTCTTCAGGAGGCAGGAAGGATGTTTTGTCTTATTTAAAAATATATATATATATTTTTTTTTAATGTATATAATCTTTAACATGTGACACTGTTAATTAATCCAGGAATTACAGGTTTTCCTTTTTTTTTTTTTCCTACTTGAAATGCTTATTTGTGCTTTAATTCAGTTTTTGACACTATGAGGTACAGGTTTTGCTGTTTAGCTGAAGGTAAGACTACTAATACAAAAAAAAAAAAAAAAGATGAAGGAGGAGGAAAAATACAAGCACATTACAAACTTATAAGACTGGAAGTACAATGGGAAATCAAAATTAGAAACGTAATTGTGATGGCAAGAGAAAACAGAACTCTTGGGGCACTTCCACTGGTTCTCCAATACCTCAGCTTTTATCTTGTTTTTAAATTGAAAGGTTACTCAGTTTTCAGAAGGTTTGATGACTATGGCAGCCATGATGAATGCTTCTTCTCACAGAGACAAAACAAACTAGATTTCATTTTCTTTGTATTTCTTCAATTCAGATGGACATGCAAGACGTCAAAGAAGATAAGATGCTACCAAACCAAAAGCAGCCCTGCAGTCAAGAGAAAGTCATTATCCCAGAAACTCAAAGCCAAGAAGTAACATTGGGAGGTAAGATATTAGGCTGGTGGAACTTTGTATCTCCTACCTTCTTTCTGTGCCAAATCTACCAGGACTCTACATTAAAAAAAGTCTCTCTCTTTCACGCACACACACACCATAATCTTTAGTAAAGTTGGATTTGAAAAGCTGCATTAAAAATAATAATAATAAAAACCTTTTCCTCCAGTTCAAAATTGAAGGTTATAATCTGCTGAAATTAAAAGCCATATGAAAGTGATCACAGAACACATGCTTATGTTTTCTGTGTTAGCCTACTAATACACGCAGTAGTCAGTGCACAGAGAGGCCTGGTTTGAGAGCTTTACAACTAAATTCAGATTAACACAGATTCATGAAATCAATTGTTTAAAAATAAGTTGTCTCACTCTAAAGGACAGCCATGAAGCAGTCATTGGTAAGTAGTTGAGAGCAGAATGTTACCTGCAGAAGCTTTATTACTGCAAGTGACTCATTTAAGAGAGGAGCTTGAGCTGAATCCAGCTTTTATCAGTTTTTGCAATGCAGTGGCAATAAGAGAAATGGAACACAGTCAGAAAGGAGGCCTCGTTGGCCAGCCCCTTCCAAGTACAAGAATATATGAAAAACAAGGAGAACAACAGAAGCTGAATAAGGTCTTTCTCATTATCACACACTGCTTTATGACACAGGAGACAGACAGGTAGATAGGTGTGGTCTACAACTACCTTTTACGTTATACTTTCACTTATCTACTTCGGCATTGTTTTGGCTAACTATTCCTGCCTGTTCAGTGCCTGTTGAACAAAGGATTGATTGTGCTGCAGGCCCCTTCAGCACTCATGAGTATCAAATATAGCACGGTGCTTTTACAGGCTTTTGCAAATTGAACATAAAGTAGGAAAAAATATTCATTTCTTACAGGTTCAAAATCTCCATCCTCAGTATTGTAGCACAAGTGAAGCTGAGACACAGACTTCACTGGTAGAATGCTGTTTCAAGATGGCTCTCAGAGAAGATCCTTGGGTCTTAACACAGAAGCCAGAATCCTGGTGGATCTGTCCCTTCTCAAAATGCAGCACAGAGTCTGAGAATAATTTCAAGAAATACAATCCCTCTTTACATCCATTAATGCTAATTGGTCTGCAGCAGCTCTGTTTTGAAGTCTTAGCAATGCCCAGCTAGACCTGCAAGGACAGCACTCCTCACAAGACTGTTTTTCTCAGTTCTCTTTTGCCAGAGTAAGGCAGAAGATCAGCAGTCTTCCCAGAGATGTGATGTGTCAGGATAGGTGGATATCTTCAGTCCTTCCAGCTTGTCTGCCTGCTGGATACGCCAACCAGCGACTGGTGGAAAAGCTGAGTTGCCTTCTCCATTCCTTCAGATCTGCATCTTGCCAGCTTTGACAAGTGAGAAGCAAATGATCTTCAATTTTTGCCTGTCCTAGAAGTTCCCCAACTCCTTGTCAGCAGTGGAAGTTCCATTTTCAAAATTATTTGCAGGCTCTAGGTTCCTCTTAGGTAGAAGAGAGATTTTTCTGCCACGCTCATCCAGAATGAAGGAAAAATGACATTTTACATCAAGCACCCAGAATACACCATTTGGTTTTATCCACAACATGAGGAAGAAAACCCTCTTCTGGATGATTTGCATATGGGTTCACTGGCAAAATGTTCTGGAAGAACATGTTGATTCTTGCCCTTAAATGTGCAAACTTCAGATTGCCAGCTTTGGAAGTACCTTACAAAGCCCAATCCATTTGTTCTGTTTGCCTGTGACTCACATCAGCTAAAGAAAAATAGCTGAAAATGAAAGCGTAAAGGAAAAGCCCACGCTAAAACAATTTACTGAAAGTGACAACGCTTTCAGTATTGTATTTCAGTACCTTATTTTAGTAGTCAACACTGATCATTAATTTGCACACTAGGGTCTGGTTGGGGCTGAAGAGTGACGTATTTCAGCCCAAGTGACAGATGTGAAGTTGCCAGCTTTTCGATCCCCTCCCACAGCTCCTAAGGCAGAGCATGCAGGTTATGAAGCTGTAACTGGCCAAAAGCAATCTCAGTGTAAAACAGAATACTAGCCCTAAAAAATAATAAGCTCACTGGGAAAAGACTGGTTTACAGCTGTAGAAAATGCAGGAGAAACACAGAGATGGACCAGCAGGTACTCAGTTTCGATGTGCCAAACAATTCTCCAGCATGTGGAAGAATGCAGCCTTTTACACACTGCACTTCAGATCAGTCCAATTTCTGCAGTTCCTTGCACTGTACTCAAAGAATTTCCCCTGCTTAGATTACCCAAGGATAGCATTTATCACCTGTAATCAGATTACAGAAGAGTTTCTAAATGCATACTGGACTTGTAAAAAGATTTCGGACTTACACAAATGAACAGAATTCAGAACTGGGTGGGGAAAGTTTGTGCAAACAGTTCAGAGGGTGCTCCTGAGAACATGCTTCATTTGGATTCACGAAGTGATACTTCCTCCAGGCCATGCACAAGGCTTTTTAATTTTTTTTTTCCTTTAAGAGCAACTTCCCAGTACATTTACAATGCATACAAAATGTGTTGATTTATCTGTACCTGCAATGAACACGACATGCTCTTTTTATGTGTGTATGTGGCATTTCCTCCTAAGAAAAGACTAGTTATGATAATTCAGCACAAGGTGAAAACACTCACCTACTAGGGCAATTGAGTTTCTGTATTGGGTTTGGGCATCTATAAACCACCACTGGCTTCGTGTAGTAGCATGAATCTAAGACATACCATTGATTTATATCATTAGAACATCCCCAGTCTTTCATCTGCTCACTGCAGGGGCACCCACATCCATCCTTGTTCAGGTGGTGCATGAGTCAGATCAAGGTCAGCAAAAACAGAGAGAAATATCTCATTTTCCCAACCACATCCCCACAGATTTGTGACAAGAAGCCAATTCTGACCATAGCAAGGAAGGACAGAGCAATTCATCTGTTCTCACCTATCCGAATGCTCAGTGACATTTCGGTACAAAATCCTGCAGGCAGCAAGGAGGATGTGGAACGGAAAAGTGTAAGGAGACTGCAGAGTGCCTGAGCTCCTTCTTCAGAGAAGCAACTCAGATCAGAGCTTCCCTCGAGGTGGCATGCACCACATACAGAGCACAGAAGTCTCACAGGATGTTCTTCATCCATGAGCAGATCTCAGATCTCCTGCATGAAGCCTTTTAACACTCAAAGATTGGTTAGGGTCTGTGCTGTTTTTTCTTGAGATCCATCAGGAAGATCAGTACACCTCAGCAATAAACCAAGCTACAAATAAAAACACACGATGAGGAGGAATGCTGACAACAAACCGCACAGAATTTATGTGACGAAACCAATAACGTGTTATGAAGGTAGGCATGTGAATTGTGAAGCAACAGACGTTCCACCTAACTAACATGTATTCAAAACAAAACAAAAACACCCCCAAAAAACAGAAAAACTTCCTTCTCCAGAGGGCGTTGAGTGCAGCTAAACTAGGCTCTTGTTCCAACAGCTCCAGAAAGAAGTTTCTATTTCTTCCTTTCTCAAATAAAACACTGATGAAAAAGAGGAAGAACAGCACTGGGAAACTGAAGGCAGTCTCTATGATCTGAGACTTATTCTGGCACTGTTGCATTCCAGTGCACAATTGCTTTATTGTTTCCCCCCTCTTACCCCATAGACATTAGTAGCACAGACATTATCTGTAGCAACAGACACTACAGTGCAGCATTAGTAGGGCAACACAGGTACAAATCAGTGGTGTATCACATCTAACCCTCCCCATAAAGCTTTCAAAAATAAATAATGCATCATAACCAAAAGAAAAAGATTGAGAATTTTATTTGTACTTAGCACATACAGGAAAGATCAAAACAAATATTAAAAGACAGCATTTGTAAACAAATATACTTTACAAAAAGATATACACTATCAAATTTGCTCTGAAAAAAAATGCATGGTTATAGCTGTTTATAAATGTATATTTAATCAAAATCAAGTTTAAAAATTACTTCACTTTCAAATATCCCATATAAAGACTTATTCATTTCGACAACTTCAGAGAGACCACAGACGTAAAGCCAAGATAAACATGTGAGTGAAGATGGCACTGATTCCCAGTTAAAAAAAATAAATCGGCAAGTGATCAAAATGCCAGCCAGTCTATTTAAAGAACTAGGTTTGTAAAATATATATTCAACTCTTCAAATGTCTACCTTAAAAAAATAGAACTATTTTACTGGATCATCCTCCTCTTGTCCTGTGCAACCTACTGTAGGGAATCGGCTTTAGCAGAGGGCTGACTAGATGGCTTCCAGAGGTCCCTTCCAACCCCTACAATTCTGTGATTCAGTATGATAAGCTGTGGTCTTGAATCCATGCACTGAAGAGCTATCAGTAGGTAGCTTTATGCAATTGTGTCATTCATTTTTGTAGTCACATTAAAAATAACAAGACAGCAGCACCCTTACAGCAAGGATTCATTTTTAACATTCTTGCACGTATAGCAGCAGGTACGGTTTTGGGAGATGCCATTTATATAATCACTTAGTCAAAAAGTGAAAAACATGCTCTATAAACTTTATTACAGTGTTCTTTCCCAGTGTTCAGCAAGCACCTCTAATTCTGCTGTAGAATACAAAAATTAAAAGCAAAAGACACCCAAACCTACGACTACCTCAGCAGGCTCCCTTTGGTGGCGTGCCTTAAGTCATTTAACTGCCAGCATGAAATCTGATTTCTTTTTTTCTCCCTCCAGTCTCCTATTTGCACATCAACTAAAAGACAAAATTTTTCCAACTTCATCTATTAATTTGAGTCAAAAGAAACAAGATAATAAAAATCATCAAGGCTGTAATGGCTAACCTTCAACAGCAGACAGAGGATCACAGATTCAAAAAGTAATGTAGAATGTAAATCCCCAGAAATATTTCTGTTCCTGGGACACTGAAAATTCTTACCAGCTTTCACAAAGGCTTTTTCAGGATTTTTTTCTTTTTACAAAGACATGGAAAATACTTTTCCCAAGAATGTCCATGAACACTAAACAAGGATGGATGTACATAAAAAGATGTACGTAAAAAGACACACACTTCATTCACAATACACTTTGAACATACGGCAGACAGACAAGGACCATGGAATGCAATGATCGTCTAAGATGGCAGGTGAAATGAAGATGACTTTTTCAGAGAGTCGTCATGAGTTTATCTTGGTACACCATACTTTGGACTTCTCCTAAATTCTTCTGGTTCTGTTCTTGAATATATCGTAAATTGCTGTCCTCTCCACTTGTGGGGGGCTTCCAATATGGCCTGTCATCATGATAGGATGGCCTGTACCATTTGCACAGGCATTGGTTAGTGAGAGATGGAAGTAAACTTATGAGTGCTACACAGCAACATGAGTTCATCCAGCAAATGCTAAGCATACATACACTGTGATGGACAGCTACCACAAAGGGAAGAAAATGGTGACAGGTCTCATAAGAATCTATTGATGCAATTGGGAATCTTTAATTCACTTCAAAGGGCCTTGAATTAGAGCTAAGCCATTTAAAAATCTCTGTTCTCAAGTGCTGTGCACCAATGATCCTGAATCCCAGAGAGATGGTGGGGCCATAGGAAAGCATACATGAGTACAACAAACAAGTAAAATAAATCATGCAAAAAAGTTCAACTCATGAAAAAAATATCCCTAAGGACTAAAAAAATTTCAAAAGACAATTCTATTAAGAATGAAAATTGCTCTTCCATAAATATTGCCACTCACTCACCACTGGTGCAGTTAGTTATGCCAAAGCAGCCAGTAGAATACAGTCCATTCTGTTAAGATGAATACCTACAGCCTGCAGGTAGTACAGGTGTTTCCATAGGACTGTGTGCTGAAACTTGCAGAAGTTTGAAAATAACTTTTTTTCCTTGTTTGTTCATCACTTACTGGTACTATATATAAACTATATAAACTATAAAGAAATACATAAAAGCAGTACTGCATGTTCAGTGTCACTTCAACCTATAGCCCATTATAGACTTGCATGGCCAACAGAAAAAATCTCATGCATATGTGTTTTGATCTCAGATTCTGTCAAATGAATGAAACGTTCTAAAATAAGGCTAACCAAGATGTTAAATGTCCAGCTCCACTACTTTGACACTACATTAAAATAACTTGTAGCTTCCACTTTAACAACACATTTAAACATTTGTATTAAATTGGAAGAAAAATTGTAAGCACCTTTTCTAATGAGTTTACAGAAGAGTATTTAAGTATCCTTTTAGAATTGAAAGCCTAGATATGAAAATGTCATTGTTCATATTTCACTGGCCTTAATCTTCACCCTGGCAGCAGAGGTTGGAGAGGGGGGGGAGATTGTCTGCACACTTTATAGTACATTATTGTGTTTATTTCAATATTGCTTTGCTCCAAGGTTAACTATTTGGCTTTAAAACGCATCATGAGTGACGAAATCTTTAGGATTAAAAAAAGTAAAATAAAATTAGCAAAACCTCAAATGACTTATAAAATTATTAACTTCTCTCAATACTTCCTCTTTGGTAACGTAAAATTGGATATTGGATATTTACAATCACAAACAAAAGTCTGGACATGAAAACCCTAAAGCCAGGAAGGATCTTGAACACAGAGTACAGGCAGAATTAATTATTCAATTTAAACAGTCTTCTGTTTCTGGCCTAATTTTCATGTATGCTTTACTGTTTTATACCAGGAATTCTGGGATGACAATGAGCATGCCTGCTTCTCTGCCTAATAAGTACTTGCCTTTTTCCTACGTTCTCAGATTCAAACTCAAGCTAAATTGCCTTTTTATCCATTTTAAGCTCATCGCTTCCAGAGCCCACCACACCAAGAACAAAGTCTAGCTATCTGATGTAAGCATACAGAAATTAAAAGGTAAAATCAACAGAAGTAAAGATTAGGCTGTTGGTACTTTCAGTCAAGATGGTAATTATTTGCCAAAAATATCCTGAGCAGCGTAGAAAGGTTATTCTTTATTAGGACAAAATAGCAGCTAAATTTTATCACGTGTATGTGCACAGACACATATCAGCTGTGTCTCCACCTGTGCATTCCACCAAGATGGTTCAAGCCTAAATTGAATTTCTTCCAAAATTTATTTTCACTTCATTTCTCCCATTAGTAGTTTGCCACAAGGTAACACAACAGGAATATTTTTGTGATATAGTTCTAAGAAATTCAAAGTTCTAAAATAACTGAACTAGTATCAGTAGAGAGTCTGATATTATTCCATGTACACATTATTTTTCCATGTATATTTCAGCAAAAAATGAAAAAAAGTTCTGTAATGCAAGAAGCTGTTCACTCATTTATATTTCTAATTCCTATTTGCTTTTCACATGCAAAAAATCACCTGATGTGTCCACCAAAGCTTCATACTGATAGATTAAGAAAGAAGTAATCTTTTCCATGAAGGTTGCTTACCTTACATTCACAGGTGTATGTGGGTGCCAGTGTGGCTGAGCAGGATGTATATTAGGATGATACTGTGGCTGCAAGTGAAAACATTAAACCTGGTTAATAAAACCATGTAAAAACTCCTTGATAATTTCAACTTCCTATTTTTTCTGGAATCATGAGGAATATGCTAGTTGTGAGCCCTAAAAAACCCACTCTTTCAGACCTTCTTCCATGCCATTTAGCACACGTACAAGACCTCTCAATGATAAGCTTGCTTATTAGGACATACTCATGGACAAATGCAAAGAAAATTGGTTTTCTGTTTGAGCGACAACCTGGCACAACCAGTGCTTCTCATAGAAAACACATCAGTATGCTCAGCTTTAATCAAAGGTGGAGAGTGAGAAAGGTTATTACAGTGGATGCCTTCAGAAGGTCACCTATCATTGGCGACAGCATTTCTCTCTCATACCCATGAAGTCTTAAAGAGAAACAATGAAATAAAATCACTGGTGAGGCTTTTAATAAAAACAAGCATTCCATTCTCATGCACGCACTCAGTTTGAATGAAAGCATGGCTTGCTTTCTTAGTAGTATGGATTATTATCGCAGATAAAGACTGGGTAAGGTTTTTCCATCAAAGCTTATAAAGGAGGTTGTTTAAAAAAATACAAAAGAACAATCAACAACAATAAAACACACACACAGAAAAACACCAGCACAAACATCTGACCAGCAATGAACTCATCAAGTGTTGTTATGGAGGAGATAATCACAACTCTGAACTTGTGAGAGCTCCTCTAGTGTCAGATACTGTTCTACACAAAAGTGCTGCTCACAAAGCAGTCTGCAAGAGTGCATCATACACAGTCCCATAGTCCTTAACCCGTGATCTCACAGGAAGGAAAACAAAAGAGGATGACAAACTGAATGTATTCAGCATGCAGAGTATCCAAAAAGACAAGGGAAGCAAGATAGAAAAGTCCCTTCACTTTATCTGGAACTCCCAATCTAACGCTGCAAATTTATGAACCCACTCCAGTGGAAGGAAAGGGAGAAAAGCAACTGTCATAATTGTAGACCAGAGAAATTATTTGCCACTAAGTAAGAGCACTTTAAAAGTAAATACTTCCCTCAACAATATTTATGCTTACCTGGTAGTTGTGCACTTCAGGAGTATTTTTAGCACTGAAGGAGAAGAAAAAAAAAAAGCTTTTATGTAATAAATACTGACAAAACCCAAAGGTACACAGAAAAATTCATTTTCTTAAAACACTATAGGCTTCATTCTATAAGTGTCCAATGGAAGACCTGTTCCTGTTAGAATCCAACAAAATCTACTTAAGTGCAGTCAGTTACAAGAATAAGGATTCTGAGCAACTGAGGAACCATTATTCTTATTTGCAATTCATTCAGTTGCACAGCCAAAACAGTTTACTTGCACAAACAAGTTAGTACTTTTTATAAAAATATCCACGTAGCAATTTCCTATACCTCTGGGCTCTACTCTTCAAAGAAGTACTACAGTGAAGTAAAATTAGGACATCAGTAGTTTATCCAGGATATAAACCACAGCAACAAGAACAAATAATGCTAGATGAATTAGAATAACAGCAATGAGCAGAAAGGAAATATGCTTTATTTTAATCTGATCTCAAACAGAAACATCTTAACAATGAAAGCACAAAGTCTCACAGTCTGTCCCCAAGGAGAATCTGGTGTGGCATAATGACAGATTCCCAAGCAATTTTTCCTACACCAGAGAATGAGAGTCAACAAATCCTGGTGCACAACTGCTCTTCAGGATCCCTTGACTTACAACAGTTACTGATAGGTAGAGAGAACTTGAAGAATCACTTACCACAGTTGTGCTGCTTTCACAGGATTGTTTGCTTAAAAACAAACAAACAAAAAAAACCACCATTAGACCTGTGAAACATCACTCATTTTACAGTTATCATCATTGGGGTGTTATACCACTGCTAAAGTGAATCCTTGTACAGACATCTGTACAAACGTGTCAGAATCCAAGCACAGTCCTGTATGAGGCAGACACAAATTTCCCTTCGTTTCTGCAAGAGTCAAGATCCATCAAAGATAACTGCAGAATACTATTCTTCCCCAGCAGCCAGAAGGAAGGACTTCAGGCAGAGCGAGTTCGGCACAACCAGATCACCAGTTCTCTCCATTTGCTATAGCTACTACGTCAGTAACATTGAGTCCTTTGGAAATCAAAAGCTACTTTCCATAATGATTTTGCATCTCAGAGTTCAAAGTATTCTTGAAATTGGTAACAAACTGTGTGTTACTACAATGAAAAATAAGCTACCAGCCAGGAATACGGGGAAACATCAATCAATCTTCAGGAACAAAATCTTGGACTGTGCTTTGGAGAGGCTACACAAATGGTGAAGAAGCCAATAGAATAGCTGGGATGTATTATTTCTTTTTCCTGACATACCGTATTTTCAGAAAGAGCAATGAAAAACCGCTAATTGAAATAACTGAAAATCCATGACTGTGCTGAATGCAGAAAGTGGATTACAGACTTAATCAGACACTGTAAAAGTACAAGCAGAGTGACTGAGCTAGGACAGAATCCAATGCTTGTGGGCTACGACTAGGAAAAGAGATGTGTGACAGAATAATCTAAAACGAGTTTTTGCATGAACTTAAACATTCTGTCAGCATCTCAGGATGGAGATCATCTGGGTAAGGCAGAAGTTCTGCCCAGCTGCTACGCACAGAGAACTGGAATGACCATAAGCCACACTCTCTCTTCATCCCACCTCACAGACATAAGCCATTGTATGGAAACACTGCAACGCAAGGCCTGACAGATCCCACTGTTACAAAACGTTTAAAATAATCTTACATTCCACTTAAGAAACCATCTATACTTATCACATAAGTATTATTTGATATATGAGAGTAAATATCTCACAAATACAGTGCATGTCTGTAAATGAGAGATGAAGAAGGGAGGTGGGGGCTTACAGCTTCTAGAGAGCATGCCTACTTACTGTCCTTTTCCCCCCTCGGTACACGAGAAGGTAGAAATAAAAGTGCCCCTGTAACACCACAAAGACTTTTAATGGACCTGAGGTTCACGTTCCAGGAATACATAGGAATCCAAAGACATCCTAAGGGAATATCAGCTCATTCTGTTCCAGACAGCAACTACTGCATGAACAGTTCAGTGACCACACATACACTTGCCTTTAAATGTTGAATGCCTTCGAGAAGGATATCGCTTGCTGGGCCGTCTTTCAAACGTACTAGTTCTGCGTAATCTTGTCCCATGTGTTGCTTGATACTCTGTCCGTCCACTTGAAATACAAAAATAAAGTTAACTGCTGTCTTTTGCTGAATGCTGTATCTCCTCCTCTGTAAAACTAGCATCTTGCTGTTACTTCACTAAATACCTGAATCTGAAGCGTGATCCCAGCCTTATGAAGTCAGATCTACTAGATTTACTGTTTGCTGGGGCTCGCAGTCTGAAGAAAGCATGATGTTCCACTGCACATTTCCACAAATGTTTGCACGTTTTGGCACTGTCTAATCGGAAAACAAATGTGTGCTCTTGCTCTCTGCCCTAAATGCAGAAACAAAAGCTTTAGAAGTTGGCATGCACGATATTAGTTATTGTCCATGGCAAAAAATACAGCCCAATCCAACACTGTGCTGAGCCTCTTGTGCTCTTTTCAGTCAAAACACACTCTGCACGTTGTTGGACCAGGCCAAAGAAAGGGCAGAAAGTTACCTGTTCATCATCTTCCACGACCACTAGTGTTAGTTTGCTCTTTTTAAAGTCCATTTTTGTGATTTTAGGCCTGAACGTATAGGAAGCAAACAGAAAATTAATGGAAAAACTGCATTTTGTACTCTAGGACAATTCCCCAAAACATATCATATCAGGGATTTGCAATCCCAAAACACTTCAGAAATTATACTTTTGGTTATGATTTTAATATAATTCCCTGGAAATGTAGCAATATTTCATTTATTTATTTATTTATTTGTTTTTAAAACCACATTTGCCACCAGTACTTCCAACCAAACCATTTTACCTTTGGACCTATTTTAAACTGGTAGATTCAATCTGCATTACAAAACACAGGAAAGCAGATAGATTTCTGCATTTTAACAAAAGAAATATATGTATATTTATATAAAAGAAAAGCAGATTACCAAAAGAATAAGCCTATTTTATTTGCTCCTTCAAAGATCAATATGCCCGTTGGTGTCAGTCCAAGAGCATATTCACAACCATCTCTTCCCTACAAGCAAGCAAAGAACCAATAATTAATACGCAATTAGTAGCATAAATCTTATACACACTGTATCAAAATCCATTGGTTTTAATCTATACAACAAGGTTTGCATCTGTTATCATTACAGAGAATAAGAATATGCATCTGTAGTGGGTGTAAATCAAAGGGTTCTGGCACCTGAGGGCTGCAGAGCACCCTTTGTGGGAGGAGGCCATATGCTGTCTCAGGCAGCTTTGATACCTGAGGAGCTCAAACATGACACCTAAGGAGCTTTTAAATGCACTTATTTAAGAGCAAGCAATAGCTGCCAGGAGAAGTAGATACAAAAGAAAAAAAAAATCATGAACACTGGATAAGTCATGTGGAAAGAGACTAGGCTCAAGATGCACTCTTTGGAAGAGCCTGACCACACAGAAGGGTGAACTTCTGACAGATCATAGCCTCTGGACATCTCTTAGCAAGACAGGGACTACTCTGGGGGACTGTGGCCACACAAGGACAAGGACAACCTTGAGGCACCATGGCCTATGGACACTCCACACGGGATGAGGGACAGCCCTAATGGACTGCAGCTCACAAAGAACGCATCCCAGGTTGTCACACACAGTCACAGAATTAGGGGTTGGAAGAGATTCCTGGAGATCATCTAGACCAATCCCCTCCAAGGGATGGCCCTGAGGTAATGAAAGCCTGTGGGCAACCCTCACAGCAGCAAGCATACATCAGCAGTGGAGAATGAGGAAGAAGCAGGAAGCAGCACAAAGAAACTGTTATACAGATGATCCCAGCCTTGTGACCTGAACTGGGAGGGACTGACTATAACCTGCAGGAAAAACAAGGGGAGTTGACACTAGGAAGAGGGGAGAACATATGCTAGACTGAAGGCATGCTAAGCCTAAGGAATAGGGAGGGAAGGTGATGGTGTTTCTATCAATGCTTGTTTTATTGTCTTCTTTTTTTCTCCTCAGTAACCAAACTGGTAATTAAAAGTTTGTGTTAATTGACAGTATATTAAATTAAGTTACATTCCCAGAGTTTACTATGTTTTGTCTGAGACAGCACCTCCCTTTAATCTTCTGACCCCATCTTAATAAAACAAAGTACAACATGTACCTTACCTTAACTACATGCATATCTACACCGTACATTTCTAGCCATTTGGCTTTGTTCAAGTAGCACAGTTCAGCCTGTGCTGGACTCTTTCCCCTAAGAACATAAAGATTATTTTAGATTACAGTACAAAATTTTTTCCTGTTATAGAAATAAATTTCTTTTCCCTACCCCCTTGTCTTTGAACACTCAGTCTTACTGACATTAAAGGAATTTCAAACTTGGCTTATGCTTTTACCCTATTCCCTTTAAATGAAAATTAATCAGAGTGATAAAAACTTAGAAAGGTTTACAATTGCCAATACGCAGGAGAATTCAGCTAACGTTTACCAAGATGTACTGTATTTATTAAAACGAAAGAAAAAGTTTTTAGAACTCCCCTGAACATAAAACTTTGAGAGTGCATGCATGAAAGAGAATTGTTTCTGACAGCACCAAATTAAAAAAAAGAAAAAAAAAAGAAAAAAAAAAACCAACAGAATCAGACAGCATACACTGTTACAGAACAATGAAAAGACAAACCCTAACTCCACCAACCTTCTATAAGCTGAATCTATTTCTTTCTGCGGATGGGGAAGAGGTTTCTGTCTAGTATACAGTTTCAATTCTCAAGCACAGTTGCTGCTTTATGTTTGCTAAAGGGGCACTTACTGACATAGTTGACTTTGGAAGAAAGGAAAACAACCTATTGCTAGATGCCATTCCCACACAAGTACCCTACCTGCACTCCTTCCATTTCTGGAAGATGTCAAATTCCATTGCTTCAGTCTGGTTTGGTGCAAATCGGAATTCAGACACAAGTTCTGGTGTATGCTCTGGGTGTTCACACTCTCCCAGTTCAGCTGAAATTAATCATTTGGAAAGTTAAAAACAAAGATCACCATACGTTGTACAAGAATATGCTTCTGCTGATGCTGTAAATTAAAAACAAACAAAAAACCATCTCAAAATCAAAACACTTTCTAACATTTAAGAGCTGCTGCCATTTCTCTGGATTTTGAAGTACTTAAAGGTAATTAAGTTACTCTTAAAATCAAAATATCAATACACTACTATTTCAGAGGAGGTTACTTTGAAGTCTTTTCTCACTATAATGAGGTCATACTTTTCATTCCAAGACATTCTATAGCTTGCTTTCTTACATTACTGTAGGAGTCCAAACGGTAAGATAATATCTAGTCTTAAGAAATCAGTGATAAAGTTTTTGTTTGCTTTATATCATCATGACGGTGTAATATTCAAATTAAGCTATTTTTTAAGGAAAGAAATGGTGAAGCATCAACATAACTGAAGTATCACTTCCTGTTCACTTGTTTAGGAACTGCAACAATTTTTTCTAGGAGCTGCGCACTTGTAAACTCTACTGAGCTCAGCAAGAAATGCAAGTGTGGAGGTAAGCTTTGCTCCTAGAACCTGTAAGGTACATAAAGAGGCTGTAACGTCACTGCTTCAGGTCTGAGACACAAACATCAACAGTAAATGTATTTTTCAGCATGGAATCACAGAATCACAAAATGGCCCGGGTTGGAACGGACCTTAAGGACTATGAAGCTCCAACCTCTCTGCCACATGCAGGGCCACCAACCTCCCCATTTAATACTAGACCAGGCTGCCCAGGGCCCCATCCAATCTGGCCTTGAACACCTCTAGGGATGGGGCATCCACAACCTCTCTAGGCAGCCTGTTCCAGCACCTCACCACTCTCTCTGTAAAGAATTTCAACCTATATCTTCTCCCTTTCAACTTAAAACCATCTTCCCTTGTCCTGCCATTATCTACCCTTTGAAAGAGTTGACTCCGCACCTTTTTATAGTCTCCCTTTAAGTACTGTAAGGCTGCAATGAGGTCACCCCGCAGCCTTCTCTTTTACAGGCTGAACAAGCCCAGCTCCCTCAGCCTATAATTACTGTGTCACCTGCATGTGTTGTGATTCCAAACCAGTGCTTTGGAAGTCAGTGTCTCTTTACTGTTACTACTACAAGGAAGAAGATAGAGGAAAATGAAAGCTTTTGAAGGAAACAGTTTTGTTGCTTCAGGGCAGTTTTACACATAACTGCTGCAAAAATTCATAATCAAGATTCATAAATCATTAATTCACTCCCAGTCTTCAAAGATGCCAAGCAGGTTATATTAAAACATAATAAGTTACTTTCAGAATGCAATCCGTTAACTACTGTCTTGCAGAATTTTTCTTTTTTTTTTTTTTTTTTTTTTTTTTTTTTTTTTTTTTCTTCAACAGTATTCTGCAATGGTAAGCTACAATATTCTTAGCTGTACATCTTCAACAGAGATACCTTTGTTCTGCTGCTGTTTCATCTAATTTGGGAGCCTATTTAACAGTTGTTGCTAAGAAATACTGGCAGTCCAGTCTCCAGAATGTAAGAGGGGAACTACAATAAACACATTGGTAAGGAGGACTTTAGGGGGAAAACCAACCAACCAAACAAAATAACAAAAACTAGCTAGCAAAAGCCTGTCTGGCTCTGGAGGTCCTGGTGGATGATAAATTCAGTGAGTGAACAGAACACTAATAGAGTAAATAAAGTCAACAAGATTTTGGGTTGCATCAGCAGAAGGCATCACCAGCAGAGATAAAGGAGCGATTACCAAGCTCTACTCAACATTTATCAGGCCACACCTAGAACACTGTGCTCTATTTTTGTCCCCACTATACAAAAAAAGATACGGACAGGCTGGAGAAGATCCAAAGAACAACGAATAAGATGATCAAAGAATTGGAAAGCCTGCCCCAGCAAAGGCTGGGGAAACTGGGGGTCTTTCAATTTTAAATTGAAAACTGGAGGTGCGAGAAAATGTTCTCCTTAGAGTTTATTTAGTACTTTCTGAAGTAGATGTGCTTAAATACAAAAACCATTCATGACTAATGAGGTAGTTAGAAACTTATTCTACCAATGATGATTCAAGTTTCTTTGACTATAATTGCTATGTGGATAACCATATATAGCCCTGGAATGGGCTGCCCAGGGAGGTGGTGGAATCACCGACTGTGGAGACGTTCAAGGAATGTTTGGATTTTGTGTTGAGGGACGTGGTTTAGCGAGATGGTTGGACTGGATGATCTTGAAGGTCTTTTCCAACTTTGGTGATTCTGTGATTAAGTGAAGCATGCGAGTATGAATCTGCTTCACAAATTATGCCATACTGCAAACTGACATTGTCTTGTAGAGAATTCCTTCACAGGATAGGCAACAAAACAATTTATGTTTGAAAAATGGTTCATACAGCAACCTATGAAGCTGTTGTTTGAGACAAAGAAAGAACTAAAGTAACAGAACGATCTCCTTTATGAAGAAAACATAATGAAGTTCAAAGCTGTCCCGTAAAGAGAAAAAGCCTTTCTTTCAGAGAGTTTAGGGCTCCAATTTCTGAATAGCTTTTTAGCTTTTTCCTCAATTTAAGGAAAGCCACACTAGGAGAAGATCAGATTTTTTTATGGTAAGGGTAACCTAGGAGGACAGAATAACCACTTGACATTTCTTTAAACTATTCTGCTTAATTAAAAGCTTCCAATATCAATAAAAATGTAATACATGTTACACAGAAATGTTAATTACAGCATATGCCAGCAGAGAAAATAAATTTGTTGCAATAGCTAAAATATTTTCAGAGAAATGTATTGCAATGATGTTGAAATAGAGAAAACAAACAGCAGAAAAGTATAAAAACACCAACAAAATTTAGGTACGTTCCCACAAACAGTGCCAAGAAGTATTAGTTTTGATGCCTAATTAGAGACATTATAAATACCTATATTCCACAAATGGATGATTAATGGCTCCTTATTACATTTACATAGTAATCACAGGTGATAATTACTATCCAAAATGTTGAGGCATCAAGCTATTTATTCTCTGCTTGGTTCTCCTTGCTTAGACCTGGGGTGAGTTTACCACTGTTTTTATCCGTGAAAATGGAAGCAATAAATCAAACATGGGCTGCCAGATTTTCTCCATCTCAAAAACACACACAGAGTTTGCCTGCAGTACTTCTTTGCACACCTAACAATCAGAGCTGTCCCAGACAGGTTCAAATGGAAACCAAGACATAAGCCACTGGAGTAAGATTTACACCTGTTGCTGTCTGGAAATGAATTCCCAGTTTTAACTGTTGAGTCTGTCTAGAACCAGTGAGTTACCTTCATTGCTATATGAAACTAAGAGGCTCTGCCTCAGAACTCCATATGTCATTGCCAGCCACCAGCAGTACAAGAACAGTATTTTTCACTTCAATTCATTTTGCTGCTTATACGCCTAGAACGATCCAGATCACAACACTTTATTTTAGAAAAAAATGAATTCTGAGTTTCATTATGCAAGTTTCCTCTCTAACTGCATAACAAATAACCAGAAACAGAGTATTTATAAAAATGTGTTTCACTATCGTAGGAAAAAAATCTTGTAGTCCTTGCTTCTGTCACAGAAGTAATTTTAGTTCTCACCCTTCCATAATACTCTCTCCAGTATGCGCCATTCCCTCCCTTGTGCTATAACCATCTCCTGTTCCACATACTGCAGAGGACTTCTTTTAAGTACTGGTCAGGCAATAGGAAGCCCATGTTCAAGACCAGACCTGCAAGGACCAGCATACCATAAAGTGTATGCTGACAGGCCAGCTTCTCTTCAGGCTGAACAGGTAACAACACTGTGCACACACCACACCTTCTCCACCGCTAGGAAACTATTTGAGTTTCTAACTCCCTGCTCAAACTCACCAAGTTTCCATGAAATCTTTGCTCATGCCTTTGAGGCTACTTCCCCAAGACGTGCTAACCTGGGCTAATAGAGCTCAGAAGTTATGAACTGAAAGAATGCACTAAAGAGATGCCCCTGAAATTCTTCTCCTCGAGTAAAGGAACGCCATCGAAATGCTGTCAATGAAAACTCATTAGTAACAAAGACTGAAAAGAAAACCAGCAAGTGAGCGTTTTAAATATGTTAAGACAAATCCCTTAGAAAAGATTGCATACCTTGAAGACACAGAGCTGCTAGTTCAACAGCCGTTTCATAAGGGCATTTCAGTCTTAAAAACAAAAGAAACAAAAAAAAAAACAAGCTATAAAAATAATGTATTTTAATTTTCCATGACTTCTTGCTACTTAAAGGTACTCAGAGATGAATTGAACACATTAACTTTCACTAGAACACTGAAACCACAAACCACTAGTGATATAGATAATCTAAGATTAATTTTACTTGCATGTGATTATTCTCTCATTTAGTACATTCTCAATAGGATGAAACACATATGATCAATCATAAAGCAAGCTTGAACTAATAAAAGGCAACCATGTTGTTTTTATTATTTTTTAATTAAAAACAATATAGATCAGATATGAATTTATTGGCCAGGGTGCAACTGTAAGCATACAAAAATTTATTTTGAAGACTTCTCTTGCACAAGGAGTGTTGCACTTCATCTTTTCCTCCTCTTGTTACCTGTCAGACTGAAAAATATGGCAAGCTAAAGACACGGAAGTCAGGACAGGCTTTGTCCTCTTCATACATTTCTGTCAGCTAGTCAATCCCTAAAAGATTTTTACCCATTTTATTTTTCAGTAATATAGTCATAATGCACATGTTATATGTTTCTGTATTCTAAAGGAGGAAATGCATATGGATCTCCACACCTTGTTTACAACCTGTGCAAGAACACCACAAAGAACAAGAAAGATCAAACAGTTAAAGAAAAAATTCAAATCACCAAGAGATTAACTAAAGATCACTAAGAGATGAATATTTCAAATTACAGCTGCAACAGCAGAGAGGTACTTACTTCCCTGAAAGAATGTCTTGTCGGAGCTGTAATACAAACAGGTACCTGACAAATAAAAACATAAAGTCAAAAGTAAAATCCTAGTGCAGTCTTTCCAGCACCAGAGTCAGGAAAAATATCCCAACTCACTAAATAGTCACTTATAGATAACAGTCACTTAAATAGACACTTTATTTTCTCTTAAATGAAAAGGGTCTTTGGGGTCACTTGGATGTACCTTACCACCTTCAAAGTTCCCCTAACTTTCACCATAATCAGAAAGTAGTGACCATTCTTCACCTACTGCTTGCACCCAGGACACTGGGTTCAAGGCAATTCTGTTTAGGTAGCAATGAAACACTGCCCCACTACGAGCACACAACAGGGCTATCTAAAACTTATCGACACACTGACATTTTTCTGAACTAGGTGTTGCCCAATTCAGGCAAACTCAGAACTATGGGACACAAACAACGGCCAGACTTTCAGTGCTACCTCCTCAGTAAGAGATACAGAACATGGAAGAAGTTCAAGCAGAGCAAAAGGAAAAGTTCAGACTGTACTTCCACTTTAAATACTAGAAAAGTTCTGAATAAGAGAAATGTGAATTCCACAGAGCCCACAGGTTTATTTATGTTATAAGTAGGTATTTACAGCCTGCGAACAGCAGTTTTTTAAGCTCCTGTTAATCTTCAGCTCTAGGCATGCTTCATGTTTCACAGCCACTCAGAGCTTAGGTATGAGGCATGCAGAAGTGCTTCAGGCCATGCAAGAACTCTGTACAGGACAGGATGGCACAAGCAGGCTCTGCACTGCACTGGAAACTGAGGGGTGGAGCTTGCCATGAGTGAATCAAGAGAAGAGAGCATGAAGCACTGCTGACAGTCAACCAAGCAGATGCAAACCTATCTTCATAAAAGATGCTAGAAAGACAACATGCTTTGCATCACGGGAGACGTGCTGTTAAGGGGATGAAGAACGTGCAGCTGGAATCAGGAAGGAGGATAAAACTGAAAAGTAAGATTAAAAATAATTCTTGACGTAAAGTGAGATTTATCCACATTAGTTCCATGTCACACGTCTAATTCACATACTTGGCTAATATCTGACTTGCCAATCAAATCTGGATATGTGCACACACAGATTAAAGACAGACAAGTATGTTTCCTGCTCTTATTTTTTTTCCCTGATGATTCGCAATCCTATGAACTTATCTAATTTTGCAATAAAAATCTGAGCAGTAGTTCTCTCAGTGCCAACTTGCCTATAGAGCGCTGCAGCTCTGCACTGCTGGGGATGGCTTACTTTTGCTTCTGCATGCCAACAGACAAGCATTTGCATTTCAATTATTGATATTCCAAATCAGCAGAATACCTTAAAATTCTCCACAAAACACATGTACAGACAGGTTCCTCTGTTGTTTTTCAACGTTAACTTAATCAAGGTCCCACAAAAGTGACAACAGATGTCTTCCAAAATGTACTGGGCTTCAGTTGCGTTTTCAAATCAGAAAAGGACAGAGTGGGTGAAGGGTTTCAACACTTCTCCATTACCGTGCTAATTATGAAAATGTGATGTTTACAGCTTCACTAGGAACTGGTGCCTATTGAAAAACCAGTCTGCACAAGGAATCTCCAACAACTCCTCTCCCTCCCCAACCAGGCCATTTATGATTATTGGTAATGAACATTTTTCCTCCTCCTCTTACTCTGGCTTGGAATAATTCTGAGTATACAGTTGTTAATCTTTACTTTTTACTCCACGTGGTACATAGAAAATATGAGCCAATCAACATAAGGATTCTTAAAAAAAATAATAATTAAGAAAACCAGCACCCAAAATTACTTCTTCCCCAATATGAATGAACAGTGATCCAAATCTTCAACTCATTTTCATTTTTCTTCCACAGTTTCACTATGGTTTTCTGTCAAATTTATAATTAAAAAAAAATAATCATAGCACTGAAAATTTAGCTAATTGAAGTGCTGGTCTAATTAAAACAGTCTTCAGAAATGCTACAACTTTCAGTAATAATTAGATCACAGAGCAGCAGAGGTTAATACTTGCAGAGGAAATGTCTTACTTGATCACAGCAGTGATCACATAGCTCCGAAACCCACATCTTACAGTGACTAGGATCATATGCTCCAGAGGATTATGAAAGAAATCTTGTGGTAGACAGTAATGGGATAATTTGACTGCAGGGGAAATGTAATACTTGTCAGATGTACCCTGATATATGAAGACATATCAATTTTGAGAAAATACATATTATTCCTACTAACTTAACTGCATTTTCTCATTAGAGAGGCCCAAAAGTCATCTTGGTTTTTGAACAAAGATCTTATACTCAATTATGTAACTGGCAGGGAGTACTATGAGTTAATTATGTAACGTATATGAATACGGCCTTCTATTGGATTAATGCTGCTGCACTAAATTGATAATGCATACTAGGGCCTACATTGCAGTCTCATAATAAGGTGGTGATGATTAGCTCTTTGATCTTCTTGTCTGAGACTGCGGAAAAAGAACATGGTCGATAGAGCAGACAGGAAAGGAGACAACAGATGTAGGCCTGTAGACCTGAGTTTCATATAAACATCGCAGGCACATGAACTAAACAATCAACAATCTTTACACATCTTAGTCTGATTGGAACGATGGTAATTTTTGCCAAGAAAAGTAGAAGATACTGAAAATGCCCCCAGTGTGAGAAAGATTGTAAAGGAACATTAAGAAAGATGATTACCATAGAAAGAAGACAAAGAAATCAGCTACAGAATCAGCTACCCTCTCTCCAGTTGTGCCTTTCCCAATTTTCAGAGTATCCTCTAGATCACCCCAGAATGCTATGAACCAAGCAAGGGATAACTCTCAGGGCCAAGAAAACAGCCCCTGAGATCAAAGCAAAAGATTGCTACCTATTTTAAAAAATCTTTACACAATGTAGACTTCATATACCTTCTGCCCCACAAAGAATTTGTGGGAAAGTGATTCAACCAGCCAACCAGCCAACTCAAGTCATCTATTTCACTTTTCTTCACTAACCTCAGACTTGCTACCACATCTTTTACAGGCTAAGATACTTGGAGGGGTCCTCAGATGTATTTTGGCAGCAAATAAAAAAAAAAAGAAGACATCTCTCTAATAGCAGGAGAACAGCCAGGAAGTCAGACAAAATGACTACTCTTGGTAAGAAAGCTCAAATTGCTGCCTTAATGGGCTCCCATGTATTTTAGATACCTAATTTACCCTTCTGCCAGTCACTCATCGAACCATGCATAGAACCTACCTTGTAAACTCCTCATGAAGGTTGTTCGGTTCTGATGAATAGTATTTAATTCGAAAATGCAACGTGTACGGAGGTCCAACTGTATATGCAGAGATTTTAAAAGGAGAAAAAAAAACAAAAGTTTACGCTACTGAAGTTTTGCTAAAGCTGAACAACCACCACCACCCCACAACCAAAGAAACCCAAAATGAAGTATGCTTTTAAATTCTTCAGAAAAGAGAACCAAGTATTTAATGTGATAAAATTTTACAAGACATGCAATGCTAATTACAGAAATGTAGATGCCTACCACACCTTAAGATACCTTAATCATTACTTAATAAAAAAAAAAAAAAAAACCAATACATTTGGGAAACACATTTTTGTTCAGTGTTAAATTTCATATACACTTCTGAGGGGTGGGGGAAATTGGAGGGAATGACAGGGAGAGAGCCAAGCTTCTTGCTACAAGGTACAAACAATTAAAAAAAAAATCCAATAGATCCGCTTTCATTAAATGGATACAATTGAAGGAGAAAAATTAATTGAAATGAGGTGTAAAGTGCTGAAAATGATTCTGAAACACACACAGCCTTAAGAAACACAGAAAGCTAGGAAATTACATGAAGTGAAGATACAAGCATCATCATTTCCTATGCCAGAAGGCAGACACTAGGTCTGATTTTCTGTGTAGACGTAAATAATAAAATGTTACCCTACTAATATGAGACTACCCAATGCATTCTTATCTGCCTAAACCTCATCCGGTAGGACCACAGTCTGCAATTATCTTAAGTGCTGGAAAAATGACTATTTTTCACCTAGTTTTGTAGTAGCACTATATCAACATGGCATATATGTGCCGACTAATGATTTACTTTTGTAAAAGACTTGATGCAAAAACTCTGATTATTAAAGCTTTGATTTTGTCTCCAAGGATAGTTCCAAGAAGACACAGGTTACAGTACGCCAGGCTGACATTTGGGCACCACTGGTAGATCAGCATCAGCAGGATAATGACTCTTACCTGCCCACTGTCAGGGGGCAAAAAAGAGCACTAAGTAACATCTGTCCCGAAAGTGGAACTCTTCCCAAAGCACCCACTGAATGAAAGGTAATGAAATGTATTCTGTTGCGAGACACATCTTTACAACACTCCTCAAGTTGCTTTACTCTTCAGGGGTTCCTCAGACCAGGGTTTAGACAATCTGCTTTAAATACAGGGACTTTCAAGATTATGCACAGACAAAACTGCACCTTAACTGCTTGGAGGTGTTACAAAATTGTAGATTCTCTACATTTAAAGAAAGATCAGGAAAAGTACAAAGAAATTGCAGGAAGTGCACCTGGAAATCACTTTGCCACTTAAGGTAAAGCTGTTCACAATGCTATGAACAGCAAGAGAAGGCCAACCAACAAAAAATTACCCATAACAAGTATCTTTACAATATATTCTAGCAGACTGACGCCCCAGTGTGGAGTGAAAGCAAACTGTCTTTTAAAGGCCTTTGAAGAAAAGCTTCATGAGTTTCAGAAATGTTCTGCTTATTTTGATGCTTGTTAGAGAGAAAGGTAAAGCATCACTGAAGCAATCAAGACTGTTTACCTGTTCACAAAACCCACAACCTCCTTGAAAAACACCATATTTTAATTTCACGGAAGCAATATTATCAGTTGGCCTATGGCTGTCGTCTACAAGAGTTATTAACAAAACAGGTTAGTACTGCCCTGTACTGCCAAGCCTGCAACCGAATTGCTAGAGCTGCAGGAACAACTTGCCCACCTTAGCCACAGAAAACTCAATGAGGAAACCCAAACTCAACCCTTCCACTCAAAACTCCCTTTGAAAAAAAGCCATGTATTTCTGCTAGTTTTAATAAAATGTACAAAAAGATGGTGAAATCTATAGAATAAAATATTTTCCATTTACTCCTTGGAAGGGAAAAAAAAATAAATAAATCACAAAGCCTGTTTTGGATCACAAGCAGTGACAGATACTGAGATCTGTGTCCAGGCAACCTGCTTTCACAGAGCAGACTGAAATTACCTGGCAACCTACTCTGCCTCAAAGAAACAGGACATATTTAACGAGGGTACAGAAGACTGATCTATTCCTTATACGTGAACTTGCATTTTGATATCTGTGCCAGCCAATTAACCATTAAATTAAATCTATTTTCTAAGAAATATTCAATCTGTTAAAGGTCATATTTACACAACTGTGTTAAAATACTCCAAACTCTTAAGGAAATACGCAGAGACATGGTACTTACTTTTTATCTGTTTCTTAATGAATTTAGAATGGTCCAACCAATGCTAGAAAAAGAAAAAAAAATCCAGATTTAAAAGCAGCTCCATGTCAAGATTTTGTTATCACATTAAATCTCATTAAAGCAAAATATCTTAAAATGTAAAATTGCTGTGCTTATTTGCTCAGCTTTTCCCATTTGCCACAGTTTATCTGCACATTTACCAGTCACCAAGCACCTTTTTCCAAGAAAGAAAGCCTGCTATAGGCATCAGTACTGCCAGGGAAGTTTCACTCTTTCAAAGGAGAAAATTTAAAATCCCAAATCTCAAGACAGCAGTATGCAAAGAAAACACACTTCCATCTTCAGGTTCAAATATCACATGGAGTGTCCCCAGGCCAAAATCCTGGCTTTCATTCTTCTTTCAACTCCTTCATCTCATGGAAACCCTCCAGATCCTGTACTGTTTGGCCTTCCACGGCTCCATGGTCAAGTTTTTCGAGACAAGGATGAACGCCCAACTTAAACTCACTAAAGCACTTCAGAAAAAACGATGTACGTATCATTCAAATGCTCTTGAACAGATACAACTAAGATGACAAAAAAGTATGCTTTGCAGAAAAGTTCATGCACTCTTATCAGCATGAGCTGCACCTCCAACAAGTAGCCACAAAGTATAAATTTAGTTTAAATCTTTGTCTGTGGCTGCACAAAGTCCTAAAGCTACAGTTTGAGCTGAAGCAATACCACCTACATTCTCCTACCATAAGGTAATAAAAGAGTATCCAGACTGATGTGAAGTACTCTTTTTCTATATGTAAGTATTTATTTCAAAATAATAGACACCAATGAAGAAAATTTTGGCAGAAAAAAAAAAAAAGCAAAAACAAA
Organism: Lagopus muta; assembly: GCF_023343835.1. Lineage (NCBI taxonomy): Eukaryota > Metazoa > Chordata > Aves > Galliformes > Phasianidae > Lagopus > Lagopus muta. Next base: position 63,928,335 of record NC_064435.1, on the reverse strand, counting down.
ACCACCTTCCTTTCTCCCTATAAAAGCACTTGCACTTTCAGGGGAAAGGAGAATCTGAGCAACTACTTATTGTCTCATTGTACCACTCTCCTACAGCTAAATACCTACCTATTTATTAGATAATCTAAACAATAAATGAAGAGAGCTAGAGGGAAGAAGTGGACGGACTCTTTAGCAGGGTCTGTGGTGACAGAACAAGCAGAGACAGCTTCAAACTCAGAGGGTACATTTAGGTTGGATGTAAGGAAAAGTCTTTTACAATGAGGGTGGTGAGGCACTGGCACAGTTTGCCAGAGATGTGGTTGATGCCCCATCCCTGGAGACTTTCAATGTGAGGCTGGATCAGGTCCTGGGCTACCTCATCTAGCTGTGATGTCCCCATTCATTGCAGGATCAGATGACTTTTAAAGGTCCCTTCCATCTCTAAGGATTTTATGATTCTGTGATGACAGTGTTGGTATGTATTTATTATGTCCTAAAGCCAAGGCAAAAATTCATTTAGCAAAGTGGATGAGTATAGCTCAAAAGTTTGCCAGTTTATGACCTCTAAGTTAAATAAATGTTAAGAAAAAAAAAAAAAGAGAGAGAGAGAGAAATAGAAATGGAACAATTATTCTAAAGATGCTTTTATTTACATGAGACCTGCTAAACCTCCGTAAGTGAAGCTGCCAAAGAAAATTGAAAGTCCTTGCAGTCTGAGAAATGACTAGATATTCTGTAGGGTTGCAAGGAATTTATTTTGTCTCTACTTTACTCTCTTATGAAGAATTACACCAGAAACTACAGCAGTTCACATAAGTTTCATGAAATTTCAGATTTCTGATAAGGAAAAATGATCAATGTTAAAAAAAAAAAAAAAAGTAAAATTGTAGAAGTCTTTCACACCTCCAGGGTAAATTCTTATGTTTCAAATACCTAACTGCAGAATTGTCTCACCACACTATTCTTCTTGGCTACAGATGAATTAGTCACAAAGCTAGTATATCCCGATTCCATTAGAAAAAAGCCTTATCTTCAACATTAACAAAACAAATACAAAAAAACATCTATCCTACAGACAAAAATCCTCTGGTGCCTCTTCATAATTTCCAATGAAATATCAGTTAATATGACAGTCCCAATCTTGGAATGTGGTGCTCTAAGTATACTAAAACTCAAATGACAACACCTTCTGAATCATAAATGTAAATACTTTAAAGGCTGAAAAATAACTAACAAGACTTCAGAAATTACTCATTCACACCCTTAAACAAGATGTAACTTAGCTAGGAGGCTATTCTCCATACCCAAGCAGCCAGACAACTTATCCAGGAGACAAAACACAACACACATTAAGCTGATCTCCCGAAGAAAGACTTATCCCCATCCCAAATGGCACACCATTGTGAAAGGGCCACCACACAGGTCTCAAAGTGAAAATATAGTGGTTGGACATGGACTGGTAGTACTTGTGGCCTAGAGTTCTTAGACCCAGCAGCACTCATGCAGATTTGTGAACTAATGCCAATTTAAGTCAAATATTTTGTGCTACTTCTGTCAAAACCAGACCAAATTCCAACGTTTCAGATACAGAGAATTTCTACACACTGGAAATCATGCTAGCTTTACAAGTGTCCTGTAAGATCAAGTAAGATCCTATTACTCCCTTTCACATAAACTGGCCAGATAGTTGTAAGCAGAACACAGTATGCGTGTTGAGAAAACCAAGTATTGTCCTGTGAGGCTACAAACAGTACAGTTGAGAGTTCTGGTCTTGAATACCTTCCAAGGTTTAGCAAGTGTTCTCAGAAACACTTCTTAATGAACCAGAAGAAAACCTCCAAACACTCAGTTGAAGATTGCGTGGCATTCTAGCTACAGCCAAAAAAGTTTGAACTTGATTACCTGCTGCTTGTTGACTTCTGAACCTGGAAGTGAAAAGGGTCAAGTAGGAAGTGAATGAAAATGGAGGGAACTTCTGTTCTCTCAGAACCTAATGACTATGCCTCTACCTAAGCAACTGCTCTGGCTAAAGAACTGCACATTATTTCAGGATGCAAACCCAAAGAGTCATAACTTTGGATGTCACAGTGTACACTTCAACAGTACAATGATACATATCCAGACTAAACTCAAAAGCATCAGTGCAGAACAAGGAAAAGGAAAAAGTTTAGTAGGTTTAAGACTGTTTTACAACAGAAAGATAGCTTCTAAACTACTCTGCCCACAGTAAAGGAAAACAGCCACAAAAACAAAAGCCTGTCAGGCTGCAGGCAAACAAGATTCTGTGACTCTTCATTTTGATGGGTAAACTAGAACTTCAATTGCTGGATTAGCCTCCTTTTATTCCTAGTTAATCTCAGTATAATTCTTTTTGTTTGTTTGTTTTTCCTATTGTCAAATGAATAATGTTTCCTGTTGCATTAATTAATGTAAAACAGCAGTCATTGGTGGGGATTAACAGGTTGAATTTTTAAGAAAGCATTTGAAATTTGTGTAGGGCAACCACAGAAATGAAAGATAAATACCATCCGGTTTCACATTAAAACAAAACAAAAATTTTAAAAACCCTGTTTAAAACAAACAAACAAAACACTGTCTATTAAAAAAGTGGAAGCACGGACTTAGCACGTTATCCTGTTAATCACACACTTCATCTAACTGAAGATGAAAAATACCTTCACACTTCTTCAGTGGTAGCAATCAATATTGTTTCTCAAAATCTGGTTGTCATACAGGAAGGCAAAGATGTATTTGTGTCAAGATATAGCAGATAATCTGTGGTTACTGAAGCAGTCTGTATGAGGACCACAATGACTGCTAAACGGTGACTAGAAGGGGGGATACCACAAGTTGACACAAACCCATCACACACCTGTGCTTTCCAAATTCCACTGGCTCCCCACTTGCTTCATAAAAGAATGAAAAGTCCTGGTCTTGATCTATACAGCCCTCAAAGGTGACCTGTAAAGGAAAAAAATTGGGTTTGACCCTTTTTTTTTTTTTTTTTGGCTAGCTTGCTTTGCTAGATTAAAATGCATGAAGAACATCTTAAATAGACTGCTTTTCCTTATTTATATACTTAACTTTCAGAAGCAGAAAGCTCATTCTCATTGGAAGTCTTATTTGCTGTGTAAAAGTATTGCTTAAATGCTTTCTCAAGCAATTATTGAAGGAATAGCAGTGGAGAAGAATCCAAAGCAGTGTTAAATGCTCAACTTCAGAAAAGAAGGCATTCTATATAAAAGCTGGCAACTTTTAAATTAGAATTTAATTACCCTTCCCACATCTTTCTGCCATCTGATTTCCAAGGCCCCTAAAATCTATTTATCTGCCATTAGCCATGTGGCTTTCTAAAGCAGAGCAGGTAAAATCCTAACATACAGGAGGAAGGAATCATCCGCCTCCCTAAAACAACAAAAAACGGGGGGAAAAAAAAAAGGGGAAAAAAAAAAAGTCCAATGAAAATCCTACCCAATTAACCACAGTTTTGGGCTTTGTCTATACATCATTAGCATAAAAAGTAACAGAAGAGAATTAACTGTTTTTTCTTCTCAAGGTCACCTTTTAAATATTGTAGTAGTGACAGAAACGGACCAGAACTGAAGTTGCACAGAGAACCAGGGACTACTCAAGCACGTTAGTTAGAAATATTGCCTGCTCCCAAGAGTTTCAAGCTCTTTCTTTTCAATGAAAAGATTGTTCTTTATAAATCCATATGAACTTCTCTGACCCATCCTAGAAAGTTATGTTGAAATTGAAAATGTAGACAGAGCAAAACAGTTTTCAAATAAATTGCAGAAGTACAACTTTTTGAACTTTTTGAATACAAGATTTAATGAACAGTATGGTCAACAAAGCTTAATATATTTACTAGTAATTGACGTGATGTGGCTGAATGCACCTCAATAGGGCTATTGATGAATCCAAATCACAGAGCTGCTAAGCAGGCAGTGTACACTTTTACAGTCAGGGACCTCAAGCAGCTAAAGAAATTATTTTAATGAGGATTCTATGAGATCAAAACAGATAATTACAACAGCAAGTGCCCACAGTGGGTGCGCATGCAACATTGGGATTGACTGAGGAACAGCTCTGTAGAAAAAGCCCTGTGGCTGTAAGAGGAAAAGCAACAAATGGTGGTGCATGATATAGAAGAGAAGGCCCCGAAAGAGAAGCCTGAAGCTGCTAATGATTCTTCCAACCAGACAGGAGAGCTTTTCCTGCAAATGAGGAGCTGAGACACCGGAAAAGTGGTGTGATTCATTCTTGAATTTAAAGAAGAGATCAAGGGGCAGCTCATACTGATCTTTCTCTAACACCCCACGTTTCCAGGCTGCAAGGACTCCAGTTGCCTCCCAACAGACTCTCTGTATAGCCAGCAACACAGCCTAGGAGAGGCTGGGTCTTCTCCTTTTCTCCCTGGGGGCTCAGGATACAAGACATGGCACTTGCATACTCCTAGGGCAGGGGTAGGTGTTGGGGACAGTAAGGAAAGGCTCACACAGCACTTAACCATAATCAGTGCCTTTACTGACAACTGGGAAACTTTGTGCAGGCCGGCCATGCCTTCCTTTCTCTCCTGTGAGACATGTGGAAGCTTTGTCCCCCCTCAGCTCCTGTTGAGTACAGGCAGCTATACCACTTGATGAGGAGCCATGACAGTGGAGGGGGAAGAGAGGGGAGGTGGTGGGCAGTGGTGGATTGCTCTGAACCTCTACAAATATTTTTCCTACTATCTTGAGGCACAGGAACCCCAAATATGGGATGAGGAGGGAGATGGAAAAAAAGGGTAGAAAAAGAGGTGGAGGGCAGTCCTTGTGCTCAGTAGACAGCCTTTTTCTTTAGCAAGTCAAACAGCACAGAGGATCCATCCTAAGTAAAGGGCCCTCAACCTTTCAGACAACGTTCCTCTTCCACAAAGGGCATCATCTTCCAAGCCATTCAACACTGCATTCATCATCACAGTGGCCATCACAGAGGTTTCCTATGCCAGAGTAGTTACCCAGCCTTTGTTCTGGGCCCTAAAAAACACCCCTGTGTCTGGCCCACCCCTCACTGAGCTTCCAGACCTCTGGCAATCACCAGCCATGGTTGGAACGAAGAAGACCTGGAGCAACTGCTGCACACCTGTATATGCAAAAAGAGAACTGGTTCTCAGAACCACTGAGGCAGAAGGGGCCTGCAAAGTAGTAGAAGAGTGCCTGTACAATGGCCTGCATAGTGCCCACTGTTGTGGAACACATGGAGGTGGATCCATCTCATGATGAAGAACCAATGGAAGTGGATCCACCTTTAGCCCAGTTGATCCAGAACAACACCATCTTGCAAGGGCTCCCCGTAGTGCAGTCACAGCAACATCAAAGGTCCAGGTGCCCAGCACCATGCCACCTACACAGCCTCCACAAATCAGCAAATTAGCTGAGAGGCCATCCATTGACATCCAGCATGTTTGTCTGCAGGAGAGCCTCCTCTCCCATCTCTGGCCCCTCTGGAGATGTCTTCTCTTTTCTACATTTATTCCCAAGAAATCTGGCAAAGGTAGACTTGGCTTCCTTTTGGCTGCTGCACTGTGGTGACAAGAGGCTCCCTCAGTGGGCCAGCATAGGCCTTGGGTTCTGGATGTGAGGGTCTCTCAGACTGAAGAAGAATACATTGCAGGTGCTGGCAGATGAAGATAGACCCTCCATGATGGTGCACAAGGAACAACAGCAGATTAGTCAAAGAAGTAGAAGAGTGCTGCTGCTTTGGAGACGCAGAAGACTTCAGGTCTGCCAGGAAGTGCTGGAGATCAGCGTTAAGGTCCATTCAGATGCTTCATTAGGAGATCTTTCCAAGACAGGACAATGAATAGCAATAATAATAAATGCAGATCAGTAAAAGCTTTCCTTTCTTATTTGGCACTTTTGTAACTATATCTGGACTCCTCCATCCCCTTGTCTCCCCAGTACAGGAAAGATCCTGATCTATGTAGTGTTGACCCCACATTCAAGATAGTGTACATAGCATCCAATGGTGGACAGGAGGGTTTGCATTAAGGAAAGAAGGCTACAGCTGTCTACTGGGAAGGTGTAGAAGAGGGGAAGCCTGAGTCTTCTTGGGGATGTTCGTTGGCAGAAGGACAAGCAGCACCATGCCCACATTTGCAGATGAATACATTAAAGCTAATTAAAGGAAAAGGTTATCCGTAACAAGAGTGATTTTACAGAAGAGTTGTCCAGAGAGGCTGTGGAATCTCTGTCTTCAGAGGCATCTGAAACATGGCTAGATGTTCCCACTGCCACCTTTTCCTTCATGTGATCTTCTGGCAGATGTTGTTCCTCAATTTCCCATATAATGAAGAGAGTGTTATATCAGCTGGTTTGCTTTTGGATCCTCTTTATTTGCCTGTGCTGGATATGTTCCAAATGCTTGCCTTTTTCAAGTGCTCAGGATTGTTCACTGAGCATCATGACTGCTCCAAGATGACAGACAGCAGCCCTTACGATGAATTCTACCAAATCCCTTGGCACCCTTCAATATACCCCTTTTTCATTGCTTGAACTTGCACATGCCTGGTTGACTTATGTGCTCCATAACTGCATCTTCTGCTCCTACAGGCAATGCTTCATACCACACACTGCTAGTAAGCTTGACAGTGAGAGACTTGAGAGAACACCTCAGAGCTGGAAACGGAGAGAGAGCACTGTTCTGTAGTTAATAGGCCTAGTTTCCTCTTCCTAATATCCTTTGCCACCTGATGTGTGCTGTTTCAGTACAAATATGGTCTTTGTTCCTACAACAAAAGAAATCTAGGAGTGGAAGAAGAGTTATTTATATCTCATTGTACTACAATTCCCAATTTCACTGAATACAGCTGAAGTACAAAAAAAAAAAAATCTATAAGAGTTATTTTGCCATGAGATCTCCTATTGGTATGGGAAAATAGTTTAAGATTTTTCTAGTTTAATGAGTACTGAAATTGCCCTTACTTATCCCTCCTCCTAACATTCCCAGTTTGTTTGGTAAACTTGTGAACTGGCAGGGGAATTATTTCTCTGACAGAGGTTTTTCTTTGTTTTTGTTTTAAACTTATATACTTGCAAGGTTCAATAAATGGTAAAGGCACACGAGACTTTTCTGTACTATTATGTTCTCTATGGAAAAATCTTGAATTAATTGAGTTAAAGGAATTAGTCATGGTCTAATAAGTGTAGATTATGATACCAGATGAAAACAATCTGCCATGTTTCTGGACCATGAATACCACAGAGGCAACTTTCCTCTGAATTAAAAAACAAAAATGGTGCAACAGCTGCTGTTAGTAATAATGTTACAGAGGTAAGATAAGCTAAGAAAATATTTAAGTACAAGCTATGTTTGGAAGGAAAAGGGTTTTTACTCCTGTGTTCTAAGAAAAATTCTTGCAGATGGCCAGAAAATTTTCTGTCTCTCCCAATGCAAGCTCCTAAAAATGTTACCACAGAGGGGATGACACTTGTATAGTTAATTCAAACTTGCTGCCAGTAGTGTTACTTTTTTCTCCACTTAGTTCACTTCTGTGAAGTCCTTAGAAATAGTCCATAGTACCTCAGTAATCTGCAATACCAGTCTAAAAAAGTGCTCTACTATATCACCGTCAGAAAAACTCACAAATCTAATGATTATGTTTATCTCAAAGGCAATACAGATGTCTACATTTCATGCCTGGCTAGAGCAGAAAAAATGTGATGCGATTACTTCCTGTTCCAGGAGTCTTGTTTTCTAAGCACAGCATGTTGAGACTCAGATGCAGAGCAAATATTTTCTCAGGGCTTTTCTAAAGTCAGAAGAAGGCATTTTCCTGGTCACTGAACTATAGGATGAGAACAAGTTTAAGTGTTGAAGGTGACTGTGGTTGTGCAAAACATTTTTCTTCTTTTCAGAACATGTTGGTAACTTTCAGTTCAAATGAACTGCCAAATCAGTTAGATTAACAGCTACAGACTAACTTGTAATCCTTTAATAAAGAAAAGGCTGCCATAGAGACCCTGCACATGCCATTTCAAAACACATTTAGGGTCACACTGTGTATGGATTACCTGAAGAGACATATTTTATGTACTGAAACTCAACACAAATAATCTCACATGAATTTCAAAACCTGCCACAGTAATATTTTAATTATCACAATGAATAGTGAGGCTGAAAGAACTGAAAAAGAAAAATCCCAAGCACAATATTATTTTTGGAATGTTGGAATTCAATATAACCAAGCAGTGGCATTCATAAAAACTTAGTGTATCCTAGTCTGAGTCTGTACAGAGCCATCTCAGAAGTATCTTGATACATGACATGGTTTATCTGCAATCCAGATAAACTAACACGTGAATAATGGAGAGTCACAGGAGCACCCTCCAAGACCATTATCCTATCCTAATTCATACATATATGATAATCAATCTGCTTTAGCCCAAGCAAGATTTGGCTTTGCAGACTTGAAGTAACAGAAGCAGAACATAAGTGAATGTCAAGATTGATAATCGCTATCACACAAAACAACTGCATGTGCAAGATTTTTCTTTTTGATGGTGAAATTTTCTGTGCCAGAAATAAAAAAAGAACCCCAAAGTTATATAAATACATTGTCCAGTGGAGCATGGTTTTCATTAGAGTTATTATAAAAATGAAGAAAGCTAATGCCACTCAAAATCAATTTCAGCAATAAAAACAAAATTGCCTTCAATTCTGAAGCCTGTCCCCAAACACTTCTTGCACCCTACAAAAATAAACTGAAACAATTTGCAACAAACGGACAACAAACCTGACTAAATCTGTGAGAAAAAACAAAGGAAACCACTTCAACTTCTGTTGCAGTCATACAAACAGCAAAATCTATTCAGTCCTCGACGGAACATTTGACTTCTATACACCTAATGAGAGGTAGAGAAGCATCACTAATAGGCAGTCATGACCACCTGCCTCTCCTGCATGGCTGCTTCTCAAGTCTATACTAGGAAATGGTCTCCAGCCCTTCTGAAATAGCGAAGGCTGCTGGAAAACTAAACATTGGAATTCTTAATGTTTCAGAGTCTGTCATAAAATGTTCACGGACTGCAGTACAGGCTTGGACAGCTGCAGCTAGTAGTAGTTATTCTTTAGATGTTAAGCATTTCTGTGAAGTCAGCCAAGCTGCCTTTGAACAGTTACTGAGCTGGCATTCATATCACCATCACTATTAGTTGTCAGTGCACTGAGTATACGTGATATTGTTACCTGCACAGCTCTTGACACGCTCCAGCTGTGCTCTGTATTTGTTGCTCTGGGCTACAATCCATACACACACAGCTTGCAACAACCACAATCCCAAAGAGTTTATAATCCAGAGAAATAAGAGATTCAGGGAGGGGAAGCAGAGTCACAGATTAATTTGATGGTTTATTTAAGGGCACTTACTTAAGGGGAAATGAGATGTTTCTGCCAGAAGCAGAAAAGGAAATCTTTTGCGTTACTAAAGTATTTACCAGTCCCTTTCTCTCAATATCAATGTATCAAATGGTAAGGCTTTTCCCTATTTTCTTTTCCTGCTTAGCAAGCACTCATAGTTACAGTATTACTCAGTGCATAGCGAAAAAGACTCCCAGATAACACAATATGAGGTTAATTGACTAGTTTGAGTCGTTCTTTTTTCCACATCCCTCACACAATTAAGAAAAATAATAGTAGTACTATCAAAAGCAAGCAGCTGGATAAAAACCTCCTGATTTGAATGACAATAAACCCTTAAAAGAAAATTCTGATATAGCAGGGCTCTGAGCCAATAGATACTGAAACATCCATGAATCTAGTTTTTAGTGTATGGAAAAAAGCTTTAGGATATTATTTTTTGTTGTCCTGATTACTTTACACGGCAGTGTTGGAAAACTATGTGGTAAAGCATATATGATCCCAACCTTTACAGAAACCGGGACAAGGGCACCTTCCATACAGATGAAGATTTCAATGTCCTGTCAGTGAGATTCCAATATATTGTTGATGGTTGTAGTGAATGATGGATGTTAAGGGCTACGTAGTTCTTGCTGTTTCACATTCCTTCTATTTTCTTACTTGGAATACTGCTTTCACAAAAACCACTCTTCTCCATTTTCTCCCACCACTATCTTCTCAGTTTTCATTGTAAATAAATCAAAACCCTATTCAGGAACTAGTCAATATTAAGAAGTCAGACAAAAATGCAGCTTATCAGGACAACTCACTACAGGAGTCCTGCCTCATCTCTGTAGGAAACTCTGGCCCCTATCATAGCCACCAGCACCTGCTAGGCTGACCTTGCACAAAAGTCATGTTGTCCACTTCAAAAATCCAGCACTTCCCAATGTGCCCAATACATTCACTGCATGCGCACATACATCCAACATGGCACAGCTGTCTGCAGAGTGCAACATATGAAAGACAGGGAGCTGCTGGAGAGGGTCCAGAGGAGGGCCATGAAGATGATCAGGGGACTGGAGCACCTCCCCTACAAAGACAGGCTGAGGGAGCTGGGCTTGTTCAGCCTGGAGAAAAGAAGGCTGCGGGGTGACCTCATGGCAGCCTTTCAGTACCTAAAGGGTTGTGGATGTCCCAGCCCTGGAGGTGTTCAAGGCCATATTGGATGGGGCCCTGGGCAGCCTGGTTTAGTATTAAATGTGGAAGTTGGTGGCCCTGCATGTGGCAAGGGGGTTGGAGATTCATGATCCTTGAGGTCCCTTCCAACTCTGGCCATTCTGTGATTCTGTGGTATGTATCCAGCTGTGAAAGGCTATTTCACAAGGCCCTTCTTTAAGCTAGGGATAAGGAGCCTTTGTGACATTAGAGATAACATAAAGGAGTTAGATGTTCACTGAGACTTTTCTATTTTTATTAAAAGAGTATTAATGCTTTTGTTTCCATGCATTCCCAGCTAATGTTTCACACCTGAAAGATTGCAGCAGCTCATTTGGAAATAAACAAAAAGCAAGTATACATCAATTTTTTTCCTTCTCAACAACTCTATAAACATTCTCATGAACAATCATGAAGTAAACAAAAAGAAATTTCAACCTATTCAACGATGGCAATCTTTTTGTTTGGAATTCATGTAAAACAAAGGAGACTGGGATGGCATTCCTTTTGCTATCACAGGACAGACAACTAGGACAAAGAATGCCACCACAGAAGGAGAGATCTGTATTCTGATAGAATATATTGCAGCTCACAAAAAGCAGCAAACCACAGGTTTTTATGATAATCTGGAATAAGAGATAAAGAACGAACAAAAATGAGTAATCATTAGCTACCAACAATTTCAAATAAATGTCAGGAACCCCAAATAACCATGGAATGCTTCACACAGAACAGCTCCTCCCCCCCAACCCACTCCCACCCCCCCAGAAAGCAAACAAACTAAAAGCACAAACACTGCTTCCTCATGGCAACTCAACTCATGGAGCGTAGTCTCACAAGATTTGACAATTGCAATCTCCAGCCTTGACAAACACTTTCAAGTCTTCCTGCTTTGCTGTAACACACACGTCCCACACGTGTAACCAAAAGCCCAAACTTTCAATTACCACTAAAACATTTCAGAGACCTCCTACATTTGACTGAGAATCATCCCGAGCACTGCTTCCCTGTGTAAGTTGTTGTTACAATTAGTTGAACAAGAAAGATAGGGAGAGCCTAGTGATAATCGTTTCTTTGACTCCTGTCTCCTTTTCTTCACTTTTCCTTTCTCTTCTTGCCCTTCCACAAACAGGAGCAACCGAAAAGCATACAGTGAGGTGGGACTGAAAACTGACTGATTGGCCAGTCGTGGAGGGTGGTGACCAACGATCTCACTTAAAAATAAGGATTTTCCATTATGTGAAGTTCTTCCACACACTATCAAAACAACACTTGTCTTCCCCTAGTATTTCTGCTTCTGGATGAAGTACCAGATAAATGAAATGCAACAATATGCAAAGTTCTGCTTTAGTATAAACCCATTAAAAGCTCTTTTGATTAAGTGATTCTCTACATCCTTCTATTCATAGATATCTTCAAACAATACATGATACGAGCTAATGCAAATTTCACTGGATAGTCTTTATAAGTATTTCCTGCCTTACTGCTAACATCTTGCTTTTTCCAACATCATGGCATTTTGGTTGTATCAAAGACTTTTATTTTTGTATTAAGAATGAACTGTTCAAACAATAAGCAGATAAGCTCTAATTACGATTTTCTTCTCCAAACCAGTTATCAACTCTGCTTAGTCTGACTCTGGCAAAGTTACTAAGAAACGTACCGCACAGAAAAACTGTTAGCCTTGGAACACAGAAGTAATTGCCACTGCTCCAAGACTATTCTGTATTCTCTTATTTATAATAGCGGCTTAAAGATGTTTGACTTGCAAGAATACGTAATAAAAGGCAAAGGCTTAGAGCCTCAAGGAGTTTATGCGACTTTAATCTCTCAGTCCCGCAATTGCCACTGTGTGGCAGGGCTGGCACTACGCAGAGGCACAGGGAGGCTCTGCATTAATTGCTATGCAAATGAAATGAGCAGGTCGCAAGTTCAAAATAGACCATGAAAGGCATAGAATCTCTTTGCACACAGTGCTAGGGATGATAAAGGGATTCATGGTACAAAGTTTTAAGTTCTACTTTCCGCTCAGCTTCAGCCAGGCAGAACCCCAAAACAAATGAGAACTTCCAGCCTTGCACCTGTGGAGATGAAGTCTGCTTTTAATACCCACCCTGATCCAGCAAACTATAACCCTATATTACTATAACTACCAAAGCTCTCCAAACAGCACTTTTCATGCTCTCCAAAAGCTCTTCATAGCCCCTGTCTCTCTGTAACTGCATATATCCTGATTTACTTTTACACTTTTGCCTCCACCCATACTACTAAGGAAAGGACCAGCATGCAAAGCTAAGGTCTAAGGTCTAAAACACAAGAACATAGACACATTTTGCTCTGAACACCAACGATACAGCTATTTATGAAAACTACATTTGCTCACATTTCTGCTTCATTCTCCTTACCACTCATGATGAAAAATCCTTCCTTTTTGCTAATGTTCATGAACATAAGCACTGCCCTCTTTCTTGCTAGGAAAGGATATTCAGCTTTCCCTTTCTCCTTTCCTTCTTCTGAAACATTACTGAACTACTTGTAACTATTCTCAGCTACGAAATTCCCAATTCAGAGCTTTGACAATCAACCACAATATCATTTCTTTTGCTTATAGTGTGCAGGCACTGCTCTTTTAGCTGCATCCTAATGATCATCATCATAAAATGGTGTATGTTTCATGTAATATACGTTTTGTCATGAACGCATATTAAACTATCAACATATTAACTTGCTTTTTCTTCCAAAAAGCACAGATCCCCTTTCTCAATATCATTATTATTAACAATATTTGGACAGACTTGCTATTTTTTACTTAAAGCCATTGGCTAACACACAGATCACAAAGCTGTTGGTAAAACACTGATCTGATCACATTGACTCTCAAATTAGAGAATAAAGCTAAGAACTGTGAGATGACAACAGTTTCTCACAAGACATCACTATTTCTGCTACGTTATTCAATTATATTGTTCCAACATCACAGAATATGTTTTTATTCTCTTGCACTATGGAAAAAATGTCTATAATGATGATTTAAAAGCACACACTTATTTTCCAGCTGCGTATACTCTTTATTCACAACTCAGGTTGTAGTCATACACAACAACTCCACACGTGAGTAGAGCAAAAAGAAAAAAATTATAGCAATACAGTTTAGCCACAAGGTTTAAGTTCTTTAACCATATCTCTCTGCATGATAAATACTATACTTTCCACTCCCCCCATTCTCCCTTTCCTTCTTTTACCTGTAAATGCTGGAGGTCACTAAATAGGGGAGAGAAGGAAAATTCTTCTCTCTTATTGCAAATGAAACTAAATCTACAGAGCAACATAACCTGTGCCTGGAACACCAAGGATACAAGAAGTGCAAAATCCTTGCTTGCGGGAAATACAACCCATTTTATAATACCATGAGACTACTAAGCACAGCACATTTTCTTTTACCTGCAATTGCTGCATATTCATACTTAGCACAAAGAAGTCATGCACATGTCACAAAATGATGTCTTATTTTGAGAATTTAACTTTATTTGCAGGACCCAAACATGATACCAGTTGTTTCAGTAGTATAGTCCTTACCACCTACACATCTGTCTGTGAAATAGCACTGATAACACGTTTATAACATACAGTGCAAACTTTTGTAGAACATAAAATTTAACTGAAGTTATACTTACTGTAACCTGGGAAGCGTCCATGAACTGTAAGCCAAAGTAATCAGTTTCCACAAGGTCCAAATGATACACAATCTGGTCAAATAACTCCTGTCCCTTTGCATGTTTCTGGAACAGAATAAAAATTAAAAAAAAAAAGTGTTTTTTTTGTTTTGTTTCACTTTTATATCTCTATGTATGGGGGGATATTGCACATGGGCTTTGGTTTTTCATTTTTTGTTTTGTTTTGCTTTTCCAGATCCAAATATGGGGAGTAAAGTTGCACATCAGGAATTAGCATCTCACTAAGTGTTCTAAAGAATTAACATTTTAACATTTCTTTCAATTTTCTTAAAGATTTTCTTCAAGAAATACAAGTGACACGCTCCATCTGCCTCTATTCCAACAGTGTAAGACTTGGTTCTCAAAGAAAACCTTCTAAGTTCACAGTAACTCAAAGCATAGGAGAGAAATGAAACCCTTATGTCCCTGTGAGCGTTCCAAGTCACAGAGCCAACATTTTCAATCTCTAGGATGCCAAATTCCACAGCAAATGCTTGCTTAACACACTGCCTGAGATCTGCCTGTTGTTATCACATATCAACTGCAGTTGTACAGTGTCACACAACACTACTTAAGCCACAAAATACATTCTGGACAGCTTGAATACTTAAAGAGCACCATGAGGAAAATTAGCAGTATTTGGTAAGAATCTTTCAATGAAGTTGCTAATTGTAATCACGCTTACAACCTTCAAGTGGAGCCAAGTAAGTAGGCTCTAATTCTCATTTGGCATGACACTTGGAACACACAGGAATAGAAATTAAGCCAACCCAAATCATAGGCTAAGCACCAGTAGCAAAGTTAGCTGACCTTAAAGCTGGCCTGCAATTTGCCCACGTAGTTGTGCAGAGGTTAAATCGAGAATTTAAGCACCCAGTGTTTCAGCAGGGAGCTTACAGGTGGGCAGGAAGAAGAGAGAAACAAACCAATTTTTCTGCAAACCATTTCATGTTACTGAGGACATCTGACACCACTATAAATCTCAAGCAGACAGAAGCTACAGCTGTAGTTCATACAGGAAAGGTGCAGTATGCAGAAACCAGTTCTCTGCCTGCTATCCTATAACTCTGAGGAATTTATTTTTTTTTTTTTAATTTTGACTTTTAATGCTCTAGTTTATTAGGCATTCCCACTTCACCCAAAATACTAGCAGAATTCACCAACTTCAGCTGAAGGAGAGCTAAATAACTTGCCATTCAATTTGGCTTTCTGTGCAGTATCAGCCTTAATCACGATGTGAACTCCTGTCCAGTCATCCAAACTGTCTAAAAATCTATAACTAATTGCAGAAATAGCATTAGGAGTGGCGTTAAAATAAGCTGCACAAAAATTTAGACAAGTGTTGGACCATCAGATGATACTGCTTTGTTGTTTTAGAGTGGGGGAGCAAGAAATCAAGAACAGACAATCAAACTTCAACAAACTACTAAAAGCAGATGAGAAGATAATATTCTTAAAGCAGTACATCACAAAGAAATCACAAATTTCAGATGTCCAATAATAGCTGTGAACTAAAACAAAAATTTGCTAAAATTGTATCCAGAACATGTTTTCTCGCACATGGTAAATTCGCTATTCGGTCAAAAAAAGCCAAGACAAAGCACAGAAGAATTAAAAACAATTCTGATCCAATGAGGGACAAGAAAACCCTCCAAAGCAATAAAAAAGGCAAGAAACAAGGAGCTCACAGAACCAGGAAATACTGACTTGATGCCCTGCAATTACTCTATTCCCAGTTGCTTGCTTTACGACTTTAACCACCTACATGTTTATCTTCAAATGCCACACACTCAATAGAAACCAGAAAGCACACACTTCACCTTCTGTACCCGAAGCATAGTTAATGTTCAACATATGTCACATGGAGAAGAGCCCTCCTCAGCACAGCTAGACTGTAAATGAAGTACCACATACAAGAACTGCTCCGAAAGTAATGTCTCCTACTTTCTTATGTTGGCCTGCAACATCAGAGGCAGATGTTAATAATACGGCAGTAGAGGTTAAACTTTCCCAACAATATCCCATCACCTGTTGTTGCCATGAAACAGGCAGCAGAGGGGCAGTCTGACATGGAAGTGCATGTGAAGCAAAGATGTTTCCAATGACATTCACTGATGCTTGCTGAACATTCAATGAGATCAACCAGAGGATGTGAATACAGTGAGGTGTTAGGTGTGCATCTCAGCAGCGGTGACAGTGGCAGTAGGTCAAAAACACATACCTGTTGGTGTTCACTATTGGAAAAGTGTTTTTTAGCTGAGAATTTATCAAACAGTGTTATGGTGCTCTTTGTATCTGTTCTAGCTTCCATGAAAATACATAGGAAGCACTATTTTTGGAGCAATCTACACACATAGTTTACAGGAGGTTATAACATTTAACTTGCCACTAAATGAGCTCAGTAATTCATAACATGCAGATAACAAGGCCACTGCAGCCACCAAACTGCTGACAAGAAAAAAATAAAGGCTTTGAAATATTACATTCAGGAACAACAAAGGTAACTCTTCTCTACTAACAGTAGAGGATAACCTGTTCTCCTTCCTTCTGCCTTCCACACTGACTTACAACCAGTTATACTGCAGATTGATAAATCGGTACCTGTGAAATGAATCAAATGGATGGTACTGACAAAATAGAAGTGGATTTTCTCTGGAGTTGCATAGGCCAACATGTGTAACAGCAATGAGTCTTTTTCCTCCCTTTTTTCTAGATAACAGAAGCTAAAAAAAAAAAACCAAACAAATGCTATCTCAATCAAAATATGGTATCAAGAATATGAAATCAATGTCAAACAAACTTTTCACTGGAGATATGATCAGCTGGAATTCAACAAATCACACCTTCTCTACAGAGCTTCAATTTGTGAATTTTTTTTGAAAATGTATGTTAAAAAAAGTACTTAGCCTAAAAATATTTTATAGCCCTCATTTGCTAGATAAATGGTTCAGAACTGTCAGAAGATCTGCATAGCCTATATCTCAATAGTGGCAAAAAGACAATGTACACAGACAACTACTTAGAGTTATTACTTTGTTGTTATAAAAACTACTATAATTTGGAAAAATTATGTTATTAATGAAATTGCAAAAACATTTATTTATTTTTACAGCTAAATCACTGCCAGTTTCTGCTGGAGAGTTCCTAGGATCCCAAGAGAACCCGTGAGAGAACCATCAAACCACACAGACGAACACTGGAGCCCTCAAAATGTCAAACTTACAAACCCAATTACAACCACAGCACAAGGTGAAACTGAACTACCTCAGGGCAGTCACTTGCATCCCCTTTTACCTCTTTGCCCTTGAGGAAGCACAGAGATTGAATTATGCTGCCAGTTGGGAAGCTCCATAATGGAGAGCATTACTGAGAGAGAGAGGAAAAAAAAAAAAAAAAAGAAAAGTTGGGGGTGGGAGGATAGTTTCTTGCATCAGCCAGCCAGGTGAGCATCCACACCTGAAAGTTGCTTCAATTCGGTATCCTGGAAGCCCTCCTCAAATAACCTTCCCCTCGTATTTTCCTCAGGATTATGAATCACAGGATCAAAAGAAAATTCTTATGTTTAATGAAGACTTAGTGCTGGGTCCTCTTCCAAGGACTCACATTGGCATAAGACCCTTTGTAGGATCATAGGGACAGTTGCACAGACCACAGTTAAAGTCTAAACTCTTAGTTGTCAAAGTCTCCCAGTCTCAGGGAACGTAAGGGAATTCTTGTCGGCTAAAACCTGACAAAACAAAGAAACTTCTCCAACCAGAATTGTTCCAGACTTGACATGTGAATAGGTAAGAAGTTTTAATATGCTTCTGGTGGGCAAGAAGGAAAGGGCAAACTCATCAGCCAGGGACATTTTGCATCAACTGGTTTAGTTGAAACAGGCTGTTCAGTGTTGATTTTAGCTATGCCAGAACTATTTGAAAGTTTCTGCCAGAAAGCATTAAAAGGCTATACAGAAGCCAGAAAAATTCCCCAGTCTAGTGCAGATGCATTGCAAGAATGTCATTGATCAGTCTCACAGAGCATAGACAGCAAAGTTGGAAAGCTGAAATGCTCTGAAAAAGATCAAATACTAGTATGTAGCAACCAAGTGCTCGGCGTTGCACATGTACTGACTGAGTTAATGAGAGAAAACTCATTCACATTGGAGTTGAGTCACAATGGAGAGTTCAGATTGCAGCATTACTAAAAAACCCAAATAATTCTCTGTTGTAGCACAAGTGAATGCTTATGGGAGGTGTTATGGCAATGGCTCCTGAAATGAAAAGCGAGGAGGACAAAACTGAAGGATGATGCTATTTCAGTTTGTTCCAGGGAAGAGTTCACAGCAGAAAACCCACAAACAGTTGCCCAGAGGGGATTGTGGATGCTACCTCCTTGGAAGCTTTCAAGGCCAGGCTGGATGGGGCTTTGAGCAACCTTGTCTAGAGGGAGATGTCCTTGCCTATAGCAGGGGGGTTGAACTATATGATCTTAAAGGTCCCTTCGAACACAAACCATTCCAAGATTATATGGTTACAATCTAAGTATTAATAGATTTCAGAAATAGCTGAAGTGGTGCTTGGGAAAACAACTTGTCAAATAGGGCAAAAGTACAAGAAATAGCTTGCATGCTAAGAGAAAAAAAAAAAAAAAAAAAAAAAAAAAGACCTGAAAAGTAAATAAACTGCTTCAAAGAAAAATATCAAGGAAAGTTAACTGTAATCTCTGCCAAACTGAACAGCAAGCAGTAGCAGAAGGGAGTATGTAGGGCAGATTTAGTCTTTTGCTACAGAAAGCAAAGTATTATGTACTCTGCAATGCATCCAATATTTTTGAAGAGTGGTCTGCTATGAGCTCATGATCACAAATACCAGGTTTTAGCTTCTGGTAAGTTAGTAAAGGAGTATTTGTAACTAACAATTCCCTGCTCTGCAAGCGTTATATGGCTCTGTAGAAATCAACACCTCTCCTTGATGTATAAGGAGCCAGAACAGCTCTTTATGTTCTGCTTACTACTCTCACATGTGATTTGTTAACAACTCATTTTTCAATTCTAATCCTAAGGCTTTACCAGCTCTGCTGATTATAATGCTTAGGAATAGGAATTTGCTTTGCCTTCTAAAAGCCATTGGTGATGCTGTTTCCCAGTATTTTTAACACATTACAGGCAAAACATGCATAAAGCCATTTAGGTTTCTTATTAACCTTAAGTTAGACCCCACCACAAGAAGGACATGGAGCTAATGGATTGGGTCCAGAGGAGGGCCACAGAGACAATCAGAGGGCTGGAGCACATCCCCTACGAGGACAGTCTGAGAGTTGGGGCTCTTCAGCCTGGGGAAGAGATGGCTCCAGGGGGATCTTATAGCAGCCTTCCAGTACCTGAAGGGGCTGACAGGAAAGCTGAGGAAGGACTTCCTATAAGGGCAGGTAGCGACAGAACAAGAGAAAAAAGCTGTAAATTGGCAGAGGGTAGATTTAGACTAGATATCAGGAAGGAATTATTTACTGTGAGGGTGGTGAGGTGCTGGAACAGGTTGCCCAGTGAGGTTGTTGGATGCTCCTTCCTTGGAAGCATTGAAGGCCAGGCTGGATGGGGCTTTCAGCAACCTGGTCTGGAGGGAGATGTCCCTACCTGTAGAAGTGGGGTAGGAACTGGATGATCCTAAAGGTCCCTTCCAACCCAAACAATTCTGTGATTAAGTGCTCATTATCTCTCCATTAATTTGCTCTCTTCTCAATAGTCAAGCCCTCAGTTTTCCCAGGTACCACCCTCTGCACTCTTTTAGCTTAGTCACCTGGGGGCATGTGACAACAGTCAAGATACTGTTTGGACTGTGACTCCTGCAGGCACGTCAGAGCTAGCTCTCAACTAAAAAGAGCCACATGCCTTACAGTAAAACTGCTGTAGTATCTTACAGCTGCAGCCAAGTGAGCATTTGAGGCCATAGCTGGACTTAGAAAAGCTGCACTAAACACCAGCACACTATGCCACCAAGGCAGCTTCAGTTTCTGACTGCCATCAGAGATGACACCCTGCATAGGGCATGCTGCTCTCTGCAAAGTAGCCATGACCTTGGTGTCTGCCCTACTCTTCTCCCAAGGGACCTACCTGAACAGATTCATAAAAATATGGAAAGAGCTGCACTTGTGTCTAAAATTATGCAAATACTGCTTTCTTTCAATACACAATAAATTCAGTGTTAAGACTAAAAGAAAAGTGTGTGATTTCATTTCCATGAGGCAAAGTAATTTGCTTGAGCTCCTTGAAGACTAGGTTATTTTCTTACCAGTCAGCCACTGACTCAAGTTTTCAGTTCTAGCTCCAAGCTCCCCTTAAAATTTGCCACTCTTCAACTGACCATTAAGCCCCCCTCACTGTCATGCTAGTAACAGATGCACTGCTTCAGAGCCTGCTACTGCATGCTAATTATGTTTAAATATGGTTCAGGCTACAGAAACAAACAGCATTCCTGAGTGCGCCCAGAAAAAAAACACAACTGATGATGCATGTGAAGTTTTACATGTAGGAAAACAAAATTGCTTCTAGCTGTTCTGAAGTGAAATTCCCTCCAGCTCCTAACAAATGACAAATACATACATGCACTACTAAAACTCCAACCCTTTATTGTAAGAAAAAAATAAATTGCCTGGATGACATTTACTTATCATTACCTTGAACGCACAAACATTTTGCTCCTAGTTGTATTTGTCAATGACCCAATCTGAAATTGCGATTTTGTGGGCAAAGAAAAAAAAAGTGTTGCTTATGAACAAATAACACCACCCAAGCCACTTCCTTTAGGTTATCAGGAAGGAACTTCAACTAAAGAGACAGCACACTACCATTTAAGAGCATTCATCCTGCTAGAAGATTAGCACATAACAGTGCAAGTGGGCTGAGTTTCTATGGCAAAGATGCCTATATGAACTCTCAGATATTAAGAAAAAATCCCTAACAGTTAGCATAGTAAATCTCACTATTGTTGCGCTCCAGTGTTCCCCAGCAGCACTCAAATGCACATCTCTCCACCAGTTACTGGTGAGAAGAGCTGATGTTCAATTCCTGCTAAAAATGATGGAAATATGGATTAACAACTACAATACACAAACGGCATCTCTCTTCTTTTTAAACAGCAAGGCTTCCAGGTAGGAAGGCTATGGAAGTGCCATAAAGGAAAAACTGAACAACAATTAAATAAACTGCCATAGAATCATAGAATTGCCCTGGTTGGAAAAGACCTTTAAGACCATCAAGTCCAATCGCAACCTGACCATGACTGATATGTAGCAAGGTATCACAAAAAACTAAGTGGCAGCGGAACTTCTGGTCACATCAAGACATTTTTGACCATGTTAAAATGGCATAGGCAGACAGGAGAGATTTGACGAAAGCTTTTAACCTGCTGTGCAACTGAAAATCAACCATGAAATTAAAAAAAAAGAAAGTGAAAAACAAACCTAGCAAACTCAAAAAACAAAGATGGGAGAAAAAACAGTCATTTCCAATTCCACAATAGGAATGAGGAAAGGATTTTGAATTATTCAAGTACAAACTCAATTAGATGAATCAGAGATTGGAATGTCAGCTTAGCACTGGAGAGAATCCACAGAAAAAAAGCAGAGAGGGAATTACCTTATGCACATAACAATCACGAGAGAGTCCAAGCCATGCCAAGTTACCTGCTGGAAAGATGTCACACAGCAACACTTGAAACATAATACAGATTCAAGAAGGTCAGGAGAGGTCTGAAAGCCAATGATAGGGTTTCCCTTCCTTTTGCCAGATCACATATCCCTGCTTTCCAGTAATTTTATTTTTCAGTTCTCAAACACATCCCACCTCTTCCCTAAGTGGGCAAATACAACAGCAATTTGGTCAGCTTTATTAAATAGCCTGCCTGATGCTATCCTTTTTTTTCCTGTGAGAGCTGTGTTTGTTTTCAGGATACGCATTTTCACCATCCGGGTTTTAAAGCATAGCCATTCAAAAACTAGTTATAGCATACCTAGACCCTCAGAAGTCCATGTTGCTGGTGAGAAGGAACATCAAACTCATGTCTCGAGACCTAATCTGGAAGGAATAACTTCACCATTTGCTCAGTTTTCCTTAGGGAAAATTGTGTATTCAGTGTAATTGACAAATGTTTTAGTAGTCAGCACACCACATGGATGGCCTCTGTGGAGAGAGGTCAGGGACAGTCCTGTGCTAGACACAGTTGGATTGAGCTGTCTCTGAAGTGGACTCACTGCAGCCACAACTAAGCCCATCAACCACACGCATGCTTCCTCTGGAAAAATGTATTTAAGAAAGAGCAGAACATGCCAGGTGTGGAGTGTGAGAGGAAAGAGAAACAGCAGAGGGAAAACCAGTGTCAAAGCAGGATACTATCCATTCACTGGAGCAAATATCCTGTGGCCCATGGAGGGCCTGTGCTGGAACAGATGGGTATTTCTGAGGGACTTCAGCCTGTGGAGAGGATGCATGCTGGAGAAGGGGAAAAGTGTGTAGAGGAAGGATTGGCAGAGGTTTTTGTACTGACCTCAAGCTTCCATCCCCATCCAAGGGGTGACTGGCTGGCTAGGTGCTCACACGTGGGCCAAGCTTAACCCACCAGACATAGAAAATCCTGTTGCAGGGCAGTTTTATAGCTCTGTCCAGTCATCTGAAGAGGTCATCTGAAGGGCATGCAGTCTGAAGAGCCTTAACTCTCTCCAAAAATCATATGACAAGCAAGCAGATACCGTAAGTGCAAGTACTACTGGCAACCCCAATATCAGCACAGACTTTTTTTTATTGGACTCGGGTGAAGGTGAGAACTTCTGTTCATTGTCCCTATCACCTACCTATATGCACTACAGGCAACACATACCTCTTCAAAGAGAAAAGCACTGTCAACACTTAAAATGGGATCCTCAGGCAGTAGCTAAAATGCACAAGTGGCCATACAATGAAAAGGTAGAGCTGACTTTATGTTCTAGAAGTGACTATGGACTCCTGCTGGCCAGTCTATATCACTGCTATCTGAGATACAAGTAGATTTCCCCATCACATTTCCACATTCTGGGGAGATACGAACGATTACTTGTTTGGAAAGAGATTTTCGCCCCTAGGCTGCCAGCTCCCTCTCCTGACCCACTTGAAATACTACAGACACACTGGGCTGAAGAAAACACCTGCAGAAACAAGTAACCAGAATGCAGAAAACAGAAACTGATACTGAGAGTTTCTTAAATACATTTCTCCACTTGTGATACAGTTCTCCATTCTGGATCTCTGGAAGAAGAGATAGAGTGTGATTAAAGTTAAGCAACAGGTGTTCAAATGGCAGCCACTTCTAAGGAAATATAGCGTTAAACACAGTGTTACACTTTTCTTGTGTGAATTGCTTTTCACACTCCTGCACATGTCGTGATGGTACACAGGAGCATTTTTGATGGAGCTAGCTAAGATTCTAGATAATGACTTTAAACTGCATTTGAGAAGTAACACAACACCAGTGTAAGCTAAGTTGACCTAGAAGAGAACAAGGACAAAGAGACAAGGGCTACCAGAAGAGATGAATCTCCGCTTTCTTATGCTAATAGCAGCACCAAAGTTTCAAAAGATATCTTTCTTTTCTTCTACATCAGCATTTGAATGTTCTATTAATAAAAGTGGTTTTTAACAAGATGCAATTGTACAAACAGTATTTTCCACATGGATGCATTTCCTGGCTTAATTCTTTCAGGCTTTGTTTCTATGTAGGACATTTAAAATAGTTTACTTTTAAGGCTCTACATGACAGATAACCTTCCTCCGGCACAGACACAGCTGAGATGACCAGGTTCCAATTCTTAGCCAAGAGGTCTGTCAGGAGAGCCATGCACCTTGATCTCTACTAAGGAAGTGACTACATGGGGAAGCCGCGTGAGTGCAACATCACTACTGATTTAGACTAACAGTGCTTTCAGTATTCTTCCAAACACTCACAGTTTACACTGTACATCCTAGCATTACGGTCTGTCACGTCAAGAGCTGTTTCTTGAGAGCTGGGTAATGGAGCAGTGAAGCAGCCACAAATCATAGAATGGCTGGGGTTGGAAAGGATCTTTAAGATCTTCTAGTTCCAACACCACGACATGCACAGGGCAGTCACCCACCAGCTCAGGCTGCCCAAGGCCCCACCCAGCCTAGTCTTGAGCCCCCTCAGGGATGGGGCATCCACAGCCTCTATGGGCAACTGTGGCAGTGCTGCACTGCCTTCTCAGTGAAAGACTTCCCACTAACCCCATCTAATCTAAATCTCTCCTCTTTTAGTTTTAAACAACTCCCCATTTCCTATCACTATCTGCCCATGTAAAAGTTCCATCACTCTCCTTTTCATCCCTCCCTTTAAGAATGGAAGGTCACAATGAGGTCTCCCTGGATGTCCCCCCTACTAAAATGAAGAGGCAGCATCAAAACAAGTTGAAAATGGATATTAATGGATATTAAGTTATATGTACTGCTGAGCCTACCTCATGGGTTTTCATTTCTGTTCTGCAAATCTAAAATATGACCGACAGGATCTACCTTCTGATGATTTGGCAAACTGTTACAATTCTGAAGACTACTATTTTGTATTACAGCATCTGAGTTGCCTACCGGCAACAAACATGCAAAAGGAATTTTGGAAATGCAATCTGAAAGACCCAGAAAAGGTTGAATATTTGCAGATTATTTAGTTTGGGCTGAGTGCCAGACACTGCCAAGTATTTAGGCACCTGCTTCTCTGTGAAAGCAAGAGATCCCTGTAAAAATGTGATTCTTGATGCCCTAAATGAAGGTGCTTAAAGTGCATTGCAGCTGGGAGGCAGTATCCAGAGGGGCTGCTCTGAGAACACACATCTTACACAATGATTTTACTGCTCATTGTTTTTAAGGTACAGAACACTATACTCCTCCACTTTCAGAAATTTACTGACCTGTAAAGGCAAGACGTGTATTCATTTATTCTTTTATAAACATTGCATCCTGTATTGCTTTAGAAACACCACAACATTTACTTTCCTTAGCAAGTTTCTGCAATCAACTTGAGAAATAATCTAGAAATTCTCTGCATTAAGGAAGCCTTTTGCCTTACTTTCCACATCACATCTCTCCTCCTGCATAACAATGTATACTGTTTATGATCATGAAGTTAATTCAATTATTTCTATTGTGTTTTTTTTTTAATCTTAAACTAATACTTACTATTTGTGCCATTTTTTGTAGTAGGATTTAATTCCACAACATGCTAACATTAATTATCTATTCACTTACCAAGCACAAAATCTTACAAAGTGCTAAACTTTCCAGTTGAATCACAGTAATCATTGATCATACTGACAGCTACAGACAGTTGATGAAGTTCAGAGCCATGAAACATGGAAGCAGTGACCACAAAAGGAATTTAGAACTTCAAGATAAAGCTGTAAAGTGGCCTTTCTTCAGAAGCTCAGTGGATCTAAAACACAAACACTTTTAGAATCTATCTATTTATTCAGGCAGCCAACAGATTTCAAACAGCACTCTTCATTCCTTGCTTTTTCACATTTTAAGCCACAGGACCTTGTCAAAGAATCAGCTCAGACTGTTTGCCTCTGAAGAAAATTAGGCATCTAGAGACTGGGAGAAGTCAATAGAAAAAAACTGACTGACTTACTGATAACTGGTCAATAACCAGCAGTTCAAAGAACATAGACAGACCAGAAAGCCTTGCCATTAAAAGTAGCAGGTAGCTGAAAAGACATGATTCTTCTTTAACACAAGCGTAATTAGCCCAGAATATACATTTTAGGAAGATCAGCAACTTATTTCTACCACAGACAGAAGTTGCAATAGGAACAGCCATGTGGTTTATTTTTTTTTTTTTTTAAATACTACAATTACAATAATACACAATGCTCTAACTTATAAAAAGAAGTCCTAAGAGTGTCCACAGGAGAAATAGAAAGATTTGAGTTACAGTTAAAATTGTTTCTTACATTTCATCTCAACTAACAGGTCTCCCAGTTAAGTAACAAGCTAAGCACAAAAAAGCAGTGACTGTTAACAAATCCCTAATTCCACTATTAGCATGCAGAAAAAAGAACATCAATCAGATTCTGGAAAAATGACAATTTTTAAAAAGAATGAAATACAGAAAAGAGGAGTTACGAATCTGCACAAGTGTCAGCTTTTCTCCTCTATCACGTTCCCTGAAAACTACGATTTTTGTTACCTGTATGAACAAGATACAATATGCCATCACTTCCTTCAGATATACTTCTAAAGATTACCTTCAGATTTTATTTATTTATTTATTTACATACAGATGAAAAAGAAAATATTTTAATCAAAATACATGCTGTTTGTCTGTCCTCCATTCCACAAAGCATAAATAAATCAGGAACAGTTAGAAAGCCACCACTCTAATGGTTTGATTTGAAAATCCATTCGTATCAGACTACAGTATTTAGAGGTTTATTTTTCACATTTAGTTTTGGCTACTCAGCCTGCCTCCAGGCCATTAAGTGGATTCTGAATATTTACATGCCAAGGGAAAAAAAAGTCCAAAACACCATAGTGGAAATTAAACTCAAACACCATAATTGTCAGCTTTTTAGCAAACTTACTTGACACGTATCATGACTTAGATGCATCATCAAAACCTTAATAGGAACTTACAGTTAATTCAGAGCACCACACAAACACAGGAAAACATTACTACTGTAACAGTATAGGAACAGAGTCAGTAGAGCCTGAAGCTGGCAATGCTCCGAGTTTCCTGTTGTATGTTAAC
This sequence comes from Lagopus muta, assembly GCF_023343835.1. NCBI lineage: Eukaryota > Metazoa > Chordata > Aves > Galliformes > Phasianidae > Lagopus > Lagopus muta. The sequence goes on along the minus strand of NC_064435.1, from coordinate 63,901,277 downwards.
GAGGCATTCCTTGTGGCTGCCTCTTTCCACCTACGCATTTGATCTCAACAGAAGTTTTGCTATGTTTACAACTTTGTGAAAACCTTTTTCTCAGAGCCTAGACCTCAAAACAGATGAGATCAAACACTCTGCCCAGTTCAGCGTCACACACTGCTGAACCGCAGCCACCTCAGTTGTTTAAAAGAAACTACTAATTGTTTTATTTTAGTTCCAGGAAAATATGGCAAGAAGTACACCAGCTCCCTTCTCACAATATGAAGATATCAACCATGCTGTTCAAGTTCACTTCCAAAAGCCACTGTAATAAAAAGCCACTTAAAAGCAGGCTTTTAGTTGGAAGGATAATGATCTAGTTGAAAGTGAAATCACTATGGCGACTCCAACAAAGACTGTTCCGAGCAGTTGTAAGACAGCCTCCATATAGATAATAACAAACATCTCTGTATATAAAGCAGATAAAAAGCATCAGTAAGAGGTTCTGTCTCAGGATAGCTATTTCATAATTACAGTAAGCACAAGAGCATAATATTTCCGTACATTAGCAATATTTGAACTACATATTCAATCAAATCTAAACCAGCATTAATGCGAAGTGTTCTGATAATTGGAAAAGGTGACTGTCAGAACAGGACCAGATTTTAATTAAGTCCCATTGCAAATTATTTTATTAACAGAAACAAAAGTTTCTAATTTCTAGACTTGCAGATATGGTCAACCAAGTCAAGGGGAGACTCAGGTTCCTTTTTTTTGAGCAAAGTTATCTAACCCAAGCTCTGACCATAGTAACAGTTTTGCTGGCTAATAGATTTTAAATGACATCAACAACTCAACAGACTTGTAAGTCATACACCTGTAGCGTTACTTACAGCACAGCCCTACAAAGCAGGGAATTTGCACATTCTCTTATTTGAAGAAGAGTGGGGAGGTTGACTTTGTTTTAATTCCAGACAACATCACTGTTTAACTGTTTCACAAATGCCTCCTAGCTTAACTCTCACCTCACAATGGGAACAATTCATATATCATGATTACATCTGAAACTAGTGCAGAAAAAGAAAAGCAGTAGACTGTGTGGCCTTGACGCACAAACAGTTTGGATGCAAAATATTTGATCTTTTTGATGTCTAATTCTTGGATGCCTACCCTCCCTCAGACTCCAGTCTTGATTTAGGTACCTAAGCTTCTCATACAGTGTGTACAGATGACCAGGCCTTCAGTATTAGATTCAAAATAGCCAGTTTTGGAGGGAAGACGGCACAGAGAGTCACCTCAGCCATTCTTTCTGACCTAGCCTAAAATAAGGTTATCTGAGATCTGCCATACTCATTACTGAAATGCAATACTCTACTCACAATACTGAGCACTGAACTGGTGTCTTCAATAAGTGGTAAAACCCTCTTTTACTCCCTGAGCGAATGGTGTATTTTTCTGCCAAAAGAGAAAATCTCTCCACCTCAAACGTTCAGAGGAAGAAATGACTGTTCTGTTAATCAATAACTATAGGACATATTTTTTTTAATAATATGTTTTCTGCCATAGACACAATCAAGGCAGCAGGATATTGATTATTCCAATCTGAGAGCTTTCTCCTGCTTAGGTATTCCATGTAAAAGTAATAAGACTTAATGAGCCACAGAGTCAGTTCACAGTGTACACGTGCCTACAAACAAGACCAAATGCTTTCCAGCCTCATTCCCACAACACTCAGGAACTCCAAAATGTCCTCATGCATTTGAAATCATCCTTCCTTAGTCTGGGTTTTCCTCTCATTCACAGTGAACTCTCCACCCCTCCAGCTATGGAGCCATAAAGTATGCAAATGACAATATTACACATATATTTAGAACTTCAAAGGTGTTTTTAAAGCATTGCTACTTTAAATGGAAATGTAGGTTTAGATTTATTACTTCCCAATTCTTGCAAGTCATAAAGCCCTCCCACTTTTCCCCACTCCCAGATTTACTACCCACTAATAAAGAGACATCATATTGACAATTTATTTGCAACAAGCCTTTCCTGCCTTTTTGTGCAACTCATACTGAATTAATGCAGTTTTCTTTACAATGCAACATTTACAAAAAAATCTTTTTCTCATACTATGCTCCAGTCATCTTCTACCTTCATTACCATTAAAGCATCTGATTATTTTGAATTTTAAGGATAGTCTAAACTATAGTAAATATTAAATTGCAGAAGTACGGTGAAACACGAAGACAATCATAATAGAATGACTTATATTAGAAGGGACCTCAAAAATCATCAAGTTTCAGCCTCCCTGCCATTAGGCAATGTTGCCAACCACTTGATCAAGTACTAGATCAGATTGCACTGGGCCCCATCCAACCTGGCCTTAAACACCTCCAGAGACAGGGCATCCACAACCTCTCTGGGCAGCCTGTGCCAGCACCTCATTACTCTCATAGCAAGGAGCTTCCCCCTGACATCTAATTTAAAATTCCCCTTCTTTAGTTTAAAACCATTCCCCCTTGCCCTATCACTATCTAACTGGGTAAAAAGTTCATTTCAACTCATGTTTATAAGTTCCCTTTAAATACTGGAAGGCCCCAGTGAGGTCTTCCTGGAGCCTTCTCTTCCACAAGCTGAACAAGCCCAGTTCCTTCAGCCAATCTGTCTTCACAGAAGTGCTTGAGCACTTGGATTATCTTTGCGGCTGTCCTCTGGACTTCCTCTCCGAAAGCTCCACATCCTTCCTGTGTTTGGTGTCCCAGACTTGGACACAGTAGACCAGCTGGGGCATCATGAGGGCAGAGCAGAGGGGGACAACCAACCCCCATCCCTGTTGGCCATCCCTCTTCTGATGGAACCCAAGATACCATAGGCCATCTAGGTTGCAAATGTGTGCTGCTGGTTCATGTTCAGGTTTTCATCAACCAGGACCCCTAAATCTTTCTCAGCAGGGCTGTTCTCAAGAAATTCTACTCCTAGTTGTATACATATCTGGGATTACCTCAACCCAAGTTCAAAACCTTTCAAAACCTTGCACTTTGCTTTGTTGAGCCTCATGTTCACAAGGGCCTACCTTTCAAGTTTATCAAGGTCCCTCTGGATGACATCCCTTCCTTCTGCTGTATCAATCACACTGCTCAGCTGGATGTAATCAGCAAACCTGCTGAGGGCATACACAATCCCATCATCTATGTCACTGATAAAGATGTTTAAGCATACTGGTGCCAACAGATCCTTTGAGGACTTGTTACTCACCTTTATCATAGTAGCCATTGACCACAATGCCCTGGCAGTGACTTTCCAACCAACTCCTTATTCATCAAATACTCCACCCTACAAATTGGAACTGTCCAACTTAGAGATAAGGATGTGGTGGGGGATCATATCAAAGGCCTTTCAGAAGTCCATCTAAATGACAACAGGTGGACATCACCCTTTGCCCGCCAATGCTGTTGCTCCACCATAGAAAGCCACCAGATTGGTCAGGCACAACCTTTCCCTGGTGAAGCCATGCTAGCTGTCTCAGATCTCATATGCCTAACATGTCTTCCAAGAGGATCTGTTCCATAATCTCCCCATGGATAGAGGTAATAATGATAGACATCAAGCTAAAACCCCAACAACTTTTCTGATATCCTACTCCAAAACAGTGTACATGCATTAAAAATTGAGAGCTTAACCACTCAAAGCAAGCATCCATAAAATAAACATTGGTGTAATACATCTAGTTCCCAGGACATACAGGACCACACAACAATTTTCAGAAAGGTATAAATCTAATCCATTTGGTTGTAACCAACACAGTCAGTACTTGAAAGTACGTCATCTTGCAAAAAAACAACAGTTGTCCACAAGATTCTAGCAGGGAAATATAAATGAAACAGTGAATTACAGCTTGTTTACCTTGGGATACTTACCATCAAAGCCAAGGAGAGTATTCCTCTGTATGATAATTGATATTCCAGTTCTGTCATGGAGAGGTAATGCTACAAGTAAGTTATTCTGGAGTAACTTCCATACATTGGAAAGAGATTTCTCAGGTTTCAGAACGGGAGGTCTTCTGAAACTGCTGTAGCTAAATTTCCTATACTATTAATCCTTAGTATTAAGAACTGGATTTAATTAATTGTTTTTCCTTGCATAATGAAATTAATTACACATAGAAGAAAAGTGTTAAAAAGGGTTAAAAGTTCATATCAGTGACACTGCTCAAAATAAAGATCTCAAAAAAGAATTAAAAACACATCTACCAACAGTCCTGAATCTAGTTCAAAACCAGAAAGAGCTGAGTCTACTATGTAAGAAAAGGCAGTGATATTTTTGAGTATGATATTAATGCTAAGGAAGAGATCAGAATTAACACAACTGGTAAACATCTTCCTCACTCTAGAAAATACCAGCAGGTACACTGCACTATTTAAAAAACTTGCTAAGGAAACGGGAACTGCCTAACATGGATTTAACACTGCATAACAGAAGAGAGAACATGTTTTATCATACACTAAAATCACATCTGATTTTCCTCAACAGCTGTAGATAGCATATTTATTCTCTGCAGTTTATAGCAGCTCTGCCATTATTCTCATTCTTTTTTTCAGCATGTTGGTAAACTGACTAAATCTTATTTGATACTTCCAGATAGCTTGGAGGCTAGTAAACCCAAATAACTTTATGTTCATGCAGTGTTATGATATTAAGGCAGATGAAAGTACTCCCTCTGCATTAAGCTGAGAAAGCTGATTCAGAAATTAAACAGTCAAAAAAATCACTGCTGTGAAGTGAAAAACTTAACCTGAAAAAGCTGAAAGCTTCAAACTACATGAGACATTTAAGAGTCAAAAGAAGATAGAAGAAAAACTGAGAACACAGGAATAACAACCATGGTAGGAGGCATACATTTTCACGTATATGAGGTATATACAAGGAGAATGAAGCCTGGGAAAGAGTCTGTGGAGAACAATATAAAGGCAGCCAGTTGTCTTCCACTAGTATGAGACCAACAGAGGTTGCTAGTACTAATACAAACGCACTCTTCTCCATTTGATGCATCACACACACTTTACTGAGACCTACAAAGATCTGTTTAGAGTCATGAACTCATCTTGCTGCTTGATTCTACAATGCTCATCCCTAAATAGTGCCAGGCTGGATACTGTTAACATAATCTAGATGTTCACAATACAGGTATTACACAGTGGCAAAAGTAGAGAGGTTTTGCCTAAACACAGTTATTGCATGCTTAAGCTACTTAAGAACTTCTTTAATGACAAAAACAAATGTAAAAGCTAAGTCTGGGGGTGGGGTGGGAGAGGTAGATGGCATTAAAAAAAATAATGCAGACAAACTATTTATGGACAAATTTATTAAGACTGATTTTTTTTTCTTTCCCAAAACAAACGAATTCTTGCATGTATAAATAATTGCACTGCAGAACAGATTGCATAGAGCAATCAGTTGGCAGAAGATCCTGAATCAATAGCCCATATCCAAAGGACTGCCCAAGCAACACATTGCCCAGACAAACAGTCCCAGAAAATTGTGCAACAAGCTTCAAAGTGCCAGTGCCTCAAATTTACAGAAAGGAAGCATAGCATCACCCACTACCTCTGCTACAGATTTTAAACACAAACCCAAAATCATTTCACTTGTGTTCTGTGCTGCAGGTTCACAACACATGCCTAACAGAAAAAAAATTATTCTAAAATTACTATCACTTCCAATAAGTATAGAAATATGGAATACAACACTTCTGAAAGACAATAATTAAGCAGCAGTTGAGATGAAGTCACAGAGATGATCAGTAGTATACTGATGAGTATAAAAGATTGTTCAGTATTAAGCATATTGAGAAAAGGTTTGCTGCCAAAGCAAGCCAATTTTAATCCTCAAAACATAAAAAACTGTCTTTTGGTGTGAGTACATATAGGTTTACTAGCTTTTGCAATCAGTCAGGGATTATTAAACATACTCTAAGAATTCACAAGCTCTCTACTGCTTTGAAGTTTCTCTGTTCCTGTTATGTTGAAACTGATTTGTTGGAATACAAGGATTTTACAATTAGACTGCTTCTGAGTTTCTCAAAGTAGTGAAATCTGCACATGGGTGCATATGTGAAGATACCTGAGCACAGTTAATATCCTGTTTTCTCATACCCATTTCAGTCCAGAGGTTGATCTGAAGCAATGGTATAAGCTTACTAAGGATTCCCAACCAGAACTGTTAGAATTCCATGACTGGGAGGATATTCCTCATCATTACGAGAAATATTTTAAATAAAACAAAGAAAGAAAGAAAGAAAGAAACCAACAAGTCAAGTGTAACAGAACTGTGTTTAGCCTCCAGATAATAATAAGAAAAACCACACTGCAGTGTTGGGTCCAGCAGGATTACTGTGCTCCCCTAGGGTAAAACCCGAAAGATGACTGATACTAGTGCTGAAAAAAGCATTCTTGTTCAAAGGGACATCATGGTTTTTCTCTCCTAACTTCTACCCCTGTGCACTGGAGTACCTGCAGTTCATAGAGGCTACACATCTATACTTACACTCATAAACAAAATAAAGGAAAAACAAACCTAAATATACTGCCAATTGGATACTGAACCTCTGATTACCCTTTGAGCCAAGTGGCCCAGCTGATTTGTAACTGAATAAATTGATTATTCATTCATCCCATGTTTCCTCAACTCCTAAATGAGAACGCAATGGCAGACAGCGTCCAAAGACTTAGTGAAGCCAAGCAGTATATTTACAGCACTTGTCAGTCGTATATCCAGTCATTTTGCCTTAGAAGGGTAAGCATGCCCTTATTAAATAAATTGAATTTTAAGAATTAATTTCTTGACCATGTACTGGAAAATGGATTCCAACTGGAGATGGGCCATGATCTTTCCAGGAACTGAAATGAGGCTGATAGACTTGTAACTACTGTAGTTTTCCCCAGTTTTGTCAAAGATGGGTATAGCATCAGCATTTTTCCATGATTTTTCCTTACAGAAATGGTTAAGGTTGGAAGAAACTCCTGGAGGTCACTTGATCCAAAACCCAGGATTCATGATATTCTTGCAATCACAACAGCCAATACTTTCAGCTTTCCAAGGTGAAATTCATCTAGTACAACAAATCTTAACGCATCAAGTTGTAATTAGTAGTCCTTAACATGTTGTTCCCAAACATGGTCTATCTCCTTCTGAACATACTCAAAGGTGAGAATAAACTACTGCTTCCCAAGGACCAAGGCAAAAAAGGCACTGCATATGCCATTCTTTCCCCATACCACCTATTACATGGGCTTGCCTGGGCTGCATTGACTGAAGAAGAGTCTTCTTGGGTCACATTGTAAAATATATAATATAGTTAATGGATGTCAGTAACAAAACTACTCTTCTTTTTTTTTAAATTAAAAAAGAGGATAACAAAGCCATGAAATCAGTGGAATATTTGACCTTATTCTTTAAAATGAATGTATCAGTATCTGGTTTGATGGAAGCGTTGCAATCTCTAGCGAGTTCTCAAGGCACTCAGATATTTTACTTCTCCTGTATTTCATCCATGAAAATAGTTGTTCACAAATGTATGCACTGCCAAAAAGCAATGACATGAATAAGGAGTGAAGCAAGAGATATTTTTCTGTGGTAAAAAGATGCGACCAAAGTTTTTCTTCAAGTTTAACACCTGACTGAAACTTTGTACATTCTACTTGAAAATTCACAGTTGATGTATTTATGTAGAATGAAAATGAAGTTGCAAAAACCAAAATACCAAAAAAATTGATTTTTTTTTTTGAAATCTCAAACTTTACTTTCAAATTCATTTATCAACACAGAAAGCAAGGCTACTTATTCTTCACTGTTCACAGAACTGTATTTAGCCAAATGCATAAAATTATTTGCCATAACTTGAGCTTGTTATAGCTTAAGTTTCATCTTGAACTCTGTTATGATTTGAAATATAGTACAGATAAAAGTTGATTTTCACCTGGAAGATGTTGAAAATTATGAGATTTGCTTGCTTACCCTTGCTGTGAAGAAATCCTTCCTGATGTCCAATATAAATCTTCCCTAGTGCAACCTGAGTACCTTTCATTGTCTCCTATCGTTTGTCACCTAAGAAAAAGAGACTGATATTCCCTTCATTGCAAACTTCTTGCAAACTATTTATCAGGTAGTTGTAGAAAACAATTAGGTTATTTCTCAGTCTCCTCCAAAATAAATAACTTCAGTTTCCTCAGCTAGTCCTCATAACTTTTGCTTTCTAGTCCCTTCACTGGCATTATTCTTCTCTGCTCACATTCAAGCAACTGAATATGTAGCAAGGGGTCCAGCACTGAACACGTTTGAGGTGCAGTATCACAGAGCCACATACAGGGAGGCAGTTCTTTCCCTCCTGGCCACACTTTCTGTTGCAGGCCATTGTCCTGCCTGGCCACCTGGACACACTGCTGCTGGTTCACATTCAGCAGATTGTCAGCCAGATAGTTTTCAGTCAGGCAACTTCCCACTCTTCCCCAAGTCTATTCCTCTGCACAGGGTTGTTATGACCAAAGTGCCAGACCCAGCATTCAGCCTTGTTGAAGGCTGTGCTATTGGACTCATCAATCCCACCTGTCCAGATCCCTTTGTGGAAACCCTGTTAACCATCATTAGACTCAACTCTGGCTGTTTCCATCATCAAATTCTTTCAGACTTCTGTAGCTGGCCCGCCTGTCTACCTATCAAGTGCTCCTTTTCTGTGTTTACATTCATAAGAAAAAGAATCTTGCGAAGCAGCATTTCTGCTTAAAGTCTTGATTTTCAAGGAAAGTTCAATGGTTTGCTCTTCAGCTTTCGATACTTTTTTTTTTTTAAATTAAACATCCTTATTTTCTCATAAAGTTCCTCCAGAGTTACTTTCTTAGGTATTCTCATCTATCAGCTCAAGTAAACTGAAGTCCACAGTCCTTCTTCTACTGCTTTGCTTACCAGCTTTCTCCAAATCCCAAAATCAATCATCTCGAGTAAATAATCAGCCTGCTAAAAATCCACCAGCTTCTTCCTCCTTTGTGATCAAACGCATGAGATGTGCCAAATAGAGCATTACCCTTGGCTGTTAGGAATTTTTCAACTACAAGCCTCCAACACTATCTGCCCAAAGCCTTATGACAACTCCAGCAAGATATTTGTATAGCTGAAAGCCTCTGTAAAGAGGATAGGCAGAAGATCTCTAGTTGCTTGCAAAAAGCATTACCTAAGATTTCCTCCCTGTTCAGCATTATGTGAAATCCTCCACACAAACTCGCTTTTGTTCTCTTCTTTCATGATTCTGCCTTGCACTCAACAAGCGTGTTCTTGCTTCCATATTCAAGATCTCGGAAAACAAGGAGCTGCCTAAATGAAAGCACAAACTCTCCTTTTTTCCTTCTGATCCTTCCAACACCTATCTATGACCGTGATGCACTCACACGTGATATCTCACAAAGTCTCCGGGATTTAAACCGCATTACAAAGAATATCTACATAATTTTTGGAATATATCTGATACCATTAAAAGAAAAATTTAAAGTATGCCCCTTTTAAAGGAGAATAACATTTAACACTCAGCTAGAAAGTATTCCACAGTGTCAGTTCTCTCACTAATGACATACTGGCACTATCATTGAGGTTAATAACAAGGGGAAAAGCTCTCAAAATATGAAATGAAGCACTCCAAAAGAAGAATAAGCCCTTCCACACAACTGGATCATATGCCTAATTAATTACTAGCCAACAAAACCACACACACAAAACACACAACACCCTAACAAAAACTCAGGTACCATACTCTATATGATCAAAGGTCCTGGAAGAGTGATTTTAGTTTATTTTTTAAATTCTCAATTTAACTCACAGGGGGTTCAATTTGTCCAGGAAACAGAATGAAGGCAACAGCATTTACATTACTCTACTGATAAAACTACTGTTTCCAGCCTAGTACTTAAAATGCTGAAACTCTTCAGTGCTGCTTTCTGCAACTTCTGGTATCTATCAGAATAGAGCTATAGGAGAGGCCCACCCTCTTTTCACACTCAGGTTATTCCTGTAATCTCTTGGTAGTTTGAGGTTCACTCTTAAGTATTTGGCTTCTCTTCCTAGGAAGGGGAGTACATAATTGGCGCTTTCCCCCTAGACAAGAACATTTCATGCACTTCCACTGAAGAGATTACTTTCAACATTCCCACAGGGATCTAAGTCTCCCATTTAGACTCCAGATGATCACAATGTAGAAGGTACAGCTGAGAGCAGAACCAAGAAGAATGTTATCTCAAAGCTTATTCTTTCTTTTCCAACAGATTGATTGACCCAGCGGTTGAAAAGAAAGCCACAGGTTCAGTCTTAGTATGGTCCCAGCATAATTTTCCTTAAGTACTCTTATAAACAGGTTGGAGAATTATCATCTAAAATAGAACCGTGTGTGGACTCATCTGGCAGAAAAACTGCAGTCAAAAGACAGCAATCACCAACAACTCTGCAGTGAACTGCTAAATAACCAGCAGAAGGGCATTTTTAAGTTATTTCCTGGACCTGATTCTTTCCAACTGCTTAATTAGTGGTTTTCATGACAGAATGGGTACAGTTTAAATATTTATAGATGGCAACAAGATAGCTCATATTTCAAATAACTTCAGTGAAACTGTCCAAAATAAACTCTGAATCCATAATTAAAAAATGCACTAGTATCACTGACTTTTTAATACAAAGCAAGTATCAGCCAAAAGAGTTTTAAGCAAATACACTATACAATAAAAAAACCACAAAATACTATACAAGGGAGATAAATCAATGAAGCATTACTGTAGAGGAGAATGAGAAGCCAACAGTGCATTGAAAACTGCGCACAGCCAAACCTAGACTGTTGCCAACAGAAGCAAGATCCATTTCTAGGAAGAGTGTCATTCTAGACATTCAGTGAGGTCTGGAAAGCAATTACTGTTCCTTGGCGCAAATAACGCATCACAGTTGGAATCCAATATTCAGCTTGGAACTCCAAGTTTTAAACTACCAACAAATAAAGACAAAGTACCCAAGAGACAGGAGACAGCAAGGATAATGGTTTTAGCAAAGAAGGATTATAAGGCTCATAAGGAGCAGTATGAGAGCTGTTTGCGATGTTTGTCACAAAAATGCAAAGAGAAAAAAGCCCAAAGATCATATTGCTTACCACCTAAGAATTCACAGTGTAACCACAACACAGTCTTTCAATACACAAAAGCATGTTATCAACTTATCAGCACGTTATCACGTTTGCTATCAGTGCAAATGTTCTGAATAGAACAAGGTTTAATCTTGCAGCTGAGATGACTTGGAATAGAATAAAGCTTTACTAGTAGGAACAATAAGACAAAGGGACAGGACACGGAACGATTTTATGGGATCTCTTGCCTTCAATAATTTGGCAGAGCATGATTGAGAAGTGGTCCAAAGTGGACTATGACCTACTATCATAGGCAAATAAACACCAATCACTTGCATTTCTACGGCACAAAAAATCTTTGCAGTTTGAAGTCCTGGATATTCTCAAGAATTTGCTTATTTATAAAACGTTCATGTTAGGAACAGGATCTGAATGGTTGAGGTAGGAGGGACCACTGGAGGTCATCTAGTCCAACCCTCCCACTCAAGCATGGCCACCTAGAGGAGTTTGCCCAAGACCATATCCAAACAGCTTTTGAGCATCTTCAAAGATGGCAACTCCCATTAACTTTCTAGGCACTTTGTTTCAGTGCTCTGAAACCTCATATTAAAAAGAATAATGAAATGACATGAAAAGACACACAAACAACAACAAAAACCACCAACAAACAAAATCCATCACCAATTATTTCATTTACTACAGATAGAATCTATTATGTTTCAGTTTGTGCCTACTGCCTCCTGCCCTCTCACTGGACACCAGTGAAGAGAACCTCATAAGAATTTTTTCCATGCCTGCCCTACAGGTAATTATACAAGCTGATGAGACACACCCTTCAGCTCTGATCCTCCTCCAGGCTGAACAGTCCCAGCTGCCTCAGCCTTTCCTTGTAGGAGAGGTGCTTCAGTCCCTTCATCAGCTTTATGGTCCTCCAACCGGACTCTCCTGTAGCACTGTGTTTTGCACTGGAGGGGCCCAGAACACACTCTGCGTATGGCCTCATCAATGCTTTGTAGAGGGGAAGGATTGCCTCCTTCAACATGCTGGCAATATTTTTCCTAATGCAGCCCAGCATAACAGTACACACTGCTGACTTATGTTCAGCTCGGTACTCATCAGGACTCCCCGGACACTATTGTGCCAAACTGTTTCCCAGCTGGGTTGCCTCCTGTATATCCTGGTGCCTGGGATTGTTCCTTTCCAAGTGCATCACTTACAAATTGTCTTTAGGAGACAGGAACAGGAAGGTAAGACTGCTTACCAAATGATAATCAAGGATGAGTTGATCTGTGACTCATAACAAAAAGATGATAGATTAAACGTTTTCTAGATTCTGTCTCAATACCGATATGTGGGAAGAACTTAAGAGAAGGTATGTACCCTTTCTATGCTTTTGCATAAGAGTTTGCAGTAACAAAATTAAAAGAAGGTCCTGACAGACTACAGTACAAACCACTGAAATTTCATCTGCACGTACAGAATCACAGAATCACCCGGGTTGGAAGGGACCCCAAGGATCATGTAGTTCCAACCCCCCTGCCTAGCAGGGCCACCAAACATACACATTCAGATCAGGTTGCCCAGGACCCCGTCCAACCTGGCCTTGAACACGTCCAAGGACGGGGCATCCACAACCTCCCTGGGCAGCCCGTTCCAGGGCCTAACCACTCTCCTAGTAAAGAACTTTCCCCTAACATCCAACCTAAATCTTCCCTCCTTCAACACGTATGTGAGAATGAAAAATGCCATAGAGTATTTAGGCACAGCTTAAAAGAAACTCTGAAACACTCTTCTTGTTGCTATTTTCTTAATCTCAGTTTCACAATTTTTGTTCTGTGTCATCTTTTTCAGCAGCTCAACTTTAACGTAAATAGAACTTCTTTACAGGGTTGACTTGAGCAATCTGTTTCCCCACCATCTTATTTTATACCTTCCCCTTTCAATATACTCTTCCATATTTTTCACTATCTACCAAATCTTTCTTCTATTCACCACATCGTTTCAACAGCTCTCAATACTACTCTTAAGAGCAATCAACTCCTTACATATCACGTTTGTAATGTCTTGCTACAACTTCAAGATCTTGTCAAGCCTGTTCTTCAAGGCACACACACCTTCAAGCTAAATGAAATATATTTAAATGAAGTCTGAAATTACTACTTGATAAACAGCACCGCACTTGTACACTGTCTCAGTGACTCATCTCTACCAGAGAGCTAACACACATGCATGCCAAGATCAAACATAACAAGACAAATGCTTTCAAGATTAAGAAGAAACGCACGCACAGAGGTTGGTATTTACAAAGCAGCATGAAGCAGCATATGCCTAACTGAAATTAAGTGAAATTTGGGCACACACCACCAGTCATCAAGCAACTTAACCTTCAGCTATACCTCAGGTTCAAATAGAGGAATAAATACGGAACAGCTTACAGAAGTAATGACACTGGGAGGCAGACTCCCAATTTTAAATGCTGTCTTTCACTATTGCTTCAGTCCCTTATTTTCCCAATTTGTTAAACAGTCGCCTGCAATACTTTGAGATGTAAACAACACACAGCACAGGCAGAGGTCTATGCTGCTTTCAATTAAGTCTGCAGAGAGTTCAGACAATGTCAGTGGAAACACAGTTTATAAAAAGCTGTATTTGCTCTCAATATTACCGCTAGTAAGAGTGTTCTTTATTCTGGGTCACTGAGCATGTCTATCTGGTTCCAAGTACGGAAGCAAAATCTCAGTTATCTCTCTGCTGTTTCAACATCCAAAACTCAGATGAAGAAATGCAGGTGTTTGTAATGATTCTTTCTACATTAGTTTCTCCTGCATACTACTCTCTGTTACAAGCAAGCTTTGACTGGTAGAAGCCTGCTTTGTTACAGATTATTTCACAGTACTGAGTTTGTATTTCCTCCAATGTATGAGAAATGTTTCTGGACAATTCACATCAGATAATCCTGGAATGTGGGTTCAGCTTTCATTGGAAGCACTTCTGCTTTATTACAAGTGATCAGGTCAGTTTCTCCAGGCTCAGAATGTTCTAGTTTACTGAAACTCAACTACTACCGTTTGAGATTTTAGCACCTTCGCTGGTTGCAAAGCATTCCATATCTTTCCCACTTATTGTAGAAAAAAAAAAAAGATATTTGACTCTGCTAGGTATGTCATCATTCCAATGGCTCTCTAATTATCTCAATAATTCTTTCATACATGAGAACAAAAACAAAGTTATTAACTGCTTTTCAACCAAATACTATCTGCTTTCAGGAAAAAACAAAAACAGATTGTATGTTGGAAAAAAAAAAACAACAACCAAAGTGTTGAAACACTGTATCTTCCACATAAATATTAAGTGTCATTTATTCCAGTAGTGCAGTTCTTAATACCTTGGAGGAACCCAAGAAATTCACTAAAATGAGTTATCATCAAAACTGCATTTAAAAAACAAGCAACTCTCCAGCAGATGTCATTTAGGAGTAGAAAAGAGAACATACAGGAATCAAAGCAGATGTCAGTAGTAAGAGCTGTAGCATAAATGCCTGTCTTGAAATCTCACACATGCGCATGCACACAGGCACACAAGCGAGTGCACAAGAACAAACAACATTCCAGTCTCATTTAAGCTGAAATTAAGATTCCATAACTAAAGATTGGTATGAAAGCATTCATTAATTTAGCCTTTTTTGGGAGCAGGAAAGGAGGAAAGAATCTCATTTAAATAACTCTTCCAAGAAAACTGATCATCTTCCTAACAGAACATTAATTCTTCTACCTTTTCATTCATTTACTGAACAAGATCTATTTTGAATATTGCATGTAATAGGATTAAGAAATTAACTCAAAAAAAAAAAAAAAAAAAAAAAACCACCCCAAAAAAACATCCTTTTGGAAAAGTTTCAGCAATGTTTTATTTATAAAGACAGATACTTAAGAAAAGATAGAAGTGCTTGTATTACTTCCTCCCTTATGCATCACAACATGGGCACACAGCAAACTTGCTGGAGATCTGTCAGAGTACAGAACTAGAAATATTCAGCTTATCTTGAAACACATTAAAATCTATCATTTAAGTATGAACATAGGATCAGAAACCACATCTCAACATCACAAACTTGGTGGCACTGCTCATTTCTTGTCAAAGGCACCATTTGTGACAGACACCCAAGGTTATATGCTGATAAAGCTATTTTGTGTGAACAGCGCTGTGATTTTTTCTAAACCTCTCCATGAGAATCTGCATATACCAGGATTTGGTCATGAAATAAAATTAGTGTAAAAATCATGATGTGTTTCTGTTGTGTTCTGGATAGAAAATTATCATAAAGTAGATTATTCCTGATGAGAGGTTGTGGCAAGGAGGAGTTTGGCCTCTTCTCCCAGACAATAAACAGGACACAACGAAATGGCCACAGGTTGTACCAGAGGAGGTTTAGGTAAGACATGAGGAAAAATTTTTTCTCTCAAGAGAGTGGTCAGGCGCTGGAATGGCTGCCCAGGGAGGTGGTGGAGTCACCGTCCCTGGCTGTGCTCAAGAGGCATCTGGATGAGGAGCTGTGAGATATGGTTTAGTGCTTGTGGTAGCAGTGGTGATGGGAGGACAGTTGGACTAGATGACCTTGTGATTCTATGATTACATGATATGAAAAGGCATATACCAAAGAGCTTGGGTACAGGGTTAGAGTTGCTGAGTTTAGCTAGCAGTTCTCATGTTTATTGAAACGCAGGCACACAGTGAAGAAGGGAACCAAAGCCTCATTCTGGTTTCACTGCTCAGTAATATCCCTCTGTTCTGCGTTGCAGATATTGTATTAGGCGTCTGGGTCAAGATAGGGATGTGACATGCCAGGAGTAGGCGTTAACGAGGTGACATCGGGATGCATTAGGACCTCCCCTGCTCTGTGATGGATGCATGCTTTGGGGGCGTAGATGAAGCACAGAGGGTATATAAGCTAGAGTTCACTTGTAATAAACACCATTTTGCTGTTCACCATATGGGTGTGAATGCCCAGTGATTTGGCCCTGGCCCTATTGTGGCCAGTAGCGTAGATCTTTAACACCGCAGTTCTGAATCTGCATTCCCCCTCAATACTTGCTTGCACCACATGCTCTCACTCACTTTTGGAAAAAAGCAGAATACGGTGTGACTTCGTATGCAAGAAAGAAGAACCCCATCATTACCTGTCTTCAATAACTAGGTTTCTGTTGAGAAACCATCTCTCTCCCCCTGGATTCCATTTCTTTCAGGCAAGCATCTGACATTTTTTAGACAACACCCAACCAGCAGTGTCCATGGAGCTGCTCATTTGTGCAGAGTGTGCATTCTGGAGCTTCAGTCATCCCAGATGTATGTATATCATCAATGAAGTTAGCTCAGTCTCCACAGTCTTACCTCCCTTGCTAATGTTCATATCTCCTCATCAACTTTGCTGAAAAAAGGGGGGCAGAGGAGGAATGTAAGCCAAGTAAAACTCACACACAGTCCATACATCCACAGGTTGTGTAAGAGCTGTTCCCTCACATTCTGCCTACTCACATCCCACTTGTGGCAACAAATAGTAAATCTCAACATTTGCAATATATGAGTCTGTTGAGTCCCGGCTACCTTCAGATACCTAAATATGAACAAAAGAACTGAGCTCCCAAGTTTGAGCAGCTGCTAAATTACACTGGGGAAAGAAACACTCACCGTGCAGCAGTTGCCCTACAGACCTCCATCACACACCTACTCATTTTG
The DNA here is from genome assembly GCF_023343835.1 of Lagopus muta. Taxonomy (NCBI): domain Eukaryota; kingdom Metazoa; phylum Chordata; class Aves; order Galliformes; family Phasianidae; genus Lagopus; species Lagopus muta. The sequence continues at coordinate 63,884,431 of NC_064435.1, read as the reverse complement.
AATGCAGACAGAGGCTGCCAGGCCTCCTTTTAGAAATGCAAAAGAACACCTGCGTTAGCAATCTCCTTGTTTGTTTTTTCCTACCAACAAATCTAATAGAACTAAAGATATCCTAGGCCTACGAGTGACTCAGGGAAGAATATGAGAACAACTGACTTTCTCATGCAACTGAAAGAAAACCAACATTCTAAGTAACTGGAGAGGGAAGGAAAAGAGAGAGAAGAATCACAGCAGCACTTTAACCCCAGAGGCTACAGCAGACAGTGGCTTTTCTAGCTCTTCAGACAGTGTATTCCAGTGAGCAACTGATGGCAGCACATTTGCAAAGCTCAAAAATGGCTTACTTTGCAGACTGTAACAATGATAAAACATACACTGCTCAGTGTGGGAATAGGAGCTAGCATAAGACTACCATCCGACTAGCATCCCCCTTAGAAATTTTCAAATAGTGACAATATAAGGGATGACCTCAGACACCTGCAGTAATGCAGATCTGCAAAGGGTTTCTGCTGCATGGTGCAGGTGTCTTGGTCTATTCCCTTAATAACCTTGTTTCCAAAACAGAAGATAGCAAATCTGAGGATCAGGCTGTAGACTGCTACACAGGTGCTTACTCCTTACTTTTTTAAATCCTTCTCTTCTTCCCCTAATAAACTTAGTTAAAAAGGCAGGTGGAAAGAAGACTGAGACAACAAAGACTGAAGCTTAATATTTGCTTTAAAGCACAAAGCATATTTCCTGTATGGACAAACAGATCTATGCCAATCTGAACTACAAAGAGAAATTCATCACGGCTGAATATCATCTGCCAAGCTAGTCCACCAGGCCTTTATTTGCTCTGCACAGGTGAAAGGCCTATTGCAATACTATTGTTTGCACTGCCTGCTTGCCTCCTGACAAGGGTGAGCACTGGAATAAGCAGGTCCCAGCCTGTTAGCACCACAATAAACTCTGAAATATCAACTTCACTTTGGTTTTGTCTAGAAATTTTATATGTGTCTTCCTCAGTTTTAAGCACAGTGTCGTGGAGTCATATTCCTCTTGGGGATCAGTAATGGGAATGGAATAGGGTCTGAAATGTGATTTCAAGGAAGGCAGTGCAGCAGCATATAGGTTACATACATGATGCTACTGGGCAAAAAGAACATAATCTCAGTATGCCCAAAGTGTACATCAACAAAAATGGATCCACACAGGTAAAAAAAACACCTATGAGAAACTGCTACAGTTCACCAGCATTACACGCTTTCACAACCAGCCCCTAAAAACCACTTCAAAACCCACTCATTAATATCAAAACCAAAAGCAAGCCAGCAGATCAACTTAGGTTTCTTGAACTAAGGGGACACATTACAATTTTCCCTCATGTACCTTTCCTCCCCTGCCTCCCACATCCGCACTCCACACTCTCAGAAAAACTAAAACCACCACACAACAGTTAAATATACTTACAGTGTCACAAGCATTTATCTGAAGTTTGCAGTATGAATGAACACTGCTCTTACAGCTATTTCTGAGGCCCATTTATACTACAGCTGGATCAGTTCTTTCCTAGTTCACTTGCTTTCAATGGAGGCTTCATTCTCAATTCAAATGACAAATTTCTCCAACAACAGCATACACATGGTTTCCTCAAACCTGACATTCTTAGATTTAATAATGCCTTTTAAGTTGGCTGTGTTTTAATTACTATGCATACGTACTACTTTGGAAAATCTGTGCAAAGTAAGCAAGCATTCAAATTCAATACATAAATAGCGCAAACAAAAAGGATGTTTTAGCTATTGAATAGAACTGATCATGTTGATTCTTTTAGTCTTTAATGCATTTTCCCAGCAAAAGCCTTGCAACGTGAACTAAAAGAACATAATCCCTTAAACATCAGGAATAAAACAAACTCTGTTGACCTCAATCTGTTCCCATCAACTTCCTTTATCTGAAAATTGGCTCTCATGCTAAATGAACAATATAAATAACAGCATTTAATATGTGGTGTTTTCTGGATAAGCTACTGCTGCTTTTCAAATCACTGTAGGAGAACTGTATTTGTTGAAGTCATGACCTTATTCATGTAGCGCACTCTATTAAATACTTTCCTTCTTGCTCACTTTGGGCAGGCAGAATTTTTCATTTCAGAGGACAAACAGCATAGTCATCTCAATTTGTTCACAAAACAACAGCACACTTACCTTTGTTCAGCTTTTAAATTTCACGCAGTGGTTGTAAAACAAAAAACACAACCTTTGCTACCAGATTTTACAGTAACTGTAGGAGGTAGAGAGCACAAGGGGAAAAAATAAGGAGAAAAAACCCGACAGGATTTAACTACATTACAGATCTTTGCTGGATTTGTTATTAGCAGAACACAAAAATCAGTGTGATTAGCTACAAAGCCCAAGTCACGCTTCATTCTGTGACACTGGCAGAAGTGCAGCGAGGTGATCACTGTCAACAGAGAGCTTGTGACGTGGAGCTATTAAAGGTGTGTACATGCCGCAGCTAACTACCAAAGTCACATTCTTATTGCCTTTGTCCTTCCCTTTATTTTATTGCTCTTTCATTCATGTGACATTTTAAATTAACGCAAGGTTTCCAACCTTTACACTACACCTTCCAAAGCAGAGGTTCTATTCATTAGTTTCCAGAAACCTTCTATCAACCTTGATTTAAAACATAATGGCAGAATAAAATTTAAAATAAACAAACAAACCACTTCATGCTACAAATGCAAGCGAGACAGCTAAACTCCACTCAAATAAAGAATATATCCTCTGGCTATGACAGAATCTCTTAACAAACAGAAATCAGATGACTATTATTTGACCATAGGAGATCATCCTAATAAGACCACTCACATTTCTTCCAGGACTGCATGTATGTCTTTGATGTACTTGTCCTTTCTTCTTCCACAACTCTCTTCAGACTACACAAGTACATTATCTACACTGGAAAAACAAGTGGTAACACTTTCTATTAATTAAAAAACTCATCATTTCTTACCTTCCCAAGCTCAGGTTTGCTTTTAGGTCAGTTTTCCCAGCACTCTGCTAGGTATCACTGCTAGTTTATTCATCTACTGTTTTAGAAATAAGTTTTTAATCACTCCACATATCATTAGGTCCCAGAGCTGTACTTGGAACTTCCTTTGCCCAAAGGGAGCACAGAATGCACCAACATACGATAGGAAGTCAGGAAGCAGTCATTAAAAATACACACGAAGAAAAGATAAAAGCCAAACATTGGTAAGTGTCATGAGTTCAGTTTGTCATCACAGCCTATCCCCAAATGAGTCACTGGCAACTCAAAACAGATCATTAGACAGTCACAAAGCATACATAATTAAGCTTTTTTGAGTAACAGGTACACTTCGATGTTTTTGAAGTAAAAACATCAAGTTACTGAACCTGAGACCACTCAGGAAAGCAGTAGTTTCATTCAAATGTTTATCTATTAGAAAGAAAAGGCTTTGCAAACTTCCAACATCTTACATTAACATCTATTTCTGTACATGTTATCAAACATTTCCAAACTCCTTGGAGTGGGGAAAATCTACATATGATGATCTTAGGATTTTTAAATCTTTTTTTTCCCTGATATCATGCAGCAAATTGAAGGCATGTCTTTTTTCTGTCAGGAATGTGGAGTGAGCATACACAGTTTGTAGTGTTATTTCTTACTATCATAAACAGATTACAGTAAGTTGCACAGGTGTCCAGTAGAGTTAATACAACCTCTACATTCAATAAAAATAGAAGTTCATCTTTGTTTAGAAAAATGCAAATCATCATAGTGCTTTACATGGATCTATATAAGCTGTTCTGTTTCTAACCTCAGTATTTTGCCATTAATCTTTTCACGTGTTAATGCTTAACATTCCATTTAACTAAATCCAAATATCACTAAGGTTATAAAAACCAGTTTAACTCACCTGAGGCTTTTTCTTAGTTTTATTGCCTTAAAAGAAAAAACTGAGCTTCCAGATTGTCTTATTCACCAGAAGGCCAAAGAACAGTTTAACCAAATCCTTCTACAGCATCAAATGAACTCTGCATGTCAAAGCACCAAATTTCAAAGCATCATGAAGGCCTCTGCTACTTGACTGACAGAACCATACTTTATTTGCCAAGTGTCCACCAAAGCAAGTTCACAACATTATGCCCATTAAGCTGGAAAACAAAATGCTATGAGCTTGGTATACCAGACCACATAGAGCAGTTCAAATTCAGAGGATGAAATAAGCATAGAACTGTGCTGCAAGTAGGACTATCACTGGTGAAAGTGGGAGAGCTCTGTTAGAGCCATCCTAGGACGGAGACCCACTACAGCACTGGTCACATTAACACTATCTTGAACATATCAGCCAGTATAGTTGAAGCTGATTCAAAATAATTATCAGAATAAAATAGCTGATTCTTCCATCAGCATGATGAAGGTTGTGCAGGTGAGCACAAGTGGGAGATACTTAGAGCTTTACATATCACAAGATGGAACATCCATGTCTTTTAAAGACTGCTAATACACAGAAAGAATGAAAAGTGAAAGTATACTTTCACTGGACTGATAAACTGCAGAAACATAAGACATACTGTGTAGAAGTCACATAAAGCTCCTTGACCAGCATGAGATTGAGAAAATCAGTTTACTGTAGTGCCTTTTTATCTGGATTTCGTTCCACAAGCAGAATTTCTCGTACAGGTTGAGGTGCCACTCTGGCCAGTATAAAACTAAAAGTTTGCTTCTGAAATACATTTGTAGCAGTTCACAGACGCCTTCCAGACCAGAAAAAAAAATATCCCAGGAGAATAACACTGTGGATGTAGAATAACCATCCCAAAATCATACCAAGAAGATGGCAGGACAAGCAACCACTGTTCCCAGCTCCTCAGAGAGCCAGAACAGTGCTCAACTTCCATGTCAACTGGCAACTGAAACAGCAAGCTCATGGTTTAAGCTCTGTTCAATCTGTCACCCTTGTACAGAGACACTCAACTATTCAGGGTACACATGCTGACAGGGTAATGCTGACAGCAAATATAAAACTGATAACATCACAATCATCATTTACAATGTAAACTTCATACAAAAAAAATAAGAAAGCTTAATTTGAATGTTCGGATTGAATTTTAAAAATAATCTGTTTGAAGAAGGAAAAAAAGAGATATAAAAGGAATTTGTTACTCCTCTCTTCTGATTTGTTGTAAACTTCAATATTCAATTAACATCATCCAGTACTGGAGCACTTCCAGTCTTTCCAGAATCAGACTGTCTTTGAAAAAGCATTTATGGATGATTTGATTGAAACACTGGAATCAACATGAATTTTAGTGCTTTCTACTCTGCAGTTACCTTCTGCACATCGTGCAGGAAGTGCTATAAAGCTTTGGGTTTAGCACACACCATTTCCAGCATGGATTTTGCCAGTAGAAGAGGATTAACCTCAGATATCAGTGTTTAGCTGCTTGGAGGAGAGACACCCAACTCAGGACAATAAGGTTTCATACTTAAATTCAAATACACATGAGCAGCATCAGCAATAAGTAGAGAAAACTTCTCTATTTTGGAGGAAAGTAAGGAGCTTAGGCACAGGGTTTTAAGCAACTCTTCGGGACAGTACAGTTCTAACAAAAAGCACACTGAGATAAATCACTTACCTGCCTTCAAACACATGGTTATTACAAAGTGTATGTTAACACTGTACTTCATTGAGACTACTAAATTACTAAATAAACCATAGAAAGTTTTTAATGTGTTACACAAGATATGAATATTGCATTTAAACTTCCTATTTTAATTTGTTTTACCCTGATTGAATGACACACACTAGTGATGTGTGTCAAGTGTATGAATTCATGCATGCATTTAGGCAAAAGCAGATGGACTTTGTTTCTCCACCATCAGATCAGCAGAAGCATTTAACAAGCCACAAAGCAAACAGAGGACTTAATTTTGAAGAGCCTCCCTTTCCCCACCTCTCCACCTTATAAAGTACTGCACAGAGTAGAACCTACAAGGTACTAAGCATTTGGGCAGGGGAACGCCCAACTAAGTTTTATCCACAAACTTGAGAAGTTTGTCACAAATAATTGGCTTTCTGTGACTTCAAGTGTACAGCTATATCAAGTCATCAATGCATACTTAAAATACACATAACCTATGTAGATTGGTTGTAGCATAGGTAGAACCATATCTTGTTAAATTATCTTCCTCTGTACTTTAGCACCGTTCTTCACCAAACGCTTTGTAGACAGCTTCACATGAAAAGCTATAAGCTTTTAACCTCGTCTTACAGGGAGATTCACACAGGGTGTTACACAAGGAAAGTTCATCTGAAAAGGTAGGAACACCCTACAATGTTTCCCACAAGACAATCACTTGAATCTCATACAATAAAGAAGTTAAAGCAAAAGGAACTTTGTACTGTAATACTGCAGTACCTTTAGTCAACCTCCATTATTTGTGCAAGGTGAAATTCTGCTTCTAGAACAAAGTCCAGATAAAAAGGCACTACAGTAAACTAACTTCCTCAATCTCATGCTGATCAAGGAGCTTTATGTGACTTCTACACAGTACGACTTGTGTTTTTGCAGTTTATCAGTCCAGTGAAGAGCTCATTTCTCATACAGGTTGAGGTCCCATTCTGGCCAGTATAAAACTGAAAGTTTGCTTCTGAAATACATTTGTAGCAGTTCACAGACGCCTTCCAGACCAGAAGAAAAAAAAAAATCCCAGGAGAATAACACTGTGGATGTGGAATATCCATCCCAAAATCATACCAAGAAGTTGGCAGGACAAGCAACCACTGTTCCCAGCTCCTCAGAGAGCCAGAACAGTGCTCAACTCCCATGTCAACTGGCAACTGAAACAGTGAGCTCATGGGAACACAAGGGCAAAAGATGTTCCTCCACACTGCTGAAGCATGCTACAAAAGTAGACTTTCTATTAAGGTGGACATTCAGGTTAACAAATCTTGCTGGAGCTGTTGAACATAGCAGTACCCTGTGCACAGTGCACACTCCATGGCTCTGCTGAGGCCCACCCTTCACTCCACTGCACAAAACATACTTTAATCTCTGACAGTGAAGGGTTTTGTGGTTTAAACTCAAATCAGGTTCTCTAGCTGACAGGCTAAAATACTGACACACACATCCTTCTGCCAGTTGAGTCACAAAGCAAGATAGCTGAAGGCAATGACATCTTTAGCAATCTCTGGTAATCTTTTTACAGCTGTTTATCAAAGTCTCAAATCCTTCTGTCCAGAAGATTACCAACATTGTCACCTTACAACACAGACAGTAGAACATCTCCAAGGAGGCTTTGGCAGCACAAGAGAAGCAACAAATGCCTACAGCTAAAAATAAATGAAATTGAAAAATAAATTGAATCTTAAATTGGAAATCTTTACCCAGGATGGCTTACAATAGCAGCTTCTAGTTCATTGGTCAAAACACATTCACCTTTAGCTTCCCAGACCCTGAGCTGCAATTCACTCCCTCACCTTGCATTTGCATGGCATCACACTCAGGATTCCAGCACAAAGCCCCTGACTTCAGATGCACGCAGATACACAATTCGAAGTGCCAGATGGCCTGGAACTCTGTTTTCTCAAACACTTCCAAAACTCATTCCCGAAGCTCAAGAAGAATGCAACTAGTTGGTAATAAGAAAGGAAATACTGAAGCAAAATTGTACCCCTGTTTTTTTCTCTCAGAAAAATGCAAAACAAAACAAAGAGCACGCTTACTCAAATGTTTAGAATAGTTGTCATTCTAATGTAACTTGTGGATTTGAAGGTAAAAAAGCCTGTTTTCCACTGGAACTCTTTTTAACATGATTCAGAACTGTCCTTTAGTGCCTTCAAGACAATCTTCCATCTGCTACTTAAGAAGTGCTGTTTTATGTCATGTTCTTAAACCTAGTATTTTTTTTTTTTTCCTTAAAAAGGACATTTTTTTTAACTGGGAAAATTAATCATGAAGTCAAATTCATGCAGAGTCTAACTTTCAAATGAGAGGCTAAAAAAGTAATTGAGGAATTAGATATTTGCTACATTTCCACTCCCCTCATGATCAAGAATGACTGTTTGTACTAGCAACAAGATTAATTTCTGGAATATCTACATACAAAAAGCTGCTATAAACTCAGACAGCTGTAATTTCATGGATCGCTGATAGGTTAGGCATCCAATCACTGCTTAAAGCAGCACTGTGTTCCCTCAGCAGCACAGCTGTCTTTCACTTCACTTGCAACCAGTGTCAAAGGGATAAGGAGTATAGAAAAGGTATTCCATCACAGGATATCCACCTTAAGAAATGACCATCCAGAAGCGCTTTCAGCTCTGGTTCTATTTGAAACTCCACCAGTGGAACTCAGAAAAAAATGACTCTTTCTAAAATTCTTAAAATCTTTCTAACTTCAGCATCAGCTTTATTATTCTCATCAGTTCTGGCTCTCCATTAGGTTCTGAAAAATAAGAAGAAACTAGACAGTCGGGTCCAGTCAGGAATAAATTAGATGACATGATTTAAACCTCTCAATGGTTTGAAGAAAATTAAATCTCATAAAATGAGTAATTTCTTCCTCCATATGACTGCACATTTATTAAATAACAACAATAAAGAACCTCAGAATAATAGGTTTCCACAAGACAGCTGACTTGGGCACTGATCAGCTCTTTGAGATCTAGCTTGAGCTACTTGCTACTATTTCCATCACTGAATCTCACAACGCAGCAGCTAAATATCCCTTGTTCACTTCATACTAAGCTGACTACTTTACCGGTGCAGGTAAGGAACATCCCCACAGTCAAGGTATGAGAGCACTCAGTACGTGGCTCAGCCATTCCTAAAGTGATTACTGATACCCGTAAGCCCCAGTTCAACAACACAGGCTTGCACAGCACTTCTGCCTTGAGGAGCTCCCATGCCCTCTGTCAGATTTTTCTGCTTGCTTGGTCCCTTTCTTGTATCATACCTTAAACAGAAAGTATTTCTGACATTCAATGCTGCAAAAGCATCTTTGGAGTGAAACATACCCGGATCTGATCCCTGAGCTGGCTTTCAGCACTGTCACACAGCTGAAAGGACAGGGGCTTGACTTCTGCATAAGGATGGGAAGAGAAGCCAAGTGCTGCTCATATTGCCCAGGAGAGACCTGGGCAAAAATAAGGGTAAGCATTCCTGAAATAGATTGTGTAGACAAAAAAAAAAAAAAAAAAAAAAGGCAACTTACACAATGAGCAAGGGCAAAGAGGAAAGCAGCCAGCCAGCAGCACTACGCACAGCACAATCCTGAAGTGTTCTGTTCTGCTCACTATCATCAGTTCCTACTGTGAAAGAATTAACAAAATCACTGCTGCTCAACTTCACCAAACCAGCACAGTAGCAAGAGTCGATGGGTCTCACTGGTTGCATGGACTGTTTCGCATCTTTAGGGGATGCATCAACACACCGCAGCATAAATCATTGAAGCCACAGGTCATGCATGCAAACAAGATTTTTGGTCACTCTCATTAGCTTGAAGATAGTGCCCTGGATTTAAGCAGTGCTGTAAGAACTCTGGTGTAACAGAAAAGCAAATGAACGTGAGCCTCTCAGTATAACACAGCCAAGGAAGTAAACATGAGCCCTGAATGCATAAGAAGGCAACATTAGGAATGGAATAATGCCATTTCATGTAACATTCACCAACCATTATAACAACTTTACTGCACTCAGCTCAAGTGTCCGAGCATTTCAGCACATCAGCACAGTCAGAAATAAGATACCAAGAGTAATTCTGAGCTTGAAAGACCACTGAAAATCAAATTTCTTTTTATCTATTTAGAATAAAGGTAGGATTAAGAGGTGAGTTGCATGGGAATGTTGCAAGCCTTCATATAGAGAACATTTTTCCTATAATCACAGGTGTCTTCATCACAAGCCTCCCAGACTAAGAGAGGGGATAACAAGGATCATAAAGGTATCAGATCTATTAAAAAGCTCGTTACTATTTTTAAAGAATTCATACACAACCTGAAGTGGTAACTGCTTCTCATTACAGACTCTTAAAAGTAGATAAACTACTTAAACTCAAAGACAGACATCACTGAAAAGTGACAGAATTGAAACATTTTCTGAAAGGAGCTATAGAGACTGCTCAGGGAAAGAGAAAAGATTAAGCGTTCATAAATTGCCCACTCTGACCTGAAATAAATCTGCAGTTCAGGATGCATTCCTTTACAGTCATTCATATGAGTAACTATCCCATGCAATTTAAAGAGCAATATTCTAAATGACACCAAGTAAGAACAGTCAGTTAAATTCCATTTAAAATAATTGTAACAACTTCAACAGAAGATCTTACAAGTAGGAACAAACGAGAACAAAGACAGCTGAAACCTCTGCTAGCCACTTAGCAGAAGTAATATTTCTTCATTTAGCAAATGAAGTGGCACTATCGAAAACAGCAATAAAATTGACATGCCTTCAAAGAAGAAAAAAAGACAAATAAATGAGGGTAATCCTACCAGTGAATTTTTGCAAAACTTGTTTTCTAGCTTAGTTCCGTTTAAAAAACTGCTTGCAGAAACAGAAGCAAGAGCAATGTGATCCTGTTACTATACGTAAGTATGCATTCACTTAGTCAAGCCATAAAGGAACTATCTCCCTACCTACTTGCTCAAGCACAAAGAGTACTAAAATAATAGGTGCCATAAATCCTAGCTACCTTAGACATCAAGTCTGCTTTGTTATGCCAACCAGGAACAACAAGTCTCAAAAAGGCTTTTTAAGATACGAATGTCATTTTGAATAACATCATAAATTCATTTAGATCTGAAACCAAAGCTGCATGCTTGCCTCCCAGCAGTAACTGTGGTGCCCGTTTCCACATTTATAACCTACCCTTCAGCTACACAACCACTCCAAGTTTATTAGCACTGCAGGTTATGTCTGTGCATAGGACAGAAATAGAAGTATACTCCACAGCACACATTTCCTCATCAGCTCTGTACCCAGCCTTCCATCCCTTGATTCATCTAAGAATATCCACCAACATCTCTGCTCCTGTTTATGTTATCTTAGTTGGGATGTTTACAGATTTCTAAAGCAAAGCAGGCTGATCCTCTTGGAAACAGACAAAATGGTCTCACCTGGTCACTTTGCAACTGCACTGATTTCTCATTTCGCCCTCAGGGATGCTTTGTAGCATGACAATGGATTGCAGTGGGACGTCTATCTGGCCATTTGTCTTCAAGCAGTGCTTTCACTTTAGGTACAAAACCACAGAGGCAAACAGGCTTTGCTCTCCATCTCACTAGCATCAGCTCCACAATGCAGACTATTGTCGTACTGTACTGTACTGTACTGTAAAGACCAGTACAAGAAATCCGCAGTTCTCTAAGGCTCATAAAAACTGCAGTCACCAGCTGAAGTGCTCAAAATTCCATCCTTTAACACTTAATAAAAGCCTGCCACTACACTGCTTAAAGCTGAAGCATGCAAGAGGGAAACAATTTATTTATTTTTTTAATAAGAAAGGCTAGTGAAAGAAATACAATGACAGCAGCAAGCTGTAGCAGCAAGAACTGAACTGCAGTAAGGAGAAGTGGGTGAAAAGTTTTCCTGGGGGTACTGGGTCTTCAGAGCTGAAGGAGCCGCTGGAGGAGTGTGGGCAGCAGTGCTGGGAGCTGCTCTGCAGGGACGAGCTGCCTGCACCGGGAGGCATCCCATTGCCTGCAGCTGGTAGCTCCCAGGAGGCAGAGCTACTCCAGCTCTGGCTGCAGCAGCCTGCTAATGAGGTTAACGCATACACAAGGAATAGGAATTGGTATTCTTCAGCTCAGTATCAACATACCTTCCTCCCAAGCTAGCCATCTGCGTGCCTTGTTGCCTGAAACCAAATGTAAGTTCATCTGGATGGCTGTCCCTTCAAAGACACCACCCAACGTTTTATATTTACCAAAAACCCCACATCTTTCCATTTCACGTACCAATACTTCAGACTGATTACGATGGAAATACCATGTGATCTGTTATCAATGCAAAAATAAGCTTAAATTCATCAGCGTCTAATACTATAAAATGCAAGGAAGTAAATCAAGGTCCCCCCTTCCTGGCCATAACTGTAGTCTTAAAGAAGCAATATCTTTACCAAATTAGCTTAACTACTTTTTAAAATACACTTTATGATGAGGTTATAAACCAAAATACAGTGGGTGCTTAATGCAAAAATACATCAGAATCCCAGCACAAACTGTAAAAAGAGAACATCTGTTGGCAAATTTCAATAGAAGCAAACAAAAAACGCTTGTTCTCATTTCACAGCATTGAATTTTTCTATTCCCACTCCCAACTGAGAAATGCAGTAATCAGCCTCAACCTATTTTTGCTAATATACAGACAACTGCTCAAACTTCTCTCATTTCTCCCTGTATTTTCTAATCATCTTCACTTTTTAAAGCCACAAATGAAGTCTCATCAGAAAGGCCTTACTACAGGATAAATTTATGATGGAAATCTTGCATCTAGATGCTACATAGGGAAAGAAGACATTTTAAGCTACCAAAGAGGGGTTGGCTTAGCAAATTCGAGAAGAAAAATAATACAGTGAATAGTCTCAGCTTGTTTTTAATTGTGAATGTAAGAAAACCATTAAAAATATTTATTGTACAGATTTCCTTATATACTTCACTCCTAAAATATAAGACCGCTTGTGAACTACCAACAGTCCTCAACTCAAGAAGAGAAACCTCCTTTAAGTGGCTGCTCTTTGCAACAATTAAGCCATCAGTCTGAACCCAGCACAAAGCAGAAGCAGTAGCAGTGTCAACTATGGTCAACATTGAATGACTTCACTGCTGATTCCTTTTAGAAGCCAGCCTCTTAGTAAGCAGGTCCCCTTATTAAAAGGGAGCCTCAAGAACATTAACACCTTTAATTAACTGGAAGTCAAGAGCAAAACTCCAAGGCACACATACCCAGTTGCACAGGGCAGCCTGCAGCCAGGTGTTCCAAGCCCTGCCAAGCACGGGTAATATCTCCATACGCAGCAGCAGCCAGGCAACAAGGCTGGGAAGTCTCCACCCTGGAGAAAGGGGATGTCCGTAACATAACAAAACAGCAACAAAGAGAGGGTTGCAAGGTGAATAGCAGGGAAAGGAAAACAAATAAACCGTGCTCAATACATGAAACAGCAGGAAGAAGAAAAGAAGTCTGCTGCACAGCAAACAAGTTCTATTACTGCTCTATTAAACCAGCTCTTCCCACCCCATTGTTACAACAGGGAGGCCTCAACTCACACAGATATAGGCAAGAACCCACAGATCGCAGTGTGACAGAAGGCAAGTGGATACCGTCCACTGGATAGCATGCCTCCAGGGTACTGCCTATCCTAGCAATACGATATTGCTATGACCATTTTAAAGAATACTGCTCTTTAATTTTTCTGCTTAATTCAAAGAGATAACACACTCATCATTCATCATCATCTCTCAAAGCAAAGCACTCATGGAAGGTTCATTATTCAGGAACTGCTACTCAGTAAGTAGCCTGAATACAAAACCTACATACAGTGGATTTGCATCTCCACTGAATAGCGATCTTTGTTGCAACACGATGATTGTACACAGTACTGCCGTTCTCAGTACTGCTTGTAAAAATAGAAGCTCTTGGTTTTGGTCTTTTTACATAAATGCAGGCCCTCAATTTTGAATCACATATCACAGTTTCAGGAATGACTAACAAGGTACATAAGAAATTTAAATGACAGAAAACAACCTTGACTGATACTGTATGGGTAACAAGGGAAAAAAAATGAAGAAAAACAAACAGAACTGTTCATTTTCTTCAAGAATGTGGAAAATATTCACTTGCAAACAGAAAGCAGGTAACACTTGTACACTAAGCAATTTTGTTCAGACTTAACACCAACCAAAAAGGTGTGATGCAGTTAGCAGGCTTATTTTGTCCGTCAATATTAGCAGATTATAAATTTGTCTGTAGTATAGGATAATTTTGAAGCTTAATGCAATAAATAAACTGCTTACAATCTAATACCCAACATACAACACTCCAGGTACTGAAACGAGCCAAATAAGAAACTTTCAGCTGAAAAAATGGGAAGCTAAGCCTGCTAAACTAGAGAAATCTCTCAAGTGCACATCCTGTAATACATATACATAACATACATAAAATAGTGGAGGAAATAAAATATACAATCATTAAGAGTACTTAAAAATAAAATGAAAACAAAAAGCATTGTTTTCAAACAGGATTTAACAGGATTTATCTTTGGATGAGTTAACCTTTAAAATAATGCTAATTTAACTACAGGCCATAATCCTCAAGTCATATCACAACACTCTTCTAATTGTATGAACACAGCAGCATCAAATATATGAGTCCAGATTCCTCAAAATAAGGGCTTAGATTTGTGTTTATGCAATACCTACAATTACCTAAATATTTCACAAGCAAAAGATAGGATCCTCCGTTAGGATTTCCAGCATCTATTTGTCATATAAGTTGCACCACATGTATTAATATCACAGAATACAGTCTGATCAAGTCAACACATTTCTCAGAATACTACTCAAGGGACATTAGGTATTTTTTAATTAACTATCTGTGGTTCCTTAACAACAAGGGAATAAATTGGTCTCAATCTGAATAGAACAAAAATGTAAACAGACAAGATGAATTAAATCTTAATATTCTTCATGCTTCATAACTGGAGTCTGAACCTAGCATTTCAACAAATATTTCAAAATAATCCATCATAATATAGCTAATGGTTCAGGACATATTCAATCTGATACATAGAAATAAATGGAAATAGCAAGTCAAATAAAGAGCAGATGGTCATTCTAAGCACTTCATTACCCTCCAACCCTTTTATTTATAATGCAATGTGGAAAGAAAAAAGAATGTAGTCTGCATTGAAAAACATATTTAAAAAAATCTGTTTCTCAAGTAACATAAAATACTAACCCAGCAACACTGTACGTACAGTTAACAGCTGTTGACTTCATCATTCTGGCATAACTATCAATAGCTGCGAAAATGTCTTTTGGTGGGGAAGAACTGAACAGAAGGGAGTTCCACAGTTCTGGTAACTGTAGAAAATCACAGAAATAATCTAAATGGAAAGGAGGGGACGGGACAGAGAGCAATGCTCAAGGACCCAAACAGAAGGAAAGCAAACCTCTAGAGTGCTTTCAAGTGCCTCCCAGAAGAGATCCTCCACGGCAAACTTTCACAGCTTTGTAGCTGCTCTTACAAACTGGGAAAATAGTGAGGAGAAAAAAAAAAAAAAAAAAAGGAAAGGGGTTTTCTTATTGTGAAGGAAATTCAGTGAGTATCACACTAGTAACACAGATTATGTCCATGGGAAAGTATAGAGAATTGCTCAGGATGAGTGGAAACCAGTTGGATAACAAGAGAAGCTCTGAACAGGAAAAAGAAAATGGACCTAAAGGACCCATGCTTAGAAGAGAGACACTAAATGGAATTAGCTTCTCAAAGTTACAGGAAAAGGGCTATTTACAGAGAGGCTTCAAGTAGAAGCACAAGGAAGAACAACAACAGTAGAGAGAGAACTCATTTCTGTCCCTTGTCTTTTGATTTCCACACTCAGAAACTTTTCTCTTTCACTGTCCTAGCTCCATAATGCTGCCTCCATCTCTGCACTCCTTTATCTTTCTGCATCCCAGAACATAAAATTACTCTCATCCTGATGAGCCCACAAGAGAAAGCACTACAGTTTCTACTGCAGGTTATCTTCTTTCTGATAGCTGAAGAGCAGTTGGTTCTTGGGCATACCATGGAGCGACCTCGTATTCTCATTTTTATTCTGCATCATCTATCTTACTGTCAATTTCATACTTCTCTCTCAAGCTCTGTATCTGTTCTTCTCCCACTCTAAGCCTGTTTCTTCCTGTATTACATTCTGTGATCCCAACAGAACTGTTCTGCTCTCCTGCACTGTCTGAACATCCAAAGTCACTTTACTCCATTTTCCTCCTTCACGGGAACTTCTTTTTTCTAACATGCCCAATAAGATACTGTTTTTCCTCTTCAGTACCTCTCCTAGGAGCATGCAGCTACAGATATGCTACCCAGTAAGAGAACACAACCCCAAGGAAAAAACATGTTAGTTGCACTCTATTTGCAAATAAACATGTATTTTCTAACTGCTCAGAAAGTTTCCTTCTTTACTGACCTTCTTTATTCAAATACACAGTGGCCTTCAGTATTTCAACAGTGAAGCCCAGTTCTCACACTGCTGCTACAAAGCATTTATACGTTAACCAGCAAGGGGTCAAGACACACAGACATAACGTCTTTCACTCAAGCATAGCTGTATTCTGTTGTAAAAACACTCCCAAAATAGTACATAAAACAATCTCATCTTCTCTCCATCTCTTCAAAAACAGAAGTTCTCCACTAAAGAACCAGTGCCACTGCGCCATGTTTTTGCAGTACACTGTTCTCATCATTGATCCTCCCTCACCAGTTGACAACTCTTTCCCATTATAACAGTGCTCCTACTGCATTGAAAAATGGTGTCAGCTTCCATAAATAACTAATGGTACTCACAAGCTAAATTTATCTAATGTGTGCCAAAATAAAACACTGCTCACCACACCCGTTTCACTACGTACTGTTCAAGTGTGTTTTATCTGCTGTAGATTTAAGGTTGTTTGGTGAACATGCCAAGAGCCTGAAATTCCCACTTCTCTATCAAGAACCTACTCATCATGCAAGTCTGAGGCACAGCTGCAGTCCCACATGCACACCCTCCTCTCATTCCTGTTCCTCTGGGGCAGCAGAGGTCCCTGGCTGTTAGTATAAATGCCTACTATGAATATTTTTCCATACACTTTCAGCAGACACAGCAACGCATTGAAGCGTTGTGATACACACGCAAGGAAATTAAAGGCTACTGCTGGAAGATAACACATCAAGCTCTGGCTACAGTTACTTCATCAGAGCTTTACGGTAATGAAAAAGCATCTCAACAGAAGTGACAGAAAAAATACCCAAGCACTTCTACAAGGAGAACTTGATCACTTCACGAAGGGGATTACAGGAGGTGGTTGCCACAGTAGTTCACGCACACAAGGCAGCCCTTGCAGGCCTGAAAACACGCTTTCAGCATTTGAAGCACTCTGATTTTAGATTGTTGAAAGTACCTTCTAAATAAAGAACTATACTATCAATTACTCATGTGAGAAAAGCTTTAAAGAATTAATTCTAAAATGCCTGTTCCACACCTGACGTGGAAAATATATGAGTGGAGAGCAAGCCTTCAGTTAGGAGACACCTGAGAATACCTAAAATTCAGTGTCTGCAGTTTTTATTCCTGAAATGTCATTAGGAAATCACATGTTACGTAACCGAAAGGTTGAGTGGTACCCCTCTACAAATATTTATCACTTTTTTCTAGTCAAACATACTTCCAACTTTAGGATTGAGATGACTACTCAAGAGTTAATTTAACATTTACATTCTATTTAAGCACAGAAGCCAGCGAATAGGTTAGGTTTTGTTATGCTCATGCGAGTCTCACAAGAGGAGGATACAAAAGACAGAAGATTAGGCAGATTAAAAAAGGCTATGGAAGAACATTTACTATCCCTATCCTGAAGTGTTTCCATAGCAGCCGAAACAATTATCAAAACAGATACACCAAAAAGAAGGCGAAGAAACAATATGAAAGCTCTCCACCGGAAAGCAATCCATAGATATCAAGAGTAATATATAATGATGAAGTTAATGAACAAGTTAAGTGTCACCTACAACCTAATACATCACATAAGTCTTCGTAACGATGTCCATGGCAGCAGAGAAATTTACCACAGCAATGAGTATTATGACAGACACTGCTTCAACTGCTGTGGCTCCATGGCACTGAAAACATATGGTTTCCTATGTCTGCTTTGCAAGATGGGGATTTCCACAGCAGAGTAAGCTTACTATTTGTTTCCTCTCCCTCATCCCACTTAGGTTAAGCAAATAAACAAACAAACAAACATGTTCGTTTTGTACAGCCCCCACTGTCCCCAAGCCTTATCACAAAACACCATTTTCAGTGGCACTAAAAAAAAAGTCAATCCCTGCTACTCCGCACCATCTCACGGAGAAGTCATCTTTCTGAGTCTTTCTTTAAGCTTTTATAAGATGCACTGAATTAAAAATCAGATACTCAAGTTTTAGAAATGCCAACATCCACGTCAACAAAAATTTGGGATTTTTTTGGCCTCACCTTAAAGCCATCTACAAACCTTCCCATTTACGTATTAACTAGCAGGCATCATCACTGCTGTGTAAATGTCAGTGCTCCTTGCCCATATTCTTTACGTAAGAACACAGCATCACCTATAACCAGTTTCTTTCATTAAACTCCTGAGTTCTCCAGAAAACAGAAGGATTGTGTTGACAGCAGTGAGCAAGTGGCCTTCCATCTACCCACAGCTGAGATGCAAGATCCAAACACATAACAGCTTCCTACTGCATTTTTCACTGTATGTTTACTTCTAAGTATATTCCTTTTTCTTTTTTCTTTTAATAATCAATCCTTATAACCAGATTTCAGATGTGCACAGGTGTGGCGTTGGGTCAGCTGAAAGTGATGACATCTTCTTTATAGTCCCCCTGCCATGGTAAGTCACCCCAAAGCAATGGGCAAACTGCCACTCCCATACAGCCACTCCCAGAGGCAATCTCAATTGTGCCTCAGATTTAGCACAGGGCCCTCAGGAGCTTCTCAGCTTAAAAATCCATCCAGTGTATTATTCTGTTCAGAAAGAATACTTTCAGAGTACTTTAAGTCTTGCCTTAAGAGCAACCAAAAAGCCACCATTGTTAAGAAATCCCTGAAATTCTGTGCAGGAAGCTGAGTACAGAAATCATTATTCAAGGTTGTCTACAGCTCAGAATAATTCTATGTTGACAATGCATGGGGAGAAAAGTTCAGGAAAGCCAGAAAGCACCTACAAATGAAAGGCAAATAGGGAACTTTGAGGGCAGAAGAGGCCCTGTGCATATGCAGTAAGAAAAAATAAAGTCCAAATAACCCACAAGAAAGTGGGAGGGGAAATGCAGATAAACAAGAAAGGTGACTCTGGTCACAGTACTTTCATGCAGCCTCCAGAATAACAAGCTAAGGAAGGACTCAGGTGGGAGCATGACAAAAACTTACCAACTCTACCATTTCTAAAGTATGGCATAAATGCTGATAGCCTCAAAGATGGTAGCAGCCTACTGATGTGTAATTTGTTTTTACAGCAACACCACCAGCCCCCACATAAGAGAAGACACCGAGGAAGAGCCTGATGCACTTCACCTAGACAAAAGAGTCAGGGTTTTAGCTTTAATGTATATTAAACAAACCAACCAAGCAAAACAACTGAACTTTTTTTTTCTGCACATGCAGCTGAAGGTTTCAAGCAGCCAGTCATTCCTCCACACAAACACATAGACCCTGCAGTCTTTTTAATTAATATCTAACAAGCCTTGAAATCAATTCCAATTAAGTTTCAGGTAGCAGTCTAAGAAGCGTTAGTTATGAAATTACTGTGCCCTAATGCCAATGTGTTCCTTTTACCCCTGGAAAGCCAGCTGGGTTTTAATGTTCGCAGGCAGTAGAAAGAGCACATTTTCCAGATGCCAGTATCTCCTGAAATAAGTGCTTGTGAGCGTGATCAGCAGCACAAAGTCCTTAGCAATTACTGACATACTAGGCTTCTAGTGTAAGCTGTCTCACTGCTAGAGCAGGGACCACACTCGTTCCCTCGCCAAAAAAAATAAATAAGCTGAAATGTTGAGAAACAACCATACACTGATTTCTTCATTTCTAATTTTATCAAGATAGTGCCCAGCTCGTTCAGCTTAACAAGTACAGTACAAATGCTTCTGAGTATCAAAGTGCATTCTGTCTCAGGCCCTAATCCCATAAAAACCGGCGTTCCAAAGCTCAGAGAAACATTCCTAATCAAATTCTATAAATGGTGCAACGCCTCTTTCAGTTTTTCTGACTCTCCGTGTGGGTGTCACTTTCTGTGAAAGAAAGGAAAGCAGCATGAGGAGCAGAGATGCAATTCAACAGCACCCTTTCTAATCCCCAAGGCACTGATAGCTGTTTCACACCCCAGCATCCTCCAGCAGCCTAGAAATGTCACCAAAGAACACTCTGACTTCTTATCCTCTCACTGGATAAAGGAACTACAACCACCAAGTGTGTATCTCATGTCACCACTGACAGCCCAGGCTTGGACACCACAACACAAGCAGGTATGCTCTACAGCTTCTTTAATGGACCAAGCTGGTACGCTTCCACATGCTCCCAATACTCAAGGACTACTGAAGGTTTACCATTAACTGCTTTTTCAAACCTACAATCTTAAACAGATTCTATAGCAATAGCTCGACTCTGATAAGTTGGAGGGAATATAATACATGAAATATTTACTGAGCTTATCTACATAGACGGCTATAAGCATATCCTCGGCATGCAGATAATACACAAGTTCTTTTTAGACTAGCGTCATGCTGAGATGCTAGTAGGACTGCAGTAAGTTGTGAAGGAGAGATGTGAAGAGAAGAAAGGTGTTAGCATTGCCAGTGCCTAGAGGTCTGTGATCTGCTCTGTGAGGGAAGGAGCCGGCTGATCGTGAGGCAGCATCTCTAGGTGGCCCCATTCCACACTCCCCTGTTGGAGCAGGACTCCATCACTTTGGCTTCTCATCAGAAACCAGTTGAATCCCAGTTTCCATATTTTAGTTAAATCTGGCCAACATACACGGGTAATTATTAGCATGAATGGCACCCAACAAAATTCAAATATTCTGAAACAAAAAACAAATGTCTTTCACACCAGTTGAGAGTAAAAAGAGTTGGACTCAATCCTTATGGGTCCCTTCCAACTCGGGACATTCTATGATTCTAAAAGCGCGAGCTCGATTAGGTTGTTACGCTGCGACCAAGTTCTCCCACCTGCTTTTGCAGGTCAGGCTTAACGGCTGCCGATTCTTCAGTTTCGAAACAAGTTTAAATGTTTTCCCAATATGACAAACCGCAGTACTGCCTTGCAGGAAAGCTCGGTTCCACGGGGGAGGGGAAGGGGCAGCAAAAAGGGACGGACGCCAGGCACTCAGCGGCCGCGAGAACGGCCACCTGGCAGAACCCAAACTCCGCAACCGAACGGCGTTCACCGCGCAGCTCCGCCGCGGTGAGCCGGGAAGGCACCCACCGGGTTCCGGCGACGCCGAAACGCCCCCAGAAGCGGCACACGGCCGCGACCCACCGCGCTCCGGAACGCGGCAGAGACGGGAGAGCGGAAAGTTCGGAGGCGGCCCCACACCGACGGCCCAACGGCACCCCCGCGCCGGCTCCACAGGTTGGGAGCGGCGAGACCGCCGATGCGCGACCGCAGCCGGGGACGTGAGGGAGGCAGCGCGGCTCTCCTGGCAGCGAGCTTCCCCCGAGCGGCTCCGGCTGGGGCTGCGGCGGGGGGCGGAGGCGCAGGTGCCGCTCTCCTCGCTCGCTCCGGGGAAGAAGGAAGGGGCCGCGGCCATGGCGGGAGGCGCGGTGCACCTGGCAGCAGGTGTATGCGGGCGGCGAGAGGGGAGCAAGGAAGCGACGCCAGCGGGCGGAGGGTTCGGCGCGAACCGTGTTACTCACCGGCAGCTCCACGCTGACTTCGGTCCCGTCCAGGAGGAGCACGCGGCACTGCAGCACCAGCTTACTGCCGCCGGCGGCGGGGATGTGGACGGGGGCTCCGGCGCCGTGCACGACCCCGCCGGGGTGCGGCGAGGAGGGGAAACCCCCGGAGACGGCGGCGGCGGCTCCTCGTAGCCCACCGTCCCGCTCGTCGCCCTCACCGCCGAGCCCGCCTCGCCCGGCCCCGCGCCCCGCTCCTCGCCCGTAGCGCTGCATCGACCGCCGGCCAAAGGTCCTGCGCAGGAACCGCAGCATCCTGGGGGCGCCCGGCCCGGCCGCTCACACCCCCGAGCCCGCAGCTCCGCGCCCGGCCCCGGGCGCCTCCCGGAGCAACGCAGCAGCGCCGCCCGCCGGGAGCCAGCCCGCGCCGGGCGCCTGCTGGCCCGCCCCCGCCGCCCGCTCCGCCCTCCGCAGCGCCGCCCGCCAGCGGCACGGGGGGCGGGACGCGCCACCGCCCCTTCTGCTGCGGACCGCGGGCAGGGGGAGCCGCTGAGGCAGGCGACCGGAGGGCACCACCTGTGGCGGTGGCCTCGCGGCCGGGACCGCTCGCCCTCGGCCCGCCGCCGCCTCAGCCTCGACTTCTCACGCCGCCGGTCGCGGCTTCGAAGCGCAACACGGCAGAACGAAGCGTCGCGTAGCACCGCACCGCTCTGCCGGCGGTTGCCGCGGCCGCTCGGACGCTCGCTCCGGCCGTCGGGGCGGCGCCTGCGCGGTGGCTGCCCCTCGCCGGGAGGGGAGGGAAGGGAGAGACGCGGGCGAGAGCGCCCCTGGCTTCACCTGAGGGGCTGCGGGGCGGTCCCAAGGAGCTGCCTGTGCGTCTCCCGCCCCGCCACCTGCCTAGCGAATGCGGCGCCGAGAGGGCAGTCCTGGTGCCTGGAGGCTGGAGCGAGGCAGCCCGGCCACTGCCTTCAGGAGTTTGCGTGCAAACATCCTCAGGTGGGGTGGGGAGAGGCTCCCGCATTCCCTTTGAGGTCGGCGTTGTTAAGGAGACAACCAGCTGGACGAGGTTCCGTGGAGAAAGCATTGCCTCCAGAGCTTGCTGGTGTTTTGTTCCCTCTGGTTTCTGCGAGGCACAGGTGTGGCTTTATTCCAGCATCCCGTCGCGTCCATTGGTATCAGAGTCAATAAGATCAGTATTTACATACGTTGGCTCTGGGAGGAGCGCATCTGCCGAGGCGCCATGCATGACACAGTGGCAGCACGTAAGTGTCTGCTGGAACAGTTTCACCCATGGCCAGCTACATGATGTAGGAAGCGTGGATAGAAAATATTGGCTGCTTCTGAAGTTTTGGAGATCTTTTTCATAGAATCATAACATCATTTGATTTGGAAGGGACCCTCAAGGGCCATCTAGTGCAAACCCTCTGCAATAAGCACCTCCAGCAGATCAGGGTGCTCAGAGCCCCATCCAGCCTGATCTTGCATGTCTCCAGGAATGGGCATCCACCACCTCTCTGGGCAACATATGCCAGTGCTTCACTACCCTTATTGTAAATAACTGTTTCCTTATATCCAGTCTGGAGTCAAACAATCCACCGTTGTTTTGTATCATGCTACCAGGAGAGTTATCTTTAGCTATGAAACAAAAGCCCTGAGCCACTGTGGGTATGGAGGAAGCCACGACACATTTATCACAAGATGAGAGGTGATGAAATGAATTTTTACATGCTAGTTTGCACTTTACCTCTCTACATTATCTCTTCATTTTCAGCTTGCCTTGAAGTGATCTGGTTTGCTGGTACATCTGTCCTGTGGTGCTTCCTTCTCACAACTGCTGCTTGCTTTCTTCCCCTTCAGGGGCACATGAATAAATTACAGTTCCTTCTGCAGTCCTTGGCTATGCCGTAGTTACATGCACTGCTTTTAAATCTTCACCGAAATAGCTCTTCACTGCAACATCTGCTTCCCAGTGAGTTCTCCAGTCTCCCGTGGAAGTCACAGAATCATAGAACAGTTAAGGTTGGAAAATACAGCTAAGGTCATCTAGTCCAGCCACTGACCCATCACCGCCATGCCCACTACCCATATCCCTACCATTTTCCTGAACTTTGGTGAGCCATCTGTACCAATCTGTATGGCAGCATAGCTTTAGCATTTGCCCCTGTGCTGATCAGCCTGCAAATGGGAGAGTATTCATCTAAACCCCTTGCTGGCATGTGGGCAGTGCCAGGAATATGTGGGATCTGAAACCATAGGTGACACTTGCTAGCCATGACTCAACGAAAGTGAATGAAAGATGTGATGCAGTAAGCACTTGGCTCTAGCTCTTTTAACTGGAGTTTCATTTTTATTCATATTTTTTTCTGTCTGCTTTTCCAAAATTTCATAACCGAGGCAGCCAATTCTTGTGGATGGTGAACAAACCATTGACAATCCCATGGAGGGAATTTTCCTGCATTGGGTACATGTGCACTGTCTGCAAATCACAGACCTTACCCACTTTCCATCCCTGCAGTCACATTCACGGATTGCTCCTGGCTTGATAAGATTTTAACTATCTGCAAAGGAGTGTTCTAAATTTAATTTGCATGCAGGTAGAGTTTCTGTTCTTGAGTAAATGTTATGTCTTTACTGAGTAACATAAACAGACTTATCTTTTGCAGAATTTTGCATATTCTGCCAGAATATGTTTTGTGATAGTCATTACTAAAGGAGACTTGCTTAAAAGGATTCAAACAAAGAGCAATTATTGGTGCAAATGTATATATCTATGTTAATAACTCTAGGGAAAAAAGAAACTTGAGAAGGTGTGACATACATATATGTAGGCTTTTGGATGTTTTGTTTTGTTTGTTTTCTAAAGCTATAAATGAAATGAAATTGTCTCATCAGTAATTAATTAAAGGAGATACTTTTCAGCAGGATCATTCATTAGATCATGACATTCATGTAGCACAAGGCTAACATGTGTTTGTTTTCCCCGGAGCAGGTGAGCCCATATGAGTAAATCTAATTTCACTGTCTTTCAGGAATGCTCTATATACAGAAGCAGATCAAGAATAAAATGTAGAAGTAATTCTGAGCTTTGTGGCCAAGGGTGATTTGCATTTAAATGCTATCTTTCAGTTAAAGAGATCCCAAAGCAGTTCTGTAAAGGAAAAAAATATATAAAGAGAGAACTATTTTACCAAGTCTGAAATGCAGCATCTGTTTAACAGCAGAGAAAAAACACTGGGAATCTCACGCACAATTGTAACAGAAATGTGTATTTAGATAGGCAGAAAGTTATTATGCAAATCACATGGCCATGTTATCGGGGCTAGTAGATGTATTCCTGCAGAATGTGCAACACAGTCATAGGTAGTCAGGGCTTTCCTTGATAATACATCAACACCAAGTGATACAAGAGAGTCGCATGTGGAAATAAATCTAATATTTCTCCATTTGAAAAAAAGTGTTACACTGTGCATACAATATATAGCATTAGAGTAGGCATGAATTTTAGCAGGTATTGCTGTTCATGTCATTCCTGTGTTCTGGGGAAAAATATCATTTCTCCTGCCTCAGTGAATAAAAAATCAATTCCAGGATAAGTGTGTCTACATATAGGGCTGTTGTAGTATATCCAGAGATGTTTGTAAAGATGCAAGAGCAAAAAAGCTTTCCTTGAAAATCTACAGAAAGATTTCTTGCTGAGTCAACTTTCTGCAGTGCTTCCCATCCACCTACTAAGCAAGTTCATTATACACCAGGTGCTTCTTTCCTTTAGTGAGAATTTTATCATGTTTGTACTGAACTCGGTTCATAGAAAATAGATATATTCAAATCTAGGTTTAAAGCATGAAAGAAATGTTTTCAATGCTGTTTTAAATGGCTGAGTTATCAAATGTGCTGCTGAACAAAAAAAGAGGAGGCATCTTTCCACTGACTATTTTAATTGTAGGGGAGCCATGAAGATGCCACTTAGAATATTACCTATACACAAATATCACATGCTGAAACACTAATGCGTCCTTGAAATATTTTCTAACCATGGTTATGTGTCTTTGTGTCACCAGTAGAAGACAGATATCTGTGGCTTCTGGTGCTTTGAAGGAATTGGTAAGACCTAAATTTTACAACGAGGGTCCCTGGACTGACACAGCAATGCAGAATGCTGCTCAGTTTAGGTATGATGGGGTAATGAATCAGTTGCTGGAAACCTTCAACATGCACTGAACATCATCTGAGAAATGAAACAAAGGGAAAAGTTTTAATAAGTGTATATCCCATTAGGTTTAGATAATTAGAGGGCATTTAAGTCAGAAACTGAAGTTTTTTTCTCTTTGGCTCCATTTAGCTGGTAGCAGAAAGGATATAATCTCCTCATGTGGAGATTCAGACTCTTCATCTCATGAACTGTTTCAGAGAGGCAGAGATGAAGGACCAGAAAGAGGACAGGGCAAGACGAAGAACCTTGGAAGAGGAAGAACCCAACAGAGGCAAATCAGTCAAAAAAAAAAAAAGGAAAAACTGAGGCTTTTGCTTCCAAGAGTGATTGTCAGACATAAAGCCAAGTTTCTTTACAGTGAAACAATCCATAGTAGGATTGGAGAGCAGTATCTCTTTTTAGTATATGCCCAGAGAGGTTGTGGATGCCCCGTCCCTGGAAGTACTTAAGGCCAGGTTGGATGGGGCCCTAGGTAATCTGATCTAGTACTTGATCTAGCAGTTGGCAACCCTGGCTGTGATGGCAAGGCTGGAATTTGATGATCCTTCAGGTCCCTTCCAAGCCAAGCCATTCTATGATTCTATGATTCTATGATTTGGAGGGGAAAAATATTTTCAATATGTTCAGTGGTTTAACAGCTACTTGATCAATTTGGCTTTCTGACATGCTCTTTTCCTAGCATGATACAGAGAGATTTAGTTAAAAGTACAGCTCTAGCTGGAGGAAATCCTTCCTAAATTCTTCTCTTCTCCTCCCCCGTCACAAGTTAATTTGTACATATGCAAAAATACATTGCTAAGTGCCCAACATCTTCCTGTTCTTACTGCCCCACATTGCTGCATGCATCGTCCCATGCCTTGTTGCCATGAAGGCGTCAGAATGCTCTCATGTTCTTTTGTGGCTGGAGTCACAGGGCAAAACTTCTGTCAGGTTTGCAGAAGCCCTTTCCAAAACTCAAAATTACAGCAATATAGACTGGCTGGAGCACTGAGAAGGAAGATCACAAAACCCTTCTTTACATCACTGGAAGGAAATTTGTATTCTGTGAATATCAGACAAAGGCAATGAGGCCCAAGCACATGGAGAAATTCATATATTTTTCTCATCTTTCAAAAGTCAGTGATATAGAAAGACATATTTTCTCTAAAAAACATTGAAAGGCATTTGATTAAAGACTGGTTCTGCTCAGAGGGCACTGTTGCATAATGATCTAAAAGTGAAGTGCTGGATATCATGTCTTCATCAGGACAAGTTGAAAAAAAAAAAAAGAAAGGATGATTAATCTCATATGTATCATTTATATGAATCCCAGCACTTAATTGTACTAAAATGTTTTAGTGGTATTTTTGTAAGAAAGCGTGATAGCTTTGACAATATTGTAAAACATTGCTGAGGAGACAGAAGCAGCTAGTTTGTTTACTTAATTTCCCTTAAATACAGTCCAAATTAGAGCATGCAAGAAATCTGTCTTAAAATTAAGTCACTTTAAAAACAAATGTGACTACTAAGGAGAATTCTGCCTGAAATGAAGAAATCCACTTACATGCCTTTGTTTTTTATTATTAGACCATTAGCCCTAATAGGCACTGTCTCTGAAGTGCTCTGCATGCCCTCAGCCACAGCTGAACACAGTTGACTGGGAACAGATGTATTTCAAACGCAGTGGCCTTACTCCTTTGCAAACTTGAACATATGAACTCTCCTTACAGCTGCAGTGCAGAAAACATCTGTCTTAAACTCTGATGGGTGGGACAAATGGCAGACTAGGCAAGGTCATTAAGTGGCTTTAGGTGAAGCCTTTGGAGTCTCAAAGAGAAGAATTCCTTTCTTGTTCCCTGGTGTGAAGCCATGCAGGGTGAAGCTTGCTGGGCTAGACAGGATTTTTTACCCTGGCAACTCTGAAAGAGTAAAACGTGTCATCCAAGTTATTAATATATATTGAAAATAATTGTAAGCCTATTTAAATGTAAGTTCTTTTATACTGCATTACAGTGCTAAACCTCTTAGCAATTAAGGAAAAAAAATTAAGACAGAAAAAAAAAATGTTGTACCTCCTTGTAATCCCTTCTCCTGCCGAAAGCACAGCAGATGTTTGATTCCCATGTTTACGTCTTTGGAGACAGGCGTAAAAAATTGTGTTAACAGGCAGGCAACCGTAAGTATTCTCTGTTTAGGCATTTAAGTATTCTTGCCACCACAGATGAACAAAATGAAATTGGAAAATCCACTGGGCTGTACACTTTTCTCCATGAGGGTTGCTCTATATGGAGCAATGCAGAGATTTGGCGATAGGCAGGAAAGATTTCCAGC
This sequence comes from Lagopus muta, assembly GCF_023343835.1. Lineage (NCBI taxonomy): Eukaryota > Metazoa > Chordata > Aves > Galliformes > Phasianidae > Lagopus > Lagopus muta. Next base: position 63,856,273 of record NC_064435.1, on the reverse strand, counting down.
TCCCTCATTGGAAAACGAGCTGGAGAGTCATCACTGCCTGCTCCCTTCTGCCATCTGAGGACATGAGGGGGTCTTTTAGGAAAGGTAGAGAGAAAAGGGGCATCTCAACTCCGTTAGACCTGTCCCGCACAGGCACTCAGTGTGCAAAACTAAGCCCAGGACCATCAAGCTACCAATTAGGAGCAACAGCCTAGAACCCTGTGCAGCCCAGCCTTCAGTATGTTCAGGCTAGGATCCAGTTTCATAAAGAACTGGGGCCAGCGTAGTTTATTTGACCTGAGTGAACAAGGGATTTCAGTGTGCAACTAGTGTTTCTTGACTGAAGACAAAATGGACTGCTTGCTTTTTGTCAGGCATTCTAAAGCTTTCTTAGGCTTTGCTCAAAAGTGAAATTATAAATGAGAAAAATATATATATCCAAAAAAACAGCATTTTGTGTTTTTTTCAGTCTTTTGAAACTGCTGAGCTGGTTTATAGTTATCCAGAAAAGGTAAACAGAAAGTTACTGAATTAGGTTTCCATGTAGACATTGAGATAAAGACATTATGACGACAACATTGCATTCATCACCTCTCTTAAATGTTTGCAGCTGATGTTATGTATTTTCAACTATTAATGTTATGTTGCATTTGAAAGATGGAGTAGAGAGACTCAGGAACACTGAGCATGAGATTCACAGGAACACCTAGCCACAGAAGCTACAGAAAAAGAAGCTAAAACTAAAGTCAGGACGAATGTGATTATGGCAATCCAGTTTTAACTGGTGGCAGTGGCTGGAAGCAGCTGTGGGACGTGCTGGGAAGCTGAGATTGCTACCTGCCCAGAGTGTGGGAACAGCAGGGGTGTATTTGCATAATGATGCAAGCTAATGTTAGGAGCTACTGGGCTCCCAGACAGGATGTTACCAAGAGCTCCTTTGCTGTGGGGGGAAGAATTGAATCTTGGATTAAAAAAAAAAAAAATTGGAGGTGGGAAAGAGATGAGTGTTTGCTTGCCTATGCACAAGCTCTTTGGAAGACCAGCATATTGTAAATTTGTTTTGGATGAATGTGCCAAGTCCTCTTTTCCAATCATATACTTTCTGTGAAAGACAGAGAGACAGGTGAGAAAAAAAAGTTATATTTTAATTTCCAAGGTTGGCAGAAAAAAACTGAGACTGTGCATGATGTTTTGTAGTGCCAGATCCTGTGTGCTTTGAATGTCATGATATGGCCTTTCTCACACACCGCCCTTGCCTTGAACCCTGGAACTAAACATGCACTTTGCTCTTTGTCTGGCCCACTCATAAAAATTTAAGTTCTTCATTCAGGCGGAAACTCTGAATTTTTCAAGCATGTTAAACAGAAAAATCTTACCTTAGAGGCTTCAGAAAACTCAGATGAGACCATAGCCAGGTACAATCTAGAACTGACAGGTAGCTCTCTTAAAAACTTTCTTATCTAGCTACATTACAAGGACCATCTCCATTTTGCAGTGAAGTAACTCCCTGCTTTCCAAGATAAAACGTTCAGCTGAGGTGTTATGCAGTTCCTAAAGTGCCTGGAGGCACATATTTGCAGCCTACAGAATTGTTTATGCAAAACTAAGAAAGGGAAGCTAGAGTGATATGGCCTCCTCTGGTAAAGTCAGACCCCAAAAAATCTCGCTTACATGTAACTGAAAACCCCCTAGGCCTCTCCTCAGGCAAAAGGCTTGGCAGACATCCCATACTGGAGCTCTGCCCAGCCAACAGGGAGAGCTGAGGGCTACCCACGGACAACTCCCACTCTGAAATGCACAGCTTCTGGGCTGGTTCTGCTGCCGGTGCAGGGGAAAGGGTGAGCAGGGAGGCAGCTGCAGTCAGGATCACAAGTCACCTTGCTGCAAAGTATAGTTGTTGTTTGCCATCTGTGAGACACAAGCTGAGTTCTCCACCGTGGGGTTATGTCCTTTCAGATGAGTAGCTAGGTTGCTGGTGTCTGTGAGTAGGCTTGGAGTCTAGTCCCAGGTAAAGTACACCGTAAGGGCTGGTGCAGGGCAAAGTCAATGCTCATGCTAATAAAGGACGATGGTCTGTATTTGGCTTTTTGGCTTGAATCTTTTTACCACCTCCTCTAGGTAGGTATAATTAGTAGTGCGATTATATGTCTCAGATAATGTATAATTTCACAAATCACAGTCAGCATCTGATGAGGACTCCATTGTGAAACTTGGACCTCGACTCATCAGGCTGCAGGGCTGTCTGATAAGCAGCATCACAGCATGAAAGGACCTACCTATTCTTGTCTTCCTGAATGGCAGAGATTTGGAGGAGACATTTGGAGATCAGCAAAAATGAAAGAAATAATAAAGTAATTGAACTTGACAAAAGAGTAAAGCTCCAAAGAATAAAGAATAAAGCTAGAGAAATGCAGGATTGCTTTTCTATTCTCTCTCATGTCCACCTTCAGCTCAGAGATGGGCAAGGTCTAATGTCCCATCTTCAAGAGGAGAAATCACAGTTATAGTCATATTGCTTGCCTAGCAGAGTGAGCAGGCAATTTCAGTTGCTTCAGAAAGAGCATTTTTTGTGTGCAGGTAAAAGGAAAGGTTGCACTTTCAGAGCTGTTAGTGAAGTTGTTTGCTGGCTCGAAGCTTGTGCTAATGCAGAAAGTGACACATCAGGATGTATGAGCTCTGCTTGGGCTGGTTGATCCTCTGCCTGTGTCTGGCTTTGCACAGGAGGAGGAGGCGTTGTGTGGGTCACTTACCTCCAGCACAAGGAGGAAGGGTGGAAAAGTTTCCAGGTGTGGGCACAAGGGAGCTGTCATATCATTCTCTCTCACAAGAACTAGAGGAGATGTAGCAAGACATATTGGAGAGTAAAGTGTATGTTTGAATAGCTGGGGTCTTCTATCAAGAGCAAAGCAACAATACCTCGTGCATACTTCAGTTTGCTTATGTTGGGGGGGTTCTGATTCATCAATCATGCTGAATGTGAGTCAGCAGTGCACCCTGGCACACAGTACCCTGTGGTGTTTCAGACCCAGCGCTGCCAGACGAGAGAGAGGAGTTGTCCTTCTCTGCTTTGTGCTGCGTGGCCTCACTTTGAGCACTGTGTGCAGGTTTGGGCACAATGTAAGGAGGTTGTAACACTATCAGAGAGAATCCAAAGGAGGATTACAAAGATGGTCTGGAGGCCAAAATGTGTAAAGAGCAGCTGAAGTCCCTTGGTTTGCTCAACCCAGAGCAGAGGCATCATGGCTGCTGCACAGCTCCTCACAGGGGGCAGAGTGGCTGTGCTGATCTCTACTCTCTGGTCACAGTGACATAGCCTGAGGGAATGGCATGGAACTGTGTCAGGATGAGCAGGTCTGGGTGCCAGGAAAAAGTTCTTCACCAGAGAGTAGTGGGCATGGAACAGGCTCCCCAGGACAGTGGGCATGACCCCAGGATGGCAGAGTTCAAGGAGCATTTGGACAACACTCTCAGGCATAGGGTTTGAATATTGGGTGCTGCTGTGTGGAGTCAGGAGCTGGACTCAGAGATCCTCGTGAGTCCCTCCCAATTTGGCTATTCTATGGTTACATGATTATTTTGGTGGAATTCACAGACTTCACAAGCATCCCCTACTCTCAGTCTTTTTCCTGGGCTTTGCTACTTTATATAACCAAATTTTCGTACCATTTTGGACCCAAAACCCATGGGAGCATTCTGGACAAATTTGAAGGTTAGACGAAGGGCACAGGGAAACCAAATTAAATACAAAGCAGTGAGCATGATGGTGGTGAAGGAACAGACAAAATGCCATTGCTCGATAGGATCTACAGTTCTGTCTGGTTTGGCTGCTGAGGGAAATGAGATAGGAACACTTGAGAGCCCCTGCTCAGTATGGCAGCATGGTGGGCACCTTTGGTTTTCTGTGTTAGAGCTCTGTCCTCTGATGGCAAACGAAAATTCTAAAATAAAACAAGCCCAAAAGCAGATATAAAATCTCACAGCACTGCTGGACTTCGTACAGTTTAATTAAATGCCTAATTGGATTAAGAAATAATAATTTGGATTATTGGATTTACCACACAATGGCTTTCAAATGCATGACAAACCCAACAATTAAAAATATTCTGTTAAGTGGGGCAGAAATTGGAGTTCTCTCATCCTTCATGTATCTTGAAAGTGCCTTTCTGAAACCCTCATTAAGAACACATAAATGAAAAAAGGGAGCAGGGTGTTTCTCAGTTCTTCAGAAAAAAGTACTTCACTGGAACTTTGCTCTAAAATCATAATTATCAGTAACACTGATTGATTTGCTGAGCCTGAATAGTAGCTCATTTCAGAAGCTTATTTTTTCTTTACCCACATGTCCATGTATACCACATCAGGTATCTGAATCGAGCAGTAGAAGCAAACGTTTAAATTCATTACTCTGGGTCTGTGGTCATAGTTCTGATTCTGTATCAGCTGCTCTGAATAGTCTTTCTTGAAATCTAAAAGAAGATGTTGCTTAATCTCGATGATACCTGGGAGCCAACAGGATGTTGGTTTCCTAAAGAAATTGGAAATGCTGCAAGCCACTTTCCATCACAGAAGCCTGCTTGAAATGTCACCAAAATATGACTCCCAGTAATTATTTCTAGCACTGGACAAATATTATTGTTCCTGACCAGCAGTGTGAAAGTAACACAAAGTGAATATGTGGAATTCTGTCTAAAACAAGCAGCTCTACATTATTTGCTCAGCTCAAGAGGAGTGTTGTTCATGTGAATACTCATCATAATAGAAACCTGAGCACAATATTTCAATAATAGCTTAAATAATCCTTGATCAGAGAGCAACAGGCTGGCATTAACAGTTGGACTGATTAAATCTTCCTAAGATTAAAATATGGAGTTGCAGTCCTAACTGCTGTTCCAGCAGACTTAACTGGAGGAGCTGCTCCTTCCTGATACTAATTGGGGTGCTGAGAGGGAGCAGAGAAGAGCCATGGTCCCCAGGTAAGGCTGCAATGGCATCTACACCTCTGTCCACCCTGAAAAGAAGAGGTACTGGGAAGGGTCCTTGCAGGGAGGCACATCTTCCCCACAGCATCTCTATATCAGTCTGCCTTTTGTGACCTGAAGGACCAAAGATACAGTGTAGTCAGTCCTGATTTACCTTTGGCTGTAAGAGCTGAAGTACTGGTCCCATCCAGCTCATCATCCCACCCGAATGGACTGGCAGGATGTGACAGAGATATGTATGCACCTTATGTGTGCAGTTTCAACTACACTCAGAAAAAAAAAGGCATGAGAAAGGATGCACTGCATTCAGTCGTTGGTACTGCAGGCAATTCCACCATCTAGAATTGTAACTTTTTAAAAGACATCTCTTGGTAAATTGTTGTTCATTACCTGCAAAATAAAGGAAAATAGGTTGGCAGCAAGTGGAGGTGCTGCACACTATTGTGCTTGGGAATGGGAGCTCCCAAACCAAATCCCATCTGCCCAAGTCTCAAGCCCTGAAATGCTTATCTTTGAAGGCTTGCAGGATAACAATCTGCAGTTTGTACACACGGCTCCTGAGTTATTTGGGCAGGTCTGAAAGCACCACAATAGCCAGCTTAATCAAATAATCTAGTCATTCTTAGAGTTTTCCCTCATTAAAGCGTTTTACAAACCCTGCCTTAATTAAAGTTCACAGCACTCCTACAAGTTAGTAAAATGTCATTATCCCAATTTTACAGATGGAGAAGTTGCAACAGAGAGGTGAAATGCTTTGCTTGAGGCCGCTGGAGGCTGATTCAGAGGCAGGATTAACAGTCAGGAGTTTTTGGCCAACATCTGATGGCATGATGGGGAAGCTGAGAGCAGCACCAGAAACTCTGGCCTACTAAGGGGTTCTCTGCAGCCCTCTGTGCTGGCTGTGAGAGGGCTAAGGAGCCAATTTGGCCACTAACATCTCCTCTTACTCCCATGCTTCTTATCTACCCCAGCTGTGCCACGCCAGCTTTGTAATAAGGAGAAAAGCTGCAATGTGACCTTGTTCAGGCCCTTACAGAATCTCAAAGCTGTCCTGTAAGCAGAAAGGACCAAAACAGACTCAGCAGCCTCCGGTGCTGGGCCAAGCTGCAGTTTTCCCTGCACCACCTGTGACTGCTGCTGGATTCAAGGCTTGGGACTTGGTCAAAGCCATGATGCCTCATGGAGCCGCAAATGTAATAGTGACTACATGCATATCAAGGGTAATTAGCAAGCTGATTCAAACCCGGATCCAGACAGCTTGCCATTTGAAACCCATCTGGAGCAGTGTGGGGTGCAAACCTCTACTCTGAGTCATACAGCAGGGACCTGGAATTGGGTTTCCCACCCTTGGAGCCACCACCCTAGCCAGAAGGCTCAGAAGGGTGCAGCTGACACTCCTGCACCTTCCGTTTTCATGTAAATATTCAGATTTCATTTTTCCCATACAAAAGGTAACCCCCTTTCTATGTGTAATATATATGTATATATAATATATGTATCACCACAAAGCAGAACTATCAGCCACTGCTCAGATGCAATTCCAAAAGTGGACATTGAACATTTGGGTTGGAAGGCACCTTAGGAGGTTGACAGTCTCACCTTCTGCTGTGAACAGTGTTGGCTCTGAGATCTATCTGACCAGGGCACTCAGGTTTTGTCCAGCTAGGTCTTGGAAACCTGCAAGGATGGAGACAGTACAACAGCCTGGGGTAAACTGCTCCAATACCTGGTTTTCCTCACAGTGATTTCCCCCCCTATGTTCTGTTGGAAGCGGTTGGATAATTGTCCTAAAAAGAAATGTGTCATGTCATCTGGTTGTGACCATTTCCATTAATATTTTCCTTCGCTTGAACCTCTGCTAAAAAATTTAGAGTTTCCTATAGATTTTATCACAGTAGCACAGTCAAGATCTCATGCTGCAGGCTCATGATTACATCTGAAATTTGATAAGAGCATATCTTTTTTTTTTCTTTTTTCCTTTTTTTTTTTTTCCAGAAAGCAGCAGCTTTTTAAAGACTTGAGTGTTGTTTCATTTTCCCCCCTCGTTTTAATGAGATACTGCTTTCAGATCTCTGTAACAGAATAGAGATCAGAGGTCTCTAAAGTGCTCAAGTTTACATCACGTCTTAATACCCTAAGGCATAGGTATCATGATTGTGATATACTGCTGAGATTCACCTATTATATTCATGTTGCATCAGTTATATTACTCATTTGTTACTTTCTGGAAATTCTTTTATAGAAACATAATTCTCAACATTCCTTGTAGAGTTCTTTCTAAATTTACTTTCCTGACTTGAGGGAAAGGAAAAAAAAAGGGGGAAAGGGGATTGGAAAACTGTAGCACAGGTTCCAATCTTCACAAGGAATTTCAATGATATCATTTTGCTGTTGTCTTCTGCAAATTTGCAAACTCTAAAGTAACAGTGGGACCAATGGCCAAGGTATGAATCTCCTCTTAGTGGTTGTATCTACATTAAAGCCATGATCTTCACACACTGTGGTCTCAGGGTCATGAAAGAGGAATGCAGGTCTCATTTGGCCCTTGCTGTAAGAAGTTGTGCCATGATTCTGTGTTAGAGTATTCCTAAGCATCAAGCTGGTTGTGCCCACAGCTGTATGCGGGACAGCTGTGAAATATTCTGCTTTGCCTGCTTTGTCCTACATACAAGCATCATTGTACCTGCACATCACAAGGTAAAGCTTAGGCTTGGTCCCAAACACCTGCCATGGGACTCACAAGGTGAGCAAGAGAAAGCGCCAGAAAGCAGTGGACTAGCACGAGTGTGTGAGGAGTTGGGTGTAACAGATGAGAGATGTGGAAGTGAGGACAGACTATTCTGCAATTGGTGTTCTCTAGGAGTATTAATGGAAGGATACTTTCCATGGAATGAAATATGAAGGTGTATTGCCCTAAAGCTGATGTTTGTTCACTTATCTTGAGGACCATGTCCTCCTACACCTCAAACAGTGTAGAGCAGTAACCAGTGGCCATGCTTAAGGGCAATTATTGAAGCCTCAGTGTGAGTCATTCAAGACTCACTCTGCTTTCTTCTCCCTCATGAGTCCCTGCTGCCCTCATTGTCGCTCCCTCCCTCATCTTTCACCTGCTCCTCCTAGCAGCAGGAGAGGATGCTCATGGCAGCTCTGCCTTGCTGAAAGGGAGAAATGAAGCAGGGAAACCTGATCAGACCAACAGTCTGATGTGGGTGCTACATGTTCCAGGTTTCACAGTGAGCCAACCATATGAACACTCTTGTAACTCTGCACTTAACATTTCACTGAAAATTCTGCGCACATAGCTCTTGCAGTTGAGGGCAGCCCACAACATTTAAAAGCAGGCAGTTGCTGTCTTGAAATGACATCGTGGGAAAGGGGACACAAAATCCTATCAATTTGCTATCCTTCTAGAGCAAAGAGATATTGAATTAAGTACAGAGAAGAAAAAAAATCAATAGTGTTTTGTGGAGTTTCCCCTAAATTTAGTTTGGAGGATCTTATTTGTGCCAAAGCCCTCAGCTTCTGTCCCTGACATCTCACTCCAGTGCCCTAAATGCACACAAAGCTCAGGAGCAATCTCATCAAGGCTCACAAATGGGACAGGGCAGCACAGCCAGCAGGATCCAGGAGCCTGAAGCCTTTAGTAATGGGAGAGGTTTGCACAGCACCTTATGTGAAACGTGCTGCATGTGCTTCTGGCAGCTTGCATAGCTCATACAGCAGAGCTGTTGTATGGGGATGATCTGGGAAGCAGCACCAGGCACGCTGATGGCTGTTACCTGGAGAGGTGTGCAGCCTTTCCCCAAGCACAGTGCAAAATGAATTTCTGCTGCAATAACATGCGCAGTGCCCAAGGCCAGATTTTGACTGCTGAATGGGTCCTTGCACTGTGAACAGACTCCCTGAAGCCAGTGGGAGTCTGTTCAGAGTAATATGTTACCCACCATGAGCAAATGAACCACAGCATGGCTCAAATAATATTAAAGGGCCCAAGTCCAAAAACCACATTTCCAGCTGCTAAGAACTGCATCAGGAGCAGAGCTTCCCAGGTTTCAATAGCATCACCTGCATGGGTAGAAATACCCACATGCACAAGTAGGATCAGCACAATTTTCTTGGGGTAAGGATTGCCTGTCTGTATCTTGTGAGAGTAATTGCATAATTTGCCTGGTCTTAAATTTTAATAGTGGATACAAACTATCAAAACTATGCAAGTGTGTTGCTATACTCTATTTCGTAGGCAAAATACCTGGTGTAGGAGAAACACATAAAAGAAGTGGCAAAACCCCATACCTTCCACTTTGTGTAGTGCTAGAAATGCTGCAGTCTCCAAAGGTTTATTCCATAACCAATGGTTATGTGCACTCTCAATCTGCAAGACAGATATTGAAGAAAAGCAAATTATATACTAGCACATATTATTTGTCTCCCCACAAAATGAAACGAAAGTAATTTATTTTAGCAAGCAAACACAACAAACACAGCAAACCTATCACTATTTCCTGGAAAATACTATTTGTATCCTACATTATTTTCACATCAATGGTGAAATGCTATTGGTGAGAAAAGGGGAGCTGTGGAAGGAGGTGCTCACACCTGTACATTCGTAATACTGAAACGCAGTAGAATGTATTAGACACTTTTGGTCTTTGAAGTTATGGATTATTTTCCTCAGTCTGAGGTAAGCATGTGTGGAGAGACAGCTATCAGCTGTTCAATATCACAAAATAACACCTCCAATACTAATATACTTGTAGCTCCAAAAACAAAGTGATCTTCTTTTTCTGAAATAATCACCTATTTTGTGCCAATTAAAAAAGTGAAAAGTACCAGCTGCCTGTGGTGTTTAACAGGAATACTTGTAGGTAAACAAGAAGGTGTGAAGGACATGTTTCATAGATACTGAATGCTTTCCCAGCTAGAAGCAGCCTGGAAAAGCAGAGATCAGCACTGAAGATATGTCCTAGAAGACCTAACCTCCTGCAACAACGCATTTGCACTAATTATGTTTATGGCCATTATGTCTAGCATGAAGGCTTGGCTTCTTTAAACAAGTGGGAGATCCACAGTTGTATCAAAAGTTTGTGTGTCTCTGTGCATTGGACTTTCCGTCTTTGAGCAGAGTGCTCTTTGATCAGGTGTGCAGTATACATTTTCTTCAAAGACTGATTTCATAGCAGAGGCTTCTCTGTTTAATTTTTATTTATTTATTTGTTTATTTTTGCATTCTACAACCTGGAAGTGATTTGAATTGTTGCATTTTGAAATGTAAAATTTGCAAACTATGGTTAGTTGTACATGCCAAAAATAGCTTTTCAAGAATGTTCAACCAAATGCTTTGCTTTTATCCTAGTACGCAGAGAAGCAAGCGAACAAATGTTCAGGTTTAGTTGGGAAGTTATTGATTTAAAATCATCCAAAGTTTTTATGTATCTGGAAAACAAGCTGTCTTGATGTGATTTTGTTATGAATTTTTGTAGCTGATCTTTTGATTTTTCTTTCTTTCCATGGATTACTGTGAAGGTCTGCCAAGCAGCTGCCTCACTATGCTGGTGAATGCCCTGCTCCTCTCCATAGACACTAGCCTGCAGCACAGAACTCTCAGCATAATACTCTTTCACCTGCTCAATTGCAAATTATATTGACAACAGACAAACAAAAAAAAATTCAACAGCATTTGAGTCCTCTGTCTGCAGGTTGTCTGAAAGGGGAGACTTTTCTGACATGCTCTGATACATGGTACCTGCAAGGATCTTCTGTCAAAACTAGGTGAACTATATTTTCTTAACATTTGAAGGACTATTTCCAAAGTTGTTCTCAGGCTAAAAGTAAGTAAAATGTAACCATTTTTCCTACTTTTAATAACTACATAATTATTCTCCATGAATTTTATATACTCAGAAATTGCATACACAACTACTTCTTAGCAAAATGGAAGCAATGTGAGAAAACTAACTTTTACCTCCAGAAACTATTAAATATTTCACTTATAGGAATCCTTGAAGATAGATTTTCATTTCTGTCCTGGATTCTACTGACAACAGAAATTGACTCCCTGCACTCTCTTCAGAGAACAAGTATTTGGCATGGCTGCCAAATGTGCCTGCCTAATATTAACGTACCCATAACAGCATGTCTACCTGCATATGCATACAATGAAGTACAACTGTGTTGAAAAATTGCTGAAGACATATGCAACATAAAACTGAGGCCTACCCAACCTTGCACTGAGAATAGCTTCCTGAGCTGTCAGAAAGCAAGAAGGAGAGTGAGCCCTGCTGAGGGAGTAAAACCACCAGCGGCACAATCCAGCAATTGGTTCTTGCTGCTGCTGAATACTAAGGAGTCCTCAGCAATCCTGCACGCAGCTGTGCTAGAGAGCATCAAAGTGGCCTCAAGAAGGAGGTATGTATCATTCTATTTATTTCTTCTTGTTCACCAGGTTTCTCCTCTGCTCCCACCCCCAAGGGACACGTACTAAAGAGGAAGAAACTTGCTCTGGTATTTTGGGCATTTCGGCGGAGGCTGACATTGCCTACCTGACCAGCTTACCAACCAGCAGCACACAGAGCATGATTTCAGTGCTGCCAGCGACAGGAGCACAGGCATAAGAGTTTCTGCTGACTGCCTTGCTGGTTTCAAAATGAGCCTGCAAAATTTATTAGATGTAGCCATCTGCTTCTCAGTCATTCTCCTACACTACCCCTGACAGTGACTGACAAGAGAGAAACAATGAATTTACAGCAGTGGGTGAGAATCAATTGCTTTTCTGTTCCCTGCTCCAGAGCTGCTATAGTTCTTACCGTAGAAATGGAGCATCTGCTAACAATTTTTGTCTGGACTTTCAAGGGTGGACGAAGCACTCATGGCCATTACAAAAGTGAATGAAGAAGAATCTGCAAAAAAGTTGTGGTTTGCTGTTGTTATTTTTTACAATGGAGAGAAAGCTTCCCCAGGAACAGCCCAATGGCTTTTGTTTGTTTGTTTGGTTTGCTTTTAAAAGCACCCCTTTCAAAGTCGTTTTAATTCTTATCAAGACGTACCCATTGATTTTAAAAGGTTCATTGAGTAACAGGTTTTTGTTAGCTGATACCAGTCTTCAAAATATGTTCTATGGTTGGTGGGTTTTCTTTTGGTAGCAATTACGTAATTATCACAGCAAAGTGAGTTTTGGTTGCGAATGCTCCTTTTGAATACTTCTATTCCATTACTAATGAAAACTTAAAGCATCATACCTTTCCCCCCAATATTTATGTGATATGAAAGTCAAAACTATGTAAGTAATTGCATGTTGCCAGAAAGAGAGAAGAAATTGCTTTGATTCACCTGTATTTTAAAAGTGATGTTTGGTTTTTTTTGTTGTTGTTGTTTTTTTGCTTCTTCCATTCCAAAAAAGAAACCATCATGTCCCAAACCTTGGCTACTTTTCAAACCACATCCGAAATGACAAAGAATAGAAATTTGACCTGCAAACTTGGTGTGAAAAAGTGGGAACCTTGCTGAAGGTGATCAGTGATTTAAGGCAGCTGCATAGCTAATTTATTTCAGCTAGTTTAAGAGATGAAAGAAACAGAGGAAAAAAATTGCTATCATTTCTTGCCTGTAACCTGCAATTTATTCTGTGCATATTCTTGGTAGATATTTGTGGAAGAAGCCATTCACAAGTAAAGAGAATTGCCAGGGAAAGGAGCTTTCAGACCGGCTGCTGTGGGAGGTGAGCGCTGAAGAGCACAAGCGCCTACACTTGCACTGCTTGAATGCTTGGTGGCACACACAAGAATGGCTAAACTGGATCTGCTTGCCTCATTCGCTTGCCTTTCCTCCTCAAGGGCCCACCTCCACCCTGAGATGGCACACCATGATATTCTGCATGGGGTTCCTCTTCCTTCCACTATCTTGGTTGTCCAGTAGCTTGGTGCCCTGGATGTCCTGCAGAGAAATCTAACTTTCTTGTACAACGTACATCGTATTGTTCTGCAGGTTGGCTGAATCTGCCTCACATGTTTTGTTCATGCTTCCAGCTCACCACAGGATAGAAAATACTGTGTGTGGGTAGGCCAAAAACAGTGCATATAAGCAGCATCAGACTTCTCTGAGACTTGTTTCACTTACAAGTCTCTGGCTAGTTGCTCTTCTCCATTTTAGAATCCTCTGTGGCTGGCCACTATGCTCACTCATATTTAAGATGACCCAAGCCCAGAGCAGAGTAGTGCCCATGTTCTCTGCATGACTTATGCTGCAGCTGGAGGGTGATGGAGAAGTCAGTGTGCCAACAGTGAAGCTTGCAAAGTAGCCAAAAGAAAACATTTATGATGGGAGAAACCACTACAGTAGGGCATGCCTTACCACTGCAACACATACCTGGTCAGGGACTGGACATTGCCCTTGAATGGGGCCCTGCTGATGAGACAAGCAGAGGAGCACCCACAGCTCTCTGGGAAAGCTGGACATGAGGTAAGAGACCAGCCCCTGTGCTGCTTAGCATTGTCAGGGAAGGAACATAACAGAGTGTGCCTAGAAGCAGGATGTGAAGATCCTGAAGAGTACAGACTCGACAGATGCTGGAGTATTCAAAATGAAACTGTTGTGTCAATTTTGGGGAAAGGGAAAGCTACATAAACATAAACAGTTCATCTATTGTTTATGAGTAGCTTTTGGTATCAGGAAGTACAAAGAAGTATTTGCACAGTGTTAAGTCACCACAGTGAGAAAGAAACATTTTATTGTAGTGAGCCATGCAATGGGACAATTGTATCCCTAAGCCTAGAAGATAAAGATGTGATTTATAAAGGAAGGGGGAGAATGTATAATGTTATCTGCTGGAATTGCTGCAAGGTCATTTAAGTAATTTGCAGAAATACCCACAACTCACCAAGAAATACCATCTGTGTCTCAACCCATCCACAGGAGAAGAAAACTGGCACAGGCAGAGAGTCTTGCTGAAAGCACTGACTGCATCGTATGCTGCCTTCTACCTAGACCAGCAGTCTAGCAAAGCATTGAAATCAAGAGCTGAGGTCAACTAACATCTACCTGAACACTCTGACAGCTTCCAAAGTTGGATTCTATAGTCTATTTATTTCATTTTAACCCCTGCTACACTGGTTACCTGCCACTCTTTCATGAGAGCAAGAAAGCAGAGGCAGAAGCATTTCTGGCACACTCAGGAGCAATCTCACTGTGACTACAGACATCTGTATTTTGATTTTAGAACAGTAACTCTCACTGTAGTATCTTTGCACTCTCCAAGAGGTAATCTCTCTGAGTAAATACATCTATGCTGCTCCCCCGATTTGCCTAGATAGGATTCGTCCTTTAATTCCGTGTTCTGGTGGAATTGCTTATGTAATGGGCTTTTTCTCTTCATTATACTAAGGTTATAATTCCAGAGTATGGAGAATTAGGCAAACGTTTCTTATCATACAACCACAGCCCGTGGGTGTGATGGGCTTAGGGCCAGCATCTCTGAGCAGACAAATGTTTTTTGTCATTTTGAAGAGTTAGGAAATCAGACAGATCACACAGAAATGAGGAGTAGTAAATGTGTTTCATTAAAAAATGTTTTCTCAAGATGGTTTGAACAAAAATGTTGAATATTGGAAATATTGTTATTACACCTTTTCCAGCACTGCAAACATAGGCCAGCGGGCCTGTTTTATAGAAGTAGTGGGGGATGGAAATGAGTGGATAAAGACAAAGAATTTAACATGCATTGATGGAGAGGATGATTGCAAAGCAAAACAACCCCAAAGTCTAGAGGGGGAGATGTATGCTCCCCTGGTTGGCTCAGTCCTGAGCAGAGAAGCTGAGGGGAGGCCTGATGGCGGCTGCAGTGCTGAGTTCTGCTCTCTGTGACAGCAACAGGGCCCGAGGGAATGGCATGGAACAGCATGTGATAGGGGAGGGTGAGTTGGATATCCCTTTCCAACTGGGGATATTCTGGTATTCTATTTCCAGGTAGAGGCTGAGTGCATCCCCAGCAGGGCTATCAGACCTCTGGAAGTTATGCCAGATTCCTGTATTTCCATTCTGGTTATGGCAGGCTTGCTGTGAGGCCACAGCCTTGTTCCTGCCATTTTGTCTTCATTTGTCTGCCTGAGAGAGCTAAAAGTCAGGCTTTGATGATTAGTTGTTCAATAAATTCTGTTGCACTTTGCATATGCAACACATGATCTAGGCATTCCTGTGGCTGTGTCCTGTGCTGTCACTAGAAGCCCAGGAGTGGTTGAATAACAACAGGTGATCATATTTTGGCAGCCTGTTCCGCAAATGCATCAGGTTGCAAACAGAATGTAATGTGATTTCAAATACGGTATTTGAAAACGTTATGAGCTCTCACATTTGTTTGGATTAGCATAAGCTCTCTGCTCTCCCTCCCCTCATCTAATTTCCCACATGTTTAAACTATAAATATAGCTGAATTTAAATGTAATCCTCATGTCTTACCAACTCATCTTCATCAAAAAAAGCACATCCTTAAGAAAAAGTAGTGTCCGGGAGACTAGCCCTCTTGGTTCTAAATATAATGCAGACGTGCCAGCTAAAAGCAAAAAGTATGCCAGTGATTTAAATTTATCTCCTTAGCATAATAAATTGGTACCAAGGGTCTTGTACACACAAAAGAATCTAGGTTCAGGTTTATCAGCTGATTTCTGTAATTTTAGGATGCTTTATTTCGTAAACACTTATTACATGTAGGCAGTCACGGTGCCTGAAGAAAACATGCAGTTTAATCTATTATTGATTATTTTTACAATCTTCAAAAGCATCTGGAGTTTGTCTCGGTGCAGAAAAAGAGAAGCTGAGCATGGGGAGAAGCTCTTTATACTGGGGAGCTGCCAGTGCAGTTCTATTTGCTAAGTAGCTGACCCAAACCCAGCAAACCTGTAAGAGGATAGGGATCATTTCATTGTACTCCATTCATATGTAATGGGCTGTCAGATGGAATATGTTTGCCTTGGGGTTGGGTTTTTTGCTTGGTACAACAAAGGTTTCTGCAAGAACCATTAACTTCAAGTGGAGGAGTGTCTGGGATATGAAGAAACTGATTGACAAGAAGCTATATAAAGAACCTTGGAAAATGGTCTTTCTGTGGCAGGCTTTGCCCCACCAAGGCTTTGTCCCAGTGCAGGTTCAGGAACCACAGCAAAGGTAACATCATCCAGACTGGAAAGTAATTTGCAGAGTGAGTGAAATCACTCAGAGCAAGCGAAAAACCACTTTTCAGAAAGACTTCTTCCCAGAAGGAAGATTTAAACACTAAAATATTTAGAAAAATTAAATTTCCTAGAATTCAGACACTCAGATTCCTCTCAGTTTCTTCCTGCCCTCCCATGGAGAAGACAATGACTACTGAAAGAGTCATTGGAAGCACAAGAGCATGTAGTTTGAGATGAGTTGTCTCAAAAAAAGAAGAGAAGCAAGGCACCAAGAACTGCCTAGTACAGTTCTCACATGGTGGCAAGACAGTCTGTACAAAAGGAAATGATCAGAAAAACCTGTGGTATGCAATAGAGACATCAGAGTGGCCATTCTGAGTAGGGCTGTGAGTTAGTTTGGCCCAGTATTGAGTTTCTGGTCATAGCAAGCACACAAACAAGAGTAGAGAATAGATTAGGCACATTTTCCCAGAATATTCTTCTAGCCTCTGAAAGTTTCTTGATCCAGAAGAGTTATTCTGGCACTTAAAAGCCTGAGTAGATGTTTGTAAATTTACTTAGTTGCTTTCAAACTAGTGTGATTGTTTTTCCCCACCTCTGCAAACAGTCATTTCCTTTGGTTAACTCTGACGTGGTGCCACTGTGTGGGACAAAAGGTTTACATGAGACAACCAGCAGTCATTCCTCACTCTCCTTCCCAGACTGCTTGATGTGGCTGGTACACCCATTCTTGGACAGGTCCATTCCCAGGCTGGAGACTTCTGGTTTCTGTGTTGACTCCTGATGTGGAAGCCATCCCAAAACTTTGAATAAACACTTCACCCTGAGATCACCATTCTTCTATTCACAAGTTTCAAATCTGCTGGCATAGAAAGAATCATTTTTTTTCTTTTGCAAGTGCATCCACCCTCTGATGTGAATGTCATCCCTTTCACATTGCCCAGACTCACAGCCACGAGCCTTGCTCCTACAGACTGCTCAGCCCCATCATGCTACAAGCTGACAGACAATTTGCTCTATCACCCCACCTTATTCCCCAGCACTTTTTTGACACTGATGCTCTCCACACACCTGCAGCCCCATCAAACATCTACATGTTGGTTCATTTATTCTGGTTGTATTAGCTTATATTGCCCAGATTGAATTTTATTACTATATCCTCCAAATAAGGTTTTTGCCTGCATGATAGAGTCTTTGCTTCCTACTATGAGATAAGCTGCAAATTTAATTTGGCAGCTATTCATTCCCTCTTGATACCTACCATTAACAACAATAAAAGTAGAATTCAACAACTGAGATTCCCAGCACTTTTTGGGTACCTGTTCTTATTTCAATATAAGGTTGTTGATCATTCGGTTTTATCTATTTACAGTCCTCCAAGCAGTGTTTAGTATACAGAGCAACTCCCTGACATGCTATTAATCACTGTCTTTGAAACGACTGTAGAAAAGATACTTGGCTGTAAGCCAGTACTTTTGGGATTGCATTAACAGTTTTCTGTCTGTGTATTTCAATCACTCGTGCTGTGCAAAATAACCCCCAGTGTCCCTCCCTCAAAGTATTAGGTAAAAATTGCAGCCCCTGTGATAAGAAAGGGTTCTCAGAAACATTAATCTGCAGAGAGCTGTTGGGCAGGAAGAAAAGGGTGAGAGCATTGCCACACGGCCTTTTCCTGCACTGAGAACTCCATATAGGCACACATACTTGAGGGGAAGAACCCTCTTTCCCCATCATCTTCTCATTGTTACAAATATTGGGATACATGTGGGTGGCTTGCAGCATCCAGAGCTTTCAGTTTATGCAGATTTAGAAGATCCTTAATTAAACAACAGAAGGCATGTTATCCTGTCTCCTTTCATCAGCTTGGTATGCATCAACTACAGCTGACACAAACCAATTATCCCTGTGGCAACCACAGCTTTTGACAGCTCATGACACAGATCGCTTGCAACCTGTAGGCACCCCATGCTCTTTTGTCCTTTTGCAGATGATCAATGGCTGTGCTGAGCACCTCCTTTTCTTCAGGGATGAGCTACCGGACTTCTGCAGTAATGGCAGCCAGTGGTGGTGCAACACTGGGGATGCGGGCCATCGTGCTCAGGAGCAAGTTTAAGCTGATACTCAGACTCTTTTAAGGTAGCTGTCTATCCCTGCAGCCCAGTGCTACCAGGCTGGGTGATGGACACCCTGAGGTAAGCAGCCCCTGAATTAGTTATATGGCGGGACTATGACACACATCTCACCACTCAGGTTCTGGGAGACAAGAGGCTGTATCCAGCTGCCTATAAAGTGCTGCGGACATCAGTAGGAGCAGCACACAGAGGCAGCAATAACCCATTGCAACATATTAGAGGAGAAAAAGACAGATAGCAACACCATTTCAAAGCTAATTAGAGGGCAGAAGGTACTTCCTGGGCTATTGACTCAACTGGCTCTGCATCATGGCCACGAGCCATACGTGACCAGGAGCTCAGGTGCTGGCCTGGGTGACTGACAATGTCAGCAGCCCCACAGTGATGTCCTACACAAGGCTGCTTATGGCTCAAAGGTGGATTTAGCATTTTTCTAAATTTGATGCGCTTATCTTTCTCCAAGAGCATGAGCCAAAGGCTAATATCTTAAACAAGCTTCGCATTAGCTTCCTGGACTGTTGGAATTATGCACAGATAAAATGGCCCTGAATGCCTTACTTTATAGAAATAATTTATTTTGCTGTTTCATTCCATAACCAATTATACAAAAACATGAAGCATGTAGTAGGATGTGATCAGCATCGTAAGGACAAAAAGCTATTTTTCTTCTCAACACCTCCCCACAGAATCGTAGTCCAAATCTTCTGTCATGGAAATCAAAGAATGTTTTAGAAGTGAGATCAAGAGGATCCAGAGCAGTCTCTCTACACTTTTTAATTACTTGAATTAACAAACTACAGCTCTGGGACCCAAAATTAAGTTTCTTTTTAGTTTTGTATATTTTTCTCCCTTCTTTAAACAGACACATTTGTTACTATCATTTCATGATAAATCATCATTATAGTTTGCGAAGGAATCAATAAATAGATTGTCAGAAAATAGAGAATATGATTTTGTCCCTCCCCCTGCCTTTTGGAGCAGAATACTAAGTATCAGTCCGTAGAGTGGAAGAACAATTTTATTACCAAATACAGAACACGCTAAAATTCCCAGAGATTACCTATGAAAGTAGATGCCTAAGAACTAGAAGTTGATTTTTCATGTTTAATTTTTAATGTTGAGTTAGGGGTGTTTTCAGAAAACACCCAAGTGCCTCCATGTGTACTTAGCTGAAATGACTTTTTAAAAAGCGTCTCTTCTGTAAAAAGGTAACATTTCGTAAAATTCTGTTCTAAAATTTTAAGAACTTCATCAAAGTCTGAAGGCACCGTGGAGTATTTAGGTACCTCTTTAAGACTCTAGTGAATTTAGGCGCTATAATTTCAGCCACTGGAGGGCTCCCTAATTTTTTAATTAATTTAATAGGACAGTTAGTATGAAAGAATGGAAGAAGGAACTAGTCAGGGTTGTCCAAGTCATTACCACAATCTCTACTAAATTTCATACAAATTCTGGTCTCATTTTCCATTAAATGGAAGGAAAAAAAAAGAAAAAAAAAAAAAAAAAAAAGACAACAGAGAAATTGAGAGATCCCAAAGTGAAATCATATTAAATGTGCCTGGTACACCAAGCACATTCTGCTTTTCCAGCTGTGGAGATGTTCCATACTGTACAAAGCACAGACTCCTGAAGTTGCACGTGCTACAGTATTGTTGGTATACAGGCAACAAGAGAGGTGATAACACCATGTTTCACCTCTCTGGATGCAAAGTCCACCCGATACATTAACTGGAAATTTTGTTCCACCTTCACAGTTCTGAACCAAGAAGAAAAAAAAGCAGAATCTCCCCAAGTGATGGTACTCACCCACATGTGTCATGATCAAGAGACTTCCTACTCACTCCACTGTATGCATGGCTGATCTTATCAGAGACCCAGTGATGCTCCTCTTGCCATAACTTGGGCTCTCTGCAGAATGGGCAGCCAATAACCCTTAGTGATAAAACATTTGCTAGTGAATAGTGGAGGACATATCACGGGCATACTTGTCCCACCAACAGCCATATTGTCAGAATTAGAATTGAATAACTTTTAAATACAGTGCTGCAAAACCATCCATCCTACAGGCCTGCTGGCTGTACAACTTCAGTGTAGGGGCTACCTGTGGTCTGGCTTTTGCCACAGTGAGAAGCAGATTTAGACTCTTACAGAGAGGCATATTTGCTGCTAATAAAACATAAACCTAGAAGAAAAGCTGGTAAAATATTTAAATATCAGACATTCCTCTGCTCTTTGGCTTTCCAGTTGGCACTAATAACTGCCACAGTTTGGAATGTGATCAAACGTTTCATAGGTACAAAAGGGCTAATTTATAAAGAAGAATTAATCTCTCTACAAGACCAGGCTGGCTGAAATTTCTCTTTCCCTCTTCATGTTGCAAGGCTCTCAAACATTTTTCTTCATTGAGGTTCTGTGGAGAATTTTTCCACCAACAGGATTGGCAGCCTTTTGAGGCCACGTGCTTTATTTCAGAGATCCAGAGGCTGAAAGACCCTATTTATCCACAAGGCAAGCATAGGTTCCCCACTGACTTTATAAACATTTGTGTGGGTAACCATTCAGCATATCTCAAGGTTGACTCATAAGCTAGAGATATCCCTGAGATCAGAAGAGGTGATGAACAAAGGTACAAGGTCATGACAAATGTAGTGTGGCTACACAGAAGTGATGCAACTGGAGTTCCCTCAGGGCATGAGGAGTGAACAGAAGCAAGAGGAGCACATAGTGACCTTGGTATGGTCACTACCTTACGTACCTTAGACGGTATGGAACAGAACTACTTATTTTGATCTAGTACTCCGTGAAACATTGGGAATTACCATTTCCTAAGCTCTATCTCACACTTTTGCTGACCATGAAGGCTTCAGTCACATTTTCCTCACTTCTCCCTTGAGAATCCTAACTTTTGTACCTCCTCACCAATAACATCTGTATACTGATAAAACGCAACTGCAATTTTGACAGGGATGTTCAGCACTTTGAGATTGGGATTGGTTGCTTCCTCTTATCCAGTTTATCTCCTTCCTGAAATTACTATTTCTCACTTGACTCCAGAGCCAAGCTGCTTTACACCGCTGTGTTCACCCACAGAGACACTGTCTACGTGCTGCAGACTCATTAATCTCAGTAAGCAAAGGCAGTGGGTGAGAGAGAAGAAGTGACCTCAGAGTCATATAAGAGACAGTTTGCTAGAGCAGTCTGTGGATGTCACTATGGATCTCAGTTTATCTGTTGGAGAACCCTCCACCAAGGGGCAACAGCCAGCTTACATTATGCAGAGGCAGCAAAGTCACCGTACAATGCTTTAGCAGAAGCTGCTCCTTCTTTGCCATAGGCAAGTCTGGGTCTTCTGCTGGGCTTTGAGGATATGTTCTTAGTTCACTTGGAAGCAAAACCAGTTGGTACCAAATAACACAGGTCAAACTAACTCTGCTACCAAAGAGGCACTTCTCACCTTATCAGACAAGCCCACCTATCCAGCCCACCCCACCATTCTGGGACTAGCCCTCCTGTCCCACCTCATCTCTAGTTCCAGTCATCTCTGCAGCAGTGCCACAAATACACATATACAGAGAACCACCTTTCAGACATGCATGTTGATCATCAGATAAATAAATTAAACCACAATTTGGCATTAGAGCTGTCATGAAACTTTAAAATCATTAAGTGTTCAATTATTACCTAGAAAAGCTTTGAAGTGGTGCTTTTCAACTCAGCTCTCTGGCTGCTATCAGTGTACTGCAGAACAGGACAATTGCATGCCCCCTGGCCTGGTTGCTGGCAGCCTTCCTGCCTTTTATTTCATTAGGTCTAGATGTAGATTGTGACCATAATAGAAAGGTTGGGCGAAGTGTTTTTTATTATTTGGTTTTAAAAATTCACATTATAAATATAAATGCCTCTTAAAAAAAAAAAATCTTGTTAATCTCAACTTGGTCTGTTGCCTGGGAAGTTTTCCTTGTAACATTTAATATTAATTATGGCTCATGAAGATTTCTTTAGTTGCTGAATTGTTTCTAATTATTTCTGTCTTCATCACGGTTCAAAAATTGATTATTTCATGAGAATGCAGGTAAAAATGAGACTTTACCTATGTTTCATGCAAAAATCACCATCATTTTGTTAATCACAGAACAGCTTTTTTGGTTGCATTAGCCTGTGGAAGATGAGAAAGGGAGAACTGAAAGATTTCTGTAAGAATGCCTAAAGAAGTGGCAGAAACACGATACAGCTTTCAAACACAGACAAGGCTTCATTCTTTCTGTCTTGTTTGATAAAAAATGAACCACACAGTGAATGCTGTAGCTTCATGTTACTCCTGTCAAATCTTTAGCAAGTGGGTGCCCAGGGAATTTGATCATAACCAAAGAAACCTCATTTGAAAGGTTTCTCATTATGTTTATTAATTTAACTATTGACTTTAAGAAGGCAAAATAAACTGTTTTCAAAGAGATTCAATAAAGTAAGATCTGCTTGGCCCTTTGCAGGCTATTACGAGAGAGGCTAATGCTATGTATCAATGGAAATATACAGAGAGAAAACATATAATACAATTATTCATAAAAGAAAGCTAAATCACCAAGCAGTTACACATCACTTATGCTGAAAATATCTTCAATTAAGGTAGGAATGAAGTAATATTACATTTTATGAAAGTTCTCATCAATAAGCCTGACACATGCCATCTCCCATTTAATAATGTATTTTACTTCTAATAATTATCCTTCCCCTCTCCCCTCTTCTCCCCTCCCCCCCCCCAGTTCATGAAACGTAAGAGAGGTCTCACAGACATGAATTCTGGGAGGAATTTAAGCCTTGTGTTTCAGGGAACAGAAAAATCCCCATCTGGGGAGACTGGGAGGCATTTTCCTGTTTGGAAAGGAGCAGTGACAGCACTGGGTTGCACCATCAGGATGGGACAAGAAGGAGCACTGGTTAAAACCAGTCAGCAGCCAGTGCTCCTCATCTCTGTTAACATACTAAATGCTACTGTGTGCATGACAGGGATGCACTGCACATCATCCCACCCCCTGCACCTGGGTCTTGGTGTCTGCAGCACAGAGAGGAACCAGGTTGGAAGGCAACCAAGGGCACCAAGCAGTGATTCCTACAGGCAGCCTCACTCAGTCCAGCCTCACATAAGCTCTCTTCAGTCAGGAAACAGTGAGGCTGCAGCTCCCCACATGCAGCTCTAAAAGCAGAGTAATCAGAAGAAAAATAAAGCCATTGAGCAGCAGCGATTAGAGAGCAACTGCAAAGCTACAGCAGCTGCATTGTGGACAGTAGCAGCTAGAAGCCTGGATTTCCATGTCAGTATCTCATGATTCCCTCCTCCCACCATTTCCTTTAGAGACAGAAGGTACACTGGGACTCGGTTATTTGCAGTGCCTACTGACATTTTGGGCACCCTTAAGTTGTGTAGCACAACTGGGCACAGTACTCCAGATGGGGCTTCACAAGTGTTAGGCTGCACTGCTCCGAGTTTAGCTTTTATGTATATATACATACAAACATTTAGAAATATATTTGTAGAAAGAAAAAAGGAAATATATATACCACACTTCAAATTAAGCTATTAAAACCTTGTGAGAAATTGCATCTTAAGTCAATTAGGTGCTTTTCTGAATGTGAAATACAGCCAATTACTCAAACACCTTCACCGAGATGTTGTCTGATGCACCCAGCTAGTGCTGTCCTTCCAGGAAACAACCAAGCTTGGCAAGCTATGCACCAGGAACGCACTCATGGGCATTTCCAAGATACGCTGTGGTGTGACTGCCCCAAAGCTACTTTGTAGTCCCACCAACAGTGCTGCAAAGTTCATTAGGGCTTAAGGCATCGAAGTGGCAGAAGTAGAGCTTGTTCTACACATGTTCATATTGCTACTCTCAGCTGACTTCACTCACCTGAATCTTGCTTTTATTTCATAATACAGCAATTTTCCCCATGCTCATTAAAGAAAAAAATGAAAGCAAGAAGGACCAAAGGAGATGCAAATTAATACTGATGAAAGTTTAAGAAGGTGGAGAGCATAGCAATAAGCCTGTTCTATCTCTCCCAGGCTGTGCGCCAGCAGAAAAATAATTTTCCTCTCCAAACTTCAATGTAACAAATTCAGGAATCATGTCTGACTACAGACTATCTAGAAAGACGTACATTTATTATCTACATAAAAAGAGATCAGCTTTCAGAACATGGTGAGTTCTTAATGAAGTTCTACTTGCAACAGGTCAAAAAGTTTAGACAGAATAGATTCTCACTAAATGTTCCACTGGAATTTATGCTACATTTAATGTGATATATCTGTAAATAAAAGTAACTAAAAAGGCAAAGAAAAGCATAGGTTTTTCTTCATTAAAATGAAACAATCAAAATGATTCAAGTGAGAGGATTACTAAGACAACATTTCCCAGAAATTATAAATAGAGTTAAAAAATCAAATTTGTTTTTCAGTTGTAATTCAGAATGATTTTTCATGCTAAAGTGTCAGAACTGTCCTTGGAAAAGGTGCCCAGGTTCCAAGCAGGCTCTCTTACTGTACTGCTTACCTATACTTCTTGTCTCCTGTGTTAAACACAATTACCTTTATTGACTGTGCTTTCGCTGGCATCAGCAGAGTCAACTGTTCATGAGACACTTTAGGAAGTGTAAGCTGTCTCCGAGAAAGACAATGGCTTTCCTTTGTCATTCATTACACCCGGTCTTCATGAAGGCACAAGAAGCAATTTAAGAGTCACGTTTCCTGAAGAACTTCAGGAAGCTTTATGATCTGCAAATGTACACTTGCCTCCTTCTGCTCAGCTTCCGGATATAGCTGTAGCAGATATACCTGTATTTATTGATCTGTAAACTTCCTTTAAAATACATCTAGTCAGCTCCTGCCCTCCATGTCTTCTCGTTTATGTTCATGCAACTTGGAACAAATGGCCCTGATTTCTCTGGAGCTAAGAGATATGGTAAACAAAGCGTGAATGCGATTTTGCACAAAGTGTTAGAATCTATAAAAGCAATAACAGATTGTGTGCAGTTTTTCATTCCTTAGGTATAAACCTTCACACAGATAAATGGTCAAAGCTCACAAGGAATGAAGCTCTCATCTGGGGCTCAAATGGCTAACCCCCCCCCCCCCCCCGAAAAAAAAAAATCACAACTATTTTTAATGTAGTAGCCTTTTTTTCTGCACACTCAGGGGCACACTCAGATGTCCCTGTATGAGCTCTCTAACCACAAATTGTTGTTTTAGGTCTGACACAAGATACTGGATAAACACAGCACATTCACTACGTGTATTAAGCGTGCAATCCTCTTAACAGGTTTTATGGTAAAGAATGAATAGGAGTGCCAAAACAACTCTTCAAAAATCTCATTTTAAAAAAAAAAAAAAAACAGGTTGAAAAGGGTTAATGCAATCAATGCAATTCTGATTTAACTCCATTGGACTGAGGGGAAAAAAAAAAACAGAAAATGGCAACTAATTGTTTGCTGCACAGTTAGAAAGCCTAGATAATGTCAGGCTGCTTTTAGTTTGTCTCACATTATCTGTATAGAGCGTTACCCCAGCTCTCAGGAGAAGATTTGACTGGTCTGACCCAGACAATAATGACCTCTTGATACAGCATGTTTGCCAGGTACTTCTCATTGAATATACACAGTTGGTGCTTTCTGTCTTTACATTAAGAAGCTTTATGGACGAACACAACGTCCTGTAAAATCGTACAATTGAAACTGTGAACCCAACTGAATTTGGGTTCACACATCCTCTGTGAGGTAAGCAGTGAAGCATATTTGTTTTAGGTTAGTGACATTGTTACCGATATCATTCACTTATTACCTCTTAGTAGGAAGTAGTAGGACTTAGTAGGAAGATTTCTTCCTACTGCACACAGTGTGTGCAGGATTGCACATTTCACATTTCCTGAGAGGCCACATTCTTATTTCAGTGCACCTATCTACAGTCAGGCATCTAGAGCCAGCTGGAATTATCTTTCACATCACTGCTTTTTTTCCCGTTTCCTTTTCTACAACAGTTTAGAAAAAACAGGAGCACAACAGCATAAGCTGGACATAAATACCTGTATCTTGTCAATATCAGAAAGCAAGCTCCATATCTGTCAGAAGAAAACAAAGACACACGGCTGTCCTTGAATCAAATTACAACCACTTTTAGCAGCGTGAGCAGAAACTTTTCCTAAGAATAAATACATTCCCCTTTTCCAGGACCATTTTTAAAATTGGGTTCTGCTCTGAAAAAATTACCAGATCCCGAGATCATATCGACTTTATTCAAACCTATTCTCTCCATCTCATCATTCCATGATTCTATACCTGCCACTGTAGCCCAGGTACCTGTCAGAGCAGCTCACACTGCTGAGATCCAACTTCCCATGGCAGCCCATAAAGCTCCCTGTGGGCTGGGGCAGTGCAGGAACCACTGATGGTAAGACCACGGCGAACCTTGTAACACAAGTTTGCCTTGCTCTTTCCAAGGACTAGGTGGACACCCTTTATCCAATTGCTGCCTACTGCTTGGTCCCCATGATCACTGTCCCAGGTCTCAGTGCTTCTTCCTCATGCTCTGGGGAAAGGTGGCTGCTGGGAGTCATTGTGACCTGTTCTAACCTCCAGTGTACGTGTCACCAAGAGGTGGGCTGCTGACAGATCATGTGGAGAGAAGGTACTCAGAGAAATCTTCATTTTAAATTAAGATTTTTTTTTCCTGTAATTACCAATTACCATAACAAAGAAACTGAAGGGGCTGATCTGATTTGTATTGAGAACAGTTGTTTCCACCTCTTTTCTCTTGTCTTGAGATTGAAACACGCAAAGTATCAGTGAAGAAACTTTCTAATAAACTACTGAGTTACACCTAAGCATCTGAAGAATTCCTATATGCCCATGTGTACATATACATGTTGAAAAGCATAAAGAAGCTTGAAGCTGACAGGTGACACCTGACTTACTTTACAGATAACAATTCCACTGTAAAATGGCATGCTGCGTTGTCTTCTCTTTCTGTGTTTTGCTGTCATACCTTTTCTCGTCCTCAGTGCCCTGCTCACACAAACCAAGCTAATGAGTCAAACTGTGGAGTTCCACAAAGAATCCAAATCACTCCATCCCACCAGTCCAGGCAGACACAGAGATATTTGCACTCGGTGGGACTTTCCAGGTTTTATCCAAATTATTATAATGGCAGTAATGTCAAAGTTGTAAAAATACAAATGAGGTATTATTTGACTCTTCCTTTTCGTGTGCTTAACTTCTGATCAAAACTGTCCAAGTTTTCCACCCTGACTGCTTATTCCTAGGACCTATCTAAATAAGCTGACACAACCTACATGTAGTAGAATCATCATCATAGGGCAGCACCAGATTCCCACATGGTGCCACTGAGCTGGGCTCTCTGCAGGGTCAGGATCCTTGGGGTTCTGCCAACTCAAATGCAACATGGGAACACTGAACCCTTAATAATCATAGAATCATTTGAGTTGGAAGGGACACGTAATGGTCATCTAGTCTAATTCTCCTACAGGGAAACATGCAACAGATCAGGGTGCTCAGAGCCCTGTCCAGACTGACCTGGAATATCTCCAGGGATGGGGCATCTGCCACCTCTCTCATCAAAGCTGCAACTGCCCTCCAAGACTAGAGAGATTTTTCAGGAAAAAGAAAGGAAAGGTCATACTCAGAGAAACGTGAGCAAACATGCAGTTTTTGTAATGTGCACTTCTATTTTTCTTCTTTCCCCCTCATTCATCAGACATTTGAGCTGCATCAAGGATTTCTTTTTCTAGTTATTTTTTTCTGACTCCTCCATCTCACTACTTACGTCATTTTAGGCCTGTGAACCAATTTCCTTTTCTCTAACTCTCAGCGCATCTTCAAAACATTCCATTAGGCCTTTTTCCATACCTTCTCCTATACCTTCCATATCACCAAGTTTGTTCACTGTTTTTCTAACTCCTTTCGGATGCCCCCTCTCTTTCCTGCTGCTCCATATATTAGCAGTGCCTACCTGATAATTATCTGCCTCCACACACCTTACTTTTTTCTTTTTTTTTTTTCCTCCCCACTTTTACACCTTGTTTCCCCTCCAATTCTAGCAAAGTCACTTGCTTTAAGATATTTTCCCTGTAACAGCAACAGCTTCTTCTGTACTCTTCAGCATTATATCTCATGGAATTCCTTCAGTCAAAATGTCTTCACAGAATCACAAGTAGGGGCTGGGAAGGGACCTCTAGAGATCACTGAGACCAACACCACTGCTAAAACAGGTACTTTGCAGCAGGTTGCATAGCTAAGTGTCCAGACTGGTCTTGAATATCTCCACAGAAGGAGACTCAACCACCTCTCTGAGGTTGCTCTGACTGTAAAAGAGTTGTATGAAATTTCTTGTGCTCTAGTATCTGCTTCTTGCTCCTTGTTCTACTGTTGCTCACCACTGGAAAGAATCTGCCCTCACCAACTTGACTACTGCACTTTAGATATGTATAAATAGCAACGAGATCGCCTCTCAGCCTTCTCCTCTCCAGCCTGAAGAGCCCCAGGTCTCTCAGCCTTTCCTCGCACAAGAGATGCTTCAGGCCTTTAATTATCTTTGTTGCCCTCCACTGGACTTCTCCAAGGAGATTCCTGTCTTTTTTGAACTAGTACTCCAGATGTGGCCCCACCAAGGCAGAGGAGAGAGGGAGGATCGCCTCCCTTGACCTTTTGGCCCTGCTCTTTTTAACATACCTCAGGGTACCATTAGCCTCTTTGGTCACAAGGGCATACTGCTGACTCGTGGCCAACCTGTTGTCCACCAGAACACCCAGGTCCTTCTCCATAGAGCTCCTCTCCAGCACGTCAGCACCTAACATGTACTGTTATTCCTCCCAGGTGTAGGATTATACACTGGCCCTTGTTGGATCTCATCAGATTCCTCCCCGCCCAACCCTCCAGCCTGTCCTGGTCTCACTGTATGGCAGCACAGCCTTCTGATATGCCAGCTACTCTCCCCATCTTTGTATTACCTGCAACTTTGCTTAAGGTGAACTCTACTCCTTCCTCCGGATCATTAATGAAGATGTTGAACAAGACCAGACCCAGCATCCACCCCTGGGGAACACCAGGCCTCCAACTGGACTAAGCACCATTGATGACAACCCTCTGAGCTCATAGGAAAAATCTTCCATTTCCCGCTCTGTGTGCTTTAGTCAGTGAAGATCCAGCACTTACCTGCTTAAAGAATCTTAAGTAATACTTACACAGGCAATGACAGCACTGTACACATAATTTTTCATGGAAATGTGCAACAGGTAATACAGGGTTTATAGGTAGCTCTGCATTTGCGTTACTGGGAAAGCGAGCTTAGAGAGATGAGTGATAAATACTTACTGCTCTGTAATGAGCTCTGGCTAAAGGAGGATTTGCTTATTTTTCTGCACTATTGCATCCATGCTGACCAACTGAGAATGAGAATTGGACTGAGCGCAGGTGTGCTTATACCAAACTCTGTCTTCTTGCATGTCTGCACATACTAATTCTAAGACAACCAACTTCTCTAAACTAAGTTATAGAAATAGGGAAAATGCCATTTTGTTTGGCATGAAGAATTAAAAAGAAAAAGAATTAGGCATTATTTTACACTCTTTGTCAATTTGGCACTGCTTTCTTTTGAAAGTTCTCATTAACTAGTAACCACACTTGAAAGTAACCTAATTAAGAAGCATTCATGAAAGAGGAGAGATGGCTTTGAAACAGCCGGTAATTGTTAATAGTTTGTTGTTTGTTTTTTTTATTTTTAAGACATTCTAATTCTGCATCATGTGCCACAACTGCAGAGTTGCAATGAACTGAGCTCTGACTTTTACACATGAAGCAATCAATTTTCTACTCTTCCCTATGTGATGAACCATTTATTTTCACTTATTTTGGTGTCTAACTAGCAATCTGCATGGCCAACTGACTGTTCCTTCTTCACTTCCGATCTACATTCATTTTAGATATGAACAACACGACCTTCCTTCTGCTCCTGAGATTTGAGACTGAGAATTCACAGAGATATCATGAAATGTCCTCATCAAGAACTTAACCTGCTTTAGACAAAGGGGATTTTTTGATCTTACTCTGAAGCTTACATATCTATGTTTCTGCAGATCTTCATTGATTTTTCTATTCTTCCTAGGCTACTCATGCTTCTATTTCTCAAATAATTCTACCCTTTCTCAGTTATTTTCCTCCCTTCCTTCTCACACATCCTATTCCCCCTACCATGAGCTACTTGCCATGTTAGCCTATCCTGCTAGTCTTGGAGCCTTCTTTGTACACATTAGGAATATAAATAGGAGATAAAACTACGTATTTTTGACAAAGTTCGGAGTCATCAGTTTTGTGGAACTTACACCTGGTTGAAAAATGTCACTTCAGGATCACCATTACCTCTGCATAGAGTTTTGTTCATGCATTAGACAGCATCTTTAGCAGCATTTGGAAGACGTTACAAAACCACTTTAAATCAGATCTCATGTAGATCCATTAGTGACTGAGCTCACTATTTCTAGCAGTCCTGTAGCAACTCAGTGTTGAGGCAGGTGGACTCACCAGGCCACTTCACATTTCTTATAAGAGTTTTGCAGATATTTAGATCTACTCTTTTTTGGGGGACAACGTTTCAGTATTTTCTAGGCTTTATTACTCACCACCTTTCCACAGAAGCTCAATTACGAAAAACAAATCTCTCTGGAGCAAGAACATAGGAAAATAAATTTCTCAACAGCTCCTGCGTACAGCATCTAAACAAAACCAGAAAAAGCAGTTGGAAAAACCTTTTTTGGTCTAAACCAAACATGTCTACCAAAATAAATAATATTCTCACACAATAGAAATAAAACAATGGTGGCATGGAATTATTCTGTAAGCCTATCTCAAGAGAAGGTTTCAGGTAGGTAAAACAGGTTCATTTAGCTCAATACATTAATCCAGAAGCTTTACCAAGCCCAAAATTGATTCTGGGGTGTGAAAGAGATTGAGATTCATACTGAGAAGTGCTCAATGATTAAAGCATTCCTCTGAGATGTAGGTTTCTTACCTCTGCTTTCAGACTGATGAATGCTTATCTAAACACATGTATAATCAATGAATATTAAGATATTATTATTATGAAATAAACAAGAAAGTTTGACAAAGCAGATTATAATAACAAAAGGAGAATAGATAGAAGGCTTACCCTTACCCTGAGCTCACTTACAAAACTCCAGCAGAGCAGATCTCCAGAAGAGGCCCTTTCCCCCATTAGCCAGCTCTTAAATAGGTCTAGGAGAGGTGCAGCCAGGCTCCACCCCTTCTGGCAGCACAGGTGAATTGCCTTCAGCTGTGCTCCTCTGGCTAACTCATTGCTCGCCTCAGGTGATCAATCAGAGGTTCAGGCCGTGACTCAGCAGTTCCCATACAACACATAAAACAGGATCAGCACTGTTGAAAGAAAAATATTTAGAAATTTAGCTGCCCAGGTTGCTGCCCAAGCCATAAGTAGCACAGGCTGACTTATTTGCATTTCTATTACACTCAGCTGATTTTTCTCCACAGAGTAATTTCCAGGATATTGTTCTCAGCTGGAGACATTCGTACTGTTATCTATATTCTCTTTTCTAAGCAAGCTGCTTTTCTTTTCCCTCAGTTCAGGATGGAAAATTTCAAACTCCCAATTTTTTAAACAAAATAAATCTCCTTAGTTTTTCCTCCTGATCAAAGTTACATCTGTGTAAATGCTAAAACTACAAGAGTACTGCAATTTGCTGGTGCACCACTGCACGAGGCTAAGCCTGTTAAGCCTGAAGAGTGTAATAATTTTTCTGCAGATGTGCTTAAAAAGGAATTTCTATCTTTTTGACAATACTTAGCATTTTTTACTCATTGCTGTTCCTCATTATCCATAGCATGCTTATACATTGTTTTCCATTTACTTACTGGCCAGGATGAAAGTTGCTGATAATAGGGACGAAACAATCCATTCTCATAGCTGATGCTCCTAACGACACATGTAGTCCTGGAACAAAAATTTAAAGAAATACATGTCATACCTGCTTGTACACACTTATGAATGTCACTACAAGAAGTGATTTCTAAACACCCTATAATAAGCAAGCAGAACTATAGCATAACTGTAGGGTTGTTTAGCAAACAACATACCAGAAAAGAAGAAGAACATTCCAATTTTTGTTTGTCATAGTAGACTCCTGAGAGACTTTTCTCAAATTGTTCTATTTTCCCATTCCTCATACCATTCATCTCTATCAGTCAGAATAAAGAGATCTTTAAGCACCCTGTCACAGAATGAGGCAAAGATCTGCTGTAAGTCTCATTGTATGTCGCTTAAGTTATGTTTTAAAATTTTGCTTCTTCTTGCCAAAAACGAACATTTAAAACATGTAAAAATAGTCAGTTCAAGCAGAAAAACAGTTTTTAGAAACATTTAGGCTGCAAATGTTTTCCAGGTCCAAGGCTTTGTGCAGTACAGGACTGGCTACAGGACACTCCTTATTTTTTTCATGGTTGTGACTCTTGGTCTATTTTTTATGCTAAAGATTGTGCCTGAAGTGGCAGTTATGTGTGTCAGTAGGATGTACTCAGGGATGAATATGGCTAATCCAGGGCACTCGAGGGGCAAGGCTAATTGCCTTCATCAGTGTGTACAGTTTGACACCTTCAGTGAGAGCCCGCCTATGATCTAAAGGTCAGCAGTTTAGGATGGAAAAGAAACAGTGCTTTTTGTCACCATGCTGCTGTGTAACTCCTTTGTCACTGCTGCTGGGGCATTGTGTGCTGCTCTGGTCACCTTATCTTCGCTCATGCAGCAGAGTCCAGAGTGAAGAGCAAATGCAAGAAGCAGGGAAGATCAGCAAGGGCACAAGCAGAGAGGGACAGGTCAGAGGGAAGTAAATGAAGGAAAGGCAGAGAGCAGGTGCAGATAGAACAGGAAACCTATGCAGAGAAATAGCTCAGGTTGTTCTTTTAATTAGGATGTGGAGCTCACTGCCACAAGAGTTCAGTGAGTCATCTGCAAGATAATAGAGTTGTTGTAGGTGGCAGATTTTGGAAGAGATACAAAACCTGTTTCAGACCACAAGCCAGTTCCACATTGCTAAGGGGCTGCATCTACCATGGGTGCAGTTGTTCCAGTTCTATGCAGCTCTGATACACCGTAGCAGTGGCTGCTTCACTTAGGACATGACCCCACACCTAGCTCTGGCTGGATCAATCCAGCCAGGTCACACATAGAGGATGCAGTAACAGCATTTTAGACAGCCAGGATAAAATTTAGGTAAGTAACAGAATCATCTTTTATCATTACTTGCAATGAAACCCAGGTGACTCATCTACCCTCAAAAATGTATTTCCATGGTACTCTCAGTGTCATTTCTGACTATGAAAGGTTCAAGCGAATAATTTATGAACATACTGTAGCAGCTCAGCCAAGGGATGTTTCTCCAAGCCAGGTTTCTTGATGAGACAAAAATGGAAAATGAAAAGCTGCATTCTGATCAAACTAGGACTTCATCCAGCATTTCACCTGAACGCTCAAAAATTTATTTCAAAGTTCTCTTCTGGTCTAGAGCCAGTGATTTAAACCTGATGTCTCTGCCTGTCAGAAAGGATAACACATAATTACCCACCTTGCCAGGGCATCACAAAAAATTAGTTACTATTTGCATAGAGTTGTTGAATAATTCAGAAATCTCTCTCTGCTTTTATAAGAGACTGTTTTCTAAAGCAAAATAAAGTATTAGCCATTTCAAAGTGATAGCAGGGAAGAAACCAGTCTCCATTACACAGCCTGAACAAGGTGGTGATGCCTGCCAAGTCTAGGGAACAGCTAAGACACAAAGATATGGGCAGCCTGCTTCTCCAGTAGCCTCCTCCTCTGAAGGGGGACGATGACATGTCCATGTTAAGAATCCTATGACGCCCCTTCTTTATCTGTGCAACAGCTACAGTGGGAAGATAGGACAAGAAGGCCTCAAGTTGCACCAAAGGAGTTTCAGATTGGATATCAGGAAAAATTTAATCTCTGAAAGAATGATGAAGCACTGGAACAGGCTGCCCAGGGTGGGGGTGAAGTCACCGTTCCCTGGAGGTGTTCAAGAACTGTGTGGATGTGGCACTGAGGGACATGGTCAGTGGGCACGGTGGGGATGGGTTGGGGTTGGACTAGGTGATCTTAGTCTTTCCA
Organism: Lagopus muta; assembly: GCF_023343835.1. NCBI lineage: Eukaryota > Metazoa > Chordata > Aves > Galliformes > Phasianidae > Lagopus > Lagopus muta. The sequence continues at coordinate 63,821,814 of NC_064435.1, read as the reverse complement.
ACCTTAGTGATTCTATGATTCTATGATTCTAGATGCCCTGATTATCACAGACTTTTGTGCTGTTTTGGTTTCACATGGCAAAATTGCTGTGAGAAGAAAGCTGTAATTCAGCTTAGGTATTTAGATTTGCTAAGATTTGCACAAAACAGTTAATTTGCATTCAGTTTCACTCTTGAGCGCACCTGGCATGTTAAGTCCATTATGCCACTGTTGGACTAGATGGTCTTAGTGGTCTTTTCCAACTTGAATGATTCTATGATTCTGTATTTGGAAAATTTTGTCTATTCTTTGCAAGATTAGAGAAAACTGTGTGTGCTGGGATCCCAAAAATTTCAAGGCAAGGATATTCAGTCCACATGCTTCTTCAGTTTGTTGTTAGCTTGCTCTTCCATCAGCTCTAATGGATGTAACACATCAAGACTGAGCAGGCTATGCAACAGAGACCTGCTCCAATTCCTTGTTAATTGCTATGCTGCAGTGTCAGCAACTGTGTTCAGGACCCCATGCAGTACACGCTGTATGCACATGTGCCAAGGACATGCCTTCTGAATTCAGTCCTTTGTGAGAAGGAGCTGTCTGTGTGTAGCCTGTGTAAGCTGTGTCATGTAAGACTGACTGGGGCTTTTTCTTGGATCATCTGCTTTGAATGACAGTGAGGAGAAATCAAATCACAAAGCATCTACGCCATGAACTGAGTTACTTAAAACCCTGGTATCTGTGCTTCCTCCATCTTTAAAATGGTGGTCCCCTATCCACACAGAGTATCAGCTCTCTTTTGTCCAGGTGAAATATATTACACAAAGTTGCAGATGCGGTAGGAGGGGTAGGTTTGTAAGGGGAAATGGAATGATGCCAAAATCCCACCAATCTTGATGTAGAAAGCTTTTTTATTTCTATTTTGTTGCTTACATGTTCATCACCTACCTCAACACCCTAAGATCCCTAAGCGTGAAGTATGGAGGGGTGGTCAAAATAGGATTACCCTGAGCACAGGGTGAGGAGTCTCCTTGGGGCCTGGCAATGCCTATTCATTTTCCTGGGCTTGTGCATGGCCCTTTGTGATTTGACCTGCTTTTTTGCTTGGGACTGAAAAGGAGAAAAATGATAATAACAAGTGCAGGCCTTTCATTTTTACATCCCAGTGATGACTTGCAGATATCACAGAACACTCCAGGTTGGGAGGGACACATAAAGATCATCGAGACCATCTCCTCCAGGCATATTGTTGGAGTTGATCATAACAGCACATCTATTTGTGTCACAACATCCTGTTGGCTAGGAGTTTCCTGCCTGGGGATGGGTATGTGCCATCGTATACCACCGCGTAGTGAAGTGTCCCCATATAGGCAGCTGTACCTCATGCATGCAACCACATGCTTCAACAGTTGTATCTGTGCTCTACTGCTCGTGCCAGGATTTCTGGAGATGAGTTTAAAAAGATGAATTAAAAGAAAATGAATAAAAGAGAGAAGCAGACACACGCAAGGAGGAGAAAAAAAAAAAGAGATGTATGCTAACCCTGCAAACCACTGGGGAATGTTCTTTTCTATTTGCATAATGCTAGTTTTATTATTTTAACTCGTCGCTTCTCTCTCTCTCTTCTTAGTTTTGTTTGGGGTCAGGATTAATTAGCAAAGAATGCTACAGAGAATAAATTGCAGCAGACTTGTGCTTTGTTCCATGCTGGAGTGACCAAGACATGAGAAAAGCAACTTCTCACTGTGTCACTGGCATTTCTGGGAAAATATTCAGGAAGGATTTTAACCTAGATCGTTCTCATATATAACAGGAACTAAAGAAAAATGGATTACCCTGAAAGAAAAAGATAGCCTCCCCTACCCACCCAATCTTTCAGCAGTTCATTTCTGTTGTTTACATAATGAAAGACAACAGTTCCAACAGAGAGGGCAATGTAGTATGAATTTTCCACTTCTGCATATATACCCCCCGTGGCAAATTTCTTAACAATGACAAAGGAGCTGCTGAAACTCAGCAACTTTTGGTACAGATTTTTTTGAAATACAAAATATCACTTATAACTAAAATCCCTTTGAACTAACTTTAGTAAGAAATTCCAGCACCCATTTTCTCTTCTGTTTCCTTTTTCCATCAGCCCAAAGGAATAAATTAGTAGCAGCTACCTCATGCATGTAAATGTACATGGGTGCGTACACTCACACGTGAGCTCCATCTCTGCAGGAATACAAACAATGGACAATATTGCTGCAGAAAAATATGTAGAAACCTTCCAAAAAGCAATGGCAGCTGAACATGTTCTTACTGACGTATTTGTAACTAGATTTCAGAATCTCTGTTGCTTACACAGAGATATGTACGGTGGGTGAAAATGAAGAAGGACAATTGAAATATTTCATGTCATAAAGGGCCCCTTTAGTCTCTTTTATTTCTAATAATGTTCCTTGCCTTTTTCCTTTTTCCTTTTTCCAAGCCTTTTCCTCTCCCTTCTTTCCACCTTTCTACATACAAATGAAAAGTGCACTCATTTAAAGTCATCAGATTTACATTTCCACAGTAAAAATGTATTAAAAAGCACACACAAGAATTATTGCGTGCATAATATGGTTCCCATTATATTATAAAGTATCAGCAATGAGAAATGTTGTCACCAATGCCATCTTAAATTTATTAAGCAAATATTTCTGGAGATAGTGCTCAGATTTTCATTTTTCTATTAGGTGATCCATTGGACTTTATTTTCTTTTGATTATGAAAACAACTGAACATTACACTTATAAGTTCTAGTTGCTTGCACCATCATTTGCTTTTAATGGGTTTCAGCAGCAAAGAGAAAATTAATCTAGGGAAATCTCATAACAGAAAATGAGGAATATCTGATTATGTGCATATAGCTAGTACTGAGGAGGGTATTTGCTCGTTTTAAGATAGGCACGAAGGACACATTTTAGTTCCTTGGACACACAAGTTGCTGCTTACATTTATGGACACATTTCACTCAAATGTCCACTCTGATGGACACTTATCCAAAAAGGAACAAGGAATAGTTTTTCCTTCTCTCAAACACATGAGAGCAGATATAGGCTTCAACGCTTGAACTGTGGCTGCAACCCAAACCCACACCTCTGAAAGTGCAGTTCACTTCCTGAAGGTGCTTGCTTCCACCCTGTTTGGTATGAGGATCTGCTTGTGCACTAAGCATCACCTCATGCCATCAGGTGCTCCTCTCAGCCAGGCTGTGTGCTGAAGCCTGGTGACATCCAGCAGCTGGGAAGGTGCCATTTGTTCCAGAGGAGGTATGGGCTTGCAGGACCATTAGATATGTTATCATAGAAACGTTAAGGTTGGAAAGGACTGCAAAGATCACCTAGTCCAACCACCAACCTGTGCCCACCATGCCCACTAACCACATCCCTCAGTGCCACATCAGCACTTTCCTTAAACACCCTTAGGAACAGTGACTCCACCCCCTCCCTAGGCAGCCTGTGCCAGTGCCTCACCACTTTTTCTGAGAAAAAATGCTTCCCAATACCAGACCTGAACTTCTGGCACAACTGAAAGCCATTACCTCTCACACTAGCTCTTGCCTGAAAAAAGAGGCTGACCTCCTACCTCACCACAACTTCATTTCAGGGGGCTATAGCGTCTGAGTGTCTTCTTCTCCAGACTGAACAATCCCAGTTCCCCCAGTCACTTCCTGTAAGACTTGTGCTCCAGACCCCTCACAGCTTTGTTGCCCTTCTCTGAACACACTCCAGGGTCTCAATGCCTTTCTTTTAGTGAAAGTCCATTGGTCTCTCCTCTAAAGGAGCCAGGCAACAGGAAATGTACTCACAAATACTTGTCAAGTGGTAGAAGGACCCTTCCTCTGCACCACAGCAGTTGGCGATGAGCAGCCACCACTCAACTGCTTCAAGGACAAAGGGAACCCAGTTCATCCCAACTGCCCTCTGCCCACATCCTAAGTGGAGGTATCATGCTGTAAGAAATTATGTTGTTCTATAAAGTAATTCAGCTACAGATTGACTTATGTGACAAGAACTACAGGCTGCATTTTCCCTCTAATGCTGTCAGCATTTTGAGACTTACCCAGAACCACTGAATGAGTGTCTCTGGGGCTTGCAGCTTGAAGGAAGAGATCTGATCTGCTTCATGCAGAGGGCACAGCAGCTCTTTGATGCTAACAAATGTATTGCAGAAGTAAAGGAGATGTTACCAACATGGCAGAGCTGAAACCTGTCCCTGGAGGAGCAATCAGGCCAAAACCCAGCTCCCATCAGCTCTCCTCTTCGGAAGGTAGCAAAGAGTTTATGCTGCAGCAGCTTGTTGCTGTGAATCTCAGATTGCCAGCCTTCTTTTCAAACCTCTGTAAGAAAAGATGGAGCATTTTCAGTACTGCTGACTAAGAAACAGAAAACAGAGCTCACAGAGAAGCAACTTCATGCTGAGAACATTTTTGGCCTCCCCACTGGTGAGAAGCAGATTGATCTGAAAACCCACAGTCCCTGCTCACCAGCAGAATGTGACCAGGGCAACCAAGACCTCTGCAGCCTGGCTTGGGGGAATCATAATGCACTGAAGTCAAGGGGGCATGGTGCATGTATTGTGATATTTGCCACCTGCACTTGGATGCTCCAAGATCCTCTCCCTCTGCCATTCTCTGTACCTTTCTCCAGGAAGTCTTCAAGGACCATCTCTTCAGACAGCTTCTTCACAGCACTGCCACAGTCTGCAGTCTGGGACTGCTCGCTCCTTTTATTTATTTCCTCATTAGAGAGTTATTTGTGCAGATTACTGTGCCCATGTAGTAAAAGGAAGTCCTTCGCAGTACTAATGGAGAAGAAGGCATCACCACATTCCTTTTCTCCTGCATTCCTCCCTTCCTGCAGCAGCATCCTGCCTCCCGCTCTGTTGCTATGCGAGCTGCAGTCAGAGGTTATCTGCACGGTAATTCTCAGCTAATCATGGATAACAGTGCTAACTTCATAGCTTAACACAGAATAAATGAGCAGTGTAACTTGAGGATGAGCATATGTTGCTGCAGGGCTGTAGGGTCCTTCCCAGAGCAGCACAGTGCTGCTGCTTGACTGGATGGCCTGTTCCTGTGTTGCTTTCCCCAGACATAGGTTTGCTGGCCAGAGCTCACTAGCAGCACCAGCACACCCTCTCCACTTACACAGAGGACATGTGAGTCTGTGATAGCAGCAGAAGCACAGTGAAGTAAATCATGGAAGTTGTCTTGTTGAAGTCTGATAAAGCAATGTGTGTCATGTAGAAATCAGAAACTTGCAGTGCTGGATTTTAGTCCTCAAGACTTGATGTGACACACAAAGGTGGATGGCAAGACACTCTTTTCTGAGTTCTGGAAGACCAAGGGACTCCTAGATATGATAGCTGTACACGTTTCATCTTGCTTCTGTGTGCCCCACTGACCTTTCAGTTTTGCTTGTATATGCCCATTTGCACTCCTTTTCCAAATCTTGTTCACACTTATATATGCTGGCTTCCAATACAGCATAATAGAGCTTGACTGACCCAGAATAAAGTCTTCATAATAAAAATCCCATAATTTTGTCTGACATGTTATAAGTCATAGATAGTAGAGAATAATCGACTGCTTTTTCTCCCTCACAGCAACAAAATTAAGGCCCTCAGGTACTCCTGTGATGCTGGATGTCACTTTAGAGATCTTCAGAGGTCGCTGAGTTACAAGTAGCTGTCAATTTGTGAGACCTGAGTAGGCATCATGTAGCAGTTTGGCACGCGGCATTACTGAAATCAACACTACTTTTGCCTATAAACAGGTGCTACTTCCCATTCTTGAGGGATTTCTTCGGTGGGAGGAAGAATATTAAAAATAGACATTCTTAGATTTGCAATTATCTCAGAAATCAATTTAAAATACATCTCTAAGGGTAACTCTTTACTGACAATGGATTTTGTGTCTTTGTTCTGCATTCTTCTTCATCTGTGGAGTATGGCACCTCTTTCTGAGGTAAGTGAGATTTTGGAATTAAACTTCTCACTGTGTCTGTTTCCAAACTTTCCTCTCCACGTCCCTTTTCCACCTACACAGCAGACTGCCTTTTCCAGCAGGCTGCAGTCCTTAGCAGTCATATTATTCACTTTGGTGGCACAAAGACTCAGCACCACAAAACACAGATATAAACCTGATGGTGGGAAGAAGCACCAATCCCCTTTTGAAAGAAATTAGACTTTACACCAAAAAATGAATACTGAACTTGGAAATATACACTAAAGGAAGAGAAACAAACTTCTGTACTCCAAGAGCGATATGTTATTTAAAAGCTGTCATTACCTAGAGAAACAAAGGTGTTACGTCTTTCCCATTGCACAGAGAATACAAAGACTTGTATTGCTTGTGAGTTGCTCTCTCTACAGTACTATTCTGAAGGGCATATCATTAGACCTCTTCCACCAATTCCCTCCTAAGTGCCACTCTTGTTGTTCCTAGGAAAGGTGTGCTGACCCCAGGACTTCAGAAAGTCATTTCGCAAAGGGCACCACAGTGAGGTGAGATAGGAAGGGAACTTGTATATGCAGTCAGCAACAGCAATAATGTGAGAAAGCCAGACACCAGTCATTGCAGCCTAGCAGTATTTAAAGAGTGAAGTAAAGCTGGAGCATTAGCCAAGAAGTGAAGTCATGCTGTACGGTACAAGGTCACCTTCTAACCAAAGCCTTATATGACTCAATTGCTGGTACATCCTATCCAGATTGGTTTACTCTCCATCTAACCTTCCTGGCAAGGGTGGTTGTTCTTGAGTCCCATGCCAGGTTGGTATTATAAAGCCTTTTACACAGAATGAACTCAACAAAGCTGGTCCTTGAGTACTAACATGACAGAGGTTTTCAAAGAAAAAATTTCCAGAATGGATGTATTGGAAACGGTGAAGCTGCTTCAGCAAAAATTGTGTCCCTCCCTTCTCCGCACAAATAAATGAAAACAAGTTAGTCTGAGACATCCTCTTAGCATGGAAAAAACTCATCCCATATTTACTGGCTAATATTAGTTTTTGTATCAACACTACCAAGTACTTGACCTTGCTATGAACACATTACGAACCTCCTTTGATGACAAATGCTAAATAAAATCTTTCAAGCAAGAATGTGTTATTAACTTGTCTCCCCTGTAATTAGAAGTAAGATTCTTGCCAATAGTTCTGGGCTTTGGGTGGTGGCTGAGAAGAAAGGGCCTCACCAGAACTGACTCACCACTTCTGCTCCTTGCGGCACCATTGCAGCACTTGCGATGCTCAATGCTCCCCAGCTGTTGGATGTAAAGAAATCTGTATGTCTATAGCTTTGGGCCACATGGTTTGGCTCAGCTGTCAGTTTTCCAAACCACAATTAGAATGATTAGTAACTGCTCATTGCTACTGTCACCAGACATTACTTTGGGGGCAGAGTTTGTAGGATGCCAGTGAGGTAATGTGAAGGGAGGAGAACCTTTGATGCTGTGCTTACTGAAGAAGGGAAGAGAAATGAAACTGAATGTTGTAAACCAATAAAGAAAATCAAACCAATACAGCCAAGTGGAACAAAAATCACTTCAAGTGGCTTTACAGTTTTTTTTTTTAATAATTATTGCTTGCAACACTGCATGGGGCCATTTGCAAAGGAAAAACTGCACCGTTTTTTGTTGTTGCTTAAAAAGTAGACAGTAAAACAATAAATAATATGATTGCTCTTGTAAATGGAGTTGGTTGGGAAGATTTCAGAAATATTTCACTGTTCTGAGGATTAGGAGCTCAATTATTTAGCAGCAATGGATCTGATTTTAAAACTCACTCAGCTCATCCAAATCACTTTATGAGAAGGAATCTGTTTACAGAAAAAAACACTCTCCTTTGCCTTAAAGCTATATTCTCTTTTACAGGAGCATTTGTAGATATTAGGAGTGGGCAAGATTTTTTGAAGTATTGAGATTTTAAAGAAACTGTTCATACATCAAGGAGTACCTAAATAGCTTGTAATCTATTTCTGTGGGTTTCAGCTTACTGTGCTACCTCTGCAGGCCTTGCCAGGCATCTATTTGAATCTCAAATGTCCTGAAAAAGAGACTCCAGCCATCTTTCCCAATTTGTTACACTGAGCATTTGCGAATCTATCTTCATTTTGGAAATCCTCAGCATACATTTTAGGTGAATTTATTTCTTCTAAGCAGGCTTGGGGGATGAGATGAGCACATTTCTGAGAAGCTGTAATAGATCCAGGACAGATCTGTCTCAAACAGACTGTGCTAGTTGCTGCTACACAAGGACAAATTGCGCCAGCTTGGGCTTTCAGGCTGAGGGGGCATCCTGAGATATAAGGATGCTATGTCCCACCGCTATGCATATGCAGTGCCTGCCACATGCTTCCACCAAGTCAGCATGTATGTTATCATTTTGAAAAGCAGGTGAACTAGGCCCAGATCAAACATTTATGCCGTGCCAGCAAGTAGTAGCTCAGGTCAGCCTGTCAGTCGTGCACCCCAACAGATTTATTATAGATACAATCGAATTGAAAACAGCAGCTCCTAAAACTGTTTCACTGCTCTTCTTGTAAGTCATCTATTACTTCTAAATTGCTTGATAAATATGTTATTTTTATGGACCTTCTACAGTCTCTCTTAGTTCTGTCCAACTGTTCAAAATAAACAGCTTTCCTAGAAATTCCCCTCTTCCCACCCCTACAAGCAGCGCAAAGTGATCTTCAGCCAGCAGCTGAGATTGCCTCCAGCACAGAGCAATCTTGGTACAGCAGCAGGCTTTGATCACCAGCTCTGATCCAGACACTCGTAGCAGTCCCTCTGTGCATGGGAATTGCTGCATTTCAGACAGGTCTGTGGTGAGCCCCATTAGCATCAATGTGCTCAGCAGCAGCAGGGACAGCAGTGCTGTGATGGCAAAAAGAGTACTGATATTGTGGTTAGGTGTGAAACAGAATGTACTTGACGGAAGATAATTGATGAAATAGTCATAAATCAGCATGCTACCAGTAATGGGCAAGTGAAAAAATGAAGCTTATAGTGTTAGGATGTGAGCCCCTGCAAGCAAGGTCACAGCTTAAATGGCCCAGTTCTGCCAAGTGCCTCTGGAGTCACAGCAGCCTTGTGTTGACACGGAGGGTGCCATTTCTATGTCAGTTTAAGCTGACTGAATATTGTGTTGCTGCTGAATTAGATGTGGTATTCCCTGTTCTGTGGTTTCAGGTCCCTGTGCTTCCCTCACTGCAGGTCAAGAGGCAGCAAAAGCACAGGCTGGCACAATTGCTGATGGGTGCAGAGCAGCAGCCAGGCTGCCTGCTGAGGGGCAGCTGAAGGACAGCCCTCCAAAGAGAATCACATCTTCCTGAAAGCTTTCAAACTGATAATAACACAGAGTGGGGGACACGCTGCAATAGCAGCACTAATCTCCTTTGAACAGCAAGCAGTTCTGCACTTTGTAGAGGGCTCTGAAAGGGCAGAAGTGGTTTTAGTGAAATAGAAGATATGCAACAGCAGCAGGTATGTGCTGAACCTGACTGCTATAAACAAATGAGAGTTGACTAGCTGGATATCTGAAACTCAACCATCTTGTGATTTTGCCTGTGAAAGTTTCACCATGGGAAGAACAAGAGCTAAAATTCTGGCTACATTTAGAATCATCAAAGAATCGTAGAATTATAAAATCATAGAATAGTTTTTTGGGGAAAATATCATAGAGTAGCTTGTGTTGGAAGCAATCTTAAAGCCCACATAGTGCCAACCCCCTGCCCTCAAATAGCTCAGCTGCCAAGGGCACCATCCAACCTGGCCTTGAGCGCCTCCAAGGATGGGGCACCTCCAGCTTCTCTAGGCAGCTGTGCCAGCACCTCACCACCCTCTGAGGAAAGAATTTCCACCTAACATCTGACATAAATCTTCCTTCCTTTAGTTTAGAGTCATTGCCCCTTGTCCTGTCACAATCAGACCATGTAAAAAGTTGCTCTCCCTCCTGTTTATGAGCTCCCTTCAAATACAAGGGAAGTGTGCTGCTAAATTATTATAAGAAATAAATTAAGCTCCTTAAGCACATAAGGAAAGAAGTCTCCTTTCTAAGTACTGATCCAAGAACATATCCAGTTTCTGACCTTCTGCAAAACATCAGACCGGAGCTATATCTCTCCATGTCCTCAGTGCTGTGTTTTCCATCCTACCTGCCTTGTGTCCCTGCCTTGCAACCACACCCAGAGCACAAAGCACTAGTGGAAGTTTAATTTTGGCAAAGGGTCACACAGAATGAGCATGCAGCCTTGAGTTACTGCCTCACAAGGCAAGATAGTCCCATAGGAACAGGTGAGAGGCCCTGGAGCCACAGACAGTGAGTTTGGACTCGTCACCAGCAGCACATCCCAGAATTCAGGAGAAGACAGCCTCTTCAGCTCTCATGATGAAAAGATTTGGTATTTGAGATGCTACCATCAGTGGCTGAAACATCAGCTCAGATTCTCATTGTGCATCAGTGCATGTTGTAGTCACCAAAGTTTCTATTATCCAGCCTGTTTTGCTGCCTTCATGAGCTCACTGACTCGGCGTGCAATACATTTTCTACAACAGAAAGGAGAAAAAGGAGAGCATCTGCAGTTGCATGGAAGCTTGAAAACCAAAGCAGCAATACACAGCCTCTGATGCTGTTTCTCAATCCAAGGCATTCATTATTTCCTTCTGCACAACAACATTTTTCTTATTCCTACCTGCTGTTGCAACCACTGCCTCGTTCATCATCCAATTACCACATAAACTTTAGGAAAGGATATTTGTGAGACAATCCATCTTTCCTCATACACACAATAAAAAATTAGTTAATAGCTGCATTAATTAAATAGCTACAGTGTTTTAAGTCCTTTATCTTATTGCTAATGTGAATTATGAATCCCCTCTGTCCAAATTATACCACAGAGCATAACTCTTACTCAGAACTTTTCCTGCTGTTCTTTTTTTATTTTACAGCAATTTACTTTCTCTATCTTCCTGTACGCCACAAGCCATTCTACTTACTGAAGACACATAAATAAAACAAACCTTTCAGATTCTGGAAATCAGATTGTTACTTCAAAATTTAAGCAAAGGGTTATCCATATAAAGACAGTGGGTAAGAATTGCATATTTGTTCTCAATTGATCCTGAAAGATCATGCAATTGTTTGTCATCAACCTTCAGACTTCCTCACAACAGCTGGAATAGCTCTCACTATTTACTCCCTGGCAAACTGTGAATGATGACTGCAGAAATCCTGTGACATTCAGAACTCTGTCGTAGAGAAAATTAATCTTCATTTGAGGAACAAGGAAGCAAGTAAATGTGAATGTTAATGTAATTAAAAACTTGCCAATTGGGAAATGCTGGGCATCATGAGGCTTGAACTTATGACTAACGCCACTTTTTCACAGCTGTGATGTATGCATGTATAGAGAAGAGAGATGCACTGAATTCTAAAATATTTAACATTTGCAAATACATTTTGTGCTCTCTTTGCAAGGTTTGTTGCAATTCCAGACAAAGCTAATAAAACCACTTCTAACTTGTACCCAAGTTATCTTACCTGCCTTTGCTTCTACACGCTGCATGACTTGGTACCAATGCCAGTGCTGGCAGCATACCATAAAAATCTGGAAAAATATTCAGTTTTTTTTGCATTTTTCTCCGTTCTGATCTTGTAATTCTGAGGGGGTTTCCTTTCTTGCTTTTCTTTGTCTTGCCAGCAGGCAAAACTAACGCACCAAAGAAAGCATGTTAATCACACATGTTAATCGATTTCAATTACGAGAATTGTATTTCTGGTATGAACTCTGCTTGTATAAGACTGTAATGAGTGATCTGATGTAACTGGGTGCACTTCCATCATTTCCATTTGTGCACCAATATTCCTGATGTGGAATTTCATTCCACATTAAGGGTTGCATACACAATTGCTGCATACACAGCATGTCAAACCCAGCCCTTATTTTGCCATCTGCCTGGAAGAACCTGCCATGTTATCTTCATTTCATTTTAATTCAGGCATGAATTAATTCATTGGCAGCTTAAGATGCAACATTCAATTTCCCCAGGCCTATTAAAGTCAAAATCAACGCATCTTCTGTTGACTATCATTAGAGGTCAAAGGCACACTGTACCTAGGGTTAAATATGTGGCTACAGACCACATTTCTTTTTTTTTTTCCCAACCCAGTCTGATAAGCCCCAAGTGGCAATACCACATCTAGATACTGAGGAAGGCCCCACATTTTCAGCAGGTCATGGCTGCAAAGAGTATTTCTCTGATGCACTTACTTTATGGGCCTCCAATCACAGTTCCTCCCATTGTTCCTCAGCAGAGAAGGAAAACGGAGCAAATCCTGCCCTTTAGGACTGTGAACATGGAGTGCCATGAAAGAGCACAGGGCTCAGCTATATTTTCCTGCCACTCCATAGCCAGATTTGAGGACAGGAGAGAGGTTTAAGTATTGCATAACCAGACTTACTATCTGCTCAACTCAACAGGCATTAACATATTGCAGTGGGATGTGCTAACATAAAAACACTGTTCAACTCTTCTTCTAATGCAGTATGTTGTGGGATTCCTCAGTCTGCCTCTGCTATTCCTTTCCCAGGAAAATGCAGTAATAGAGTTCACCAACATGTCAGCCTTGCAAGGTAGTTTCCCCCTCGCTTAATGGATTTTCCTTACCTCAATGGACCTTCAGTACATCTTCACTGAAAGTTTATATGTGTTGATCTTGATCTTTTTTCCTTCAGTTCACTGACCAAATATTGAAGATGAAGTTCAAATACTAAGACTTTCAGTGAGCTGGTCAAGGCTAAAGTGAAATATCCATTAAAACCCCAACTAGCTTCAGGTAGGATTTCTAATTGTAGAACTATTAATTAAAGTATTTTACCACACTACTCAGGTCTTTTTTTTTTCACTTAAGTAATAAGAATGAATCTATTAATCTTCAGTATGCATATCTCTAGAAAGAAATGAATGGGAACATTTTAATTTTAATCAGCATTTCTGGTGGCTGAAAGCAATTAAGTACCATCATATACAGTATCTGTGATAGCTTAAGGGTGCAGAATGAGACGACACGAATAAATAAAAGAGCCAGTGAGTGAATCATAAAAACTTACATCTAAATCACAGAATTTTTTTTAAAAGAACATATCAGGACTAACCTAAGCACATGAATATATTCACATACGACCTCAATTTGCATTTTAAATTCTTTCAGAAACATTCACTTCTGTGTAATCAGTGGGCACACATACAGTTTTGTGACACTACTCCAGATAGCAAAAATAGTCAGTAAAAAAAATATGGTAAAATATTTATAGAAAATAATTTATAAACATATGAATACTAGTTCATCTCTGGTTAAAAATGCTTTTCCACAAGTGCCATTATAAAAGCTCACTTTCCACTATTTCCTCCATGGCTTCAGGTGAACTCCAAGATTCCCATATATCCCATCTGACCTTGTCTAAAGCCTTGCTTTAAGCAGGGGTAGGTCAAGGGCTGGACTTACAGAATTTGAACAAGACAAAAACTATGGGTCTGCCTGGCCTGACTAAGCATAAGAGTGGGAGGAGAAACTGAGACTGACAGGATAGGAAGATCAGGAGTCACTGGGTGTAAGATGAAGGAAAAAAATTTGACAAGTAGAAGAGGCACAGGGGGAAATGAGATGGAGGAACAAAAGCCCAGGACACGAACAGTGACACAGAGATGAGAAAAATGCTACTGCTGGAGAGGAGCACCAGGAGGTGGGTGGCAGCTGAGGACAGACAGCCATGGGTGACAGAGAAGAGCAAGGGCAGTGCATGGAAGTCATCTGAAGGTTGGATTCATCACCAATTCATCATCAATTCATCTAAGTCAGTACATGGATTAAAGGCAAATGGCAAGGTCTGAAAATATTTCTGCAGATAGATAGGTCCTACAAAAAATGTGTTATAAGGTGCAGGGGAATGGAAGCAGAAAACAGATAAATCTTATCTCCAAGTGCAAATGCATTTTGGTATCATAGCACATGTTTATAAAGGTTGGGGTTAAACGACATTTCTGTTGAGTGCTTGGATTAATTTATTTTCTGTTTTTGAAGAACTTTGGCTCATAGTATCTGTTCTATGCCCACTCCTGCAAACAGTCATATCTATTGTGCAAATAAATGTACTGCTGAAAGGTAAAAAGTACCATCTCAAAAACTGTTAAATCCTTGGGGCCTTCAGAAATGGTGAGTAGTGACAAGTGAAACAAATATAATCCACCAAAAATGTTTTTTAACTATACTAACTTGTTCACTGAAGTCTTTTTTTTTTTTTTTTTTTCTTATTTTTTTTCCCCAGTCATTTATTATAAATAGCAGGATGAAGTATTTTGTCTGGATTTTATGGAAGGAATGGCCTGGAAGCTAAATCATAACCAAAATTGTAATAAAAAGAAGATGAAAAATGTACAAACAAACCATATTAGAAATTGCTTATTACATTTTGGTGTCCTCAAGAAGTTGTTTACTGTGTATTTCTTCTTTCCTGATGTGAGATCTACATTTCATTTTTCCTTTCTGTCAAACCTCTTTCACTCACAGTTTCTAGCTTAAATACTTTCTCTGTGACAGCAATTGTAATCCTGTGCCGTTTCCTCATCTGCTCCCTCTCAGGTGTAGATTTTACCTGCAACAAAATAGAGCCAAATGTACATGAAGATTATTTTGCAAGATGTATGGGATCCTTATGTTTTCATTAAAGGTTTGTATATTTCACCGATGTACTGCTTCAACAGTGCAAGAATGAAATTCACACATACAAAAATCAGTAGAAAACCCACTAACAATATTTTACTCATTAAGAATGGGTTCATAATGGGCTACCCAAAATAACAATTTGCTTTCTTTTTAATGGTACAAGGATACTGAGATTTTCAGGACTACAGCTTTGACTGAATTAACTAAGGAGTGATATTTCTGTAAACAAAGATGACACTGATGTTGAAGTTGAACAATAAAAAAAAATTTCTCGTTGAAGTCCTAGTAGTACAGGAAATGTAATCAAAGAAAATTTATCCTTCATGGCATACTCATGAAAGGAAGGCAAAATGTTCCATGTCTAAAAATGGAATCTGCTAGTTCCCAGTTGCAACATAGGCACATACCTGATGTGTGCAGGCATAGCAAATGCCACAGTTTAACATTTAATAATCCTACAATGAAGATGTCTTTATACATCCTGTAAATGGCATTAATTTATCATTTGTCTTTTTTTTTTTTTTTTTAAATCAGCTATTCACCTTGTGCTTACTAATAGATGATATTTACCAGTCTACTGTACACCTTTGTTCGAGCAAGACTTTGATGGCCATTAGAAATCAGTAGTGTGGTACAGGGGTGATTTTGGTCACAGAAATAGAGGCAAAGCACTTGCAAGCTGTCTTGAAGTTGAGAAGAAACTTCACTCCATTCATCCCCTGGCAGAACATATCCTCATGTGATGGGATTTGAAGAAGGTAGGGGGGAAAAAAAAGGAAAATAAACAAACATCACTACAACTTCTGGTAAAAACACCTCGTTGTCTTCATTTTTGCTGCTGGTTATTCTCTTGCAAACTTCCATCAAGGACTTCTACGTGGAAAAGGCTTCCCTTGACCCAGTCTGCTGAGACATTCCTTCTCTGGTAGACACTATGGCTAGCAACATGAGCAGAAATAAGTCTATTTTGCCACTCCATGCCAAGTTTAAGAGCTCCCTAGTTGAAGTACCATTCTTAAGAAAAATTTTAGCTGTTGAAAGTATGTAAGTGTTGCACTGTTAGAAAGGAAAACGCGCACTCTACTTACCTTCTGCAGGAGTCAGTCATCTGTGAATCTCTGACTTGTCCAACCTTGCAGTCATGTCTGGTGAGACAAGATCTCTGCAGAAATCAGTTTGGAAACATCAGTGTGATGTTTCTCCTCAAATGTCATTAAAGACAATGGTCTCTGTATACCAGCATATCCTCACCAGCAAGCCTTGGGATCTTAGGCACATAAACTGTGTAACAATAAGCACATTCTTGATGTGCTCTCTCCAATGCTACTTCATCCCCGAGGAAGAAGTTCTGTCTCACACTTGTTGAAGTTTTTGCTTCTCTAGCCGGCAAGTGGATGCAACATCCAGGATGAGTGAACTGGCTGCTTATTTATAGGTGAATAGCAGGAGCAGCAGAATAGCCCCATCTTGGCCCATAAAGTACAACACGTAGCAAAATTACAGCCATATCCCAAAGACAGCACAGAAAACACAGAGCCAGTGAAGATGGGTAATTGAGATTTCCAGAAAGTTGAGAGGAAAGCCCCGGCTACTATGGTCATGCATGTTGTTGTTGAGCGTACACACAAACACATATACAAATAGGAAGGCATCAGAAGGAGAAGAGGATTACATAACACTCAGTCCTCTGTTGTGCAGCATGCATCTAGTACTAAACACAGGTGTCTGAAACAAATTGCTCTGGAGGATTTGCACCCATCTCCTTACCGACAACATTTGATAGAGAAATTGCATTCCTCCCAGGTTGGCAGATGTGGATGTACTTCTATAATTTTCTTGAGGATATGACGATTATTAATACTTAGTCCTTAGATAGCACTTCACATTTACAAATCTCTGTACAAACTACATTTAATTAATGACAAGTCCTTAAATACATTGCAGTTGAAGTATGCGGCTTAGAATGACTGATGCGTGCAGACAGAAGAATCGTTAACCTTAATGAATCATGTCTGAGACAGTGGATGGAATGCATATCAGAAATACACCTGCAAGCGTGTGACAGGTTGGTAAGATAGAAATTTAGCCAGCTGCAACAAGCTGTTTTGTAGCCTTCCAGCTTGTGACTGCTTTCCTGGTAGATTGATAGACATGAGGTAAGCTAGCAGGGATTGCAGTGTGCAGCAACAAGCAGACACACAGTGCTTGCTTATGGTGTCACAGCTCTGCTTCATTTGTGCGACACCAATACTGGTAGGGGAGATATTTCCTGATTACAGATGTTTTCAGCAAATGCAGAATTAAGCCTGTGAGTAACCTGCAACTCACAGTCACTTTGAGACTTCTGAAAAGGAGCATAGTGCAGGATTAAAATTATACTCATTAATTACTAACGTCAGCAACACCAACACAGCAGAGCATGCATCTAATACCTGGATGAAGATCATCAACTGCTCGAGCAGATCACCTTGAAATTACTTATGCTGAACCAGTTACCTCCCCAGTCAAGCCAAGAGTGGTTGTCCTCAGTGTAGAACAGCCCTTAAGAATTTTGAGCATCTTTTAGCCACAGCCACCACATTCTCAGGGAAACCCAGCAAGACACTCGCTGTATGTTCTGCAGGGCTTTTTGGAAACACCAGACACTATCTCAATATAATATATTTACAATTGCATTTTGAATATCTCTAGGGTGCCTGGCAGACAGATCAATATTTTTGATAAAAGTGATGTTTTGATATTAGGAAATATATCTGTCTAGGTAGTCTGCATTTAATTTTTCCTTTAACGTATTACTGTTGAACTTCCTCTGTCTGCTTCAGTGTTTATAGACAGCACCATCATTCTGTGTCCAGATAAGCACAACTCCTTTTGCATTAAATTTTCTCTTAACTCCTTAGGCAGGCAGACCAGCTCCACTGGCTGCTATCAGAGGTCTACATCAGGATAGCAAGGCGCAGGTAGATCTCCTCATTTCTGTTGTGGATGTCCCAACCCTGGAGGCATTCAAGGTCAGCTTGGATAGAGCCCTGGGCAGCCTCTGATCTAGTGGGTGGCGGGGGTTGGAACTGGGTGATCTTTAAGGCTCCTTCCAAACCAAGCCATTCTATGATTCTATGACTTTGCTGAATAGCAAGGTTAGCTTAGGCACTCTTGGGTGTCAAACCTATATGCTATTGCCAAGCATAGAGTAAAGCATCTTAATATTATTCTTATTTCTTAAAATGATCTGCCATATTAACATGATGTCAATTCTTTCAGTCATGTTGATCAGGATACTGACAGTTTGTTCCTTGACACCCACATACATTATCTTTCCCCTGAATAAGCAAAAGAGAGACCATAGAGACCACGGTCCTTACTGGAAGAACAGGTAGCCTGGTAGCTATGGCAGCAAGTCTTTGTGAGAGTGAGTCCTGCTTCTGCAGTAACACTATACAGAGAAAAATACACACAGATTTGTTTACTGGTAACCTGCTGTGGTAAAGAGAAATTGAATGGATTTGATACTCCTTAGAGAAACACGCCTGTTCTTCATATTAATTACACTGGAGGTAACTTATTAATGCTGTGTCAGCTTGTGTTTACAGTTTTCACAGGAAAAAAGAGAGAACTGACATGACAGAAATGATGGTAGATATACTTACTTGTTTGTTTTGTACATATTAAGTAGGTTTATAAATAAAGATACTCTCACAATTATGAGGCAAAGCAGAACTGAAATAAAATCCTAATAACTGTCAAACCCTCAAATTTTGTTTCTTTGGTGAACAAGCAACACAAAGAACATTTTCTTTGTGGAATTAGAAAGTCATGCCAAACATCTCACCTTCAGGCTCAGTTATCCCCAATGAGTTTGGGTTTAAATAACTGTATTCTGGAACACACAGAATCACAGTATCATTAGGATTGGAAAAGACCTCTAAGATCATTGAGTCCAAGCATCAACCCATTCCCACCATGCCTACTAACCATGTCCCTCAGTGCCACATCCACATGTTTCTCGAGCATCTCCAAGGACAGTGACTCCACCACCTCCCTGGGCAGCCTGTGCCATGCCTCACCACTCTTTCTGAGAAAAAATGTTTCATAACATCCAACTCAACATGAGGGGCTGTAGTGCGAATAGCCACAGTTCTTGGTCTCCTAATTTGGTTGTAAAAAACACAATAAACAAATCTGAGCTGGTCTTCTCTAAGACACTTCCTGGGGGAAGGCACCCAAGCCCCTTTCCCAGCACAGTGGGGATGGCTGGTGCCGAGTTTTGCTATAGTACATACACTTGTACCAATGTAAGCAAGAAACACCAGGAAGATGTTTTACAAATATTGCAACAGCAAGCTGATTTGTTAAAGAGAATGAATTACCAAGGAGAAGGCTAGCAAAAAGTCTTACATTTCAAATAGTGCAGCAACCTAACTAAACCTTTGTTCTAGTATATGTGCAAAAATGTGCCCTTGCTCAATTTTATGTGTAATTACCATGGCAGCTCTACCAGGACCCTTAGGAGAGTATTGGAAAAAGTCTGTGTGCATAAGTATGACACCACAAAAAGCTTCTTCCCCTCCTTTCTGTTTTGTCATTGAACCACAAAAAGCTTCTTCCCTTCCTTTCTGTTTTATCATTGAACTCTACTCAAGGTCCCTTATCATTCACTTTCTCCCTGAAGAGTTCATCGCCCTCTGCTCCTCCCTTGCCTCAGTGAAGTTGGGGATGGCAAGGATCTCTTCAATCTGAAGGAGCATTGGCAGCTGCTCTGCTCACAGTCAGGGTCTTCAGAAAAAAAAAAAAACCCTGCAATCTGTAATTCTATAGCAGCCTGCTTTGTTTGGGATATTAATCATGTGCTGTTGGACTTTGTTGGTGCTTCATCATAGATCGAACTCTAAAAATAAAAATATCAGTAATAAAAACACCCCGTCCAGCCAGGATGTGTTCCTGAGTTTAGCCTTCAGATGTGCAAGGAGGAGACCTGACAATACACTCCACTGAGGTATCCCTGGCACTTTTTCCTTGATGAGCATGGTGCCACAGTGAGTCAACACCATGCACGGCTGCCAACGGGATGTCAGCCACCCAGGGTCAATCAGAAAGAAACAAAAGTAGGATGCTGTCCCTCCCCACGTGCTGTCATTAGAGTGTGTCCCCAAATACACCACGGCACTACTGCAGAAGGGCGGCCTGGTTCACAGAAGGCTCTAGGTGAGACCTCCTGTGACCTGCTTAGAGGATGGTCCATAGTCACACAGTCCTGTTTGTCCCAGAGCCACCTTCCTCACAGCTCGCAGTCTTGCAGGCCCAGCACCAAAAGGCTGGGACTCAAGAAGAGCACCCAGGGACTCACACCTCTGCAAATCCCACACAACTCATCTTCCTATAGAAATGGCAATCTCTGAACCTACCTGCAGTATTGTTCTGAATAATGCAGCTTCCTTTTAGAAAGGCTGTGAAATGCAATACAGCAGGATGTGTTTGCACACAGATACTAATAATGTAAAACAGATGCTTAAAGATTTCATAGCGTAGAAACATTTATAATGTTTCCTGATTAGAAACAGGCAAACTTTTCTGTTTAGCCATTAAATGCAAGTTTGGCTGCATTCTGATGGCATCTATTGTTCGTAACAATAAACAGCTGGGTTAATCAGACGCATGAAATTAAATATGAAATCATTTCTTTACAGTTCACTTTGTCTCCTATTTCTTATCGCATACAGCTAGGTGGCTGTTGAGAATCCAGTATAACTCGCTGATACTGTTCTATGTTTACAATTCTGAGAGCCTTGTTCAGTGCTTTGTTATTTTAAGCAGATATAAACAAAATAACACTATAGCGCTAATGAATATTTACCATTTCTGTAGCTGGTTTGTTTTGCATAATGCCAACAGCTTCACTTCTATTCAAAGCTGCATATATTTGTAGCTGGATATTGGGATTGTTTAGTCTGGAGTAGAGAAGGCTAGGCTTCTTCCCCTGAGTAACCGAGATAGGGTGAGAGGTAATAGCCTTAAGTTGACGTTGAATTGAGGTATTGAAAAAAATTACTTTTCAGAAAGAATGGTGAGGCAGTGGCACAGGTTGCCCAGGGAGGTGGTAGAGTCACCATTCCTGAAGGTGTTCAAGAAATACGGAGATGTGGCACTGCGGGACGTGGTTTAGTGAGCATGGTGGGGATGGGTTGGTGGTAGGACTTGATCTTAGAAGTTTTTTCCAACCTTAGTTGAGTCCATGTTTCTGATGCAGGTTAGAGAAACTCATCTGACCATACCTCAGATAGCTGACAGCAGTTCACCTAGAACTAATCCACACTAGATATAGAAATATAACATGAATTGTCAACACATTTTTCTTGCATTAAGTTGGCACATACATCCACAGCATGTGGAAAAAAGGAAGCTTAAAGGGATGGTTAATGGGCACAAAGTGGAAAGCAAAACAATACTCATCTAGAAAACCTCAGAAAAATCCAAATAGTTCTAAGTTGAAAGCTTGACAAGTCAAATCACTTCAGCAATAACACATCATCAGTGACAATTACATTTGTTAAGGAGAACGCCTATAGAACACTCATCCCGTCTCCAGATGCAGAACAATCTGGTCATCAGGCACTAATCAGGATGCCAGCAATCACTCCAGGTAGCCGAGGGGACTGTCATAGCCTCGTACGAGAGCAGCAGCCTTTTGGTACTCACCATTTAGCTCTGTCGTTGTCAGGGTGACTGGAAAAGAATTACGCAGAGTGGGACTAAACAGAAAAAATAAAACATTTTTCATGAAAAAAAATCCATACAGTTCTACATTGACTAAATATTGTTTTGAAGTCACACAAATCATGACAAAAAATACTGCAACTAATTAAAATTAAGCATTTGATTTTATCTGGCCATGAAAAAAATACAAGAGTTAGGGAAAAGCTGAAGTATGACCTTGCAAAGCATTTACAAAATGAATTTCCTTATTCCAGTCATCTGATGGCTAAACTCAGGAACACATCCTGACTGGATGGGGTGTTTTTATTACTGATACTTTTATTTTTAGAGTTGGATCTATGATGGAGCACCATCTTTTATCCAGAGGGATAAAAAGAGATGCTCTGAATGGAGGGAAAGGGGGAAAGTAACAAATACCACTACTGTGAAGTGATTTATGAGCTGGGTTTCTCCTCAGATCTCATAGCTCCTGGTCTGCACTGTGATCACCAAGGGCTGATCTTGCGCAGCAAGTTTCACAAGAATGCAGCTGCAGATCAGGTGCTACCACACCACTATCCCTACTCAATGCCTCCTGCCCTATGGCTGAGCTAATCCAAGGTGACTCATGCTAAAAGCTGCAGTGACCCTCCAGCTTCCTAGAAGGGCATTTCTTTGTCTTCGTGTCCTACATGAGAGCAAAGGCATTGTGTAGAGACCCGATGCCATAATACAGGGAGTTGAGTGAATCATGCATGCAGAAAGGACTTTGTTTTGCCCCTTAACAGTGGTGAAGGGGAAGAGGAAGGGGCTTGCATTTTCCTGTTCATATATGAAAAACTTAAGACACGATATAGTACATTACCTACAACTAGGTAATCTAAAATGACAGAATAGAACTAATTAGTTTTCTAATCAAAAGTACAGCTAGCACATTAAAAAAATAAGTTTTTAAAGTGAAGTGCTAAATCTTAACTATGCTAACATTAAAGTGACTGCTGAAATATAAAGTCGCTATGCTTTCCTACCTCATGGGAATTAAATGGCTCGCTAATTGTCACCATCATGTTTTTGATGCTTTTATGGGTTTTATTTCCCACCTATGGGGCTGCTGCTTTTAAAATATAGCTTGTCACCTGTGATTAAATAAAAGCTTGTTGGAAACCAGCCAAGCCAGCCATACGAGAGGAGAATAGCCCCTCCACCCTGATAAATCCCATGGCTGTCATCACCAAATGGAACGCTTCCGGGGCCAGTTTTTCTCCATGCCTCTGCTGAAGAAGCAAAGAAGCCAGACTTTTTTGTGATGGTAATTAACTGCTAGCTTGGTACTGGCGAAGTATTGAGTTTGAGCCCCTGGTATCAGCATGGAAGGCTGGAATCAAGCATTGCTCCTGCTGCACTGAGACTCTGTACGGGTAAAAGTGCTGGCACTGGCAGCAGGACACCAACATTCATGAAGTACTCACTGCAATTTTCCTCTGCTATGTTCTTTTTAACAGAAATGGCAATAGTTCCTCTCAGACTCAAAGGAGCACTGAGAAAATAGTATCTGTCAAGTGCTGAGAACTAGTCATAAATGCCATAGTCATAAATGCCACATGAAGACCCACAGCACAAAGATAACTCATTTTTTCACAACAAAACTTGTACAGAATTTGGCAAATAGCCCATTAAATAATGAAAGAGCAGCAAAAATTGAGTGCCTTCTCATAAACACAGTACCATCCATTCTACATGCAGACCAAAGCTTTGCAGGAATAGTTTCATCTGGTCATACAACAAATGATGCCATCATCAACAAGAAGAGAAGACAACTCCCTGCTTTTGACCGCTAAGGTTCTTCACTTGGCAAATACAAAATTCTTTTAACACCACCTACTGTATACAACCGCTTTATGCACTATAATTTTTGATCTCTCAGGTGACCAGTAACAGGATGTGAGGAAATAGCATCAATTTGCACCAGGGAAGGTTTTAACTGGGTATAAGGAAGAATTTCTGCACAGAGAAAGTGGTCAGGCATTGGGTCAGGCTACCCAGGAAGGTGTTGGAATCCCATCTCTGGAGATATTTGAGATACACAGATGTGGCATGAAGTGTCACGGATTAGTGATGGACCTTGGCAGGTCAGGTTAATGGCTGGACAAGATGATCTAGATCCTTTCCAACCTTAAGGACTCTATGTTTTTCAGACTCAGCACAGGACACAAAAAGTGCTCCCCCTTGGAGGCATAAACATTGCAAGAAGACATTTTTCACCAAAGCAAGAGAGAAACAGAAGCAAGCACAGAGAAATAGTGAAAATTCAGATGGTACCTATACATGCTACAATCCTGCCAGGCAGTTGTCAGTATTGTCCACAGAAAATGCATGCTTGCTATGAGCCGACACCTTGCCCAGTCCCTATGGAACTATGAAGACATTATGATAGATATGGAGGACAAGGAAAGAGGCTCAAGTCTGATCAAAAGAAGCTCAGGTTACTTAAAGCACATGGTCTGTTTTCATTTTTTGGCTAAGACACCTTACTGAAAATATGCTATGTGGTGACAGAAAGAGGGAAATTGCCATCTGTAGTATCCAATACAGCCAACAATATTTTCCTATCCAAGCACCAAAACTGCTTTTTTTTTTTTTTTTCCTCCACATATATTTTAGCAGCTGGCAATGGCAGCAGAGCAGAAAGCCACTTCAGTTCTTTGACATGCAGATAAACGAAAACAAAAGAAAAAGAAACAGTGAAAAGGCAGCAAGGGGTTTGAAAATGAGCACCAATCTCTCTGAGCACCAGTCTGGATCTAGACCGCTGGTCCTCCATAAATCTGTGATAAGCAGATCTGCAGTTTGACTTGCTCAGGGCAGAAATATAACATTCAAGTTTCTTCCCACGTTCAAGGTATCCAGCTAACAGACAAGGAAATCAGCTGCAACACAACTGATTGAAAAAGAGCTTGATTTGTGCCAGGGACTACAATGATTTGCTAGTTATACCTGATGGAGTTCTCAGTTGCAGGACAGGAGAACTGTAGTTTGCTAAACAGACCGCAGTGGCATATGACAGTCTTGTTGATGCTAGTTACCAAGAAGTTACTGATCAGAAAGACACAGAAGCCCCTGCGGTGTCATCTCTGTCTCCATCACTGGTGGCTGTGGAGGATGTGCAGGATGAAGGCAAGAGGACACTGCAGAGAAACAGCCTTTGCAAAGCCTATGGGTAAAGAAAAGCCACACAGCTCCTACTGGCACAGGCCATGG
Source organism: Lagopus muta (assembly GCF_023343835.1). NCBI lineage: Eukaryota > Metazoa > Chordata > Aves > Galliformes > Phasianidae > Lagopus > Lagopus muta. The sequence goes on along the minus strand of NC_064435.1, from coordinate 63,797,140 downwards.
GCATGCCTAGCATGTAGTTCACATTTCAAAGCTTATCCAATTCTGGGAAAAAGAGTTATAGGACAAGCCTGCTCAGCCCTGTTTTTGTCACAAATGTTAAGCAGTGGGATCTGGTTCTGTTTTGATTTTTTGCATGGGTGTCCCACTGACATTTGTATTGATGTTGGCATTCTTGGTAACTAAACTTTCTAAAGTTTCCCGTTGCTTTTGCCACTGACATCTCATCCCAGTAGGCAGGAGTGAATGTGTATCTGTGTGTGTGCATGCTACCTTCAAGCACAGGGTGAACTTGCAGAGCTGTTTCTTTCCCCACCGTTCAGCTCTCTGATCTTTAATATTTTCCTTTTATTCTATCAGTTCCCATGGGGTGACTTCATGTGAACTTTTTAGAAATCATCTAGGGTGGTTTGGTCTGAGAAAAGACAAGCTACAAAAGGCATAACCTGAAATAAGGAAAATGCCACTTTTTTGTGGTTTTTTTTTTTTTTTTTAAACATGGGAAAGGAAACCAGGGACACTTTTCACCTTCTTTAAATGATGGTATCACCTGTTGCTTCTCTTCTGCTTTTGCAGGCATGAGAAACATCCACGGATTGCATTTCATTTTTCGAAGAAGATGATAGAGGTTTTTAGAACAGATAAGGAGATAAGGTGTTTTTGTTCCCCATATTCTTTGTTTCAGTATATCCCATTTTTCAGCATCCTACTGTAACACAGGTTTTTTTTTTTTCCTAAAAGAATGATGAGAAACACTCCTAAGCTCAGTTCCACTTTGCAGCATAAATCCCTTCACAGACAAGAATACAAATTGTAGATATACCTGGGATTTCAAGAAGTCTCCTTCTTGGACAGAGGAAAGAGAAGCTCTGGGAAAGGGGGAAAAAAAAACCACAAATGATGCTGCAGTCTACTTCAAGAGCCAGAATAATAGGAGCTTTCAAAAATACTCCATTCCCAGTCAAGGCAAGTAAGCCTTGTCTGGATCTGTGTCTCAAAGATTATTTGTCTATCTCCTCCTCTCCCATGCCTGACAGGACTCACAGAGCTAAAGCTAGTAAGAAAGGGGTGGTCTGCTGATAGATCGTATTCTGGCCACCTCTCCAGAGAAATAAGCTGCACTGTGCAAATCAGCCTTTGGCAGCCCCTGGTCAACACAATCAAGACACCTTTATCTGAAGCTACCTGTTATTCTTTACTAACTGCAGGAGAAGTTCAGATAATTTGCTAAAAGTGGACTCCTATTTCCAGAAGTTTAAAATGAACTTTTATCCCACACTTTGAGTCAGAAGCAACAAATCAAACCTTCTATGCTCTATTTTAATACCAAGTACTACTGTTTATACAAGTTGTAACAGAAGTCTCCATCTTCAAGGGCAATGAAAGTCCTCTACTTCTGACTGCTCTTTGCTTTGGGAAAATCTGTGACTCTTTTATCCATTACCTTGCTAACTTCATTATAACCTCTAATAGAAAATTCTGATATCCCAGTATAAACCCTCCAGCCCATTAGTTAAGGGAGGTGCATTCAGTTCTCCACTAACACAAATAACACAATGTTGTCTCTGCAGGTGTTGATTACGCTTCGAATGAGGAAGGGAAAATTGGTTCCTAGACTCCTGGAATGATATAAAGAGTTCAATTTAAAAAACTCATCTACACCTATTTTCTATTTCTTGAGATGCAAATTACTTTTAGTGAGCAAGCTAAATGGCTGTTTATTTAGAGTGGTCATTCTGGCACAATTCTTGTGATTTCGAAGGTTTTCCAGACTATTAGGAAGTGACATAAGACACATGACGGGCTATTTACCAGCACAGAGAGAAAGCTCTTGAACAACACAGGAACCCATGGGTTATTTTTAAAAGAGACAAAAGGCTCATATTCACAGTTAGCTAATAGTGATCTAAGAAGGTATCATCAATTGGCTGATCCACTTCCCATCTGTAGGCATGTGAAGTGTCAGTATCCTTGGATCATAAGCAGCTCTGCAAATCAGCTGGATTCCTTATCAGCATTTAAAGTGGGGCCTGGTCTTTCAGTGTGATGAGACATCAAGTTCTACTATTGATTATTTAGGTATTTTAATTGAACAAGGATTCAAACTTTATGCTTGTGAACCAAACAGGCACAAAAGGAACACTTCTGTCACAAAATTATCATAGAATCTTTTCAGTTGGGAGGAACCTTTGAAGGTCCAGCTCCTCTGCAATGAACAGAGACATCCACAGTTCAATCAGATTGCTCAGAGCCCTGTCCAGTATGGAATTATTTCTGCCTTCAACATTTCACAACATTGTAATGTTTGTAGGAACTCAGCTGAGTCCACTAAAAGTTTCAGTTTAAGTGATCCAGATTCTTACATTTGAGATAGATGTTAAGATCAAAGGCAGCATGTGCAACAATAAGCATTCACCTGCCTATAAAAAAGGCCAACACACAATTTATGCTACACTTCTGTAGATCCCAACTCCATAGCAAAACTCATTAGCTATATGGCACAGAAGTTTAATGTTAAACAGGAGATCCCCAAACAAAAGCAGGAAAAATTGTGCTGGGTGACACATCATCATCCACTTTGTAGCCCCCCCGCAATAGGTTGAAAGAAAAATTCACGTTTACAGTTCAGACGAGGAAGCATCTCACAATGCCAGATTATTCATAAGAGAGGGTATTTTACAGTATCTGCCAAGTGAATTTGGAATTATACAATGCTGAGCATGGTTCAATTCACTTAGTTACCTGGCTAGCCTTGCCATCTGGTCAGCTCTGCAATTTATATGCCACTTACTTTTAATTATAACACATTTGTGCTAGGAAACAAAAGAAGAGAGGAAATCACATTTATTGCTTGCACACTGGCAGATGTGCCTCACTCCTTTTAGCATTTATTAAATAGACAGGAATAGACTCAATATACAAACTCTCTTCAACCAATAACAAATTTAATCATCCCTTGAGGTAAACGCTGATCCAAACTTTGTCCTACTCCCTCCTTGCTTCCCGGATGAACACATCCTAACATTGCCCTCAGCATGTCAAAATTTGCCTGATACTGTAATCCATTCAGATGGTCTATTACTTGATGAAAGCATTCTTAAAAATACACCATAAAAATAAATACTGATAATGAGCCATTGATTCCGGCAAGCAATCACCACTCAGAGAGCAACTATACACTCTAAGACAACCTTCCACAATAAACTCCCTAGCCATAGGAGATGGTTCCCATTTTCACTTCAGCAGAGTTTGTCAAAGCAAATAAAGAGGAGGAGATGTAAAAGTAGCAAGCAGTTCATACACAAAAACATGCTTCCATGTTTCCAACGACAGACTGTTTTCAAACAGGTCCTCTCAGGAAAGCAGGGCTGCCATATATTTAATATAATTATCTTAGGAGGATCTTGATTTACTACATTGATAAATGCTGTATTGGCAAGCAACTTAGAAAAACTAGCAGATAAAAACATGATAGCTTACAAGAAAACATTACTAATATATGTTACTAATAATGAAAACTTTTCAGAAAAAAACAGAATAGATGTAGCATGTGCAAACCTGTTGTCATGTGGAACAAATAAATCCAGGAAAACCTACATGAAAACTGGGCAGGTTTGTAAGTAGAAAGTGTGGTGAATCACAAAGATAATTTTTGGTGATTCTAATTATTTTTGATAGTAATACTAAGCAGATAAACTTATAAACTGAATCAAAATTAATCTTCTTCCCACATATTTTTTTTTAAATACACAAAGAATTCCCCATACAACAAGTATTTAGACACAAAATATGGCACTGTGCCTAGGAGGTAGTGCTTCCAGAATGCCTCCAGTAAAGCAGACACGTGGCTCTGAAGCCACCTGGTAGCACACACTTGCTCTTGTACCAGCCATATGCATGTCCTCTTCCCTAGCTGATATACACTTACCTTACCTGTTCCTCTCTACTCGTTATGTTCCATGTTTAGCTGTTCCACGCTCACGAATTCCTAACTAGTCTCAGGCAGACTAGATTATATCTCCTCATTCAGTCCTGAACAATTTCAACTCCTTCTAGCTCAGAGACTGAAAAACTAGCAAGAGGATAAGAAAAAAAATAAACATGAAATACAGTATAGAAAAAGTGTAGACTACAGGCAGACAATTGGTACCAGATGCTAAACATGTTGGCAGAGCTAGTGAATTAACTTCTTAATTGTTCAGGTGGGATGAGCTGACCCCAGGCCCCCACCCAGCTGCTTTCTCACTCCTCAATGGGCGAGAAGACACAAAATAGGAAGAAAGAGCTCCTGCTTTGAGAAAAAAGAAAACTAAATCACTTGTCTGTTACCATCATGGGTAAAACAAAATCATCCTGGGGAAAATTAGCTGGACTTAATGCCTATTAAAATAGATCTGGGTAATGAGAGACTAAGACAAAATAATAATAATACAACACTTCATCTTTACCTCACCTTTTTTCCCAGGTCCAACTTTATTCCTTCGCTGTCAACTCCTCACACTCAAGTGGCCCAGGCATTGGGGACTGAGGATTGTGGTCTGTCCACATGTGCTCTTCATCACTCCCTCATCCTCACACTTTCCCCCTGCTCCAGTGTGGGTTCTCTCATAGGCTGCAGTCTTTCAGGGCAATGCTGTTCCACCATGAGTTACCCACAGGCCATGATTCCTTCAGGAATTGCCCACCTGCTCCACTGTAATCCTCTCCATGGGCTGTAGGAGAGTTTCTGCTCCAGCAACTGGATCACCTTTTCCCTTCCTTTTTCTCTTACTTTGATGCTCATACTCCTCTTTCTCTCTTTTTTTCCCTCTCCTCCTCTGAGGCCCAACAACTTTAACTTTTCTTAGGTATGCTTTCCCATAGCCACGCGCATGGCTTATGGTTTAAGATGTTGCTTGGTGTGGGTCCATTGGAGCTGGCTGGAAATGGCTGTGTTCAGCATGGGGCAGCCCTAGTATACCCAATACATACTACAACTAGTTTTACATAGCAGCTCTGACAGCTGGAGCTCAGTTTAAGAAACTAACTCAGAAGTGTAAACAGGTAGGAAGTTGTACTGCACTGTTCTAACAAAGTAGCAGACTCTAGGACATACTGCAGGGAGAATATCAGCCGGTTCTTCCTTGCTGACCTTCACTGTCATTAATAGCCATAACACAAAACAGCCATTTAGAAGCCTTATACCACTCAGCCTTATACCACTATTCACACAACTCAACTTAAAAGGGTTTAGGATATTCTCTTTTGCTTTTTGACAGACTGTACTGCATCTCTGCAATAAGCTCTGTCATTACCATTACTATTCACTGGCACAGAACCCAAAGTGCCATTTGCAAAGGTAGCTGTATCTCAATCAAGGCGGGGTGCATCCAGCAAACTACAGAAATCAACACTACAAAGTACTGAAATTAAGTTTATTTCATGCAACATATGCAGAATCCCCTTGAGTCCTGCGAAATGGACTCTTCCTTAACTCCCTTCTGATTTAGTGCCTCTACCTTCCAGAGCAAAACCAAATATCTGCTACCTCTTAAATGAAGAAATGAATTTCTTAAATGAAAATTTTCGGCTTTAGGGATCTTGAAAAATATACTCTAGCCTCCCAGTGGAATATCTGCAATAGTTTATTTTTTCTTAAATGAGCATTCATGTACCGATTTATATTTACAACATCTGGCTATATAAATTTTTAACATAAACCTGGATCAAGTAGGAAACCAAAACCTATCATTGCAAATAGGTTTGCCTGGGTGCAAAGCTCCTCTATGGATTTCAAGTGTGTCTCATTTGTAGTCATTACAGTTTGTCCCTTGAGACCTCCTCTCTCTATAATCCCGATGGAGGTCAGAGGTTTGGCTGGAATAGTGAAGACACATGGGCAAATATAGTCAAGCCTATGCCTGACTGATTTTGATTTACCAAACTAGGCTGGAGATACTCCTCTGCCTTTGGAGGAGTGAACAGCGACCGTTCAACAGCAGCTCACAGTCACTTTTATCATTCCCCCTTCTGCACAGAGGGTAAATACATTACACTGGATGTTGCAAGGTGAATGCATATAGTGAGGATAAACATTTTGTTTCTTTCTAGCACATACATCTTTTGCTATCAGGTGAGCTTTGGGAACTTACTCCTCGTGGAATATACTGATGGATTTCTTTTCTCCTTCACCCTCTTCCTTTTCTCTCAAGCCCATGTTCATAGGTGCATCTATTTTTCTCCTTGTAGACTTCCAAAGTCTACAGTAGAAGTGGAACTCCACATCCTTTGAGTTTCTCTGTCCTTCTCAAACAGCTGCATTCCCCTGGACACTTGTAGATCCCGTGGTTTGACCTGGAGTAGTTTGTGTCTTTATCTGAGCTTCTAGTAACTGGAAAAGAATTACAGAGAAAGGCTTCATTCCCACTGAAACATCTAATACAACACTTAATAAAGGAATGAGAGGCTTCAGATGTTTTGTACAGTGCTATGGCTTTGAGTTGCAATCAGACAGTGCAGCATGGGAGAGATGATCTCCCTTCCAGAGACAGCTCTGCCTGATGTAGGCCAACCTCTTCAGATGAGAGCGATTCCCAGAAGGCATCACCAGATATGTGCCCTCTGCCCATCAGGCCTTTTGACTTTGCAGAATCTGGAGATGATTGCCTCCTCTTGCAGGCTGTCATTTTTCACGTGGTCTTGCCTCTCCTCACACAGCTCTCCCACGAAGACAGCTATAAAACAGGACACAACTGCTGTTCTACTGAGACTTTACTAATTTGATCTCCTTCCCCATTTTATACATGGTGCTAATAAAGGGCCATTTGTTGTAGCACTGATATTAGAGATATCTCTTCCTGAAGAGATGCAAGTGCTTATTTGAAGCTTTTAAATTGTTCTGGCCAGGCTAAACCACCAAACTTATTAAAAAGCTTTTATGAAGATTATTACCAACAGCATTAGCATATTAATTATTCCTGTGTGAATTCTCAAAATGTTAATCCACCACATAGTGCTAATTAAAGAGGGTACAGCTATGAAACAAGGCAGAGATTACCCTCTCATATCCAGCAGAGGCTTCTGTTACCTGGCAAATGGATCAGCATTCATTGTTTCTTGATAGTGAGCTGAAATGACTACCTGCCTTGACTCTCCCACACGTAGCATCTTGCTACATATTATTTAGCATCTTCTGCATTATTTCTGTTTTGCTCTAATTAATATGGACTCTTGAATCACTATATACTCTAATTCTACTCTTTCTAGCAACGGTTTGACCTGGAGGCAGCAAGGCCAGGGAAAGCTTCCAGTTACTTTATCTGGGCCCTGGTAGGCTATCAGCAGTTTGTGATCTTGGATTTGGCTCAGTGCTACATCATGTTGCATGCCAGTGCAGTGATCTCCACTTTAAAAGCCAGTTGCAGTTTATGGCAGGTTCTTCCACTGCCTAGGACTCCAGTTTCATTTACAAATACTTTATCAATGAAAATGTGAGAAGAACTACTACTGTCACAACCACTCTGCAATGAGCTGGCATTGCTAAACCTCTCTTCTATTTTGCATTAGAGGACTAGCCTCATTGTTTGGCAGGCCGATGTGGAACTGCTGGTAGCCTATGGGTCACTGTACTTCAGAAGAGAGACATTTCCCCAGCCTGTAATTTTTATTCCCTAGGGAAGATTTACAGATCTATGCTGGTCAGAAGTCTAATATTCCATGAGCCTGGAGGCTTTGAGACTCTGCTTCAAGATGCACAAATAGCACAGTGCTCAGGAACTTCAGGTTTACCACTCTCCATATCTAACCAGTTTACCAAATTGGTAAGGTTTGTGAAAATAAATCGCAACTACTGTGACTCCATTCAGTAGTGCATATCACAGAAGGTGGAACATTCCAATTAGCAGCTCCATACAGAAGCTTGGATTGCATAACTTCTCACCTCAGGCCCCCAAATCTGATTAATCAGACTGCAGAGACAGAAATCTGCTAGAAGCTCTCCAGAATATGCTTTGTCTCCATGTGCAAAAGATGGACAGAGTAGGTTCAAAAATACTATTAATAGGAAGCATAAAAGGAGGGAACACTCATGAGAGTCACTGTGTGCAGACTAGAATAGATGAAATCCACAAAACAGAAGTGAATGAGCTGTTTGGTTTCATTATCGTGGTCTTATATGATTTCCCTTACTTCCCTTTTTTTACGTAATGTGAAGTTGTATTTAGACTTGCTAGTAAAGAGCTTTGGGATCCACCGATGAGGAATGCTGTAAAAACTCCAAGGCACTGTCAGACCGGGAATCATCTAAATCATGGGGAATCAAGTAAAGAAGATAAAACTATTAAGCGCTCCATGTCCCTGTTGCTTTGGAGGAATTTCTGAGAGATAACATTAGCATTGTGGTTATACAGAATGTTATAGTCTTGTAATTCCTAATAGGATTTGTAAGTATTTTGAAAGCTTACAAGCATAAATTCTGTATTTATGGTAAAGATGCAACAATCTTTACAAATTACATGCCAGTTTTACATATTCCTGGGAAAGATACTCAGATGTAATATCATGGACACATTGCTTTCCTGTTTTGCTCTGCCATATTGTGATGAATTTTCTTTCCATTGGTCAAACATAGCTGGCTTAATGAAAGCAATGGAAATAAACAGACGTGAATGCACAGATCTGTTAGAACCCCAGTGAGCTGGCATATGCAGCCATTCCCAAAGAACGGAGGAGGACATGTATTGAGCAGAACTGTATTGGAGTTCATCTTTCAAATAGCAATAATTTTAAAAAATCACAACAATCTTTTAGGCATCAGTTCCCTTGTAAGCTCCTGCTCAGCAGATAAAATGAGTAGAACAAATCAAACAAGCTGAACCCCTGGGCTTCACTACTGCTGCACCTGCTACAGCAAGTACAGCCCTATTTTAAAAAACAAGCCTAGCCACAGCTCATTTTAAATCAGTGTCATTTCCAGGTCTTCTTTTGGCTGAACTCAGTATTGTACTGATGCCATAAAGTTATACCATTCCTACACAGGCTTTAGAGTTTGAAATGATGTGGGAAAACCTTATTAACACCTTATGGGCAAGATTACCACAGCTCTTTGTTTAAGCCATTTATCTGAGTGCCACGTTCCATATCTTATTATGAGATTTAGCCCCAAAGCTGTCTGTTTCTGTATAGTAATTCTACAATGCATATTAAGATACACATATATAAATATCTTTTCACATATTCATATGGTTTTAAGATCATAGCCAAAGGACATATTTTCAGTCAAAGCTGAGTGTGATCCTGCTGAAAGGCGTAAACCTCCCTAGCTTAGATGGTACTGCCAGCATGCCCTTATTTAGCTGGCACGAAAACATAATGCAAAGGCACTTTTTGGGAAGCAGAGTTTATAGCTGGCTTTGTGTGACTGAAGTGAGCCCTTGGCTCAGCAAAGTTAAATTGCTCTGTGTGCCAGCCCCTCTGCCTGCTGGCACTGACATTGCTGTGCTTCTCCGTGCTTCTGCAGCTTCGCTGCTCCCCCTCCTCTCCCTACAGCACATAAAAGATGAGAACATGCAGACTGCGGGGACATACAGCCTTAAAAGGCTCTAATGCAGATTGTAAAGGATATGCAGTGACTAAAATCCAATTTAAGGACAATACAGAATATGGGTCCTAGAGCATTTTGGAACCTGCTTTCTTCTCTGTGTCTAAGGGACTCAACAAGAAACCTATCCTCATCAGCATCAGTGGAAGCTTAGCTTGTAAGCTGCCTGTTCAAAACAATGGAGAGACTGAATGGATGGTGTTCAGACTGTTAGCTCACAAACAAATAGCATTTGGTATAGTCCAGCAATATCTTCAGACTCCCACGTTTCCTTCTGGAGGCAACATGCAAAACTGCTGACACCCAGCTTGGTGTCTGTGCTGTGGTTTGGCTTTGACCCCTGAGCAAGCCATGGGCAAGAGGAGCCAACTGTTCCTCGGTGTTTGACCTGCTCCTTGCTTTTCCACCTTCTCCAGCCCAAGGGAAAAGCAGCCAGCAGAGTTTGTCTTCTTACCCTCCAATTTAAGGCCTAGGAACATCATCTCCTCAAAGCAGGGCAGGAGTGATCTTCCTGCAGCCTTCAGTCCCAGGATGTGGATGGATCCCCTGAAAAAGCTCTGCTTCTGGAGTACGTCTGCTCAAGAACTACAAACAGATGGGAATAGCCTCAGCATTTTCAGAATGAGGCTTTTTGACTACTAGATGAGTACAGAGTTCAGTTCTGGAAAGGGCGGGGGAATCTGATGACAAAGAGACAAAACTGACGCTTACAAAGAGGGAGATGGATATAGATAATGTATTCATAATGCAAGATTCAACTCTCTCCTGGGAAAAACTGAGCATGAAGAAGGAAAAGAAGTCAGTTTTCACTGTATGAATGGAAAGAACTCAGCATACACATACAGTGCTTTTTCATCCACTTTCAGGGCTCTGGATGGAGCTGTGGTGTGCTGCTTCCACTGGTGGCTGCCATTTTCAAGCTCCTTGTGGAAGAAAAGACAGCAAGAGGAGTAAAATGAGAGACATTCAGGGCAAAATGTTTTTCTTTCCCCTCTGCAGTCCTCAGCTTGCAAATGAGCTTTCTTTATCTACGTGTGCCTGTTCCAGGCCCTGCTCCTGCTCCAGGCTGGGAGTAACTTGGCAACAGATCAAGCAATCAAGCACATTTTCATTAATTCGTGACTAAGTTGCCTTCCTATCACTTTTGACCTTGTCCTCCGACACAGAGGCGCTCCCCCTCCACCCCATGTGACCCCATGGCATGAGGGCCTGTTGCTTGGCATCGGGGAGGATTCATACAATTAGGGGCTGTGTTCAATCAACACAATGGAGTGGAAATGGATGAGGCGTATTAGTAACGCTGCCAGTCTGGGGCTAATAGAGAATAGGAGTTTTATCAACTTTGAAGCAAGCAGCATAGCCATCATTACTGGAAAGGTCATCACGCTGTTTGCACAGCGAGCGATGTGACAAGTCAAGCAGTTTAGCATTTTGAGAATTATGCCCAGGAGAAGCCAACATGTTTAGTGTCCAGTGACCTTGTCACTGTTTCCAGGCTGCCCACCATGCAACTGTCATCACTGTTTCTAGGGCAAAGCCACAAGAAGGGCTTGGAGAAGGCAGTGAAGTACCAGGGCGACACAGCCAACAAATTACATCCATATCCACATCTCAGCAGCCAGATGTGGTAAGTTGTGTATCTGAGGGCATATTGCTGTGGAATTGTGTAAACACAAGAGCAAGACCTCACCCAAATGCAATGCTATCGTATAGAAGATAACCCAAACCCAAGCTGAAAACCTCTGCAGGACATAAGGTCCTGTGCCCAGAAGATTCCATTTAGAGCTACGAGACCAATTCACCAGAACTTTCAATCCCAGCATGGGCCACAAACACAGCAAACAGAGTTTCTCCACAAGCCTACACATCTTTTGCATTGGCAGAAAATGGACCCATTCTGATCTGGCAGCATGAGTATGGAGAACTACTGCAGAGATCAAGTGAAAGAAGGATCACTGTCTCTTTTATGTGATGCAATTTCCCTCAGGTTTTTCTCGTTCTCATCAAATAGCCTCCAGAATTCTAATTTCTGTTCCACTTTAAAGAATCAAAGTAAATACTTCATGGCTCATCATACTCCGTGGCTCATTTTCCAACTATTTGCTGTAACGTTTTACTCAGGATTTTTTTTTTTTCTTTTTTTTTCTGGCAGTTGTTGAAAGCTGACTTTTCTAAATAATGGATAGACCAAAACATAATTCTTAAAATATTAACTGCCATAATAATGAACATATTGCTGAAGTAGCACTGAATTTAGCTGGTTTTAAGAGCATGTGGTGCCTCTGCTCCTTCAGAATCACTCTTTGATTTTCATGTTGCTGTCCCAAAATATCTGACATATGTATACGATATTTGGCATTAAAAATGCACAGACAATATGAACATCCATAGTCACTGAACTTTCTTTTCATCCCCTGGTTCATTCAGTTCCTTGCCTCACTGTGTGTGTCTGGTTATGCCAAATGCACATGGCTGGGCTCTAACTTCAGCTCCACCAGTGTAGCTTTGACATGCTTCATTTGTGTTCTATGCCATGGAACAAAATTATAGCCTCTCTTTCATGAGGTACCAGCTAAGTATTTGCTGTGTGTGGCAAACAACTCCCAGATTTTGCTCAACTCTTCTCTCCTTCACTATTCCTCTGCCCAGTGTCTTCTGTTTCTATCATGGAGCCTCTCCATAAAGATTCTGACATGTCTCCATTTGGATTTATTCATAAATTGGAGAACTGGAAACTGCCTATAGAGACCACTGACTGCATATATTTCACATAACCCAATTCTCTTCTCCCAGCCAGAATCTCTGGAAAGTATATTTCCAGAGAGGGCTAGTGTGCAGTGCATCTGATGTCCTGATAGTACATATTCTCATTAAGCAAATCCCAAGGATAACTCAGAAGCTAATGAGAATGGTTACAGATGCATTAACAAGGTCACTGATAAGAATATAGTCACAAATCACCTAATTAGGAAGGAAAAAAATCCAGGCAAGCTCTTGTATATTTTTGTCTTACAAGTGACCCCTCTGCAGCCAGCTACCAGCAATTGCTCTTCTCTCTCCTGCCTGGATGGATGGCTGCCAGAAATACCTCTTGGGGCTGAGAAGAGAGGAGGAAGCAGAAACTTCCATATTCTGGAATTTCAATCCAGTTCTAGTTATTATTTCATTTCTGACTCTGGACATACTTCTTCACTTCTCTTCTAAGAGATACTCACACCCATCTGACATGAGGGTTTCCCTACACCCCTCACAAACATTATTTTCTTCACTAATTTTGTGTCAAAAGACACAAAAATGTTGCGTCAAAGGACATCAGAAGGGATGCAGTACTTGCTACACTTAATTCAAAACCCACACAAACCTCCCATATTTTTGCCAGGTCAAAAAAAAAAAAAAAAAAAAAAAAAAAAAATTAACCTGCATGAAAAGAAATCATTTTAGTTCAATCAAGAGTTTTCAGCCCAACTACATCAGCACCTTTTGAGAAAAATTATGCCTTCAGAAAAGTTTTGATAAACTGTGAAGAGATGCAAAATAACTCAATGTCCTCACTCTACAGCTGAAGTTTAAGTACCTCCATATCTTTAAGAGGGTAGGAGATTCATTCTATTCCTAATAATGAGAATTTATCTGTTACTTTGTCAAATACTGAAGATTTGTGCCATTACAGGTATGTAGTACAATAAATTGGAAACTACTAGTGACATAGTGTATATGTACCTACAAACATACATATAAAAACACATGGAAAACTCTGAATACTGAGCACATATATTTATATTAGACATAGAAAAATACTTAGATTCAAATCTCTTTCATCAGTCATACTGAGTGTATTTACATAGAAAAAGTGTACGTATGCTAACTACTGCAGTGGAAAATATCTCGAAAGCAAAGATACTGTACAAAAACATGTCCTTAAACCAGAGATTCAGCCTTCTCTCTGGCAATATTCTCAAATTCTGCTCACTCTTGCTCAGTACAGCAAAGCTCCGCACCCTCCCCCATCACGAGAGGCAACTTCATTCTCTCACAGTGCTTTCAAGGTTACTCCCTGCCTGAACAAATGACACTGTGCTATCTTTTCCCAACTTCAACAGAAATCACCTCGTCCTTCATGATCAGTGCACAAATGTGTGCGCACTAATAAATAACAACACTGTGCATTCAAATGGTGTCCTTCACAGAAGCGCTTTTCAATCCAGTAGAATTAATAGCAACATCATCAGCAATATCATCAGCGAGCTGGGATATAAAAGCTAAAACCCACACTGGCTTCCTGACAGCAAAAAGGAGCTGAAGGAGGAAACAAACACAAAAGATTTACTCACACATTTCTGACACATTTAAGCAGAAATCATGTGTAGCATGGTAGCCAACTACATGGACAGCCATGGTGGAAGGAGATCTTGGTAGGGGTGTTCTGGCATACAAGCACACACAGGGCACCTCATGCACTGTGGTTTGCAGTTAGCCAGGGTCCTCATAAGACAAAGAAGATGCCTGGCACCCAGGGCACCCAGTGACATAGTGTCCTGGAGAGAGGCTGAGCCTTACATTAAGCAGCTTTTAGGTCCTGCCTGGCAGACAGGGTGGGAATGGAGCAGGGATGATGCCCACAAGAGACACTCAGCGAACCATTAGCTGAGGTCTGCTGAGATCCACAGGACTAGATACTGAAGACTTTCATCTTCCCTTACAAAGTGACCAGCTCATATTTGCTAGTGTCTTAGTGGCTTTGACAGGCAGTTGCTCTACAGTCTGCAAACATGAAACTGCCCCAGGTTAAGGTCTACCCCTGCTGCCAGTTGCAACAGAGCTCTGACTTAATAGGAAAAGGAATCAATTTGATATTAACAGTGCTTCAGAGCCAAAGTCCTAATTGCAATGGAAAGTAATCAGCAGTCTAAGAGGAAAAGTAGTTTTTTTTTTTCATTTTCAAAGATCTTGATGTCTCTTGGATGTGCTGTGCATTTTTACTAGTGTACACTATTTAGCCTGAATGATTGTGGAACAAAAGACTACCATCAGAAAAAATCATGTTTGTTTTGAATGTCAAGTGTCACAGTTAGTGCTGCACAGAATTACAATGTGTTGGTGAAATCATAAGAGCCAGGAGTCTCCTCTGCAGCACAGAACTTGATAGTAAATGAAGAAACAAGGTGGCCAGCCGAATACCCTGAGTTACCTCATCAGATGGACTGGAGAGAAGGGAAACAGTGAAACAGTAGCTTGAGAAAACATCAACATAAATAATAAACTTAATTGTGGGACAAACTTGAGCATATTTGGGTACTAGATTTGAAAAGCCCTCTCCTCATCCTGATGGACACAGAAGATAATATAAGATCTAAACTGCTTGAAAACACGCATATAGCTCATGGCCTAGCTTTTCCAATTTGTTTCCTGGTCTCAGCAATAGGGTAAACAAGGCAGCAGCTCCCAAGAGTCTGCAGTTCAAAGACAATAACAACCCTGCCTGTGTCAGGGTGGTTGACACTTGAAGATCCTTGAGGTCTCTTCCAACATAAGCCATTCTGTGATTCTGTGAATGAAAGCTGCAACTTGCTTGGGAGCTTCTGAGACAGCATATGTATAACAGCTATTATATTCAAATTAAAAGTTGAGATTAAGCGGGAAGAGTGTCAGTGCAGAACAGAAGAAGAAATGGACAACCATTCCTGACAGCCATAGGCTGGTGGAGACTTCTTCATCTGGTGCTCCAAGTTCCTTGCACCCTTGCAACAGAGACAAGTAAATTGTAAGATACTATGTTTAATCTCTGTTATCTCTGTTTTTAAGAAAATTGAGGAATATTTAGAGTATGAGGGTCCTACGGATTTTCTTAAGAAAAGGCCAAATAGTCTACTGTGGGGTCAAGGAAAAACAGTGCTATTGTATGCTGGAAATTTCAGACTGCAATCTAAGTGCCCTTTCCTGTTGTTATCAAAGTAATTTGAGCTGGATTGTTAATTGTTATCTCTGCCTTAATGTTTTCTGTATAGACTGTAAAACAAAACAAAACAAAAAAATTGAAGCTTTCACTTGGATGTTGAATACATGTGTAATTCAACCAAGAAGATTCATGATCTTTTTTGAACAATGTGAACTATAAGACTAGAAAAGATCTCTGTATTACAGGTAGCATGCAAGAGAAATTACATATTCTGACATGATCTGCTTTCCCAACTTGCACAGTTCTAGCTAATCAAGTAGAAAATAAGCACCACTAATGATAATAAAGAATTGCAACCAGAACACCAATCCTTCCATCTTACTGTTTTCACTCTTCTTGAAATAGAGCAGGAAAGGTATGGCCACTTACTTTCACACACCTTACAGTCTGAAGGAAAATATATGACTTGTTGCTGCCTCCAAAGGAAAAAAAAATGCTTTAAATTGGTAAGATTCTTGCCAGCAGGAACTAATTTGGACTGCACATTAACCTTAAGCCAGCAGAAATGGTAGTTTAAGGAAAGGATGTCATGTTCTTCATGTGCAAAGAACACCCTATTCTTCAAACAGACTTATGTTTATTTTCACAGAGAGGTCAATATTTCACCTTGATTTACCTCATTTAGCTTTCTTGGAATGAAAATAGATATATTAGAAAATCTTCCAACTGTCACAGATTTTGTGCAAAGCTACAATGGCTGCGTGCCGCCTTGATAAGCAACTTATCCAGTACAAGAGGGCTGTGTTCACAAATTAATGTAAATTTTGTGAAATCACCCAGGAGTGGAGCACGGGGCTATTATTCACTGAAAAGAGTGACTCACAGCACTGCTACTGGAGTAGAGCACAGAGCCGTGCTCTTCAAAATCTCAGCTTTGGCTTCATTTTGTGAAATAACACAATCCTGTCTTCTAATGAAAGCAACTTCAGCCTTCAATGCATCAGTTTTGGCATATTAAAGATTTATCAAACACAATTTAAATTAATATTTCATTCCCTATTGTTCCCCATAGCCCTTCGCCCCCGGCAGCAGCCAGGATTGAGTTCCACACGCAGCAGCTGGCTTCTGCAGGCCCTCCCCTGCCTAGGCTGCAGAGTCTTGTGTCCATCTTGTAACCCTGTGGTGGAGCTCTCACAGGATACCACTCACACACAGTGTGAGACCCTGGGGCAGGTCCATCTCGATGTCCTTTTGTCCACAGCCAGCCAGGACTCTCTGGGGAGCATGCAGAACTTGCTGGTCTCCAGCCAATAGGCATCTCACAGGCTTTTGTGCAAGTCCCTCACACAATCATGCACAACTTAATGAGGCTGGAGGAGTTTTGTATCCAAAGGAGCTCAGCCAGCACTTCCCGTCATTGCACAGGGCTTTTTGCCCACTGAGCACCAAGCTCACATTTTGTCCAACAAGCTGCCTGTTGGAAGAGCTCTTCCAAGCACCAGGCCTCCAGAGATTGCCAGGGCATCATCCATAGAGTGAAACAAACCACGATGATTTGTGTCTAACACATTCCTAATTCTGCGCGGTATCTCGTTTTGTTTTTCAGATTTGCTTTTCTTTTTCTCCTGAATTATCAGAACACCT
This sequence comes from Lagopus muta, assembly GCF_023343835.1. NCBI lineage: Eukaryota > Metazoa > Chordata > Aves > Galliformes > Phasianidae > Lagopus > Lagopus muta. Next base: position 63,780,026 of record NC_064435.1, on the reverse strand, counting down.
GGAAAGTGCTCCAATCACAGTGAAGCCATGCTTTGTAGATATTTTGTTACTTGTGTTCCAGTTGTCATTTATTAAAACAGACCAGTCGCAGAACATTGTCAGTGCAGAATATACTCAGAAACTGCAAGCAGTACTCTTCCTCTCCTGTGTTTAGAAATTTGCTGCCAGCTGGAGAACTTCTGGCTTTTCTCTCAAACTGAAGAATTTAACTGTGAATGGGACAAGGAAAAGGGCAGATGTTGCACGGAGTAGCATGGTCTAGGGCAGTGTCAGGCATATGGGTTGATGGCTGATCTTAGTGGTCTTTCCAACCTTATTTCTATGATTCGGTGTTTACTAAACATACTTTTCATGCTCCAATGAGAAAAGCAAGTTCTAAATCAGCATATTTCAGCAAAAAATAAATAGGCCATCCATACTCGCAACTTCTATCCCTGACAAGAAACACCTTTACATTGCTGTCAGTTTTAAACACTTCTAATACCATTCTACTATCCACTTCTAGTCTGTCCACAGCCCCTCCACACAGCAGATGTAGGTCAGCCCCAGCCCACACCTCAGGTTTTGTTCCCATCCAGACCTCGCCTCTGCTGCTGCACTTGAACATGTTGATATCCAAGAGGCTTTTCTGTGGTAACTCTTGTCCACACCACAGAACTTTTGTGCCTCCTCAGCTCTCCTATCCTGCTTACCTTTTTAATTTCTGCAGTGGCATATTTAATTTTAACTTCCTATGATTCAACTATGAAAAAGCACTTTACAGAATAGCCTGGAAGACAGACATTTCACAAAATAAAAAGCTGAAGTGCATTTCTTGGGGAACAAAAAAAAAAAAAGTTAAAAGATGGCATAGTCTCTATTTAAGCTATTTGCCATTTTTGAAATGCTTTTTCCTCTGCGGCAAAAACTTCACCCACTCCTGTGTTGCAGCCCACAGCCACTGTGAATAGTTCAGAGCACCCACACACGCATTCAGCTTCCCCAGGTCTAATCACAGAGTCCTGTGATTTTCAGATCAGCCAGGATGAAATAATAATAATAAAAAAAAAAGTAGAACTCATCACAGTTGATTAAGACTCCTGTGAGCTTCCAGGTGGCTCTGCAGAAGCTGGGCCACTGAGCCATGAGAGAAGAACTGCTGCCAAGATCTCACACCACACCTCCCTGGCATCAACTGCCGGGGTTTTCCAGGCTTTGATCTCTGCATATAAATTCCCTGCAGTATCACTGTGAACAGCTGACACTAAAGAACCCGGCTCCTTATTTCAGTTTTGTACCCTAAACTATCTTATCTTTTAACCTATGAATGTAATTACAGACAAATCGGCTCTGAAAGTAACAGCAGCCACTCTCTTCCTCAGGGGGAGGAGGAAATACAGATAAGATCGCTTTTTTGCTGTCGTTTTAATGGCCACAAAAAAGCCTCTGAAATTAGCCGAATGAATCTCAGCATTTCTTTACCAGCATAGATCACAATTTCATTATTAATTACTCTGTATCTAAACTCTTTCCTGTTGCAGCTTTCACAAACATTTGTTACCTTAGCAATACTTTTGGCTATCAAAAGTCCTGGTTTCTGTTTACCAGGGCAGGAATACATACACTCAGGGCAATGTCTCATCTTGACTTTGGACTGTGAAACTTCATAGTTTCTTTTATGAATGCAAGATAACAGGTCAGGTTACATATTTGTTTCAGCTGCATTACAGCTCTTCAGCAGCATTAGTACAGCAGCAAATGAGCTTCTCTTTCTCTCAAGGGTACAGTTAATATAAAATTGAAATCTGAGGAACAGTTTTAGGGAAGCGTCTATCTCTGTTAGTTGTAGTGTGTGTTGGGTACTGCTGTTCTTCAAAACAGGCTTTGAAAATCTACTGAAAATATTCAAATTAACTATTTTGTTATACTTTTTAGAAGAACTTTATGCGTGAGATTTTTCCCTTCAATGTCTTTCAGGTAACTGTTAGATGCAGGTCCAGGAAACCTGTGAGTTTAAGCTGAATTTTTCTACAGCACTGCATGCAGAAACTTATACTTTTCTTAAGTATTAATGAATCAATTGCAAAACACACATCACAGAACAGCTTACAACACAAACATCATCCCAGAATCAATTTTTGAATTTATGTTCAGTGAACAAAAATTAAAAAATAAAAAGAACTTTTCCTTGACATTACTGTGTAGTATAATGGAAAAAAAAATATAAAAATAATTCTTCTCCATGTGAAGATGGTAGGATTGAACAGCTGGGACATGAGCTTGTTCTCTGGCTTTGCCCTTGAAGGACTCTTGTAGATTCTGGGTGGATTTGGGGCTCGTGAATGAACATGGACTTTGCCCAAGGCCAGCATAACCATAGACACTCTTTGTGCCACTTCCCTTCACCTGCTGTTGAAGAATCATAGAATGGCCTGGGTTGAAAAAGACCTCAAAAATTATCCAGTTTCAACACCCCTAAATTGGGCAGGATCGCCAGCCATTAGACCTGGCTGTTCAGCTGTCACACAGCTCCTTTGCACATACAAAAAGCCTCAGTACACTGTTGCAGGCTGATTCCCCCAAAGAAGCACAAGGCAGCTCTCGTTCCTACTCTGCTTTGGAGGAAGCTGAGGGCACTCCATGCACAGTAGGCTGTGGCATTTAATCAGCCTCCCTCCTGACTTGCAAGAAAAGCTGTTCATCAACACCTGACACTTGAAGGCTCCACCTGGTACACACTTAGGCACCTTTGCCTGAGATACCAGCAGAGATTGTTTTGACAACAGATCTACCCATTGTACTGAACAGAAACGTTTCACAGCAAAGTCACTCACTGTCAGGGTGAGGTCTCTGAGCACAGGCAAGGCGAGCAGTGTGTCCTTGCCTGAGCAGCCCAGTAGGTTGGCTGAATAACAGGCCTGAGTTTGGGTATTTTCCCTTCAGATGAGTTTGCTGACCACTAGGTCAGCACTAGGCTGTTATTACACAAACTGGGCCAGGAGCTCAGTTTGTAGGTTTCTGGATGGGTAGAAAAGGGATAGTTTTGAAATTAATACGTTATTTTTCCACAGGGTGAGGGCAGTCTGTGCCCATCCATTGCACACCTGCTTCTCAGGTGATCTTTTTAAGGAAATGCATTACATTGTTAATATAACTGTGATGAAGATAGCATGCAAGTGGTGCATTAGCTGTCTAAGCAGCACAAACACGAGGGTGTCCAGCAGGCTGGATAAACTCATGCTGTGATACACCAAAGTGCTGCTTGAGGATATTCTTCTCTTCATCTAACTCGTATCCATTTTCTGAACAAGCTTTTTTCCCTTATCTGACAATAATAGCTTTTTAATTTAAGGTAATAGGGTAGACACCACTTTATGTTCATACTCATCTGCTCAGTGCTGCACACTGAAAAGTAAACAGACACCACAAGAAGAGAAAGCAAGCTAAAAATATTATTAGTATGAGAACAACATAGCCATAAGTGGGCATAACAGAAATGAAAGGCTTCTGATGCTTAAAAGAGTGAGTATCTGGAGCAGCTCCATCGAATAAATTAATATCGGGTCATTGAACTTGATAAAATTAGCAGGTTACAGCCCATAATATCACTGAATATCACTGGTCATCCGTTGGATACTTTGATACTTTCTGGTCTACCATCTTTATTGTCCTTAGAAACAAGCAAACTCCTAGTTAGTTCTGTTTGATACTCACTATCTTTTCATTCTTTTTCTTCTCCTTTGCTATAGGCAATGAAAATGGGCATGGTGAGTATTACACTGTCAGATGAAAAGACAGTGCTAAAAGCCAAGGTAGAGAATGTAGTTTTAAAGAAGCTGTCAGGAAAAAAAAATAATCATTGTTTGGAAAGGGGGGTATTTAAAAATAAAACAGATGTTTTTGTTTGCCAAAGTTATACTGAAAAAATTTTGTTGGGTTTTTTTTTTGGAGAGGGGGGAGGAGGAGTGGAGGCATTTTCTTCTCTCTCCCCAGATACACAAAAACAAAAAAATGAAATGTAAAAAGTCACAAAAAGAGTCATCCAGACTGGTCTGACGTGAAGTAAAAAAAAATTCCCTCCCACTGCTAGAAGACCTTTCCCCTGGGTATCACCCAAAGAAGGCTTTGGCAAGGCAGATGTAAGTGTTTGCAATGCTTTCCTCAGTGGAGAGCAACTTGGGAAATCCCTGCGTGCTCTGCATGCACAGTGAGACAGTCAGAAAAAAAAAAAGCAAAAAAAAAAGCCTTGTCATTGGTACTATTCATGACCCCTGGGAGACAGAAAAGAATATGCAGCAGAGAGCAGCAGGCAATCTATAAATTGTGTTGCGTATAAAGCCGCTGTGTTCTGATTTAAGCACCACTAAGCTACATGGTGGGAACATAGCTGGATACTAGTTTGTTTTCAGTGCTGCAGAGTCTGAAAGCATGCTGGCTTGCTGAGCTGCTCCGCTCATTCTTAAAAATAGGAACTGTTTTCCCACTTGTTCAAATTTCAGTCTGTGTTGTTTTCCTTTTTTTCCTCTTGGATGCACAGTTATACATTCCATCGTTAATAGGCAACCAAAGAAAGTGAGGTGAGAAAAATACAGCTCATGACTTTTGAGTCTCTTCCCTCACAGTGTCAGATGAAAAACTCTCTCAGCCAAGAAAGGGAACTGATAAACCTTTGAGCCTGCCTAATTCATTCAACCCATCAAAAGGAAAGGGGATGCACACTCAGCCCCATTCATCCTGATGTCCTTGCTGTACGTTAATAAGAGATGCATTCACCCTTTCAGGGGCTATCAGTACCTCCTTTCATTTTGGACACTGCCTCATTCACCTGCTTCTGAAGTGCATCATTCCAGTAATATCAATCTAGGAGGCCATCAGCTCTGCATACTTGATCATTTCCAATTAAAACAGCAAAATCTGCATTGTATGGGAAGTAAAAATGCTGAAAGGCTAAGGAGGCCAATAGCTAAGATTAGCCATCAGAGGTGAATGTAACCTAATTTAAATGTGATGAAATTAGACTATTTGCCCTAATTTTCATGCATTATCTCAAGAATACTGATAAGGATGGAATGATCACTTCAGAGCAGCTGGCAGGCAGCACGGTCACTGTGCTGCACCATGTGCATGGTTTACTTTCAAATGGAAGGCTAAATTTGCAAAAATGAGAGTTAAGGATAAGCTGTTTGGGCCTCCAGCTTATTCAAGTGGGAAAGGGAGGATACCAGCCTCTTGCCTTCTAGACCATGTGTGTTCCTTCTTCTCCCTCTGCTAGCACGCATAGTTGAAATGAACTCAATACTGTTATTTTAATGGAGAGGGTTGCACTTTGAGAGATATTGGTGGGGAAACTGGAACTCAGGGGATAATTTGTTTGCATTTTGCTTTTTAATTAAATGGAGCTAGGACAAGGAAAGCGTTTCTCCTTTTGTCAGGCTGTAAGATATACAGGCATTGATAGTTCCACCTATTGGTAGCAAAGTAAAAATGGTTTTGCCTACTTTCTAAAGGAAAGAATTCCAAGAATTTCTAGTGCCATCTATGAGTGAATACAGAGAATTGCCAGTATTTGTTGGCTTGTTTCATGCACACACACACGCACAAGTAGTACAGAAGCGAACATTGTTTATCTTGCCTTCCCTGCACCCACCTACAACCTTTATGAATACAAGCTCATTTCGGCTGTTTAATAAGCACACTTAAAAAAACAACACCATAGTTACAAAAACTAGTCCCCATGGTATAAGGCACCGGCCAAAACTGCTGACATTTAGTCTGCCATCAGGGTGCTGGTGTTCCTAAAGGAGAGGATGAAGGAGGACTCAAGTACCTGAACCACCTTACTCACAGTAATTCAGGGTCAAAATCTGCATTTGACTCAGAAGATACCAAAGATGAATACCTTCCCATTCCCAACCCCCTGCTTTAGTTCAGATTTTAGAAACATCCCCATACAAAACTAGCTGTAAACATCAAGAGTTGCTGCAAAATCCAGCTGCTGTCCTCCACTCACCCCTAAAAAGACAAGCATGATATGCCTCAAATTCCCCCCTGGATCTTTCTGGGAAGCAATTTAAAAACCTCAGAATGATAATTAGCTTTTTACTATGTGCTATAGGTTGAATTTAAAATACTATAGAAAACACATCATTAGAGACTGCCAGAGGAAGGGATGTGGGAAATCACATACTTCAACATTTTCTTTTTGAAGGTTTCCAAATGTACCAATTTCAAAATGAGAAACTTATCCCTGGGAGAGAATTTTCTTATTTCTCTTTTCCTCTATCTCAGTCTGTGCCCTCTTTATTCTCTCCTAGGAGGACAGCAATGAAGGGGAAGTAGCAATCAAGAAAATAAAGACTGGATATATTGGATTTCATTAGACAAAAATATTGAAAAAAAAAAAAAAGACTACAAAATATCTTCAAAACAAGAGTTATTTCCCCCAGGGAAAAAGTTAGGAGTTCACATTAAAGCCATACTCATTTGCAGTGTCTTCTCAACATAACAAGTGCTGTCATAAAGTGAAACATCAATGAAATATTTCCTCTTTTTTTCCTACTACTTGTTAAAAAAAAAAAAGAAAGTGCACACAGCTGTCTGGGGCAAGGTGTTAAACAAAAACCCTCCATCAGTAAGATGTGCAAGTGTGAAAGCTGCTTAGAGCAAGAGGTCTGCGGAACCTCCAGCAGCGGGTCTTAAGGGCAACTCAGAGCTGTGGTGGGCATCACTGTCTCCTGCACAGGTCAGAGCCACCGGCCAGCAGCCTGAAGCTATGTTGGCCTTTCCAGCATAGTGTGACATCTTCCAAGGCATACTGGTCAAAAGCAGGTCTTATGGATTGGGAAGGTGTCTCTGGGCATCTAGTGAAGGCAGTGCAAAAGTAGGTCAGATCCAGAAATATTTCCCAGGCTGCAGCAGTGCCATGCAGCATGGGCGTTGTTCTGGCTCTTGAAAGACCTGCTGGGAGAGAAGTGACCCTAAAGCACACGGATATTGTTGCTCCTGAGCCGCCTGGACCACTGTTAACCAGAACATGTTGGATTAGCTCAGTGCTACAGTTTCCTTTCAGATCTGTAGAGGGATGTCTTTGCATCAATACAAGAGTTGTGTCTGTTTTCACTATGAGGTTTGCTGTCCCTGTTGGCCCAAGTCAAACAAGTGTGACAACCTGGGCCTGATGATGACCTTGCTATTAGCAGTGTAGTAGACAGTATCTCATTGCACTCCAGGGACAAGTACACAGGGATAAAAATTATAACTTCTGTTCTGGCTACGTAATTATTTTTATTTCAGGATGGGGTTCAAAGTAACCCTCCTGGCTTATGACACACATAGTCAAATAGTAAAGACAGTGTATTTGTATTGTGCTGTTTTCAGTTCCTCTTGTGGGCAGAGGTTAAAGTGAGTTTTCAGCAGAGATTTGCACTGTCCTGACATTGGGTTAGTAACAAAAATACAGCTAAACATGGGTCACCAAAGGAGCACTTGACCCAAAACTGACACCTAGAAACTGAGCATCCTTGTGGACGATGGACATCATAGTGTAGTTCTCAGCACTGGGAAAGATCAATTTAAAATGTGAGGGCAATAGTAGGTGATGTCAGATCCATCATACTTACAAATTTCATGTTATATTCTAGCTTCTTTCCTCCAAATAAGAGTATTTTCTGTTTGTTAACAAAAAAACAGCCTCAAATATTTAAGAATATAAAAAGAATATTTTAGCACATTTTAGCAGCTGACTAAGAAGGACTGGAAGAACCCTGAGCCAGGACTCTAGATTCAAGGCAGACATGAAAACCTCTATCTCATGGCACTGTGACATTTTGAAACACCTTCTGAGCTGTTTTGTCTTCTCCTGATCTTTCACCTATTCCTGTGATCTTCCACAACTCTTGAAGTGTGTCTGGAGCACATCTTCTAGATTTTGTCTAAAGCCAATGGAACCAGTCTTTGTTCTGTCTTGCAGAAGATGCGTTGGGAAAATACCATGCAAATACCTTGGTGTTGGGCTATTTTGTACATGCCATGTGGAAAAAAGCTCTGCTTAAAAAAGTTTGTGAGTGTCAGTAACTAAAAAAATCCTGCTAATAAATATTTCCCATGCACACAGACATTAATAAAAGCCTCATCTTTTTCCAAGCCATCTATTACCAGATGGCAAAAAGCTCAAATTCCTTTATCTGTGATTTTATCTATTTTTGCACATCAAGAATCTGTGGAGGTACACAGAGAGAAGCAACAGCACAACTGCTTGAAAATATTTCAAAGGATGCATAATTGCAGATTCAGCACAGTTCCAAGCAGTGATGGTAAGTAGGTTTTACGCAAGGAAGTTCTCTACTTGACCTGGTTGCCTGAGGAATTACATCTCTTTGTGAAAGATACTGTCACAAAAAGGACAAAAAGGACTGAGAGCTGTGGTCACTCAGATGGAAAAAAATAGGAAGATCTTCAATTTTCTAATGTGCATTTTTTTCCTAGAGGTTGACAAGTCTTCTTTTTTAGTTTCTTTTTTTCCTCTGTTTTTGCTTTAGGAGAAACAAAAAGAATGGGGATAAAAGGGGAAATTTTACTATGTCAAAATTCCATATTTATAGTTCAAACACTGCCATTTGTGCTTAAATTGCATTAATCAAAACAATGAGAAAACAGCTGATTAGACCAAACAGAAAATCACAGCTCTGCTTTAAAAAATATCAGGAGACATCTTTAGGAAATAGACTCATGGGCTGTGACTACTACATTTTTTTCTGGGAACCAGCCCCAGAAGATGCTCTTTGCTTTTGCCCTTGAAAACAGTGAATCAAGGGAAGGAAATTTCAATTAGCTAGACAGCAGAAAGGTGAGTTGCTAGAAAATTCATCTGAGAGTTATGAAAATAGATCCTTCTTTGTCACTAGGCACTGGAGGCAATGATGTCATAAAATACAATCAAGCAGAAACAGAAATCTATGCTAGATAAAACCAGGAAGAAAGAGCAAATAAACTGAAGACCCTTTGTCAAAAATAAGAGGGGAGGGAAAGGATCCAGAAGAGTTACAACCTCACATCTTGGCTTTTTCAATAAAGCAATTTGAGTCCTTTCATATTTTCACCTCCAAATAAAATTTTAAATGTTATTTTAACTCAGGAGCCACAAAATAGTGTAACAGTGCCCAAATTTCATAGAGTGTGTTTCAACTAACTGGCCTTGCTTTTACTCACTGTTTCTCTTTCTCTTCATAGAGAAGCCTGGGTTGAAAAGGACTGCAATGATCATTGAGTTTCAACCCCCCTGCTATGTGCAGGGTCGCCAACCACCAGAGCAGGCTGCCCAGAGCCACATCCAGCCTGGCCTTGAATATCTCCAGGGATGGAGCATCCACAGCCTCCTTGGGCAACCTGTCCCAGTGTTTCACCACCTTCTGGGTGAAAAACTTCCTCCTGATATCTAACCTAAACCTCCCCTTTCTCAGTTGAAGACCATTCACCCTTGTGCTATCACTATCCACCCTCATTTTAAATTTAAAAAAGATGGAGAGAGTGTGCAACAGAACTTACCTCCCCTTTAAATTTTTGGCTCAGCTACTAATTCCCTCACCGCAGGTGCCTCGCTCAGCTCAACTGATCACATTTTATTTTTAAAAGTTGAGAAATAAAATGAGAAAATGAAAATTCATGGAAAAATTAAGCTGCCTGCTTGACTATGCAAACATTCACATTCCAAATACTGGCATCGATCAGCATATCAATTTGTTCCTGACACTGAGGTTAATATTTGAAACAATTGTACCTCCCCCACTTTCTTGCGATTGAAATGCAGCGTGTCATACCTCTGCACATGTTGTTCTCCTGGATGGGCTGAAAAGGATGAACAACATTCTTATGAGTCAGTGTGCTCCCAGGAGAGCCTTCAGCTGCAGCAGTACGAAGGCAGTAGTAGTTTTGTTAATTCAGTCTTGTGAATATTTGCCTTCAGCCATCAACAATGGTAGAACAAATCATTCCTTTCACATTTTAGGAAATCTATGTTTCACATCATCAAAAGAATTGACTTTTGAAGGGAATTTGATCAACCTTGTATTCCCTGAGGCAAATTCTCTGTGCTGGCTTTATACCCTCATCTACACAGCTGGTTTGGCTCACTCCCCTGGAACACCTGAGAATAATTCAGTTGGCTGCCGTTATTAACATGGGATTACAGCAGGCTTGCATTTATCCCCTGATAAGTCATTGGTTTTACTTCAGTAAACTGTCTATTGGTCTGGACAAAGAGCACGGTATTTCTGCTGTTAAAGCTATTTCCATGGCACAATGCAACAGGTGATGTATAGAGGTGAGGAGTCATAAGAGCCTGTTGCCCAGACCAGGCTATCCCTCCAGCAACTATCTGGGTCTTTAAAAGTTAAAGTCCAGTATTCACTAGTAACAAAGCAGTTAGCATTAGTTTGTACAAGCTGTAAAACTGGCTGTCACCACGTAAATGATGATATATTCCAGGTGCTGGGGAGGAGCAATGGATGTGCTCAAGTCTATATGAAAAGCCTCACTTCTTTAAAACCCTTGACAGATAGAGATGATTCCTGAGAAGACAAGGCACATCGTGTTTTAAGATCTCAGATATTCCAGTGGTAGGTGATAATTTTACTTTAGCTTCAGCTGTTCAGCTGTCAGCACTAGTTAATTCTAGTGCTAAGGAACATTAGTTCACTTGCAGTCCTTGGTTGTAAGGAAAGGGAAGTCTCACACCCTGTGAGTGCTTTGCTACTTGCCTCTTGTGATTTCTAGTAATGCTTAATACATTCTTTGTATTAAAAAACCTTTTCTGTACACATAAGTGTTAGGAGTGTTTTTTCTTCTTCAAAACAATTTCAATTTATTCCCATGGTCTCTGTAGCTGAGAGCAGAACTAGCAGCATATACATCCAGCTCACCTTATTATATATTACTAAAAAGTTGGTGAGTTATTTGCTACCTGAAAAACCCTTAGAATTTAGGCAAAAGTTTACAGAAAATAAGGATGTGTTGTTAATAAAGCTCATGGAAGTTTGGAGTTGGCTATCTGCTTGTTTCGTGACATCTTCAAAAGCTGCAAGAGATTTTAAGAGATGTCTGTCAGTCCAGCATCAGAAACTAATGCTGGGATGAGTTTCTGGAGCCACCATCCTCAGATGTTTCCTTTGCACAACCCATCTGTAATGACAAAATAGGCAGCAAATCCTTTCATTCCAACAAATCCTGGCTTCTGCATTGCTATCTCAGCAGGACGTGAAGACAAGATAAAAAAGCCAGCAGTGACTGTGCCTGCAGATGGGTCAGAGGAATTTTTCATAAAAACAACTTTCATTTCATCCCTGAGATGGAGTTCAGTGACTGCAGCACAGTCAAGTCCCAAGCTATTACATGTGTAAGTAAACTGTTCAGAGGTTAATATATGGCTGAGAAATTGTTTGCTTTCTCCCCTGACTCCCCTTAATTTATACATATTTTCCATCTGAAAGGGAATTCAGGAGTGTACCACTGCAGACACGGGGCACAGGCTGGACTTCTGTTCCAAATTTCTTTACTGTAACTCTTCCCTGTGATTTAATCTTCAGGAGGGCAAGCCAAGGAGGATGCAAGATTTAAATTTTGCAAGCCCTGACACCACCTGCTCCTCCAGAACAATTCATCTATAGCAAATAATGTACAGCAACAAGCCCTACACTAAAGTGATATGTAGAAACACAGGACTGACCCAGGCTCTCCCAAGGCAGTACAAAACAGATCAAATGAGAGCCTAATAAAAAAGTCATTCTTCAACAGAGGTAAGTTTTAGAAAACAATCTCAACAATAGATAAATGAAAGCCCAGCTCTTGATAGCTGAAGGTGAAAATTCAGAGGCTGAAGGCTGAGCGCTTGAGACAAAAAGGCTGAAACCCAGTACTGCTGTGTGTGCTGAGTACTACCAGCACCCAAGTCCAGTAGAACAGGCCACTAGCACTGTCTGAATCAGCTGTCTGTGACCACTCACCATTGAACAGCCCAAGAAGTAGGATATTTTATCAGTAGTGCAGAAGGATGAGCAAGACCTGTTGGCATCCTCCAGCAGGTGATCCCCTGAATCCCAGTCACTGTCCACAACCAGAAGGCAGTTCTCAAGGGTTTTGCAGCACATCTTCATTAAAGGTACCCCATATGTAAGAATTCATACCCAAGGCATAGGAAGGGGAGTTGTTTTTTTTTTCCCCACCTCTGAGGGTAGTTAATGGCATCAGAATGAGACAGAAATCGTTTCCACTGGGGAATTCCAGCCAACCATGAGCAAGGACATGTATTTGCAAAGGGATTTCAGATACACAACTGAAGCAAAGATGACTGTGTCATCAATCAATCACGTGGAAGTTCTCTCTGAAGGGCCCATCTGTGAAGGCAGCAGCCTGTGAGCATCATTCCTACCTTTCATGGCACAACCTTCATAAGGATGGAAATCAGTTCAGGACAAGTGCGTATAGTGAGGGTGCTAATATCTTTGCTTAACTGAAGCAAAAAGTCTTTGCTTCAGACCAAAATGAAGCAAAGTTTATATGCTTTAGACCAAACAATGTTGTAATAATCTGTTCAGAACTTGCCTTGTCTGGATCAGTATTAAAACCAATCTGGAAACACAGGGGTAAAGACTATATTCCCAAAGGTGTAAAGTCTGAAGAGTTACTAAGGTATTTTTCTGGATCACAGGAGTTGAGATCTTAGAATGGAGAGTTTTCAATCTGCAGAGACTTCTCTGCATCACCAAAGAGAAACATTTTAACTTACTTAACCAAACACAACCAACAGTTTTGGGGAATACTTAATGCCACAGACATGTTGCTAGTATTGTGTGTATGTTATAAAACAGATGAGAAAACTTCATCAATTTCTACATGTCAACATAAAATGTGGTTCTGTCAGTCAGCTACTTAATAATTAAAATTGTTCCTTATTTCAAACAGAACAGGTTATTGAATTATTATGTTGTGGTCACTTCTGTTAAAATTTTTTGCCATCTCTGAGCACCCATAGCAACTTCTAAGTTTGAAAACTCAGTTTGAAAATAGCAACTTATACAAATTACTGCATCTTGCATCTCTGCAGAGGAGTAGAAAAGGTGAGTAGCAGCTATTTTTGCAATACAATGGCTCAGATGTATTTCTCTATATGCAGAGTTATTTCTTTTTACCACAATGCATTCACACCTTTTCTTTTCAAAGCCAGGCCCTAGAAAAGTGCTCTTCCAGTTGAACAACAAACATTCCTCAAATTTTCAATGTAAGCTTCGTAGAGGGTGTCTGGAAGTCACTCACCTTGCTTGGCCTTGAGTACTCTAGAGGTTTCTACATCTGTCAGAATAAAGAATATCCAGCTAAGAACTGTTGGCATAAAAACAAGAGCCTTGGTTTTAGTAATCTAGTGCTTCCACCCGGAAAAAGAAATATTGAAATAAATGGAACAAGAGTTCATGGGCGTGGAGGAGAGCAGAGCTATGCAGGGCATGCATCCATGGTTTGTCATTAGTACCTAAATACTGGTTTAAATCTGAAGCTATGTTGTTCTCAATTAACTATTACTCTAATAGTTGTGGGGTTTTTTTGTTTTTTGTTTTTTAAATATAGAATACACTAGGGTCTGTGTACAATTCTCCACTAACTGAAATCCACTTTTGTTTCCAAGATTTGCAATGACAAATGATCTATTCTGGGTGTACTCCAGAGGGAATTGAAGAAAGGTGGAAAACGAGACAACACATTGTCAGATTAAATATATGTGATTTGAGCAGTTTCCAAATGCTGTTAGGTACTGAATTGAGTAAGTCGATTCAGAAGAGGCATCAGTGCATTGTAATAGACAATTTAGTGTCAATCTCTGGACAATCTGTCTGTAGGCAAAAACAAACAAAAAATTTGAAAGGAAACAAAATGTTACAGGGAAAGATAGAATAGCACTGTACTAATATCTGGCTCACCATAGTTTTTTAAGGAAAAAATCACATGGGGAGCTGCAGCATACTTTACATCCTCATCCAGCAAAGCACTTAAGTGTAGTCATCACTTTGTCTTCAGTGAACTGTAAAGGAACAACGCTGCCTTGAAATTCTTTTGCTGCTATGGCCTGTGTGCCTCAGGGTTCAGGGATGGTGGCAGCAGAGATGTGGGAAAGGTACTCAGAGAGGCATCGACTTCGTCATACTTCACCTATGAAAGTAATGGATGTGGAGAAGGCTCAGTCATCTGCTGGTTCATTTTGTTGATGGTTGTAGTCCTTAGGCCAAGGGAGATGTGGCAAAGGCTTACAGGGATGAATGTGTGAGTCCTGTTTAACATCTTTGTGAATGATCTGGAAAAGAGGATTAACTTGTTTATGACATTTAGAGATGGTCATTAATTAGACAGCAAGGCAAGGAGCTAATACGCAGGTGAAAGACAGTAAGATGATTAAGTAGTGGTGAAACATACACGTGGTCAGCAAATACGTCTGCATGCATGCATACCTGCTTACAAATACAGTAAAAGAAAGGATTTTCTGAATGGCTGTTTTTAGTGTTTTTTGACTCACTCTGTTGAACACACGAATTAAAATAATTTTCAATCAAAAGCAACTGCCTATCATTGCACTGCTGCTCATCTGTCTCTTTATTTCTGCAAAGGTAATCACAGACCAGATTCCTGATATATTTGATTCCGGCCTTTGCACATCTATGTTATGTGGAAGTAGTTCAGGTAAATTTCAAACAAGAAAGCATAACTTAAAAACAGACATTAGCTCAGGGAGCATGTGAGCTCTGTACCTGAGAGAACAAAACTTCGGTTTGAGGTGTATCTTGGAAATGTTGTGTGAAAGGATGGAGGGAAAGGGTGTGTGTAACAACACTTGAGATAGCTATCAGGGAGCTGGCTCTCTTTTCCATGGAAACACAGTCAAAGCTTTCAAGTCCTGCACTCTCTCCGCCTGGATTCCCTCTGGGGCTCCCAGTTGGACTTGATGGCAGGAGAGCAGCAGCTGAGGCATTAACACCTTCCCAGGCTCCTCACAGCCAGCAGGAAAGCTATTTTCTTTGCCAATTACTCAGTGACCTATGAAAAAACTTTTTCATCTTTCACTTCTGAACACCAGGAACCAGAGTTGCTCACAGTCAGTGCAGGGATAACCACTGAATTTCTGCTTGCTTTCCATTATATTAACCATTGAGCTTTTCTTTGAAAAAGCACTTATCCTCCTTTCACACACTGTTTGTATAATCCCTCCTTGACTCATGCACAAGGTTCAGCCCCCCCCAGGATGGCTGCAGCAGGACCACTCTCCTGCCTACCTACAGAGGTGCCTTGGTGATGGTGTTTGGGGGCACATAAAGGGGAGCACACAGTGCGCTGACGGTACAGCAGCACTCATGGAGCGCTGCTGTGACATCCAGACCCTGAATACAAAAGCTGCATCTCTGTGGTGCAGCCTCATGAGCAAATGTTTAGGTGAAGTTAAACTGACATTGAGGAGTGGTACATCCTCCTTCCATGCTCACCATCCGTGCAGTGCTCCTCACGATGTGTGGAGTTTGGTCAAATGAACATCAGATCCAACACTTGTGGGTCAACCTAGTTAAAATAAATAGACACGGATGGATTGAGGAAAAAAGTATAAACTAAGCTGTTCTGATATAAAACATTGACTGAAGTGGATCTGGACATATTTCTCTGGGTAACTCGATGATCCAGGAGTCCATGTGTGGTGATTCACACAAACAAGAGATGGAAAACAAAAGCATCTATCATGCTGATTATAGCCCATGCCGGATAATGCTAGCTTCTCCCTGAGGCTTCCATGGTGCACTGTCAACATGAACAACTCTTGAGAAGAGTATGAGAGAAGGTTACTCTTTAGGAGGACTTGAGATGACTCATACATACTGTCCTTGACCCAGAATCTTGCCAAGAGCCTTTAGAGCAGGCCATAAGCTCAGGATCAGAGTCATTCACCTGGGACTGCCGCTGGCTTGGTCTGGGGCAAATCAATTGGCATCTATCCATGTTTTTTCATTGTCCAACAAAACAGATATTGACCTAGCATGTCCCATTTTGTTAGGAAATTGAGGAGATGTTGTCATGTCTTTTCAGAACCAAAACTCAGGTTAAAAAAAAAAAAAAGAAAAAAAGGAGTTCCTTTGAAAGACTTACTAACAGGAATGTTGTTCTAAGTAGTAGAGTGAGGCCCAGGATATGTACTTTTCTACCCAGAAATCTATAAATTCTACCCACAAATTCTATAAATATGAAGCATACAGCTGTGCTGTTGTCTGAGAGACAGAAAAAAAAATGACTTTAGCATTTGGCACAAGAAAAGTTGAATGAATTTGCATCAAGGTCTTCCTATGTTAATGATGTCATACACTGATAGCAGCAAAAGGACAAGCTTTAGCATGCTAAGTCTTCCCTTTGTTACCTGAGGAACCCCCAAGACCCTTCAGAGTAGCAGGGTCCTCGCCTGTGGCCCCACCTGGTGTTAGGGTCAATGTTACAAGTGCCTTGCTCACACCAGGAGAAGACAGGTTCCACATGAAGTGTGTGTTTCATCAGGAGGTCACCAAAGACAGTGTTGCTCGTGGGACAAAACGTCTGCACTCCTGGGGTCACAGGAAGCAGCAGGCTTACGGAACAGATTGCTGAGGCTGACCTGGCCCAAATCTTCCCTGGCAGAAAAAAATACATTAAAGCTCTGTTAAGGCAGATTGCTGGCTTTTGCATAGGTTAATACCTCACTGCATATCTCTCTTCTGAAACATTGGATAAGCTCGTAATTGCTTGTAGAATGAGCAGGCAAGCTCATCTCACTTGCAGGTATTCCTACAAAAGGTAATCATAGTGTCCAGCATGTGGGTTAGTGTCCACAATAAACCAGTGAAGCTGCTCAGTATTTTAATTCTGCCATGGTTGTCTCAAGGCTTCTGCTTGCTTCCTCAGGCATGAACACTATTGCACTTACTTTCTTTATGAGTCAGGAGATGAGCTACATCTGGCTGTAGTGAAATTGATAGGAGAAATAAAGGACTCTCCTTCAAGCTCAGCTAAATGCCAGGCTGTTTATATCAAAGCACAACCTGCAATATGCTAACTACACAGTCCTTTAAGGCACACAGAAAAAAAAGCAGTAAAGAAGTTGTTTAGCTTGCCAGGCTCCATTTAAAAAAAGCTGGGTTTAGTCATAATTTATTACTGAAAACAACATGGCAACTCTCCCTTGCAGAGCAGGGGTTATCTTGGGCTCTGGAATAGGTGGGATCTGGTGCAGGTTCTTTGCAAGATTTCACAGCAAATGTGATTATAATAATCTCCACAGAAACAGCATTAGTACACCTGGATCAGGTGCCCCAGCTGTGCTAGATGATGTAACAGATCTAAGAGCTCAATACTGCATGTGTGTACTGCATGTGGACCCCAGAGCGCTTGGTAACATAAACTCCCAGTTGCCTTTCTTCATTCCTCTGTGAACGCATGCAGCAGACTGGTGGTTAGGCTGAGATCTGCTCTAATCCTTACTCTACATCAGGCATGTCCAACCCGTTGGCCTCATGCAGCCCTGGACAGTAAATAATGCAGCCCCACAAGATCATGAACTTTAAAGATTATTTTATGGCTTTTAGCAATATTTTGTACAAGGCAATTGTGTGTAGTGGTCTAGGACAGTACCTTTTCAGTTACTGTGGCCCAGGCAAGCCAAAAAGTTGCACATTTATGCTCATCATTGTCACTGGTGGCATCTCTAGATGGCCCTGGTAGGTTGCCTAATTCTTCTGAGCAAGCTTTTAGTCTTCAGAAAAGTATTGTATTTTTATTGTGGGTTTTTTTTTTCAGTGTGTGGTTTTTAATAAAAAGCTTACTTTTTAGAGAAATTGTGGTATGAAAATTGGAACCTGTTCTCAGTTTTACTCCCTGTATTTAGAAAGAAAGATTTTTTTGAGAAGGAGTTTCTTTGTACACTGCTTGAGGTGACCTTTGCTGTAAAGGTAGGAAGTGCATATAAATAAAAGATGATGAGCTTTGAGCAGCAAATGCCCCTGTGTGCTTTAGTAGAAAGCTGATCCAGAGGTTTGCTATGATTTGGATCAGTGCTGGGAGGAAAAGTAGCATTATAGAATCATTAAGGTTAGAAAAGAACACTAAGGTCATCCAGTCCAACTGCGAAGCCACCCCCACCATGCCCACTGACCACATTCCTCAGTGCCACATCCGCACAGTTCTTGAACACCTCCACCACCTCCCTGGGCAGCCTGCACCACTGCCTCACTGCTCTTTATTTCTGAGAAGAAATGGTTCCTAATATACCACCTGAACTCCCTGGGGCAACTTAAGGCCATTCACCATCACCTCTGTTGCAGTTACCTGGGAGAAGAGGCCGACCTCCATCTGGCCACAACCTCCTTTTAGGTAGCTGTAAAGAGCAATTTGTTTATTTGTTTATTGTTTTAAGAAAAAAGACTGAAAAATTTACACAGATTCCACTGTATTTATCTGGATCTACAGAAAGACAACGCAGCAGTCTTGCAAGTCTGCTATATGGTATCTTTCCTCCTTCTGTCTAAGAGGTTATTTGTGCTTTTGCACAATAAATACTGGATGATATTGTTGTAACATTCAGATTTTCATCATAATAATTTCTAGTTTAAAAAAGACTACAATTTTCATATAGCAAAGCTCTCGTGTAGCTGCACCATGAAGAGAGCTCGAGAGAGTAAGAGTTTGTAACTGGGAAAACCCACACAGTCACACACCTCCTGCTTGAATATTCCTCGCTGTAAATTTGCAGAAGAGCACAGAGCAGCAGTATATTGTGCTGAAGTGCTTTTGGATCTGCTGGTAGAAGAAAGACCTAAGAAGTCAGATGGGAAAAATCAGTACTTGGGAGAAGCAAGAGGAGCAGAAGAGCTGCTGAGCAGAAGATGATGCAAAAACTCATAAGATACTGGTAAGTTACCTCCTGAAGTGCCCACCACTGCTTTCAAAGAGTGATGGACGTTGCATCCATTAAGAAAAACCCAAAGGCTACCTGGGTTCTGCAACAGCGGTGACCTCACAGTCATGCTTGATTGCTGCTGTAATTAGAGATGTACGTGATCCAGAATGCCAGCTATCACAGCGTAAGTCAAGATGAAAAAAACAAATGAGCACAGAAGCAGCTCTAGCTTGTGCCTCTTTGCCTTATTCAGAAATGGGAAGCAGAGCAAATCTTGGCCCCCAGTAATGTGCCAAATGGGAGAGAAGGGAGTCAATACTGTGTTGATACAGCTGGCACGATGCAGCCAGACAAATCAGTTAACTAAGGCAGCCTATAATACTGTTTCTAAAAGCATAGAGGTTTTATGTGGCACCAGTTCTTTGACACAGGATGACCAAGCAAGGGGTGGATTTCCTCCTTGCGCATCCAACTCTGCAATCCTACCAGTGATACCTACAAAGACTAAAGGTGGGGAATGCATCCTGGGACTGCAGAAATGCTGATGGTTGCTCTTTGGATAGCACACTGACATCAGATCTGGTAAGAGAAAAAAGCTGAGCTTCTCAAAGCAGAACATTTCAGTTCTTAACATCATGACTAACAGAAAAATCAAGTGTCTACTCAAGACCTGAGGCTAAAACCTTCACTTTTTTCAAGTTATTTTACTACCATAGTGCTGGAATCTCCCTGGGCTCTTGTTGAGACACTGCTGTGCTGTGCAGGCTCAGGCAGCACAGTGCTTTCACACTGACAAATGGAAAAGATTCTTGCGCCGAGTCTCAGACCCACCAATAAGCCAGGGGTACAACCAAGCGTGTGAGGAGCTGTTAGATCAGGCAGCCCCTGGGATCTCCTCCTTCCCTGGAAACTTAGCTTATAGCCAGGGAAGAACACAGAAGTGACCCCACAGCCACATTTCTGATTACAGCTGGCCATTGGTTGGGCTTTCCAGGGCCTGTTTTTTGGAGCTTTGAGCCAGCCTTGTTCCACTGGAAGAAGTTAACCCATCTCAGTGAGTGACAGTTGTAAAACCTGCTATCTGAGAAAACCCAGGCTGCTTTAAGGAAAGTTCTGCAATTAGAAGAGACAAGGCAGTTTGACACATCAGGGGAGATTTACCATTTGGCAGACTTCACAGTCTCAGGGTCCCAAGCGGAGAGCACAGCTCCTGTCCTGGTGACAGTCCTGGTGACAGGGGTCCCTCCCAGGCACAAAGGAGCATCAGCAGCTCCTGAAGTCAGCAGATAGGGCTGGCTGCTATCCAAACTGTAGGGAAACCTGTCACGTTTCAGTTGTTTTTTCAGGTTGAGCATATGTCCCCTCTTAAGTACCAATGTGATACGCACAGCAGAAACAGAGCAGCCAGCCTGCTCCAGCCCAGCTTTGTTCTGCTCTGCTCACAGGAACTGGTTGTGCTGGCATCTGGGCTGCCTTCTGGGTGGTAGGGGAGGAAAGGGGAAGGATGAGGAGGGTGGCAAATCAGTAAGTGAATGTCAGGAACCTGCCTTAGGTGAAACATTCTTGTGGGAGTCCAACTAGGAGAGGAAAGGCAAAGGGGCAGGAGAAGGAATGCAGAGGCTGTCCCTTTCTCCCAGGGAACTTCAACACTCATACAAAACCAAGAGCATGTGTCCTTGCCCATGCACTGCTGGGCAGTTAATTCAGGAAATGGCAGTGCCATTTTGCTGTAATTGTTGTTTCAGATTAGCTTTGTTCAGTTCATTTCTCTCTCAAACTGCTGTTTGCATAAGTGTTCCAACAAATTTGACTTCCAGTGCACTTATTAATGTTAAAATATATATAAGCGTTCCTTCTGTGCATCTAAAAGCATATCTCCAGTTTAAAGGAAAGAGCTTTTGTAGTTTCTAAGCTTTTCAGTTCTTTTAGGTCTAACCCATTGTGCAAGAAGATAAAAACAAGAATTTTGCAAGCCAGGTAAATTGAATACTCACTAGGCCTATATGGTTACTGACTAAACAACTTGGTTAAGAATTGGTTGTAGATCCATGGTACTGCCTGGATTTATTTAAGCTGTGCACATTTAGGATCAGCTGCTGTGAGCTGCAAATACAGTTGAGTCTCTGTGCCACTGCTTGTCAGAACACCATGCATGTAGCACTCCAGCAGCCCAGGCTTTGATATTGCATTTCTCCCTCAGGGTCCAGCAAGGAAGAATTTCAAGAGGGCAGAAAATGAATTTCTAACCCAGGAGAAAGCATTTGATGAAAAAGTCACATTGTTCACATTTTTTGTGGAAAATGAGATGGGAGTGGGGAAGAAAAACTAGTTCTGAAGTGATTTCAGTTCTAAGAGCCACCAAGATCCTGATAAAAGCTGTGGTTTGTTGCTTCTGAGCCCACCCCTGCCTGCACAGAAGATTGCCAGCCATGGTAGGCTAGGACTGCTGGGCTGGAGGAGACCTGCTGCTCACTGTTGGCCATGCCAGGGAAGGGAGCATGTATGGTGAAGCCTAGACTACACATCAGGAAGCATTGTGACATCTGAATTTACTAAAAAGCATTATTTGTGTTGGATGTGGCTTTCTTCCATTAGAATTCCTTACTTCTGTGGCTAGAAAGGCTTTCCATGAGAACTGCAAAAACTTTTTGCCAACAACACTGTCAAGGAAAATAAATACGGTCAGTTTTCATAACTTCCAGAATAATGTAGCAAAATAATCTTCCTGGCTTACCTAAAAGGCCAGGTGCACCTCGAGCTGGAGCTCAAGTTGTTGATGTTGCACAGATCTGTTCCACTTGCTGCTTTACCACTGACACAGGAGAAGATGTGTTGGATGCCAAATGCACTGTATGCCCTATCAAATTCCCTCCTTAAAAGAGAGTGATGGTCACTGCAGAAATCCATCTTTATGGTCCTTGGATTCATTAGGAGAAGCAAACTGGTATGCAAGACGATCAGTAAAACAAGAAAATCTGATATGAAAGCCAGACAGGCCCAAACTGCTAAGAGATTGTTCAGGAGAGCCTGATGATGCATCCTTCCATCAAGGTAATTAGGTTCTCCAAATGCTATTATCTTAATTCTTTTTCAGGAAGGGGATAACATGCCGCAGTGAAATATTTTACTTCAAGCTAATGTATGCTGCAGGCTGCAAGGTAAAAGAAAAGTGCTCCATGAATTTGCATTAACCTTCTTCAGAGACTTCTTATTTCTTATGTCAAGATGCTGTGAAGAGAAATAGGTTAAATAATGAAAATATGAAGAACTACTATCTTCACTTTTCCTCTCTGCTGGGAGGGCTAATGCTTCACACAGTTACAATCTCAGCACTATACAGTGCTCAGGACCAAATGCAGCAGCTGCCTCGTGTTTCTCTGCCTGCTGCATTGCTAGTGCTCTGCTCATCAGCCACAGAGTTTTGTCTTCCTTCAGCAAACAGCAGCAGAGGTGCTACAGGGAGCATAGGAGCTTCACCAGGAGTCACCATTAAGCTAACGCTCTGCTCTTGAGAAATCAAGTTCCATGAGCCAGTTAGTTGGCTGGCAGTCTCACGTGAGGAGAAGGACATGTCCAGCCATCTGTGCTTATTCAGAGAATTGGGTGAGGGAAGTCCTTCACTCCCTGATTTCAGTTCTATTTTTTATTAAACAGTAGATGCAGAGCTTGGGGGTACTCAGGGAACAAGTCCTGTCCCCCTTCCCTAAACTACCACCAACACAAACATAGTTTCCCTGCCTCACTGGCACACACAGATGCTTCTCCTGACCCTTCTCATCAGAATCCTTCCATACTCCCGAGAATGAGGCCCTGAACACAGAGAGTGGAAAGCAAGCTAACAACTCCTTTCCTACTACAAATTTGACCATAAAAAAAAATCTCCATGAATGAGTTATTAGCCATCTTTTTTTCTTTTTCTCAAATATAACTTAGACAATACTTGTAAGAAAATTTTCCTTTAAAAATAAATGTATCAGCTGAAAAAGAACTGAAGCAATTGACTACAATGTAATTGCAATTCCAAAAGCTTGTTATGTGACACACGTGATAATTATTAAGAGAAAAATTTACAGCTGTATAGGAAGAGCTAACAAGGAAAAAAGAATTATGTCCTTCAGTGCATCAATGAATTATTTTATGCTCTGCTTATACTTTGGCAAGACTCAAGGATAAACATATTAGAAACCTCCGTTCAGTAGGGAGAATTAGCAAATAAGCATGGGGCACACTGGAGGTGTGCTGTAGCAGGTAGTAGGTCACAGTCATCCATCAGTGTGTAGACAACATTAGGTAGACAGCTTCAATTTCTTTTTTTTTCTTTCCCCTGACCTATTAGCTGGAGACTTCAGTAGCCTTTTACATTCCCAACATAATGTTATAAACAAACAAGAAGCTCAGGATCTTGTTGGAATATGATAGTAATGATTTTCTAGAAAGTTAAAGGGAAAAGGGAGTTGGGAAGGCTGGGTAGCTCCCTACGTGAATGATATTGACAGCATGTGCATGAGCTATGCCAGTGAGGAGAAAGCATAACTTGGCTCTGTAAGAAGCCCTGCAAAAGCCTGAAACTTACAAATATGAACATTAGGAAATAGATTAGGTTATTCAAGATAAACACAATGAACAGCAGCAATATATAAGGGTCAATCAAAGGCCAAGAAACAAAACAGACCCAAAGAACAGTAACCTTAACAGGAAAATACATAAATCAATATGTTAAGCAAGATAATCATGATCATTTCTCAGTGGGAGTAATCAGTGCTGAGGAGCAGAGCAGTTAATGTCTCTCAGCTTCAGTCTACACCAAGAAGGATACAGCTAGAGCATGGATAGGTGGGAATATAACGCTCAGGGATGGGTGTAGGAGCTGAGATGGCTCCAGAAAAGGAGTGAGACAAAGAGTACTCTGGGAAAGCAGAAAATGCCTAAACTTATCTAACTGGCTATGCCCAAAGAAATACATCCAGACTGCTCTTTAGAACCACTAAAACTTCGATTGAGCACTTGGGAGAAAGCATGGGACAGTAGGAAAGAGACAAGCAAGACATTCAACCTAAAAAAAATAAATAATGATAATAGTCAAAATATTCAAGGACAATAGAGGAAATAGTTCTGATCTGAATTCCTAGAAAAACACTGGAACAAATTACTAATTCTATGTGAAAATGCAGCAAGCAGCCAAGACACAACCAATCACCACCACCAACTCACTGAAAATCACATCAAAAAAACCTAGCTTTCAATGCATTACCTTTCTGGGATGTAAAATCTAAGAGTGGATTTTATTTTCATGTCTTCGTAATATTACCCAAATGCCACTACTATTTCTGATGTGCAAGTCAGGACAGCTGTCTCTCCAGCCACAGGATCCTGACAAAGCCCTTCTTCTGCCTCCTTGTTGTTATGGCACACTGCCTGGAAGCCAAGTGATGCTCATGTGAGGGGCTCTGCCTTCCGACTTTTCAAGCCGTTCTCCATCCTACCACGACCCTTCACTCACTTTAGAAGACGGTTGTGGCTTTCCCCAAATTCAGCAGGGTTTGGAAAGGGGAAATAATCGGTCACTGTGGGAAACAGCCCAACCTCAAAGGTCTTCTGGACAATGATGGTGTAATAATGTGTCGTGAAATGAAATCTCTTTGATACTCATCTTTATTTATTTTACACTGTCATGGTTGGGATAAACAGAGGAATAAAGCAGCAAACCAGCTCCCAGCTGCTGCACCGGCTCCACAAGGTTTTTCTTTAAACTGCACAGTTAGAGTAAGATTTATATGGTGTCTGGTGTTCACAAACACCAGATGAACATGCACACTCTGTGTGCACATGAAAGCGTACCGCAGTGACATCCAGAGTTGCTTTAAAAATAATTATCTGCATTAGTCATGGGGCTGAGCGAGGAATATTTTCATGAAGGCAGAGCTGTCAGCCTCAATCCACATGCAGCCGAGCGTGGGGAGGTGCAGGCAGAGAGCTGATCTATTAAATCAGCTGATAAATACCTTACATCACTCAGCATGAAGCACGAAACGGTGAGCTATACAGCATATGTGAATTATCTTCTGATTTCATTAGATGGAAGCCTGTGGTACGTTGTTACTGGTAGGTCAGCAAAGCTTGTCCAGTGCTGCATAGTTAAGCAGGAGAATTCAGCTTCTCCTTTTGGTGCCACAGGTCTTCAAGAGACTGCTGCAACCTTTTGTACTGAAACATTTGTACTGAAAAAAATACGTACATGAGCTGTTGAAAATAAATACCTCCTCCTTCAAGTTTCGCCAGCTTTTTCCTCATGTAGATTAAAGTCTCTTAAGCTAAAAAATCCACTACAGCTGCCACAAATGAAATACTGCAACAAAAGGCACATCTGATATTTCTGATCACTTCAGAAAAACCTTCATGAAAGGCTCCACCTAACCAGCTAACCTGCAGTGACTTTTCTCTACTGGGAAAGGCCCAAAAAACACAAAGGCCCCCTGGGTTGTACCCAGTATCAGGAGGCACAGTGAAGTGGCAGGTGGCCTCAGTTACAATAAGGGACATATAGATCAGAGGAAGACAGGGACATGTGGAAGCTATGGTCCAGAAATCCAGCTACTTGCAAATTATCAAAAGGCAGAAAACCATTGGTTAGGTTCCTCTTCTCTTAACCATCCCCATGTCATTACCTTGGCCCAGCGGACCAACTTCCTCACTTCTCAACAAAACCAAGCCTTAAGATGGACAACCATCAGTCACTGTAAAACCCAAACTGGTCTCAGATTTCCAATTGCTCCACCCCCAATACATAAGAGAAAACCAGCCAACCTTTTCAACCAAAGCTCTGAATTATTCCTTTTTTCCTTTAGCAACCACCTACAACACACTTACAGAGCTGGTGGCTGCACTGCAGACGCCATCTGTTCCAGCACAACAGCGACTCACCCACTTCTGCCCACTCACCAGGACCAGAATTTAGCACTGCATGCTGCGTGTGCAGGGGAGTCACATGTGTTGCAAGAGACAGAGGAGAACAACCAGGATAAGGAAGGGATGGCCATTGCTAGTGTTGGGAGGATGCTGAGTGAGCCGTGCTTAAAAAGCATTCATTGTGGAAGAATGAGTTTCACTGCTTTGTGAATTGCTTTGCCCTCATGCAGTCCCCCAAACCTACTCACTCACCACCAGCTGTAAGCAGTAATGCAGTTGGCTTTATTTTGAACCTTCTCCAGCACAGAACCCCATGAAACATTTGTCCACAAGTAGAACAAGTGTAAGCACATCTGGAAGCAGGCATCGGCCCTGGCCTCACCTGTCACACACAGAGAACCAGAACTTTAAAGTTCAAATCCCCTACCTGCTGCCTCTGCTGGGAATAACTGCTCTGTACCTCACCTTACACCCTTGAGAATGGATTTAAATAAGTGCATCTCACACTATGGTAAATCAAACTTTTCTTGGCAACAAGATATTCACAGTACTATATTCACTGGGATGTTATATAAGAACGTGTTCTCTTCTGTAAAATTTCAGCTATTAGCTTTTGGGGAAGAGGATAAACATACAGTGAAAAAGGAAAATAAAAATGACGTATTGGAAAAATATTTCTTTTTGGTACAAACAAATAATTGGCACAGTTCCACCAATGCCCTATTTCCATGAAGCAAGAACACAGCAGAAGCAAATTTTTACACAGGGTTTCAAATGTCTTTCCATAAAGCACTCTGCACTACGTGGGATTCCTCTCAAGGCACAGTGCCAACGCCTTGCTTCCAGTTTCTATGACTTCTTTCCTGCTGTACTTGGATAAGCCAGGCTCCAAACAATACTGTTCCCACTGTTGGTGCTTGGGCACTTCAGAAACCCTCCCAGTTCACGTGGTTCAGCTTCTGCTCATATCTCCTAACAGTTTTGGGGATTGCTTCTGATGAAGGAGGAAAGCTTCACTTGTTTTCTTACTTAGCATGATCAAGGGAAGCATATCGTATACCTGCTTCACAATATCCCATTGTCTGATTGACTGTGCATGAACACAATGTTTTGTTTCTGCTCTGAGCCTGCTTGAAAATCCTTTGGAAATGGGATTACATTTAGTAGCTATTTGCATTGCATGCAACACCCTAGCTGTATCAGATATACTTGAGCAATAACTGGTTTAAGGAAACAAGATGTGATACAATGTGATTTAAACAGATAAGTCTGTTTAAATATATGCAGAATGCAATGATGGCTACAAAATGCATTTTGTTTTCCCTGTTCTTTGCCATCTAAACTCCCTCAAATTCCAGGAAATTCTCTTGTTTAATTGATAAGCCTTAGCAAAGACCTCAATCTAAATAACTATGTTGCAATGGAAAAAAAAAACAAACACAAAACCAAAACATCACAGACATCAAGGAAGTAATACTTAGTGTTAATTGGATAAATAAATATCTGTATATATTACAGGAATCTGCAAAAGCAAACACTACGCATATAAATAACAAAATCAGGTGATATGTGGATTTTTGCCAATACCTTGGATAACATTTTTACCTTAGTACAAACATTACAGTGGCATGGATGAAGAAAGCACTCATCATACATTATTTATATTACTACTATTGCTACCTTGACTACAGACCTCTTCTGTATTCTGTGTTTGAAAAGTTGAAGTGAATGTATGTCTGCTCTGCTCTATCTGGAGTTACTTTTTTCCCTACTCACATACTCAGAGATACATGCTATTATTTTTATACATATATATGAACACACATACATTTACACATCCACTTTCTACCCACTTAATAGAGAACAAGTCAGCATGTGGAAGCAATACAACTGAAGTCACGACGATTTCTCTGTAATAGGAGCTGCTAAGGCAAGTTTCTTGGTTACACAGCTCAGGAATGGTTTTCCCATGGTTTTGACCAGGTTTGAGCACTCATTGATGCCTCTGTTAGGCTGAGTAACAGAAAAACAACATGGCTTGTGCCAGGCTGCAAAACAACAGCTGGCATTACAGGAGGGAAGAAACCTTTCCACCCTAAAGGGAGCTCAGACCTGCTGTGGCACCCGTCATAGGGACTGCAACTCAGTTCCTTGTTTTCCTCTGAGTAAACATCTGAGAGAAACTGAAAGGAGGAGTTCCCTGCAAATTATCATCCAGCTGCACCCACAGAAGGCTCGGTCATGCTCTGGTCCTGCAGGCTTTGTGTGTAGCATCTAGGCTGTGTTCAGAACTAACTTGTCAATTCTTTCTTTCCCTCGGTTCCAGCTCTGGAATCACACAGAAATGTGAAGACTCTCCTTTGTCTTAAACATCCTCCAAAAGACTCCTCCCCATCCTACTCTTCTAAAAGTTGTGAAGACATTGCTACATCTGTCTGTAAGCTGTTTCATAGGGATCTTCAGCAAAACCACTACCTTGTTACAGCTTGTTCTGCATCTATAAGAGATTCGAGCCTGCGTCAATATCCTATGTCCTCAGTGCCCAGATGGGTGCTTTCGGCCTTGCTCTTTCTTTCACCAAGATTTCACTGAATTCATAGCTTTA
Organism: Lagopus muta; assembly: GCF_023343835.1. NCBI lineage: Eukaryota > Metazoa > Chordata > Aves > Galliformes > Phasianidae > Lagopus > Lagopus muta. Next base: position 63,751,596 of record NC_064435.1, on the reverse strand, counting down.
TCAGGATCATTCTGAAGGAATATTGGCCTCAAGCATAAAAAGACTAATTAGTAGGCAGAGACATCTCTTGTCAATTGCAAGAAGTGCTTGCTAACAGCTATCTCAGTTCTTAACCAAAGCCCAAACAAATTTTAGTGCTCCATCCATCTGCCAGTGTCGGTTTCAATTTTCAGTGCATTTTCCAGTTTGAACTCTAAAAACTTTTGTTTTTAGCACACACATAAGGAAATAATTCAAGAACAATACCACTGGGCTCTGCTTTGTTGTGAAAACATGATGATAACTCTGGAGCACCAGCAGATGCAAAACATACAGCAACTCACACGGCCCTGGGAGTAGGCAAGGGACTGGAAATCCCAAAGGGAAGGGCAGCCTGCACATTTTATTTTTTGCTGCTACGTATAAAATGTACAAACAGTTGTGTATGTGGCCTTACATGTCATGAGTACAAAGCTCCAGTGGTCTAATTAGTCAAGGCAATTCTCCTTTATTAGAAGTGTTGAAAGCAGAACATCCCTCTGAGTGTTAGGCTTACTTGGTTGCATTACTTCCCCAGCAAGCTCTTTATGAAAAATTACACACTATCTATACAGAGCAGGCAATTCCCATACAGGCTTGCTTGCTGAGATAAAATTCAAGCTGCAGCCATGCGTGATTTTTTTTTTAAAGGAATTAGACAGGTCACAAACCTTTTCATGCAACTCTTAATGATTCCTTGAATAAAGTCACAGCAAAACCACACAGCCAAAAACGCTTTACTTCACCATCACAATGCTTTATTTAACCAAGGAGCACGAAATGGCTGTAATGTCCTTGTCCAAAACAGTTCCAAATCCCAAAGAAACTACTTAAATCATTAATCAATACTTTATTCTTCTAGAAATAATAATAATAATAATAATAATAAAAGAATGATACATTCATCTCAGCAGGTGTCTATATCTTTAACAATAAATTAACCTTTGTAACGTCAACATAAATTTACATTCCAAATGATTTAAAATAAAAGCACAACTTGGGACACAAAATAAACTCTTGCCTTACCCTCCAATATATCAAATACATTCTCTTACTCCTTCAATGCACTGGCACCTAAGGTCTCAAGAGAAACTAAAGAGTAGTATAAAACCATAACCAACCAAAAAGATACATAAAACAGACATATCACTGAATGGATATTATCTCCCAAGGTTTTTCTACATCTCTGACAAAAACAATAACTGAACATACACAGAAAGACAAACTTTGCAATGATAACAGTGGGATCTTTTCCAAAGAAAAGCTTGGAAGCTTCCAAAACTTCCAAGAAACTGCTTTGGTTTTCTCAAATGTTATGTAATTTACTCCAGTACTATTAAGTGTGCTTTCCTCTCAGTTGCAATGAAGGTCACCTTTAAACAGTACCTCATTTGTTATTACGAATGCCCAATGATTTCTAGCCTTGATAGGACTGTCCTCTTAATTTATCTAGCACCTCTCTATTAAGGTCACAGATTGAAGTGTGAAAACCCCCATAAATTATGTTTAGAACTCACTGCAAAGGGTTCTGGAATATAAGCATTGATACTTATCATTTAGTTCTCAAAATCCAGATTTAAAATATATTTGAGCACATGTACCAATTCCCCACCTAATTTCTACATACAGTAACTTAATTTCTATTAAAAATTAGGGGAGCACCAGTTATGCCAGATTTTCTTGCATGTATGCTAAGTTCTGAATTAAAAGGGCACTGATGAAGAATAACTCAACCTACCACACTACACTACCACCTAATTAAGGTAAATGAAACCCACAAAGAACTAACACCACTGGGTTGACTTTTTTTCTTTCTCTCCACCTCAGAAGGAGAAAAGAGTTGACTGATACTGCAAAGTTGACAGTAAGATCACATGCAATAACAGGACCACTCAGGTAAGATAATGCAGCACAACACCACAAAGGTCAACACAGGTTGCTGATATACTGAGCGGAGATTTTGTCATGCGCCCTGAGAAAGGAGGAAAGAAGTCCTTCCCCTTCCATCCCACAACAAAGATTTAGGAAGCAGGATAGCAATCAACCCTCTATAGGAAGTTGAAAAATTAATCAGGTAGTTGGATTAGTGCTGATTTTTCCATGCTTTAGTGGCAACGTTGCTTGCTAGTTGAGAACTAGTTTGGTTTATGCCTACCTAAAATGAACTCACAGGAAATAAGGATGCTCCCTTCAATCTTTTTTTTTTTTAATATGTTTGTTTTGTATGGATTTTAGTAAATAGGCTTATCTTTTTACTGGAAAAAAAACAAAAACAAAAACAGGAGGGCGCCCTGATGCTTGAAGAGCAAGCTACAAAGACTTCCTATTAGGAAACAATAATTCAGTAGAAAGCTGATAGGAAGATGACGACAGACTGATTTCAGTTGGTAACTGATGATAGGCAATGGCTCTAACTGATCTAGCAAAGCTTATTTCTGTTAGCACATGCGGCAACCTCACTAGTGACCCTCCTCCATTTGAGCTCCATGTACATGACAGAAAAAACACTAAATAAAAGCAGCCAAAATTATTTTTGGAAGAAAAAGATTTCAGTTTCCTTTAATGTTATTTAAAATCACAGAGCAGTAAGTGAGGAATAAATTCATCTTATAATTCTTCTCTGGGTCAGTATGACAAAAAATGAAATCCCACCAAATGCAGGGTACTTTTTTTTTTTTACTGAAGCAACAGTTCCAAGAGAACATAGAAAAGCACTCCACATGGGGGGGAAAACAAAACCCAACATTTTCCACTCTTACCCATTAAAACATTTTCTTCCTTACAAACTTTTTTTTTTTTTTTTTTTTTTTTTTAAATAAAAACATTACCAGTGTAGAAGAAAACATTTCCTACATGGTCCTTCAAACTACGTTTACCATTTCCATCAGTGTTACACAGCACTGTTCAAATTCCTCAGGGAGGAGCTGAGCTCAGGCAGGTCCCAGTGCCACACAGCACCTTCAGCAGGCACAGGTAATGTTGCTTCATAAGCAACAGCGACGTCCTTGGGGCTGTCTATGACAGAGCCTGCTTTACAGCTGTGGGAAACCTGAAAGTATCTGATAAGGTACAATGACAAATCATGAAATCACGTCATGAAAGCCAAGAAAAAAGAAACTGAGCAACTAACACTAAACTGAAGTGTTTCATGAAAATAAATGTTTGAATATTTCAAAAAATTCACTGAAGACTCATAAACTGCAGCTAAGCTCAAAAGAGCACACAGACTCCTATCCAAGTAGTTTGCAACAAAAGGTCTAAAAAAGCCCATCCTGCTCCCAATTCCCAGAGTCACATCTCAAGATGAACGTGACAATTTTTATTTCTTTATTTATTTTGAAGTCAACAGCTAAAGGTATTTTAACTGTAGTGTCAGTGGTCACAATTGTGCTTTTTCCATTATATTCTTGGCCCTCAATTGCTGCCCTTTACCAATGAATGAATCAGAGCTAGACTGTGAAGGAGGTAAGTTGGAAAATGGATAAATCTATCAAAACCACCTGCTCGTTATTTCTTTGTAGTAGGAGAAATTTCTTTTTGCCTTAAGACAAGTTGCGGTGACTGTGGATACTATTGTTTGAAGCTTGTACAGCTACTGAACAATGGAAACAAAGTATGTTAAAGCACACTAAAACTAAACCACATTGCATTAAATTGCTATATTTAAACTGTTAATATAATGCTATTGTTAAAACAGACAGTCATCTGAGATGGCTCAACACTATCAGTGTCAGAAATTAAATGCAAGAAAATCCATTTAATCAAAACATTATGTTTTATATAATAAATTAATCATTCACTTGGCTTTCAACTGCCTTTGAACAAAGTGTTTCATGACACAGCTTTACCTTCTATACAGTTTCAATTCATAAATGCTTTTAACCAAGTAGACTAATTGCACCTTACCAACTGAAACACAAATACTTCCCAGTGCAAGCTCTGGAAAGGATTCATGTGACTGAATAAAATAAATTTGCTCTTAAATGCTACATTTAAAGATGCGACAATAAAGCTGTTATCAGTGAAATATCTGCGTTTAAAATGTTAATTACCAAAAAATGAACCGCGTATGCCTATTTTCCACATTTCAATCAGTAGATCATTTACACATCGAGTCTGAAACAAAAGAGCAGTATCTGGAAGGAAGAAATTGTATTGTAAAACAGTATTATGCTTGTAATAAAGTAAATGCATGGTTCCATACACATTTTAGAGCTACAGTGCTTTACATTTTTTATTTAACCAAGTATTGCATAGTAGAAAAGGAAGGGGAAAAAGAAAACCAACTGTTGAAAAGAAGTTGTATTAAAAGATATTGCTGATCTTCTGGGTATACTGTGAGTGCTTGTAACTTAGTACCAATACCTAAAGACAAGGTTACAGAGAGCAAAACCCTGGATTATAATAGGTGGTGGTTTTTTTTGTTTTGTTTGTTTTTTTTTTTTTTGTGCAGAACCCCACAGCTGTGTAAAGTTTGGTTGTATTTTAATGATTCATGTTTCTTTTATCCCAATACACAAAAGGCATTCGTGGTTTATGGCACCATTTTTCTCATTTTCAATACGAAGTAAGACTCTCCCACTTCTGTCTCAGAAGTATTCTCTTGTAATATTTTTGAAAGATGCTCTGAATTAGGCATCTTAATTACTTCTGTATCAAATATAAAACCAGTAGTAAATATCTGCTTACTTCCAAGGAAATAATGTCACTGCATTTTATATTGGTGAAAACCTCCAGGGTTTTCCTTCTTCATCCTCCACAATGTTAGAAACTTGGAACGCCCATTTTTATGCTAACACAAGCAGAGGAGAAATATAAGGTTAAAACATTTAGGAGGGCTATACAGAATCCTAACTACAGGGCACTTTCTGCTATTTGTCCATTGTGTGGCAGTTAAACATTTTGTGTTAGGAGTTTTAACTCCTACAAGAAAAATCAAGCAACTCTGCTCCTTTTTAATTTCCTAAGGCTTGTGGAAACAACAGCCAGCAGTAAGATGACGTTTCCATAATTATGCTTTTGTTGCCAGATCAAATCTAAGGCATATATCATTCAGTGCGAAGTCAACAGCATGGTACAGACAGAAGACAAAAGCCTCTTCATGCTCCCATAAAGACCCAACAGGTACATGTGCAAAACCCAGCAAGACTGAAATAAAGATGGACACAACATACAGGACAACAGTGTAGTTAATATTATCTCTATGGTTTTACAAAAAAAAATAAATCAAGTATTACACAGATTACTGTTTTTATAGCTTTAAGAGGAGCAGCAGTGGCCAGCAATTTCACACAAGTTATTAAAATCCAAATAATAGCATAGGAATGCTATTACTAAAGCCATCTAACTTTATCAGAACAAGAGCAGCACTCGTCACAATATGACAAGGGTCATGTAAAAACACACATACTAATGCAAGTCATGCATCTTGAGACTGGAGTTATATAAGTTATATACTGAAGAAATTTACCATGTTTTGGTAAATACATTTTCAACATGAAGAAACATAAATAGTGGTAGGAATTGGTCACTAACCTTGAACACAAATGGTAATCAAGAACTGCTATTAAAGAAACAAATGTGACAAAGATTCTCTAAATACTTCCTATTTATTCTCTTGCTTTTTTTTTTTTTTTCTTTCCTTTGTGCCTTTTTCACTTCTTGACAAAGTCACACAAACTGCAAGCAATGACTTTGAGATCTAGGCACAGCATAACTTCAAAGCAAGATATTTTAACAGAAAGGCACACACATAACAGCAAAAGAGAGCTTCTGTCAAATAGCAGGCAGACCCTTCAGTGACCACTACTCAAGTGGAGACATGTCACTAGGCATTCTCACTCAACATGCCACCAAACAGCAGCTGACAGCCTGTACAACATTTTTCCACATGTACTTTTTGAAAAAGCTTCCCAAGCAAAATGTGTGTCCAGAAGTATTTTACATTTGAAGTCACAGATCAGGCTGAGTGACCTGATGCAGTTTAGTAAGTAAAGAGTTGACCAGATTTACCATCTTTTGGTTTCCAATCTATGCCCAATCAAGCAAGAGGATAAAAACCCCATATACTATAAAAACTTTTAAGCAATGATAAAATTAGGAATGCAATACGTAAGAATGAACACAAATCTATTCACCCTTCAACCTACAAAGCCATGAAGATTTTTGTGTTGCTGATGACCTTGTGTGTTCCAAACAAAAAACTCTGTTTTAACCAAGTAGCTAGGAATCTTCTTTCCTCTACTTCTAACCAATAATGTAACCTGGAAGAAAGGAATAAGTCTAAAGGAGGCAAGGATTAGCAATTAAGCATATACTACATTCATTTTTCAGTCATCTCCTGGGGAAAAAAAAAACACACAAAACAAACCAATCCAAGCTTCTGGTTACATGAGAGATGCATATTATATAGCTATGTCAGTTTCCATAATGAAACTTCAAAAATAAATGACAATATCCATAATACAAACCATAGTTCTAAAATATATCTGGATGTATATGTGTGTATTATATATATTCAAAAAGAAAATTATCTATTTTTTCTTTTTATATACATATAAACATTTGGTTAACATGTCTTAAATGTTTTTCCTTATTTAGGACTATTTTTTTTTTAATAACAGTTTCAAACAGTCCCTTAGAATAATTTTTTTTTTCTTTTTTTTTTTTTTTCAGATAATATTCAAAGATGAAGAAATATCTCAGGGTAATCATAAAGCACACACAAAATAAATTAACACCATACAAATGTGGTTATATTGTTCAGAAAGTCCAATTCTCCCATTTGAAATGAAATGGAAACCAGTGTACCTTAAGGGTGAATCATGTAACAATGTACAAATTCATTCTCTCTTTCTACGTCAATCTTCACATGAATTTTGCTGCATTTCCATAAAGCAAGAAACACAATAAATCCACAGAACTCTTGCAACAGAGTGTTTCACTGGATAAACACATTTGCTGAAGGGCAGCAAGTCAACATTTTATCACCATCTGAACACTACCAACACCTGTGTCCTTGTAAGCTTCACACCTTGAATTAGCAGCAACATATTTGATGGGTTCAGTAGTAATTTTTTCTTCCAGTATTGGATTAGACTACTTTGCATATACAGCAAGTCAAACATCTAGTACTTGTGTGCAATGTTAATCCACATTTACATCTGAGAACTCATAATAAACACGGAAACAAAGGTGAAAGAGAGCAAGACCTCATCTTAGAATGTTTTCAGTCCACGTACAGAAATAGCAGTGAAAAATAATCGTCTTGGAGGACAGTAGAACCAGAAGAAAAGAAATACAACAGCTAACACTAAGAAGTAGGTCACTGTTGAAAGGGCAAAATGGAAGTAAAACTGATCAAGAGAAGATGTAGACTGTACCATCTGTTTAAATGTATAAATGAAGTATCGTTTTGCACATCACATACAGTGATACAGTATTATAACAGCTGGCATACTATTAGACTTATGGAAAGTGAATACTTAATTTCTCCTATTCTTAATGTACAGTAGTTATGCATTAGGCTTTGAAGCTCTTCATCAGCCATTGACAAGTCAAGGTTACATTCCTACAAATATTTAATGTCCCAGTAAAAAAGTTACAAATATTCACTTTCCATGAACTTTCATACAAAGATATTAAATACCTTCTTAAACTGAGTCATTTCAGTCCTATTAATTTTCCTTTCGTATTTTCAAAAGAAACACAAAGATCTCTGTAACTTCCAAAGTGAGGGATGTTTAAGGCAGTGAAAGATATGCATTGAGGTTTCCATGATTGCTTATGGTGCCTAAGTAAAGCATTTACACACAATTGCTCTCATATTTATCTACATGATTTCTTTATACTGTACATGATTTAGCAATCTTCTTGAGAAATTTAAAGTGCCACAGTTCAAATGTGCTCATCTGTCTTCTCATGGGCTTCTAGTCCATTCTAGTTGCTTTGAGAAATAAGCCCCTGCTTTAGTTAAAAAAGCAGTCTTTTTAGGGGAAAAAAATGCATCCTTCACTGCTGTGCTAACTAGAATCCAGTGGTCGAATCAATCCTTCTTTGTAAACACGAAGAATAGCTTCACAAACAAATTTGTATTGACTCTGTATAAGAAAAAGAAACAAAAAACAAAAATTTTTGGTGGATTAGTCAAGCTCCTGATTATACAGTAGCATTTCATAGTCTCACTGTTTCATTTTCTCCTGGACAATAACAGGAGAAAAAGTACAAAATTGAAAGAGAAAATCCAGCTCTTCTGACTGTATTAATATGACATAAATAGAACATTTACTCTTCTCTGAACAAGAATCATTAAGAACCTTACAATAAGGAAAAAAAGTCTACAAATTTGAAAGAACATATCCTTACACCCTAGGGAATATAATGTTTGCAAAAACTAAAAAATTGCATAAGTTTCTTCTGACTTTGATGAAACTAGTTCTTCATACCTTTTATACATCTCACTACAGGGTTGTTTTTTTTTTTTTTTGTTTTTTTTTGTTTTTTTCTTTTTTTGTACTCTTACCTGGTAATTACAAGTTTTCTCAATCTCACTGTTGCATTTTACCAGACACATTTAAGCTTTATGACCAAAAAGTTACGAGGTAGGATATATTCATGAAAGTGCATACTGCCCTGCTAAAAAAACTTTTTTTTTTTTTTTCTTTAAACATTTGCTGCACTGTCGCAGAAGACAGAGTTGCTTTATTTCAAATAGGTAATCACATCACACATTATTTCCTTTCATAGAAGGATGTGATCAAAACTTTTGGAATGAATACTTTTGAAGAGTAGCAGCCATGTTAATTCTTCTGTCCCCAACATTTTGAACTCATTTAGTTCTTATAAGGTCTTAAAAAATTAAATTAGTATTTATTTTCTGAATTACTCTATTACAAAGATGGTTCTTCTGCAATGTTTCAAAGTTCTTACTTGTCAAAAACAATTAGGCTGAGAATCTCTTTCTGAAAATTGATACAAGACAACATTAAAATGCACAATGAAAATTCCATATAGCCAGGAGAAATATTTACAATTGGCCTAATCTTGAGAACACAAAAAGAACTCATGAGGATCGAAGTATACATCTTCCAAAAGTACTTCCGACTGCTCACTCAGTCAAACCTCCAAATGAACAGCTTTGCCTCAACATCACATTAGGAGAAGCACAGCTTCATGTTTTCTGAATCCCTTTTCATATCTTCGAAATATTCTCCCAGCTGCCATTTTATGTCAACTCTCATCAGCACTCCAGGAGGATTTGGAAGCATTCCCCCAAAATCTCTCAAAGGACAGAAATAAAAGACAATGTACGGACTATGAAGAACATTATGTTGCATTTCAATACCAGTAGTTCAGACCTTTATTCTTATCCATACATGTTCAAAATATTTTTTCTTAAGTACAGAAAGAAAATAAAGGAAAAGTTCAGGATAGAAATTCATTTTCTCTATCTCAATTTTCTGCCTTTTCTTCCAAACCTTCAGTCAATTACTCCCACCTCTAGTATCACTCTGTTCTTTTGTCTTTATTTCTTAAATACCTTGACTTTTCTCTTGTTATTTTCATCTGCATATTTCTGCTGCCAGAACAATCCAAGTGCAATATTTAGCTCTCTGTTCACCACTTCTGTTAACTCCTTTGTGTGATGAAGTTATTGAGCAAGTAAGAACGAACACTTCAGCACCGCTTCCTCTGACTCACTTAGATTACTTGTTTTCTTTGCTGTTATCTATTTCCTGTATTCCTACTGTTCACTTTGCTCATAACTAGCTCTATTATATATGTCTTAAAGCATTTTTTAGTATCTCTAATTAGTCTTTTAAAGGAATTTAGTACCTTTAAAAATAAATAAATAATAACAATAAGGCCATAGAGTTGCACTAGTTTTGTTGAAGCTATTATATTTTCTTGTTAGTTTTTGTTTTGCTGTTCCTGATGACCAGATTATAGATTTAAAAAAAAAAAAAAAAAAAAAGCAAATCCAGAACTCTGACACAATAAATAGAAGACATTAAATTGACTTGTTAATAGCTCTGCTAAGTCCATTTTTATCAGGCATGTACCATCTGATCTTAAATTGCAACACGCATCTGGCTATGTATTCTGTCTTCTCAAAGCTGAAGCTACAGAGCTGCTGAATATGCTTCAGGTCAGGCTGCTACAGCTGAACAACCCCTAACAGCTTCCCCTGCAAACGGTACAGTTGATATAAGCTGTGGAGCCAGCTGAAATGGATGCAGAGGAATGAAAGAGTATTCACAATAGGTAAATATAATTTAACATGGAGCTCACTGGTCTTCTGCTTTCTCATTGCTGAGTGCTCGCTCATGTGCCTCATTCATGCCAGCTCTGCTCATTGCCAGCTCTGCTCATTGGCTTTTGCATACTTTAGAAATAACAACTGAATTTAGCTTCGCTGTACTGCTGCTACATAATTCTCTTAATTGTGCTGATAGAGAATTGTGAAACACAGCATGCAAAGTAAGGAGCCTTGTTTTAGTAGCTTTCACAATCAAGGTCTGATGGTCAATATATTTATCACTATACTCCACATTCTTTATTATGCCAAACAATTCCTGTTGATGACTATTACAACAGGAGGTTCTCAGCACCCATTAAAATTTAGAGAACTTCAGGTTCTCGCATCAGATTCTTAAAAATAAGACCATCTTCAGAAAGTTTAACTTTCAACTTCCTCAGTTCATCTTAGAAACAGAGAGGCACAGGCAGCAAACTCAGTAAGTCAACATTCAGCTTCCTAAACATCTTGAGGCTAAGATGCCATGTGTCATTTCCATAAGGAACAGGCAGGGCACTATTCATACAACTTGCTCCTCAGTCATACAGTCAAATCTTGTTGCACGTCCAGGGAGTGCACTCATACAGCAATGAATGACAAGAGACTCAGCAACATACGTGAGAAATCTCTATTTACAGGGCACTCTAGTATTACACTAGCAACCATAATTCCTGACACTTTCCAATGCTTTCATACCCTTAGATCTGGTCAGTTATATTTGCAGCAGGTCCTTTCCAACCTTAATCATGCTGTGATTCCTCTGCTCAAGGGGAAACCAAAGTGTTGGGTTTAACTTTTTGTTTTGTTTTGCTTTTTAAGATCAAAGACAGAAATGCTAGGTCTAGCTGCTGACTACATGGGTCTAAACTCCTTTACTTTCATTTATCATAGGGCATTTAGCTCTTTTAGATAATGCACACAGTATTCTCTTATCTGACTTCTTCTGAAGGCAGTGGAGACTCCTATCCCTCATCTCTAACATCAGTTTGTTCATTTCCACATTTAACACAAAAAACGCCCTCATGATCTCAAATGTTCAAACCACCTCCTTGTTAAAAAAATCAACTCTTATTTTCATATTTCAGTTATTAATATCCAGCTTATTCTCAATAATTTATTCCTACTCCTTGTTTTTCTAAACTGGAGTAGCAGCACAGTTTAAAAAACATATTATTCCTACCAAATTTCTACTCCTTCTCAAAAGATGCTTCTTCCACAAAACATAGCACAAGCACTTCTATTTTACCTCCAGTTTGAGAACTACCTACGAGGCTCTGTACAAAGAATGAAAAACAAAAAGTTGTTTTATCTTCCTGCACAGAATTTAGATGAAGGAATATAAACAGATAAGGAATATTCCTTAGCTGTTTATGACTTAATGGCTTTCTGCATTCTAACCAAGTGCAAGGAATAGAAATCAATCACCTTCTAATGACAAGGTAAGAAATATTTACAGTTAAATGCACACCTCTTCTCTAAAGAAGCAAAAATACCATGTCTCACTGCGCTATGTCATGCTAAACATAGAAGCATGAAATATAAAGGCAAATGAAGACAGATACAACTAGATCATGTAATACTCTGCATCTGTTTTAAAAGTGAACGTGAGCAAAACGTATAGAGAAAATGAGGTTTCCCGCTCCATTCCCGCTCTATCACTTACTGATGTTTGAACCATCATAGCTCGCTGATCTCGCATTTTTCTTACAATATCCAGCGGATAAACAGGTTGGTTTCTTTCAATTAAGCACATGGCTGTTTCCATAGTGACCAGTACACCAGTGCGACCGATTCCAGCACTGTGAAGTGTAACAGAAAAACAGTCTATAAAATTAGGATTTTGCAATTCACCAGACTCTTATCATAATATTATGATGTTAACTAGCTCTGCAAATTACAGGACGACGTTTATACAATTAGAATAGAGCACAAAGCTTACCTTTAAAGCAATTTCAATGATATTTCTTGACAATGACAACAACAATTTATTGTTGGACAAAAAGTCCCAAAATAAATGCTTATTAACAGTTACAGCTACTTACAAATCTACATGTACTGATTTTATATTTTTGACTAGAAAGATAAGAGGTAACTGCCTGCTTTTTGACAGGGACTTTAACCACAGTAAAACTTTGAAGTACCATTCACAATGAATTCACAGAGGTAGTGGAGGATAAAAATGGAGAACAACTTACATTACAGATGATCAGCTTTGTGATAATTTTGTAACTAAGCAATTTCACCAAAAGGATGCAGGAAAAAGGAAAGAAACTGATATTTCTATCTTAGTATTCCCATTTAATTCAAGGAATCTGCTACCTTCCAGACAGTTCTCAAAGCAAATGTTCGTAGTAAGGCTACAGCAAGGGTATGTGTAGAATTTTAAAATACAAGTACCTGCAGTGAACAAGAACTGGCTCATTCTCTATTCTCTTTGGCCTCATGCAGGTCACAAACTCCAAGAAATCCATGGAGTCATCAGGAACACCATGATCGGGCCAAGCAACATACTGAAGATGAGTGACAGTGTGTTGCTGTTCTGTCTAAAATACAGTAAGATTTGCAAAGAGTGTTCAGTGTTACAATTCCTGTGTTGATGTTTATTAGGTACAAGTCACAATTTTCACATAATCTGCAGATGCTGTAAGTTGTCTATGACATTGAAAACGTTTGTCATTTTATAATTCAGAATAATGTATAAACATGTAATTCTTAGCATGTAACAGACACTTCCAAATAAATGAGGTAACAAGTTTTACTTGTAATCTAAACAGATTTTAAAAACAAAAAAACAAACAAACAACAACAAAAAAACAACCAATGAAAACCCCTCAATTCTTGGAGATTTTCAATTTTTAAGTTTATTGACTCTTGACATCAATGATTCACCTGAGGTAAAATGCTACAACTTACATAACAGTTGAGGAGAGACTGCAAGAAATAGCTGGAAGCCAAAGAAAGAACATTCAGAATTACACCAAAATAATGAGCATCAGGGCTTCCCAATCACAGCTCAAAAGCATTGTTTTGATTTTACATTTCATAAAAATGAGGCTAGCACATCTAATGCTACAGAAATGCTACACTGGCACCACTAGCTCAGTGGTGAAAGGTGCATTTCACTTGTTCATAACCTGCAGAACATTAAGCCCTGCCATAAAAAACAGATGAATGCCATTTTCTTCTCATTCTGCAAACCAATTCAATCTCCCAAAGTATAGCTGCATATCTTATCTAAATACACCTCTGTGTGTATTTACAGACTGTAAAAATATAAAGTTGCCTCTAACATTTGCTTGTTGTAGTTTCTGTTGAAAAACTATATATGTTAACTGTAAACATATAAATGATTTCTGTAATGCCACAGGACATTTTTCTTTATGAACACAAGCTAATTACTCGAAAGATTCTGCTATATGAATAACTAGGTTTTTTTTCCATTCAATCATACTTAAAAGCAATTTTATAGAATGTCTTGCATTTTAGCTCTGTGCTAGCTTTGATTATGAATCCATTCAGTTTAGGCTCAAATGTTACGTTACAGGTGTTGCCAATGATTAGTCTGAAAAATAAAGCAAAAAAGAAGCCAAAGACTCTGAGCATTGCTGTATTGTGTAATGAGGATATACCACTCTTCATGAACTAAGCCTTCATATCATTCCTTTATTTCTTCCACATTTAGCAGTAGATACACTGTTAGTTTCTGTTTGACTGATGTCCATAGCCAAAGATAACATTTGACACTTACTGAAATAAAACCATCCTTTATCACTGCACTAGACTATAAAAGCTGACCTCTCTCTAGTTGTCTGTGCAACAATGCTTTATTGATGCTAGAGATTTGGAGTTTTATTTATTTTCTTAAGTGTACAATTACTGGAATATATGACCTGTTTCAAATGCCTTCAACTTTGGCTTTTCTCTTCCATTAGAGCAAGTGGTTCCACTCCCAAGGAGCAAGCCAATAAGACAGAGAAGACAGAATGCCTACTGCTCGTGTACTGAGTAGAAGTCTAGGGAGTGATTTAATTCCAGGCAATGTAATTACAAAAATTTATGTTTATATCCAGGAATATAAAGACACATGCATCTCATACTTTGCTTTTTGAAGGCAAAGTCTGAGCAATCAAAATTAAAATGTCTAGAGTAAAGTCTAAGTGGACAATATAAGCTGATATTAATGACCAAGCTCAATGTAAATCAAATTGTAAATATTTGAGATCTATTCATCCGGGTCATCAAAAGAACCCACAATGACAGGAATCTCTGAAAGAAGCAGCATGGCCTTTTAACTACTTAGTAATCCAGGTCTAAAAAACTTGAGGTTTTTTTTTTTTTTTTTTTTTTTTTTAAGTAGCTTATAATCATTGAGTACAACAAGAGTTGTACATGCTGTTAGTCCTCAGAACACTTTCCTCTGGTGTGCTCATAGTCCATTTTCTGCTGCATGCCTTATTTTTTCCTAGAGACCAACTAGAGACCATACTAATTTGTTAGCTATTCCACATATTTCTCAAGTTTCAGAGTAGTTTGCTAGTCATTTGTGTTTTGCTGTAATCAGCTTGGTATTCTTATGGTTGTGCTGTTCTGAGATGATTCAAGCTATTAATAACTTGATCACTACTTGACTTATCAAAATGCTCAAGTATATTTGTTTTAGAAATCGAGTTTTTTAAAACTCTAAGAAATATCTCATTCAGAAAGCACAAAACTATTACTAGAGATCATTATGTTCGAGTGATTGGTGTTTTCTTTTATCTGTTTTTACTTTTCAAGTCTTTATACTCATAGTGAATTGAATTGGTCAGCAGAATACTGAAAACACATGGAAATAACATGCATTACCAGTTATGCATGTACAACAAAACCTACTACTCCTAGGTTAAATAGAGAAAAAAGTGCTAGAATTATATTTATTGGTCTCACAGTCAGCTCCACTATGCATGTCTGAATAACAGTACTTATTTTTAAACAATTTCTTCCAGACCCTGCTTCTCTGTCAAAAACTGGTAAAGAAAAATGAAGAGGTAGACTCTCATTACACTTAAGCCACTTCACAAACTACTATTGCCTGCAAGGCAACTTAAATCATAATTACCATTTCTTTTTTCACCCCACTAACATTTTAAGTGACAATCATTATTATTATCCGAATTACTGATAAATGTAGAACTTCTCTTTAGAAAATCTGGCTTTATGACTCCTGTTTTATAAATCTAAACATTTACAGACTCACTGAGACAGCAAGAGCTGCTCATTGCCCAGTTGCTACATTTGCCTAACTTGACATTATACACCCTGACGCTTCAATCACGTGGACAGATTTCAATTTATTTTTGTACTTGCTATCACCAGAGATCAGTTTCCATACAGGTAGAACTACAAAAAGAACACCTTATTGTGAATGCAATTTCACTGTGGTTAGGCAAATATCCTGGATTTCTCTCAAAAACACCATGACCTTTTCTAGGGTTGGCAGAGGTAACATCAAATACGTGCTGTAACACGTAACACTTAAGAAACAAATCTCATCTGTGTAGATCATTAGCAAGAAAAATATTCATCCTTCATCTTTCTGCAGACTGATATCTTGTTTCTCATAATTACACTGAAAGGTAGATTTCCTCATTTCATTTTGCTAGATTGATTCTCACTGATTAATAAAAGAGTCAGGTGTTCTTCCAAAAAAAACCAACAAAAAACAACAGCATACACACAAGAATTATAATACTTAAGTAAAAGGAAGGAAATTTAGGTTCAAATAGTCAACTTTAATTTTTACTTTTCTTAAAACTTGAACAATTCTGTTTGCATTCTACTTCTTCATTTTTGCTTTTTAGGTTTTAATTTTATCTTCTAACAATGGTATGTCTACAGCATAGAACTACATTTACCTTGAAATGGGGCTATCTTCTTCGAAGGAAAATGGCACACTTCTAGCTACTGAGCTTTACAACTATTGAAAGCTGAAACTCTGTGATGAGGCTTAAGGCCTGGTTTGGTGAAGGGTAGAGTAGTAACTTCTTTGCACCTCTACTCCAATCTCATTATGCTTTTGAAGACTTCTGCCATAAAACTTTTCATCTACTTTCTGTTCTTCAGCTCTTTATATTCAGAACCAATTCATTATTTTTTTTCCTACAGTGAGTATTTGACAGAACAGAATACATTCAGTCCAGATACTTCCCAGAGAAGTCTTTAAAGTACTTCTGCAGTGCAGTAAGTTCCAGACATTTATGAAATGGTCAAATTACATAAATGTCATTGGAAAGAAAATAAAAGGTCTTATTTATAATGAGTGGAAACGTAAGTTTCAGTGAAACAACTTAAGAGTATTTAATGTGAACAAGCTGAATATTTCCCTCAAACTGCTGTACATCATGCAACTTGCAAATAAGACAAATGGTCTGGAAATGTAAGCCTTAAGAATAGAGACCTGTAAAAAAAAAAAATAAGACCGACCATATTTTCAGTTGCTGATAGAAGAAGGTGCTGCTTATTTACTGCCTACAATTAGTCTCATATCGATTTAAACAGCATGACTAGAAGGCCTGCAAGGTGGTCATTCATAAATAGAAAGATGTGACATTATTTGTCTTGCAATTTTATTTTCAATATAATATAATAGTTTTCAATTTCTTTGAATTGATACTCCAATCTATTTTTCATCAAATCATCCTGTCCATCACTGTGATGTCAATGGCAGGTGATAGCTTATAAATTAAAAATAAGCTGTTCTCTCAAAATCTTATTTACATTGTCAGCATTCGTGCAAACACTCCATATTCTCTACAAGGAATTGTCTTAATCACATGGACTTACGTTGTTCATAAGGTGTCAGTACTCTCTCTTGTGGTGCACAATTATTATTATGGCAATGGTTTAACTGGCCTTTAAAGGATGAAATTAAATCAATATTTTAGTAGAGTATCTTTACTTTTTTTTTTTTTTTTTTTTTTGGTTGAATGACTTATTTTAGTTAATAATCAAATCAGGAGGGAGAATGATAATGCACTTTGGAAACAAGTACAAGTAACGTAAAATGTGACAGAATGAAATAAACCTAACTTGCAACATTTCTTATTTCAAGCTTTTTGAATACTGTGCTCCAGGAAACATTATCTCTGTAGCCTTCCTAAGTACCACAGCAGGATTCTAGTTAAATTTAACTGAAGTTGCTTAAAGACAGAGGAAACTAGAAAAATATATGTTCAGAATATAACTGGCTGAAATTGGAGAGGTCAGCATGTTCCAAGGCAATTATTCCCAGAGGTAACTGCATGAAAGGTTTTCTTCAAGCTTTTCATCCTATTTTTTCAACAATTAAAGCAAACGCTTATCTTGTTTTATGAAATAGCGCAGTGTGATGAATTTATCTGTTGGCTATGTTTGTTTTGGTTCTCCAAAGCCTTTCCCCCAAAAAAACAAGCTTACTGTTTTCTGTGCTTTTCTTGCACAGGATACATACAGATGATGGAAAATTAAACCCTATTTCTTTTCACGAGGCTTAGAAAGGTTACATATGTATTTCATACATTTGCTGTCACTTGCTTCAATTTCAGGTAAAGAAGCACCAAGATAAACTGGGTCAGAAGAATCCTAAAATTGTTTTAATTCATGTCTTCTGAATATATGTGAACAAAAGGCCAGGAGCATCATTTCATAAAATTCACTTTTTAGCAGTTTTCCACTAAAGGCAGATTTGAAATCTATGCAATTTAATACACACAAAGATTTTTCACAAACATGCGTTTCCAATCGAAATCAAATCTCTTGAGAGTTTTGAAGCTTTATCCATCTTATTATGAAAAGCTACTTGTCTTCATAAAGACCAATACAACGATACTTGCTATAGATCAGGGAATGATAAAAACCTGATTTGAATTTATACGACTTGTGATGTATTCTTTACATAATTCAACAATATTTGTGAGTGAGAGCACATATAAGGCTCTGCAAAGTATACTCTTAAGCAGAAGATGCCCCCAGAAGAATAAATTTACTCAGCTCCAGAAAAGCAGCTGAAATGATGTGAAAAACTAGGAGATAATTCATTGTTTTTTCCCCACTACATTTTGAAATAAAAGCCTTTGTACCTTGTTATTTTGAAACACAAAACTCACACAGGGCTTTCAGTTATTAGGATCATATTTTTAACCGCATGGGACAGCTGAATAGTGAGTGTTTCTTTGAGTGTGACCATGTGACCACTCCATTTAAATGTATATGAAAACTTGTCCTTAGTGAAATAGATTTAAAAAAAACAGAAAAAAACCAACAAAACAGCACACAATCAAAACCACCTCTTCCCACAGTAACACTTCCACTGGGGTCTAGCTTTAAGGTGATTTTAAAAATTATACCATTTTGTCTCGTGGCAGTGAGCTCTCCACAAGTATAAGCCTTTGCAGTAGTAATGATGTTCTCAGCTGATAGCTACATGAGACAACTTTTTGTACAAGATCCTTGAACTTTCACATTTATTAGCATGACTACAGAAGAAGAACAATCTATCTCAAAATAGATTGCATGAAATAAATCGTATGAAAAAAATCACCTGCCCCATTCTCACTAACATTTTTACCTACCACACAATAGCAACTAGAAGCTACAAGTGATGCATACTGAACACAATCACTGTTGAATTTACTCAGAATTATGAAACAGCGATAACTACTAACTGGGAAAAAGAATTTGAGGGGGCTTAAGCTAAAATTTACGAAAAGGGTTAGATAACCAAGTTTAATTGGCAATCAACTAGTTTGAATGATGCCGAACAGAAATTTGCCTATATATTTTCTGCTTTAGTGAGGTTAGTTTCTTCTGTACTGACATTCAAGTTTATCACTTACAGAGCAGTTGGCTGAAAAACAGAACGAAAAGTCATAGTGCTCCCTGAACAGATGGTTTCTCATAACTAGCATAAACCATTCTTCTTTTTAGAAAATATTTGTTCAATATTCACAGAATATTGAAAAAGAGCTAAAGAAGGAAACGTATAAGAAATGTTAGACAACCTATTATCAGAAGCCAAATTTTATTCCCTATATTCATGCTGTGGGAGACAGAAATGGGACCTGAACATTAATTTCACAGCACAAGCCCATGTGTAACAAGTATTCCATGTATTTCTCTTCCCTTTTGGTTTGTAAGCCTCCTATATGCACAGAATATTAACAGCTAAAGTAACTAAGTGCCATGCATAAATTGAGTACGTTGGGTTCGACATTCAGAGCGATTTTTATTTTTTAAACTCTAAGTAAAGATGATAAAAAAAGAGCTGGTAAGATTCTGTGTACTCTCTGAAATGAATATTGTTGCAAATTGCTCCTCTTCTTGCTATTCTAGGCACATGTGCCATTAACCAAGTCACCCATACTTCATCCTTGAAAGGACACTGAAAAAATTTTACTGAAAATCTATTTATGAAAAGTCAGTGACTGCAACAGTACTGTTTACAGTAAAGCAATAAACTTCTTCATGAAGCTCATTACAGTATCTGTACAGTATAATGGATTAATATATTACAAGACAATGCAATCCTTCAAAATGTATGCTTTTGAGAAATTATGATTATACTGCACTGATCCGTATTCTATACACTCATCTTTTATAAAAATGTGTATATTCACACAGTATACAACCACCTATATGCATATATTTTCATTCAGCTTGCTTAGACATAATTTAAGACAGGAAGCATTTACCTCAACGTTTGTAATCACCATTTCTCTAACAACATACGCAATTGTACAATCTTCCGAGTGGCATCTGACACGAAAGCCGCCATACTCCATTACGTCTGGTGGATCAGGCCAATACTGATGACATTTTGTCTGTAGAGATGAAGGAAAATTAAGTGCACATCAAGACCTCAAACAGGTTTCCAGAGTGTTCTCCCATGGTTCAGAAATTCAGGGAACAACTGTAATCCTTTGCTGGTGATAATGTTCAAAACTCAAACGTAGCATGACAGAACGAGATAAATTCTCTGTAAACTTGTGTTATAGACATTTATAATAAAAAAATTCAAATAAATTGGATGCAAGCTAAAAGCTTTCTGCCCGAGACTTCAATTTCAGAAAACTATTTTACAAAGCATGAGGTTCTATCAAAGTTTGATGAGTACACTTCTAATTCAATCACAAATATTGAATATAGTATCAAAGCAACATATCAAAAAACAACCTATTAGGATAGTCCTGAAAGAAGTAAACTGCTTACAGTATTGTGTAAAGAGCTTGACAAGAGATATCACCAGTGCCCTGCTTACTAACAAATATTTTCCCAAGCAGCTGTATAGAACTCCACTGAGCATCAGGATACAGATTAAGTACAAGCAGGTGGGCATGCTGTGAATCTAGTTTCCAGTTAAAACTGGAAACTGCTTATCTATTTTATTTTTCCTTTCTCCAGTCAGCTCTTAGCAACAATACATCTTACAGTGAATATATTGCTTTTCAATTCCATAAAGTAACTGGATTAAAATTCCCTGGAAGATACTTTACAGCTTTAAAATCCTATTGTATGTCATCACAACTGTTCACAACTTATAAAAGCATGTCTCAAATACATTAGAAGCTAGGCACTACATAGGGCAAACGCATCTATCTACAGCAAGTCAGCCACTACCAAACAACCTTGTTAATTCAATTTCACCAGTGGAAATGTCTTGGACTCTGCACTAAAGCCAATAATCTTTACTTGTTTTTATCAAAGATGACTGAGAGCGAGAGTGAGAGGTAGGCAGTCTGGGTCACACAGGTAGAAAAAAAAAAGGTGTGCTGAACTCAATGAAATGGAACACTATCAATTTTCCTGGCTGCACAAAAGGTCATGAACTGTAAAGTCCAGTGAAAAGGTGTATGACAAGTTTATTAAAAAAAGCACACATCTTCAAGAAGCATTTCCTTATAAAAGCAAAACTATCACTGATAATTTTTATGGGGTTCCAGTTTATGATGGCTCAAAGAAGAAAAAGTATTTACTTTTCCAAAAGAGCATCTAAAACTAAGTATCTATTTCCAAAGTTTAAAAATCTAAATGCAAAAATGTGTTGAAACTTTAAAAGCTCCTTTAAAAAAAATGAAGTAGTAGACAAAGTTGTGAGTCACTCAGGAACAAAAGCTTTAACAGACCTTGCTTTTCCACAAGCAAGTCAGTCAAGTTTTAGAAAGGATGCATAATTAACACAGTATGTAAATCAATATAGTATGTATTTCATTGCAGAAAAAAAAATGGAGGTGATTCAGCTGAAGGTCTCCTACATCATGGTTGAAGAAACTGGATTTGTTCACTCTAGAGATCAAAGATACAATGGGATTTAAAGCAGGCATTCTGTATCTAAATGGTGATTTTAAGAAGTGCGTTGTTTTCACAAGGATGTGTAGTGGCAAAGCAATACGCAATGGGCAGAGGTTGCTTCAGAAGAAATTACTGCAGGATAAAAGAATAAAATTCTTCACTGTTAAGAACAATTAACCTTTGGAATACAGGTGAGAACAATTCAATGTTGGCACTTCTTAGGTCCAAAGAAGTGATGGAATATCTTCTGCTGGAATTACAAAAGACTTGCCCCAACAGAGACCTAAATAACTGTATCTAATGCCTTCCTTTCAACAAAAGGGCATGACAGACCTATTCATTATTAATCTCACACAAACCGACATAAAAGTCGGCAGGTTAAATTCTGACAGCTAGCATTACTAGCTAGTTTTAGCTAATAAGTTCTGAAATGGTAGATTCCATTTCCAAGCCGGACCACAAGTTTTGCTCAGACTTTCCAGACATTTTCTGAGTCCCTAGGAAAGCAACTGCAACACAGAATCCAATTCTCATGGGAAAGGACAGTAAGCAGTACGTGGCTGATCAGTAAAATTCAAGTCAATTCTGATGATCAGACAGCTGGTTTGCTTTCAAAGAAACAGAAAATAACAAAGTCACGCAGTTTGTCTTCACCCAATTAATTCAAAAAGCCTGGCCTTCAGAGAAATTGTTCAACAGAATAAGATGGCCTATATTAGGGTTCTTTAATCACAACAATGGGAAAAACAGTTTCAAGGTGTAGTATTTCTTCAGAATACAAAGAACCTGAACACACTTACCCGCCCACGTTCAGTGAGTGTTGTTAACATAATGATCAGCGACAACTTGTGGTCCCAGACAACTTGCCAGAAGTGTGCACACGTGTGAGGAAGAGGCCCTTGAGTAGCAATGTACCTATTCACAATGCCCACAGAAGGAATTTCCATCTATAAATAAAAAGGAGTTAAAGTACAATTAGTTCTCACTATGCAATACTATTTATTTTTAATATTCAGCATTTCATTCAAACAAAGAACATTTTGAAGGATGATTAAAAATTAAAGTTGAGCAATAGGACAATTAAAATCACAATTTGTTATGTGATAACCTTTAACATTCATTTAAACCAGAACTATAGATACTAAATCCCTTCATCTGAACTAGGAAGAGCCAAATAAAAGGTATCTCTGTTTTCAAATGTATTTAAAAATGTAAAGCTGCAAACCTTTCCAAACCTTTCTTTAATATTTAGTAAGAAATAATGACAAATTTACCAAAGTTGCACTAGTAAAAGCTGTGTAATGGCTGATATAGGATACAATAAGTACAGCTCAAATGCTTCCTAGGCTACTGAGGTATTTATTAAGAAATCAAACTTGACAAGATACCCAATATAAGTTGTTCTAAAATACTTTTAATCTCCATGACTGCGCTCAGACAGCAGAACACTTTCAGCAACTAGCAAAAACCTCCAAGAGACTTAACTGCTCCGCTTCATTAGTTTAATGCCTAATTATTCACAGTCAGAGAATCACAGAATGGCTCAGGTTGGAAGGAACCTTAAAGACCATCTACTTCCAAATCCCTGGTATCTGCAGGGCTGCCACCCTCCAGATTAGGCTGCTCAGAATTCCATCCAACCTGGCCTTAAATGCCTCCAGAGATGGGGCAGCCAGAGCTTATCTGGGCAGCTGTGTCAGGGCCTTCCCATCCTCTGAATGAAGAATTTCTAACATCTAACATAAATTTCCCCCTTTAATTTAAAGCCATTCCGCCTTGGCCTGTCACGATCAGACAACATAGAAAGTCAGTCTCTCTCCTCTTTATAAGCTCCATTCAAAAACCAGGAGGTTGCAATGAGGTCTCCCTTCTATGAAGAAAGGCTTGTCAGCCTGGAGAAGAGAAGAGGTTCTCCAGCCTTCTGATCATCTTTGTGGCCTCCTCTGGACCTGCTCCAACAGCTCTGCACTTTCCTTGTGCTGGTGGCCCCAGGCCTGGAGATGCAATACTCCAGATGAGGCTGAGTGTAGGGGAATCTCCCATGCCCTGCTGCCTCCTCTCTTTTGATGTAGCCCAGAAAAGTCACGAGATAAATATTGGAAAGCAATTTTCATTAAAATCATGAAAAAAATAGTCACGAATGTTACTTGTATTCAGAGGTGCAATACAGAAATAAATATTAAATCCCACAAATCTATGTTATGCAGTATATGAAAATAATGGTGTTTCTATTTTCTGTGTATTATCTGGTTGTTTCACAAGCGACACTTGATGTTTTATGGTGTGAATCTACATAACTCTTATATTCAGAAATCCCCCAAAATTAAAACAAATATAGCTTATTCCTTAAAATGGCTAAATTTAGTCTGCTATTACAATACAAAAAGCAAGCAAGTGCAGCTCATTGTATGACTTACATTCACATAATTTGCATTAATGTAATCTTCATCCCCCTGCAATATTATCCTTGTGGCATCATCTGCACACACACACAAAAAAAAAAATAAAGAGGGAATCAGATTAGAAAATAAGACAAATGTTTCCCTTTTAATGAAAAAAAAAAAAGAGGAACTGCAGACAGACAAATAGCAGGGTACAAAACAAAATAGATAACCCTTTAGAAAATAAAGTGAATGATTATGTAATTTTTTGAACAAAAATTAAGCTTTACCAAGAAGTTAAATAAACCAGTTTTAAGCATATATACTATCATTGAGAAAATAAAACAACAGATGGAGAAAATATGTACTTAATACTCACAAGGCAGAACATCTTTGTATCGATTCTTGTCCATATTCTGAGGCACTTTTGCACATGTAACAGCCAATCCCGGTTTCTTTCTATAAAGTTGCTGGAAAACAGAATTTTACAAAAAGGTAAGATATGATTATGCTAAACAGATCCACGTGAAGACAACAACAACAACAAAAAAATAAGAAGCTACTTCAACTTTTCCTAGCCAACTGCAAAATTCCCCTGAATTACTTATTACTTATATTTTTACACAAAAATAACTTCTATTATTGCTAATTCATCATCATCTCCAGAAGAATTTCTAGAAGGAAATAGAAAATGTGGGAGTCACTGATCTAAACTGGCTTTTTCCTTGTAAAGTCATCTTTTCTTATAACACATACCACACCATTGTGAAAGGGCTAAAAGGAAAAAAAAAGTAGAAGAACTGAGCAATAAAAGATAACAAAAAAGGTTACAGACTGATATCGGTTATTACTTGGAATCAACTGTAATACAAAAAAAATAAAATATTCTCTGGACTAAAACTACCACTTTCAACTCTTAACACCTGAAAAGGCAAATCTTCAGCACACCACAGTCTTTTAATATGTAATTCCATCCTATCTTGCCAAGACCTACACCTCGCAAACTTTATCTTAAGCAAATGTGGGCAAATGTGCATATAACCAAAAACTAATTCTGAGGTCAAATGAAATGAATACATGGTACGAGGCAATAAAAGGTACTGGGGGGAAACACCACAAAAAAAATATTGAAGAAATGCAACCACACAATTATAGTTTCCCTGTATTAAATATACATGAAAGCAATTTACAACTGAGTTATTAACCTGGCTGTGCCAGAGTTTTATGCGCTTCACTGAACACTTGTCAAAGAGGTAATTACAGCTTTCATGTTTAAGTAAGATTTAGAATGTGGTTATGTACATAAAATTAAGTGAAACCAATAGGATGCTAAAATCTCCTACTTCATTTAAGAGAAAGGGATGAGCACACAAAACTTATTCTATTAAAAGACTAACTGAATCACAGGACTCAGTGTGTACCATAGCTCACTACATTTTTCATTCTCCACAGCACAAACAAGGGAAGAGGCTGTATGGGAAGAGAGCTCGATAATCTATGTAGCAACCAAACAGCTTTCTTCAGTTCCATTTTAACAGAGACAAGTTAAAATTTCTACTTTTTTTGTGGGAGACAAGGAAGAGCAATTTCACGTAAAGCAACAATCCTGGAGCTCTCTTGTTGCTGCCTGTCTAAAAAGCTACTTAATAGAGAGAATTCCTGAATAATATTTAAGGGAAAGATATTCAGGAAAAAAAATTGGCTACATGATAGTGTATTAATTATTATCTATTTTACTAACATGAATGGAGAACATCATAGTTACCAAAGGTGACAAGAAGACACTGCAACAGACACTGAATTTGAAGACGACCACTAAGCTCACTATATTTATTAGATTTCAAAAGGGTTCTGCACTTCTTTGTAACATCAATAACATCCTGCTAAAACTGTTGTCTGGAAATTAAAATGTCAAAGAATCAAATATTCAATGAAAATTATTGAGGAAACATTGTCAGAGTTGTTGGCTAAATTCATGTACAATTAACATACTAAAACACTAGTTCGTATCTTTTGAGTTACTGTTTCAGTAGCTAATAGACTTGCTATTACAACATTCCAACACTGCTGTGGATTTTGGAAAGCTGATATACACCACAGAGTCAAGAATTTCTAAAAGTCGGGGAAGACTTAACTCTTCAGAAATTTTGGAAACAAAGGAGAACTCATAAAAGGAATGTTTTGTAATAAATAACATCAAAATTCTTCAGCCACCAGCATAACATTTTACAGAATTTATAAAAAAAAAAAGTAACAAAACAGGAAAATTGCCACTGCTGTTCAATATGTTTACAGTGTCTGAAAGAACAATGCCAAACTTTAACAATGTGAGATTATTAAGTCATAATAACCAGAATTTCTCCAAAGTTACAAAGCCTACAAAATAAATGCTTATATCTCCAACAGTAAAAATGAACACAAACATACTACGGGATACAGTTCCATTAGAAAAGTAACAGAATTACCTTTTCAAATTTCTTGCTTCTAGTTTCTATGCTAACACTGAAGAACTGTTTTAATAAACCGCAAATGTTTTAATGATCAGCTTTCTAGAGTATGTCTTGCCAACATTTTGAAGAACAAACATTGATGAATTATTCTATACAGCAGTTTGTCAAGTCTCATCTTGCATACAGGGGAATCTCACCTACAGATAATCTGCCCAAGAAGTAACCATCCGTGCTTTAGATTGCAGGAAAAAACATCAGAGTGGACACTACAGACCACATACGGAAATTAACATTGCAACACTTCCACATTAACCTCTCAGAGAAGAAGAGCAGGAACAGTCAAGCTGCTGATGTTATATTCCATGAAAGGCAGCAAAACATGAGAATGAGAAAAATCTAAGGATAAAAAAGATGTTTCAGAAACTTCACCTATTAGCATAGAAGAAGAAAAACTACAAAACTATCTTCTGTCAATCTCCTACTATTTTACTCAATAAAACAATTTTTAAAAAATTTAGTGAGCTTTGGGTACTTGAGCTGGAAAAATATTAATCAAATCTGACGGGCAACTCATATTCCTGCTCTCTTAAGATGAGACTGAAAGGGAGAGATAAGTTTTCTAATCAATTAAGCCCTGATGTTGCAATTACAGCCGTGGTCACAGCTATTAGTACTAACAGTATTTGAGAGCTGAGTATTACCCACCTCAAACTGATGAATTACTGTCCCACTTTCCAGCCCTTTCCTTAGCTGTTCCATAGACTCATCCAGAGTTTCAGCGTATTCAGAACAAAGAAGAGCTTCTGGGAGATTCTGGGAATCAACTTCATCTTCCAATCTAGGCTCCACAAACTGTTTAACAACTGAAAGATGTATTGAAAATTAAAACTTTTTATGTTGAGCATTCATGTGTTTGCAATGCATGACAAAATTTACCAGCTTGTGAGAACAATAAAGTTTGCAAAGAAAATTTCAAGGAAGTGAATAATAGCAACATACTTTCTTCATTTAGTTATATATTATATTTCTGCACAAAGGACTAGAGTAAATGTCTCGTAGACGATTTCCCTTACGAAAAAAGAAATTCCTCAAGGAGCTAACTAAAAATGACTGTTTCCAAGCACAAAAGGTTTTTTGCTGCTATTATCTGCTGGTGGGGTAATGACTCACAACATTACCATGGTAGACATCAAGTAAATTTTACATTAAAAAAAATTAGAAGATAATTAATGGAATATCTTTCAAAGTTTGGATCCCCTCACAGCAAAGCAAACATAAATACATTTATATATTCCTTTTCCACTAGAGGAGCAACTAAATTCTATATTCTAATTTCTTATTCAGTCACATCCGTCATTTTAACATAAATCACAAAATATTTTCGACAGTTTTCTATGGCATTTCTTGCTAAGATGTTGAAGAACATGAAAAATGTTATTTAAAAATTTCACCACAGTTTTGTCTATGAAAGCTGTTGCATTGCGGAAGGTGCCCACTTGTGGTTATTCACTGCAGTGATCGGTATGGCCCATTCCTACCAAACTATAAAAAGATGTTCTTACTCGTGCCTATACAAATGACTGGCATGGGGCCACAGGATAAGTCTTTAGCTCAAAGCAAAGACTGATCTGCAAGTAGGAAGAGGAATAAAAAAAAAAAAAAAGTTAAGGAAAGACTAAATACTGCTTGGGGCCAGTGGAGAGACCTGCAATAACTGAAGCAGGACTGTGTTCAGGGAGAATGACAAGAACAGCTCATCTATCTTCCTACAAACATAAGAAATTTAAAATAAATAAATGCTACAGAGGCATATAACATCTATGCAGTTTTCTTGCCTCCTGTTTCCTAGCAGTGCATAACCCCTCCAGATTTTTAAGTCATAATTCAGTCAGAAACTCCTTGCCAAGCCTTTAAATAATCATTTGTGTTAAGGTCTTACCATTGCTCCTAGAGAATGTAAATAATAAAGTAAATCATCATTTCATTTCCCCTGAAAGTTCCTGCAATCTACATGTGTTTAAAAATGGAGCAGGACTGATTCCTTGTATTTAACAAATAAATACCTATTACCCTACATATTTCCAAAACTGTCTTGTTGCCAACAGGAAATTAGTGAGTAGTCCACACGGGGCAAGCTTCTCATCATTATAAAAATATCTGTTGTAGGTTGTTTGTTTTGCAGAATCATTGTGCTGGGGAACAGCAGCTCATAGGTATTTGCAAACTCACAACTGAAGATTTGTGAAATTATGCTCTATTTCCAAAAAGAAGTTTTGAAAAGGAACATTCATTGGTTGAGTTTGGAGTTAAAAACATAAGAAGAAATTCTAACTAGATAGACTCATTTGTATCCAAAAGAGCCCACAGTTAAAAATATTTATGCCACTAATTTCAATGCAAGAGGAACTACTTTTTATCACAGACTTATTTCAAGTGAAACAAAACCACATTTACTCAAATAGGCGTACCTATTCAGGCAGAAGAGCAAGTCTCCAAAACATTAGAAGTGAATAAAATAAGCCCAGTTACCTTTCCTCCTGACCAAAAGTGCAAGCTCTCTTGTGTGAGATTCTCTGCTGGCTTTTATAAACATGACCACCTGGTCGTGTGTGTGTTCTGAGATATCCCTGCCATTAATTAATACTATCTGATCACCTTCGTTCAGTTTTGGAATGCATTTATCAGCCTGTTTCAAGACAAAAAAAACCCCAAACATATTAATGTCATTGCATCCAGCCACATAAGCAAGAACAAATCAGAATATTAAATTCATCATGTAAGCAAATTCTTCAGAGTTCTCTTGAAAAAGTTTCATCTTCTGTATCAGAAAATCAATCAAAGGATTCAGATCTAAAGCTGTTTTTGTTGCTCCAAAGCTTCTTAATGAAGATGAGGAACAGTTCAAACAGCATATTGATAGCTAAAAGAAGAATTCATATTTATCAGATAGCCATTACCAAATTGCTCATAATGATCCAAATTTCAGACTGAAAACCTTAACAAATGATACTTTCTCTCATAAAAAAGGTCTTCTAGGTGTACAAGATGACATTTGCAACCTTCTGTTTTTATGCAGTGATACTGGAAAGTCCAAATACGACTTTGAGGTTATTAAACTGAACATATCTTAAGTAACATTAAGGACATTCCCCAGACACGGGCTACTTTCTACAACTTCAACTTATTCATGTTTTGCATAGAAGACTACTTCTTCCCAATTTGCATCACTAAGAGCTTCACTAAGCTTACATCTTGCAACTTAGAGCAATTTAGACCATCTGCTGAACTTTAGGACTTGCTTGGCTTTTTTTTTCTGCTACATTTAGTATACTTAGCATTGTGACGAACACAAAGGGATTAAAGCCACGGATAGGATATGATGATGATCCTGGTCAGCAGGCTCATGGTGTCCATGTTTGAGCTGGCGGGTTGGACTTCCAGAGTTCATGCCAACCTCAGCCAGTTTACGATTCTGGTAACATGAATATGAAGGATTCTATAACCTTTGAGAAGAGTGCCAACTTGCGTAACCATTTTATTATCACTGCTATTCTGATTTTTGTTCTATTTAGGAAGTACTCAGCTGTACAGAAGTGATTTAGTTAAATACACACTGCATTTTAAATCTTTTATAAATCAGATCTAGTCCAATACAGTCTGTTATTCTCCATTTATAGTTGTTCCCAATGTTAACATGGGTTCCCCAACCTTTATTCATCTAATGTTTTTAGCTCTACCAAAAAGCAAACCTGAAAATGATGTCCTAATTAGCCCTCTCCTTCTTATCCTGATTATGCCTTGCAGGAAGCATGGATAACTTGCCTGAACTAAGTGTATCATTACCAATTTAAAAACAAAATGACAGAAAAGAGAGGTGATAATGACAGAATCAATATGAAAAAAAGAACCCACACAAAATACTTCCTACTACAAAAACAAAAAGTAACACCAAACATTTTCTATAGAAAGAAATAAAGATACGAATGAAGGATAAGGAAAATTGACAATGCTGCATGAAAAAGATATGCAAATAGAAGCAGAATGGGAATAAGAAACAGCCATGGTGTTCTTCAAGTATTCACAGTTCCCCAAAAGAGACGCAAGTCATTTTTTGTATGATTTATAGAGGCAAGATTGAAGAATGCAACTATGAACAATTGTTTAATCGCTGTAAAATATAATGGTTAGCAATAATTGAAAGGATAAATGATATAAAGTTCATATCAGTCATACTAGTCACATTAGATCAGTCCAGCAGTGGCAAGTAGTCAACAAGAACACAGAGGGAATGGTGTCTGATCTCCTACATTTATCTATAATTTATATTTCTTGGCTGGTCGCTGGCTATTATTCTTTATTACAGGAGAAGATGAATATCGATGTTCGAAGAAGTTGTGTTAATCAAGTGACATGTTAATGTCTCAACTCTCTTGCTTGATACATTTTATACAGTCAGATTGATCTCAAATGGGAATTAATTCCTTCTGTGTAAGCATAATTTGTAGATTTTTCAGATACTGAGCATTTTCAGACAATTAATTATGTCAGAGGATTCCTCTCCTATTTGATTTGCCCAATGTTTCATCTTATGCTAATCTCTTTGTTATTGTTCCAGGAAGCATACATATTATTTTTCAATCAAAAGTTCTACTAAATACAACTATGACAACTTCTGTATCACCTTAAGGCATTAATACTGTTTCTGGGAAAAAAATAAAATCAACAGTATAGGAATCTTATTAAAAAAAATACCAAAATAATAAATGGTTGTTTTTTTGCTTCTCTGCCTTCAAATCTCCCCAGAACTCCAGATTTCTACTATAGTAGAAGGGAACTTAAAAAAAAAAAAAACAAATTAGTATGCCAAAAATGATATACCGCCTTGCGTGTACATTTATTTCCCTTTCTCCACAAAAGATGGATCTTTCAGGCATCACTGAAGTTCCATGGAGCTAAAATAAACAAAAACACACTCCATACAAATACTTCCACTTACAAATATCAGTTGTATGTCATTAAATAGTCAAGAGCAGGTGAAAATGAATTTACAGAAAACAACATAATGTTAATATTGTTATGTGCTGAAAGTACTTACATATTTTCCTCTTGCTGTAACATGATGTGATTTCTCTTGCACTGCTCTTTATTATGCTGCATTGCATAATGGTTTTCAATATACCCTCCTGACTCTTGATAACTTGCTCACTTAGCATGCTTTTTCATCTAGGGAGCTAAGAAGTCACTCATATCTATGCCAATACTTGCTAACTGGGGACACTTAAATGAAGCAAGTTGGATGTCCAGCCCTTTCCCAGTCCGAAAAGATAAAAACAGATCAGAACTTCTGTACCTCCCAGAAGATAATCTGAATCTGCCACAGGAAATCACTGCCTCTGGAAAAGCATCTTCTGTTTCTCAACAGAATAAGCCTGCTTCTAGCATCACTTCAGCATCTCAAATCATCTTTATTTTTTGTTAGATTTGCAAATCTGGCCTGTTTTATTTTTACTTTGTGGCTTTAAGTAATAATGACTATTTTCTATTACTGTTCTATTCGCATAATTATTGTAGAGTTCGTGATTGAGTTCAGTGCACTGCATAAATCAAGCCATAAATTTCAAACAGGACAAAATGCAAGTTCTCAAACAATCTGTTTTAGCTCAACTTACATTATGACATTCAGATACCAGCTCTGTGAGTGCTTATTAAATTTCTAGAGTCTATAATATTCAGTGTCTCCAGACTTTTGACGCATGACTATCTCCTAGCAAGCTAGCACTGATATTATCTTATGAAAGTTGGTAAATAAAAAGAAAGAGAGGGGGGAAAAAAGAATGAAAAACTTGAGATGAGATAGTGCGTCCTCACAATTTTTTGTAGAAAAAAATTACCAAGGTACTGCATCACTATTATTAGTCCACAATTCAGCATAATAACTCAGTGACTGTACGGTTCCAATGAATGTCCCACCTATACCAGAAATATTTCCGTATGTGAAAGTGCATGGAAAAATAGGATCAGTGTATCCTTTGTCATGGAATTTCATAGGTCTGTCTTAGGCATGTAAAGCTGCTACTCTTCATTTATTTTCAGCCTTTCACTAACTAATTTGATAGCCCCTTCTTCTTTAAATGGAATCCCCTGCTACTCATTTCACAGTGCTCCAAATTTTATATAACTCTGCTGTACTTTCCTCAAATTGTTTCTTTTTCATAGGCTGCATAGGCCCATGCCACTCACTTCTGTACTGCATCTTCAATCATCATTTGTATTTTCAGTGTTGTAGTGCACTATTTGAAACAACGAAAGAAAACAAATATGCTTTCCAACTGTCTCTTGTTTGGCTAACAATTCCCAATCTTTTCATCCATGGCTTAAAAAAGAACAATCACTGGTCAGATCAATTTCTAAAGAGAATGCCTCAGTTACTATTTCATATTGGCTATGCATTTCCAGATACCTGTGAATAAAGACTTATGAAAATGGTAGAAGAAGTAATAAGGGAAAGATTAGAATGGTAAGATATTACTTACAGGTGATCCTGGAGTTATTCTTGATACCACTAAGGGCATTTTTTGGTCTATACCACCCTACAGGAATGTCAAGTAAATAATGACCATCAATACAACATGACCATAAGCATTTTAAACAATCACCTACTTTCACTTACATATAAAATTTGTTCAGTCGCTTGAGGCCAGTAAGATTGAACTCTCATGAGCAAATGTCAGGATGGGTGTACTCTTTTTCCAGTAGACTTAACCTAGTGGCTTTGCTTGTCCACACATTTTAAGAGGCAATAAGCAGATCAAATGCAGCATTACTCAAACCCTATCCTTCAAACAAGCCTATTTCAACGTCTGAACTCACAAGGTGGACAGTATTAAGGTATTATGGTGAGTGTGCAAGAGATCAGATAGGATCGAAGTTCCAAAATAAATACATACTCCCTTATTCCCTTTACATAAAGCTCTCTCAACACTTCACCAATAAATAGCAAGGCAAAATGAGCAAACATTACCCTGATTTTGATGGTATCATTATCTTATCTGTTCAAATGGAATTTTTTGGTGATACAATTAGAAAATTTACAGGAGGAATCAATACTTGTTTTCATTTTTACTATTCATTTTCATCTCTATGTGATTCTTTTCATGGATATAATTGATAAAATGGCACCAGCTATTTAACTTGCTTTATAATACAGACATTTTTCCTAGAAATTATTATCTTAAATTATGTTTCCATGTTCATATCTACACAGCAAAATAGGCAGTGCCTTGGAAATGTCACATCCATAGTATATGCAATTAAAGAATACAGAAGTAGCAAAGGCCTGTTTTCATAAATATGATTTTATCATTTAAGGATTAGGCTGCCACTTCTAAAAATTTTTGAGTCCTTAAGAAATTCTTGTGGGATATACTGATTTCTCTGAAGTATCACACTAAAAACAAAAAAATAATCATAATATCAGATCACAGTATCTATATAGATCATTTTAAGACAACAAAAGATTGCTGATTTACCTTTAGATTAAATCCGAACTTCCCCTCTTCATCTGGTGTGATACGCACCAAAAGTAAATCTCCCTCAATTACCTCATTCTGTAACAAACAGGAAAAAGCTCAAACCAAGTTTTTCTAAGTTTTAAAACCAAGCAGCAGAAAATTACAGTGTAACGTACCCACATTTAGACATGCTGAACAATAATTCTCCATGTAAATACATGCTCAAAAAATGAAGAAGCTAAGGTTAAAGAATACACTCAATTGCAACCTTTAAAAATTGTAGAAATTGCAACAAGGGCTGCTCTGAAGGTAATACCTCCTATTTTATGATGATGGCTCACAATTTCAGAGGAGGATGGCAGTAGGGGTTGAACCATCCCACCAATATTTCATTACATGTTTTTGCCATGTGACAAATGGCAGCAGAGGGGCAGTCTGACACAATGGCAGCTGACATGGAGTTGCAGTTGAAGCAAAGGAGTGTCACTCAATTCCTCTATGTGGAAAAAATAGAACAAATTGGCGTTCATCGATGGTCTCTAAAACTGCTAAGCAAGCAAACGGTTGATGTGAGCACAATGAGGAAATGAGTGGTGCAGTGGCAACAGCAGGTCGCCTCTGCTAATGCAGACTGTTATAACCATGACACACAGGTTCTTGTCCACCACTGGCAAAAACGCAGAGCTAATGGCAGTGGCCACGTTGTATAATAATTTACTGTAGATGAGAATTTTCTCTACCAAACAGTGTTACTGTGCTCTTTGTATTGATTGTAGTTTCCATAAATAGGAGGCATTACTTTGGAACGCAAAATGACAAATGCGTTCTATGGTTTTTCCGTCCTTACACTCTTACTCTCATCACAGCTTTTTCAGCTCAGACCTATTAAAACTTTCAATGTATTGCCATAGCTAAAGGTGACTTAAAAGGAAAAAAAAAAAAAAAAAAGGTACAACACACTTTAAACATTTTTGCTCTAAAGATTATGGAGTAACTACAATTTCTTTAACATATCTCCTCTAAAAGGGTGAACTGATATTTTCTCCAGGAAATCTCCAAGCAAGGATGATTAAAGCTTGGCTATGGCTAGTGGAAAGCCAAGTTAGGAAGCTGCTTAGCACAGCTCTGGTAGAGGCTAGAGAAAAGGTGAGGAACGATCTGCTGTCATAAAGCTAGCAAGGAGCAGCTGCTCTCTAGTCAACTCAGAAGTCAAAACACAATTTTTAGCCATCCCAGATGGGATTTGTGCTCACTATCAAGACTTACAGGAGCTTGAGTGACTTTATCCTAGAACAAATGAGATACAGTCATGCAAGGATTCCCATTCCATTAAGAACTTCCTGCAGATGCTGTTGGAAACCTGGTCGCTACAAGAAATGAATGTACATAGTAGGCTTACCT
Source organism: Lagopus muta (assembly GCF_023343835.1). NCBI lineage: Eukaryota > Metazoa > Chordata > Aves > Galliformes > Phasianidae > Lagopus > Lagopus muta. The sequence continues at coordinate 63,716,234 of NC_064435.1, read as the reverse complement.
ATCATACTGTATACACAGCCTTGGATAAGTCAGTAAGAGAAGAAGCTTTATTCCTGTTACCTTGTAAAACATGCTCACCCCAGAATAAAACCACAGTTTTTCTGAGTTCATAACCTACAATTCAAAGCTACATATGTTACCAGTTTTGACTTGAAAAGAATGCAACTGAACGTACCTTATCACAGTAGTACTGACTGGAATCATCTGTTGAGCTACTTTTTGTAACATTGTCATATGTTTCTAGGAAGTGTTTATCCACCCCTTCCAGAGGGTAAGAGTCAGAAATGTTACCAACTCCGTTGGGAGACTGAGTCAATGCTTTAGGTGAGGTACGGGTCAGAGAATTCCGAGTTGGACTATTTCCCAATACATTCCTTCATTTAAAAACAAACAAACAAAAAATTATATATATATATATATATATATATTAGAAAAGTATTGTTATCTAGATTTTTACATTAAACTGTGTAAAATGGGCAATTGTATCACTCAGACACCAGAACAAGTCTTTTTATACTCGCGGTTAAACAGCACTTCTTGACATGCAAAGTAATGGGATTGGAGAATGATCTACGCATTATCATTTGTTCAGCGGAGACCTAGAAGAACGGCAGAATAAAACTAGAGCAAGAGAGACATTTTCAGCAAAATACTTGAAGGTCAACAGTGAAAGGCACTGCTGAAGTGGTACATGAAATCACTGCCACAAAGGAGGGAACGAGAACAAACCCCAGGGGAAAATGCTTCAACTGCCATTCTATTCACCTGTATTACCCCACTGTAGAGAGATCTTTCACTTGCATCATAGATCATCTTGATCAGGGCCAGTACTCTTTGCAAGCATGCTCTGTAGTGCTACAGACAACCAGCATTATGGTGAATTGTATTTGATTCTTGCATGTATGCATGCTTTTTTTTTTTCAGAGCGTATTCAATGCATTATCTAGTTCACCATTCCTAAAAGCAGTATCTAACTCTCACAGGATGGTAGTAGTAGAAGTAGCTTCAAAGAGGTTTTCATGATTCCTGTGAGGTCAATGTTAAGTAAGCAGGAACCACTTATATGTAAACACATCATAACATATTTTTCAGAATATAGTCAATTTAAAAACAAAATTTCACTTGCAACTTAGGAGTTTAGTTCTTAATGAGTTTCTACCACAGAAAAAAATTAACGCTGGAATAATGTGACAAACTGCTTCAGTTATTGCTTTCTAGCAGTAAAATCACCAGTGGATTTTGGCATCATTAAGTTTTTACAAAAGAAATGGAACAGTTTAAGAAAATCATTGTTTTGCTTTGTTAATAGTGCTTAGACACTTATTAGGATTTAAGTTTTCTCACATCCTGATGCAAAAACTTAATTTTTAAGAAAAGATTTACCATCTTCATTGATTTCAACAGTTATTTGTGCCTTCAATCACACAAGACCAGTACTTAGAAAAATCAATTCAAGTTATGCTTTGATTGGTATCTTAAAGATTCCATAGTAGAAATTTTAAAGACAACTCACTTTGGTGATTCTTGTTCAGAAGGCCTGTTAAAAATAAATAAATAAAACTCAGTAAGCGAACAGAAAGAAAACAGGAACTCTAATTAGGAAAAAAAGTCTGTGTAAAAGCCAAAAGATGTGCTGACAGTAAATTAAAAAATACGTATTCCCGTGCAGAGAGTCTAAATCAGGCAATTAGGGAGTTTGTGAAACAAGAAAAAAATCACTGAGCAGCTCTAATTACTCACTTCCACTTTTGGCATACACCCAAATACCAATAATACACATCTGCTACTGCAGCCTAAGCTGCTGGAGTTTACAGTGGCAATTATTTAACAGGATACACTACACCATTTTAAAAAGTTTTAGATGTGGATCACGATGACTAAAGATGTCACTGATTGTATTTCTTTACATGTAGGTAATGAGAAATTAGCACAGGCTGCTTTAGAAATGTTAGTTACAATGCAAAAGTAGAACAGGTGCTCACAGAATTTTAACATAAAATGTAACTAAAGCAGTGACTATACAGACCTGGACAATCTAACACAGAAAAGAAGGGTGGTTAATCAGGGCTTTTCACAGAGCAGCTTGGCTGATTGTAACAGCATAATCAAAAGAATATCCACACACACGGCATCTAAGTGAATAAACTCTCCTCTCTGCTCATTATCATCTAGGAATGAAGGAATCTGTGTAATTGTAAAACTTACTGTCCTAGAATAAACGATAGCTTAAACTGGGAGGGAAAGGAATGAAGAAGAAGTATTAGACTGGTTACCTAGGCCAGTACTCTGTTCTCAGAAGTGGCAAACTAACATTCAAGTCCAGGCTGGATGTGGCTCTGGGCAGCCTGGTCTGGTGGGTGACAACCCTGCACACAGCAGGGGAGTTGAAACTAGATGATCACTGTGGCCCTCTTCAACCCAAGCCATTCTATGATCCTATGATTCTATGAAATCAGACATTTAGTGATGCTTTGTGAGAAGACACAGTCACTAGGCAGCTGGCAGTTTTGGGATTTCTGTTGAGGTTTATTCAACCATACTTAAATGAAAAACTGACAAACAGTAAAGCAGTTGGAAACAGAAACAATTGATAATCCTCTCATGAAGCAGTCCTAGTCTTCTAGAATATGCACAGAATTTCCTTCAAGGTTGTAAATCATGTACTGTGTTCCATTAAAACTACAGTAAAAAGGTAAATATCATTCTAGTTCAGTTTCCTCATAAAGATTCCATAATATGAACATATTCCTCCTTGATAGGCAGAGATGGCAAATTCCACAAGAATTTGTGAAGGTTTGGTTGTGCATACTTTTTTTTCCCTGAACACTACAGTTCATCTTTATTACAGCCATGCCCCAACATGTGATGCCAGTGACATTCACTCCCATTCTCCCAGAAGTACCTCCAGCTCTCCTTTTTAGTAATCCTCACAGTTCTTCCACTCCTTAATTGACAGCATTGGAAAAGATCCTTTGGCACCATGCACACATACACATGCTGCCTGAGCAGCCAATCTAAGCAGTGCAGACAACTGTTGAGCTCATACTGCAGTTACTCAGTGAGAGGAGGTTAAAGTTTTTTTTTTGGTCTAGTCAATGATTTCACTGAGCTTGTTAAAAATAATTTCTACCTTTGAAATCTCCACCCCTACATAGGATTTGACTGCTGCTGTCCAGACTTTGTGAAGTGGGAAGACAGGCAGTGCAATGACACAAGCTTTTATTTATTTTAGTTTAAGCTAATTGATTTCCATCTGATGGAAACAACAGTGAAGCCATACATTTTTGTGTATGTCACAAGAGAAGGGATACAGGTCTATTACTAACATCTGTGCAGAACTCAAGTTGTCATACGTTAACCCTCTTGAAAGCTTCCACCAAGAACTACACACCATAAAATTCTGATGCAATTAGACATGATATCTCTATTTTAATATAATCTCCTTCCTCCCCACCTCAAGAGAGTGAGGCCATTTGAGACAGAAAAAAATATTTCCACTTTCATTCATATACTGTGTATAAATAAATAGCAAATTCTTAATTACCTCAATAATATATCAAGATACATAAATGTGGGATATAAATTCCTATTAATATTTCCTGAAGGTTCATACGATGAGTTACTGCACTTTAATTCAGATGCATCAGTCTGAAGGAGTTACTGAATCATCCCATAACCTTTTGGAGTATAAAAAGATTACCTAGAAAATGACCAAATTCAACCCCTACAGAATTCATCAGTGACAAGGGAGCTGTGTCTTCACAAAGTCCTCAGCAGCACAGCATGCTATAGCTGAAGAATTTTAATCTTCACAACTCAATGAAATATTACTTCTGACACGTAATTATTCACTAATGTGATGAAGTACTTTGAACAGGAACAACAGGATCATATTTTCTGGCCAAACTGTATTCTACATTTTACCAAGATATCTTCCTAGTTTCACAACAAACAACAAGCACCATATTTTAAGTCAATAAATGAGAACACTCACCAGACCAACCAATCGACTTTTTCATCAAGAAAAAGAGACATTCCTTGCAAGGAGAATAAACTTTCCATTGGCTCAGCATGCAAACACTTCAAAACTGCAAGTAATTTCCCTTCCTTACTCCACTGTGTATCTAAAAAGATGCCATTTCAATCTTCCACTTACTATAGATTGCTGTCAGTGACAATCTTTACAATGAAACTCTCCACTGTGAAAATCTACCTCTCTTCTGTCAAGTTTCAAGGAAAGACCCCTCCTCCTCAGACGTGTGCCTTACCAGAGAATTTGCTATTCTGAGAACTGATGATGATAAGGTAAAGTAAAATCCCAAGAGAAAAGGGACAACTGAAACAATAGAACTGTAGCAAAACTCCCTCTCTACAAACAACAGAAGGAAACATCTGTAGGTTTTGCCCTTGTAGTGTTCTTCAAGTTATTGAAGCTTCTTTTCTCTAACACCTGCACGGGTAGGGAGACTGAATGTGGCAGTATTTCCATTACCAGATCTTTTCTGAGAACTACCCATTTAAACTGGGATTATTATTCATAAACAAATTAAACGGAAGATATTTAAAGCGTCATCTTTTTGCTGCCTTTTAGACAAATTTATACACAGCATGAGTTGCACAGTTAAGATTCAGAAATTCTATGAACAAGTGAGCAGAAAAACCATTTAAGACAGCTACATAGATTCTTTCTGCTTTACACTTGAGCACTATTATAGAAAAACTTGGGGCTTTCACAGTATGCTCAAGTTATGCAGTGATTTTCTGTAAGTCCCAAACATCTGTATTGATAAGCTGCTGCCATTAACCATGAAAGGATTCCTTCAGTTCCTCTACAGTTCATTTACTGACCATACTTCATATTGCTTCATGTATTTCGGTTATATTCAAAAGCTCAATTTGCTGCAAAATTTGCCTTATCACAGATTTGCATTTTGGCTTTAGAGGTGACTTTTTTTTTGGACTGACAAACAAAAAGGGTAGTACATTTTAGTAAAGATATATATATATTAAAAAGATTTGTGCATAAGTAAGATAAACACATGTTCTCTTTCTTTGCATATTTGAGTGGAAGAGCACTGTGAAATCCATAGTGGTCCATTAGTAACAGTCTTAAAAGCCTAATTTGAAACCCATGGGGTGTTCAACCCAAAATCACTTATTGGTGGTTCTGAAAGGTGTGTATAAAAACTTGAGGTCATGATTTCTAAAGTTGCAGCGTTCCTACTTTTCTTTACAATATATTTAGTCTTTATTTCACAGTCCCTTAGGCTCACACGTGTTTTATCTCATCTGGTTGACGACAAGTGGTTTTTGCAAGCTTCCATCAGCAAAGGTGCAGAAATGGAACAGAGGGAGGATAGAGAAGTGATATTTATATTAACGAGCAAACTAGGAAACATATGGCAGATCATAACATACGGTATAATGCCAAGTGAAGGTCCAGGAAGAATATTTTAATTCTAGGTTTGTCTGAATATGAATTAAATAAAAAATAAAAATAAAACAGAGAAAGACTATACAAAAGTCTTAAAAAAAAACCCCAAAAACCAACAAACAACAACTCAAAAAACCAACAAACCAACAACATTTAAGTCCAACACAGCTTATGAGGAGGATGCAAATGGTAAGCAATGGAATGACAAGGTTAATTAAAGTGAAATTGAAATGTCCTGAGATCCGGCCTAATATTGGAAAAGCATCTTCCTTGAGAAAGACTGAAGTACACCAAACTAAGACAACAGAGTTAAGAAATGCAGGAGATTTTGTAAGAACAAGAAATTAAGCATGCAAGTGTGTGATTAAGGACTGAAGTAAAAAGCATTATAAATTGAGTTCACTGAAAGTAATTTCAATTTTATGTCAGGATAGTAGTTAATGGAATTTATCTGATATATCTAAAGAGTACTTCCATCAAGAGAAATGCATTCTAAATGTTGCTTACAAAAATATCTTTGTTAGAATAATAAAAAAAAAAGTATTTCTATAGTAAGTTTACCAACTTTCACCATGGAGCTACAGTTTATTGTCTATCAACACAGTAAGCTGAAAGAATTGAACAAATGCAGCCTAAGCTCAGGAAATCTATTTTCAATGCAATGCCTTCGTCAGATGATACATCACACTTACATCAGGAACATATATGCACTTCCAGAAATTCATAGCATAATGACAGTGAATTTCCTTTTGTATACTAGTTCACCCATTTATTTCCTTCCCCTCTAACTCTGGGACTGCACAGATTATGCCATCTATATCACCAAAGGGTAGTTTTAGAATGTAAATTAAAGATGTTTATAGCTTTGGCAAATATGTTTAACAAAGGAAAAAGTTTCTGCAGGAACACATTGCATTTATAACAAAATTATAGAATTGAAGTAATTTAAGTTGGGAAGGAGCATGGGAGGATGTTCAAAGATGGGCCGACTTTAAAGTTAGATAAGGACAATCAGGTCCTTTTTACAGATGAGATTTTAATTTCTCCAGGGATAGGAAAAATCTCAACTTTTCTGTCAATCACTTTGAGGGCTTAATCAAGCTCAGCATTAGTTTCACCTGCCTTGTGACTTCTCAGCATTTCCCTTGCTGTAACTTGGGTTCATCACTTCACATGTTTTTGTTGCACACCTCCAAGAAGAGTCTGATTCCGTATACTTGATAATCTTCTTTTGGCAGCCGAAAGCAAAAACATGACTGACTTGCCCTGCTCCAGCCTTCTGACTCCTCTCATACATCACATGCTATCATCTGTGAATAATTAGCCAGATTTATCTTACTGATTAATCAACACTAAGTATTTAAATATAAGTACAAGATTTAGACAGACTCATCTGTCAATATTTCTTACTGACTGATACTATAACTCATCTCTTAGAGACATACTTTACAACAACCTTTCTGAAACACAGATTAAATAGAATTTGCAGCTAATCTTTTCTTTTAGGATGCAGTCTACTCTAAAGAACTCATCAAACACTTGGTCCTATGCAGTCTGCTGTTCCAAACCAAACAGACCAAAATCCTGGTTTAATTCATTATACAGTAAACAAGATAAACTGAAAAGTTTAACTCACAGGATTCTCTACAAAGCTTTACAGGAATGCTTTTCCAAGTCAATAACCCAGTGCTCTTTTCCCTTAAACTAGCACCTCAGATACGTGGCTGAATATATATATTCTTATTAACAAGCACTCAGAGAGATACATCCAAAAACATGAAAAAATCTTTTAGAAGAGCATGCCACTACAGTTACAATCCAAACAATTTCACCTATGGTAAGGGTACAGGTGCAGTAAAAAAAGCCTAAGCTAATCAACCTGAATTTACAATGTCAAAGATAATCTGTTCCTCGCGAACAGGAGATTTTGGTCTCACACAGGTAATAAGAACAAGCAGGTAACATTATCTTCAGCTACAAGAAAACTCATTTGTTTCAGCAACCTTTCACTTCCAGAGCCTTGCCATCTCTGAAAGAAACTAGCTTGCTTTAGCGTTAATACTGCAACATTCAAGTAAAGGGGAAGTGTGGTTGTTTGCAACAACAACATGGACTGCCCACAAAACTGGATTAAAAACTTAAATATGCCATGAGGGAATTAGTAGAAGACACTCTTCTTATTTCATAGCCACTGCCTAAAAAACATGCATTTTTCAACACCTGGATCCTCTGAGGTTAAGAACATTAAATAAAATAAGTGCCTTTCACTATTCCCCTCCCCCCCCCCCCCTTTTTCATTTATCCATTTACTTTCATTTTTCATTTCACAGATTAATGACACACTTTTAATTAATGACACAATTAATTAACACACTTAAAGTTAAGTGTGAACACTGCTGTAATGCTGTTACAGGCAGGGGGAGAGGAGAGAAAGAAAGAAAAGTCATATACGTGATAAAATGAAACTTAAAGCACCTTAAAATACTACTACTCGGTTACATTTCTTTATGGTATTTATTGGAACTCTTGAATATTGGGATTGTAAAAGTTCACTTAACTTTTACTGTAGCCTACATAGAATCATCATGGTTGGAGAAGAACACTATGATCCATCTAGTCCAACTGCCAACCCATCCCCACCATGCCCACTAACCATGCCCCTCAGTGTTATATCCACACATTTCTTGAACATCTTCAGGGACAATGACTCCACCATCTCCCCTGGCAGCCTGTGCCACTGCCTCACTGTTCCTTTTGAGAAGAAATTTTTCCTAATATCCAACTTGAATCTCTCCTGGTGTAACTTGAGGCCATTACCTCTCGTCCGACCACCGCTACCTGATCGAAGAGGCACTGCAGCATACATACTAAGTTAATGTCATGGAAATCAGTAACAATTTGTTCTTCTATACCAAATTTGGTGCAAGTGTGTGTATATTTCAAAATTTGGAAACTGCAGTGGTATTCTTATTAAGAAAGACTTCAACAATGATCACCTTCAGGTATCACAGTAGATTAAAAAAAAGTAAAATTTTTAACTGAAAATAATTATCTGCACAACTCCATCAGCCTTCCTTTAGAACAAGCCATGATTTAAATATATTATATTGAAACATTTTTCTCAAAGGTAAGCTTCTTCAATTCACAACTCTGCCTATCAGGATAGCAGATGGTCAGGATGATCTGATGCCAAGCAGCCTGTTGGTATAGCACAAACAGCTTTGAAAAAGCTACACAATAAAGCAGCTTTTTAGCAGAGATGACTTTAGAAATAATAATTCCATATAATGACATATTTTCTTTAATAAAGGCAAGTCATAACCCCTTCATATTCACACATAAGGAATTCTGAAGATAAGAAATGTAACCTAGAAAGGCAAAAATAAATTTTACATGCTGCTTAAAAATAGATGTTTAGTAAGTCAATTTCAGCAGTGCTTCAATGAAGAAAATTAAGATCTCTCAACAAAAGCAAAATACCTTCATGGCATGACAGGAAAACCAACTGTAAGTGAAAAACAGCTACCAAGAGTCCCTAATAAATACTATGTTTTATCTTACCACTATACTTGAAACAAAACAGTAGTAGCAATGTGTGTATATATGGAGGGATGGGTTAAATATATCGTGAAATACTGCAACACAGAGTCAGAAGATAGACTCAGCAGATCTGGTGCTGCTTTTATTATTTCTGGCACAGAAATAATAAAAGTAGTTTAACACTCAAAGCAACATATTAGAGGCAAGACTTCAGTGCAGACTCCAGCTGTGTCTTAGGATTAATTTTTCAGAGGCAGTATTAGTCAGATAAGACAAACAGCAGCACAGCAAGCAAGAGGAGAAAGAACATGGAAGGTTTCTTCACAAAGGTTGAATTTCCCTGGACTAAACAGAAATCTTGAAATACTCTTCAGCACCGTCTTCAATGACAGGCTTTGCATGCAGCTGTGATTTGAGATGGCTTGGCTTAGATAAACAAACCTATTCACTCTGTGTGAATAAAGCTCTATTTAATATACATTAATTTGAGCTTAGAGCGTTTCCTTTTTGTCCATTATACATATGCAATAGCTGTAATCTTTTCTGCAGATTCTAATCTGAGAGAGAAAATCTGCTTCTTTCAACAACGCCTGAGCCTCAAATTTACTTCAATGCAATAGAACCTTAAATCTTATAGATTTAATAGAATAAATAGAACCTTAAAGCAGTCTAGTTACACCAATACAAAAAAAAATGAGAGTCTGCCCTGGTTTTCAGCAGTTTACTTATGAGCACTGTATGTTCTAATTTTTAGTTTTATTTATTTTTTCAGTCACAGTCTGTAAATTATTACTCAAATTTTACTTAGAAGGTAGAATACTCACTCACAGTACATTTAAAAACAATCACTATTTTCTTCAGAGAAAGAATATGATAAATAATAAGATATTCTATGATAAATAATAAGATATCCTTTCCCTCATCTCCAGCATGGTTATTTGAATTATATAACAGGAAACAGTTCTAGGTGTTGAAATGTTGATACAGCACAACGTATTGTGAAATGTGAAAGAAACAAAGAAACAACTGAATATTAATAATTGATATGTTTTAGGTGTCTGAACCAAGAACTGTTCCCCACAATTTTTCTAAATTGTGTACTTGTTTCTAGAAGTAATACAGAACATGACTGATTCCCTTCAATTATTAAACACATTCAAGAAGAAAATTGGTCAGGAAAATACTTTTGCTTGGTACTATCAGGAGGAGAAAAGACTTATTGGGAAACTGGAGCACTGTTATCTTCTATAAATCCAATATCTCCCAAGATTCCAAATGTGATTTAATCTACTAAGTACACAACAAATCTCATCAAACAAGTTCTATCGATACATTTGTCCCAGTAAGCAAATAGATGAATTTGAAGGCAACTCTGTCTTGGGATAAGTGTTGCTTTGATGAAAAAATCCTAAGATATTATCCAGAGTCTGAACTGAAACAAGCAGAAACTATCTCCCATTTCCCAAGTCCCTGAAATGCCCATGGTAGCTACAGATTAAGATTAAGGAGCCATATGATTTTAACAAAGATTCAAGGTCCAGCTCAGGTAACAATAAAGGGATTTAATATCAGCATATTGCAGTTGCTTGCTAGTAATTTTCCACAGTTCTTTCAGACTTTTCCTCCCATCAAAGACATTCATCATTTATACTCAGTGTTAACTACCACCACTGCAGACTAGGCAGCAAAAAAAAAAAAAGAGTCCTCTAAAGTCAGTATAAAAGCAGGGCTATGAGAATCTACTTTTGGCCCTCTTCTACAAAAACAGATTTGCAATTTCAATATTTTTCCAAAGCATGTCTTGATTATGTCAGTTCAAGTCTACTAAAGACCAGTCTGACACAAACAGGCGAGTTAGCTTTAAAAGTTTTATCAGTACACTGCAAGCTGTTTTTAAGTTAATAGCTAAATTATCCTGAAGCACAGCAGAAGAGTAGGACAAATGTTTGTTCATACATAATACCAAAGATAGGCAAGTCAAATGCTTTTCTTGCAAAGCAGATATAGAATCTGGTCTACCAGCTATTTCATGGAAGCACTCAGAGAAAAATATTTTTCTACACAAAATTAATTTTACCTTACATCTTTGAACAAAAGAAGCAAGGCAAATAATGACAAGTGTAAGAATATAAATAATAAGTGGAATGTGGACTAATACAAACTGTTGAAAACCTCAGTATAGATTTAAACATTCTTTTATTTGTGTGGTACCATAATGTTTTACCTCAGTTGTTGAAGTACTAACGACTATTTTACTACACAAACATCTAACAGTTAATGTAATAAAGGACCGTTCATTCTATACACAATATTCTCCATCCTAAACATGCTTTCAATTTAAATTAACCACATTTATGTAAGTATTTTTCAATTACATGCACAAAATTCAATACTATAAACATACCGAAGAAACAAGGACTACTTTGGGAATAACTCACAGAAAATTAGGTTTATCTGAGGTATAACCATAATCTCTACAGTGAGTGATGTAACTCAGATACAGCGGAATAAATCAGTGCCCAGAAAATAAATAAGCTATTTTCACACTCAGAACACCTTATTTCCTCTGACTGAAACACCATAAAAACCAGGCCTTCCCACTCAACCCTCAGTAGGCATTGGAAAAGTAAAACAGAAAGGAGAAAAACTGCAGGAGAAGATAAAAACAAGAATGATGAAGTCTGGACATAATCTACCAGTCACAGTAGATAGGGTAGCAACTTGTTTTTCTATCAACAGTTTCTACATTCACCATTTTCTCATATGTTCTACTCCACATTAATTTTATTTGCTTAATTACTTCCGCAAGGACATAAATTGTCTGTAAATGTTAAAGCACAGGAAAGACACAACTTCATATCTGTGGTTACTGAACATCTTGAGGCAACACATATATTATTTCAGCTGTTAGGGACACTACTAGCACAATGGTTCATCTGACTTGCAGGAAGAAAAACAGAAAAATGCTTTTGATGACGCAGTGACAAACTCCAATTATGCACATAGCACATTAAATTTTCATTCCCCCCATCCTCCTCCATAAAAACCTCAATGCTATAATGTAGTAACAAAAACTGTTTTCTTCATGTTCGAAGACAACTTCATGTCCAGGGTTTAAAGCTACAGCTATGTAGCTGAATGCTATCAAAGAGATAAGCAATTCCTATCATAAGCAATACCCTATGCTTCTCAAAATACATCATGTATATAGGTTACAAGGAAGGGATCATCAGAAGCTAATTTTCTTTTGTAATAATATAAAGGAACTTGCATTTTAATACACAACATTCTCCCCAGATGAAAGTTTCAAAGTAGCTCTATTTTCTCTTTAAAATTTGACTGATCAATGATCTTTATTATTTCTGAAGTTAGTATTATGCTAGTATGAAGTTACTCATTGAGAAATACCTCTGTAAGTAAGAGGAAAGCCACATAATAAATATATAAACAAAGAAATAATCAGTGCAGAAAGACAAGAGCTTCAGGTCCTGGAAGCAAACATAGCAGTGGTTAGACAGTTGGTCATTAAGGATTAGAACAAAGCACCTGAAAGCAAAAAGCAGAGACTGCCCTCAGAGTGGCAATCTACAGTTCCTCAGAGTAAGAAAAAGATAGATGACTACTGGTATCATTATGTTTCCATGTTTAATCTAAGACAGTAATTCTTTCAACTCAGTTGGAGCTGATAATGTAGAAAACAAATGAACTCTTAAGAGCCCAATGAAGATTCCCTAAGAGAAAAAAAGTTTATAAAGTTTATAATAGGTGGGAAAGGGTTGCAAAACTTACTGGGTGATGGGATATTACAGATACAAAAAGGCTTGCCATCTCTGACTTTACTGAGAATTTTTGTTCAGGGATGAAGGATTGGTTTTTAAACTTGTCATTCTGTATCACAGCACATTTTGTATCACATTTGCACTTTTAACAATTAGTCAAAATAAATCTTACGCAAACAAAACACTGTTTGAACTCAATATTATAAAACTTATGATCACTGTTTTATATGAAAGCTCTTTTGTTTTTCAAGAAAAATGAGCAATGAATTGTTTGCAGAAGCCCTTACCTCCTCTGTGGACTGTGGTTCTGAGAGAACTCTGAATCACTGTCTTTGGATGTTGGAGAGCCCTTATATGTATAAAAAACATCTTCTGTCTCAGTAATATAAGAAATCTCATTTGTAAGGTTATCTACAGATGAATGTCGTGCCTTACGAATTTCATGACGTAGTCTAGGACTCCGCCTTAAAAAAGGAAACATGAAGACAAGTCAGTAGGTTGTAATCATTTGTAGAACATTCTGAGGAATTATTTCTATTCTACTGCAATCTGTGCCCTGAAGTCTTCTTGTCAGGTTTACGGGTCTCACTTTAAACAACAGATAAAACAGTTTAAATAATGAGTTTTATAAAATTTGGTACGGCACAAGGTGATCATATACTTCCACATATATAGCACTGAACTGACTGTCCATCCCATCGTGCTACCTGTACTTGTTAAAGTTATATTAATAGACTTACAAAATGACTTGGACTAAAGGAGACCTTAAAGACCATTTATTTCCAGCACACTGCCATAGGCGGAGACACTTCCCATTAGACCAGGTTGCCCAAAGCCCCCTCTAAACTGGCCTCAAATGGCTTCACGGAGGGGGCATCCACAACATGTTGTCTCTGGGCAACCCATTCCAGAACCTCACCAGAAGTGAGTAAAGAATTTCCCTCTAATATCTAATTTAAATCAATCTTCTGTTAGCTTAAAGTCATTATCTCTTGTCCTATCACTACACTCTTTGTGAAAGCATCTTTCTTTAGCTTTCTTATAGGCCCCTTTAGATACTGGGAGGTCACAGGACAATTCAGTACAGAAGGCATCTATGGAAGTCATCTAGTACAATGTCCTATTCAAAACAGTGTCAACTGAAGTCAGATGAGGCTGTTCATGGCTTTATCCAGTCAGATCTCAAAAAATGTAAAGGACATAAACTGTACAAATCCTCTAAGCAAACTACTGCTCAACTGTTTTTGTGGTAAAGCAGATTTTTCCTTAATTCCAACTTGAGCCTCTCCAGTTTCTGTTGCTTTGTACTCCCAACCTGCTGCAATGTGTAGAGCCTGACCACAACCTCCAGCTAACCTCCTCTTAAGTACTGTCATGCTGTTAATAGGCAACTGGAAAACCTCTTCTCCAGGCTATAGAATGGCAGTTGCTTCAGTCTCTCCTCACAGCAGGACACATTCCATGATAGACCCTTGCAGTACTCACCACTCACCACTTCTCTCCAAGTAGAGTAAAATTTATTAGCATCTACCCCTCAAAGACCAGCAGTTAGCCATCCATCCCATGTTACTATCCACCTGTCCAGAACACGATATCCTATTTTGGATATAATGTTAACACAGACAGTTTTAAAAGCCTTGCTAAAGTTAAGGTAAATTACACTCATTCTTTCCCTGCCATTATGTATACTCTCAAAATAACAGCATATATGTAGACACTACATATCTAGTCTGCTAGAAGACATGCAAGGTAGAAGGCTGGAAGGTAGTGATAACAATGAAATTTATTTCACCAATTAGGGGTAACAGGAGGTGATCGAGAAGGAAGGCTTTTGGTCTCCAGATGCTCAACAGATAAAGATCTCCTCATAGATGGGTTCCAAACCATTCCACCTATGACTTTTCTGCAGTACTGGCTGTTTACAGACCTGAAAAGAATTAAAAGTGAAAATCTATATGTTAATTGTATTGCATAGAAAAATTCAGCTAAATAAAATATACTTTTTAAAGTACATTACATAATTCACATTTTAAAGAATCACCTGTGCTCACCCCCTCATTATAAAAGAGCCATTTGCTGTCCCTCACTTGTTGCAGTAAAACTGTTCAGTTCATCCCTACTTCAATACTAATCAAAAACCTGGGTAAAAATAACTTTTTTCTGGAAGTTATTTTTAACTTCATTGTGTTCAAGAAGACAGAAAGGAAAACAGGAAATTTGGCATGCTCTGTTGGCACCAAGCCAAGTGCCTGACAAAACATAATTCAAATACAAGTACAACATTCTAGACGTTTTCTGTTAAAACTTATGAATTGGTAACAACTCACTATGGCTTAACTGAGCACACAACCACTTTATCTATGTGATGACTCAGCAGATAAAAACTTGTCCTAGTTTCAGCTGGGATAAAATTGTTTTCTTCAGAGCATCTGGTATGATGCTATGTTTTGGTTCTATGAGAAAAATGATGTTAATAACAAACCAATATTTATAGCTGGAGCTGTGTTGTACAGAGTCAAAGTCATTCTCAGGGCTCAAGGAGCTGGGAGAGAACAGTATTAGGACAACTGACATGAACTGGCCATAGGGATATTTCATACCATATGATATCATGCAGAAGGAGTTTTGAAGAGGGTGGAAGTTTACCTTGCTGTCTTCTGCTTGCTGGGGGATAACAGAATCACTCAGCAAGTGGTGAGGAATTAATTGTGCATTACTTGTTATATACATTCACACATAACTATCTTATATAACTATTACATGGTCATAACTATTATCCTTTTCCTTATCTCTGTCTTACTAAATAACTATTTCAACTCATGAATTCTACTTTTTTCTTAATTTATTTTTATTCTCTCCTTCATCCCACTGGGAAATGGGAGGAGAGTAAGGGAAAAACAGCATGGTGCTAAGCCACTTGTCAGATTAAACCACAACAGTCATTTTGCAATGCTGAATTCATCAGTTTATACACTGTTAATTTTTTTTATTATATAAGTCAAGGCCACACACTACAGCAAATTAATAACCTCAATCCAACTCCCAAAGAGGACAAACAATGTAGCAGAGAAAGTATACAGCAAGGAATATGCTACACAATATTGTTCTATGAGAAGACTCTCAAAAAGCTCCATAAATAGTGAAAAAACTAGCATAGTGACTAGCAATTACCAATCCCTGTAACAAGTCCCACAGTGGGCACCAAAATTGGAATAATACTAAACCAGTACCTTTTGAAACTTATTCCTTAAAATTATGTGGGCTATGCAATGCCTGTACGTGCATTGTGTATATAAACATAAGATCTTTTCATCTACTTGCAGTTTTGAAAGAGAGAAAGGTCTCCAGACATAGCATCCTGGCAAGTGTTAAGAAAGTCGCTTTCTCAATACAAGTTTGTATTGATCCATAAAAGATCTAATCCTCAAAATACACATCTCTAAACACTTAGAAAAGTTCTTTATTGTTCATTCAGCTACTTGTTTTTATTCATTTCAGCTATGATCTAGTTCTACGCAAAAGTACGGAGATCACACTTCAGTGGAAAACAACATTTTATCAGTGTTCTTATGCCTGGACAATTATTTGTGCCTTTACTGGCATCATCTATAGGCTATGCCTAGTCCCTCAGGTATGAATTCTGCAGTACTGAAAGAGATATCAAAACATGAAGAGCCAATTGGCAAAATTCTGGAAATAACTGGAAGTATGATAACACAGAATTACAGAATACAACAAGTAAGAAGGGACCTACAAGGATCTAGCCCAACTCCTGACATCATTCAGAAGTTGAATCTGGGTCCAAGTAGGAAAAAGAGAAATTAAACAAGGAACAATTCAACAGTTAAGGGGAAACACTGCAAAAGTAAAGAAAAGAGAAAGTAAGCAAGAAAATATTCTCCCAAAAACCATCAGAAAAAGCAGTTTACTGGTAAGACTATGGAGATTACAGATAATCAAAGGACTAAAGAATTCTCTGAAGTCTCATATTTTGAGAGGATAACGACATAAGACTTACAGCCCAAATGGAATGGGTACATCCCAACTTCATGTAGCAAAATAACAAGCTCTGAACTACATTTTAGATACCACTGTGAAACTACCAGCTCAATGACAGCAGAAGCCAACAAAGGAAATAAAAGATGAGAAGTGTCATGACAGTGGAATCTTAAATGGTTGGATGGGGAAATTTTTTCATCCCTATGTAACTAATTGAGATCTTTATGCACTTCAGAAATTGCCCTAACATATTAAACAGTGTTTATATAACAGTAAGGAGTAAACAATTCAAAACAAATCTGTTCAGCAAATTCTCTTACTGGATCATTAAACACATAACATTTTAACTTTGTATTGTTGCTACACCTTTTGCTGAAAAAGCAAGTTAAGACGATAACAGTAAAACAGACTCAATAACTTTTTATGAGCATTATATTGTAATGACATCATTGCGCAAAAAAAAGGAAAACAAAGTTAGACAATTTGTCCAACGGTTCACAAAGACTGACAATCACAAGCAGAACTGAGCTCTGCAACTTCAAATTCAGCTGTCGCTGACAAATCCTTCTTTCAGCATTTACATTGGGAAACACACTTTCACACAATACTTACTTTGCTGGATTTCTAGAACCTAGGGTCCAATAATGTGATAATATTTTTTTTTCATGAGGTAGTGACTTCTTTGCCTGAAAAAACGTGTGATGCTCTACACAAGACTTCCACAGATTTTTGCATGCTCTGTAATTTAACATGTTGAAGGCAACAATATGCTCTCTGGATTCATTCTGTAACAGTAAGAAAACGTATGTTTCAACATATACAAGCTGATAAAACAGAGCAAATGAGGTTATAAAGCTACCATATAAATAACAGTGAAATTACTTTTATCCTAAATAAGCAAATCAAATTCAGGAAAATAAAAATTCATCACATAGTAGATTTTAATCTGGAGATGGATGAAACGGCATGGTGACTATATGAAATTCAAATGCCAAAAACAAACCTTTTAAAAGTGTAAGCAATATTAAAAACTATTAATAAACTTACCAGTTTCTAATCATTACACTGCTAATTTAATGCAATGTTTAAGTCTATAGTGTCAAACACATTTTATATACAAGTATAACACAAAACAGCTAAACAGATTATTGGATTTCCTGTCAGATTGTCATCTTCCCAAAACTCTTTAACATTGTATTAAGGTTGTAATGTAGAAGGGAAGAATCTATCTTCAAATTCAAACTCTTCATATAAGACTTCACATCTATACATATTTTCCTTCAAGAGCTATAGCATACGAAATCATCTGTTTGATATTCTGTGAGAAGATAGCCAAGACTTTAAGTGTTCCACTTGGGGAAAATGAAAGAATCCACGATGGACGAAAGCTGCCGCTTTTCGTATCCAATCCTGCTTTCTGGATTACAACATAAAGCCAAAATAATGAGACCAAAAGGAAGCAGAATATGAAGCTTCTGCTGTGCAGATTCTCACTCGCAACTTCAGTGCTCAGTGGAACATAGGTATGACACAACTGCACCACCAAAATTCATGTCCTGAAGAACTGTAGCACTTGTTGAGCCACTTCAGGTTCCAATCCTCAAGAAAGTTTTGCACAAGATACATCTTGGGTTAGTTACTGAGGTTATCAAACATAAATAACAAAGCAGAACAAAGAGTAAAGCAAAGAAGAGAAAGGTATGTGTCATAAACAAGCTTAACGCCTATCAGAACTCAGCATCTCTGTAGAAAAAGAAAAAAAAAAGGGCACAATTTGATCGCTCATCTTTTTCAAGTATTTTTTTTCTGAACTTTGTCACTGCAGCATATAATTAGTCAACAAAGCTCTCTTTCTAGTTCATACTTCTGAGAAAGTAAGGATTTGAGTAGCAAAGCCGATTTATTAAATGATTCAAAGACCTAACAAAACTTCCTACTACAGTCTAGCAATAAATCCCATGGATGACACCTGGACTTCTAGCTGCAGGGTTCTTTTGTTTGTTCACAGCAACAGATCAGTTTAGAAGTACATACAGACAATTCTGGGCAGAATAATCAAGCTAGTTTTCTTGCATTCTTTTTTTTCTGTGCAACGTTTTAAAAATGTCACGCATCAGAAAACTATGCCACATTCTGCGAAGTACTTGAACTAGCGCTGAATGACTTCATTTAGAGATTCTCTATAGTGGAAACCACAATGAGAATCTCTACGGGAAGCTAAAAACGACCTGCCCCTTTGCCATCTTTGGCATTGCTAGGCATTCAAATGATTGTAATCTTTATATTTCCTGTATCTATTACAAAATGGAAAAAAAAACCCAAGTTTTTTGTAGGATTAGTTTGTTCACCCTGTATGGGTATTGCTAGGTCACAGCCTGAACCAGTGGCTGAACACGAGGTGAAAAGATGTGGATAACCCGGAGAGCTCAGGTGCAAGGAATGCACCTGAGTGACAGAGAGGGGTCGACCCTCCTCACCTTCATTTAAGGATTAGCAGCCAAGTGAGCAGGATCTCTATTCAGAGATTGTGCCCTTCTTCAGACTCCACCAGCTTTTTGGAAAGGGTAAGCCAGTTTTCTCTGTATCATTTTCTGAAGTAAATCCTAATGAATACCTTTACGAGCATGCTCCTATCCTCATAGAAGGTACTATCATCACCTTCCATTGCAGCACGCTCTCAACGTACTGGAACCAGTTCATCTTCATCAGCTCACCACAGTTACTTCTAATTAGCTTATACAAAATAATATGTTCAAGCCCTGTGAAATTTTAACTCAGAAATTCTTGTGAGATAACAAGCATACAGCACTTGAACTTCTAAGGAGTAACAGCATTTCTGACCTACTCTCTGTTGGCTGAATACCACTTAATGCATTTTATACTACTCCAGAGAACAATTTAAAGGATATTTCAGATATTTCTGTTGGCCTGGAGCACTGGTCTTTTAATAGGCATAAAAATCTGTTTATCTGAACGTCTCAATTATGTACTGAAAAGTGTAAAGATAAGGACTTAAGTACACTTAATATTTCATTTTTTTAAATTGAAATTTGAAAAAAAAAAAACAATTTGGTCACAATTAAATTTCTGTCAACTGCTGACACAATCTTAAGTACTTTTACATAGGCTGAGAATTTAAATATGGACATACGCTAAGATAAGTATCTTAAAGAAATTTTAAAAACATCTGTTCAATTTTTACATTAAGAAAATCTTTTGTTAACTAGGTCTTCTGGCTCACTAACAGGCCATCTTTTAAGTCACACCACAAAATTCTATGTACCATTTCAAAAGCTGAAGAGTATTCTAGTAGGATCCAAAGATTTAGTACTTGCCATCATTCTCAAGGGAAGTTCCGAAAGAATAGTATTCTAGTCATTTTTCAAGAAGTGAGGATTGGAGAAGTGTGCCACCATTAAAGTAATGGGAAGAACTCTCAACAGCTAAAATAAGCGTCTTACTAGTTTAACATAAGGGGAGAACTCTCATCAGCTGTATGCCTATCTCATCACAGAGAATTTGGGCATGTCTACAGCATAGGAGGTAAAAACATACACTAAAATGCAGAAAAGGAACAGTTATTCTCAAGCATTACATAAGCACACAGGTTCTATTTTGGAAGCTTCAAAATGTTGCCTGTAAATTAGCATAGCTTCTATTCCTATTATAAATCTTATACCCTTCATTAAGTCTAAGTAACGTGGGCTTTTAAAACATCAGACATCCAGTAGCTCATTAGTCTTGCTTTCCAGTACTTCTGTAGCTTTTTAGTAAAAACAGAAATACTGCCTACTTCTTTCAAATAGCAGATCAATAGACTGAAGCAGTGAGATGATAGAAGTGGAGATGAATAACAGAAAGAGCGAGACAAAGTATGTTGATTCTTCAAAACAGTGGCATAAGGAAAAAAAGGAGCAGGAGAATAAATCAAGGAAACAGAACATATAATAGATGACCACAAATTCACAGCCTTTAAGAAATGATGTAGATTTTAAAGAAAATCTACATATGACATGCAAAATTCTGAAGTGCTTTTGTTGTCATCTTTTATAAAATATTGCCTACTAACACACAGCATCCACTCTGCTTTCTTCACTGTCTTCCTTCCACCTTCCCTACTTACAGCCTTATTAACTTATTTTCCTCTGTACCTCCAAGCAAAAGACCAACACAACATCAGCCACTGGCAGTCACAAACTATTCAAGCAACCCAGCGTTCAAGAAAAATGCAATAGCAGTCCAGCTGCTCCTCATTCCCACAGCAGACTTTCCAATGCAGCATCATTAGAGTACTGCAGGTATGCAGACTGCTGCCCTACGTTTCAAGCAAAGGGGAGATAAAGGACAAGGGATGACTGTATCTAAAGGTTTAACAGTTTATCTGGTCTGTTTTTTCATACCTACTAAGAAAGAGTGAAAGGTCTTGTAGCCAGACTCACTTTCTCTACAGTTCTGTAGCTCTAAGCATGACACAGCACGCATTAATGTTATCTCATATAGGCCTACAGTTATATAAGAGATTGGTAGAACAAATTAAAGACTTTGAAATGTCATCATTTAATGAAAGTTCAAATGATCAAACCTCAAAAATGCTACTCTTTTCAAAGGTGACACTGGTCTCCAGAAAGAGAACTTCTATTTGACAGCAGTAAAGTCTTAAAACCATTACACACTGATGCTGCATTTCTCCAAATTCTATAAAATTAAGCAGATTTAGTAGATTCATTGCTGTGAGGTACTCTACGGGGCGCAGGGAGCAACAAAGAAAAGAGCAGCAGCTAGTAACAAGTAAAACGCTAGGTTATTAAACACTGAAGAAAGGATGAACAGCTGTGTTTCCCTGAAATAT
Source organism: Lagopus muta (assembly GCF_023343835.1). Lineage (NCBI taxonomy): Eukaryota > Metazoa > Chordata > Aves > Galliformes > Phasianidae > Lagopus > Lagopus muta. The sequence continues at coordinate 63,694,633 of NC_064435.1, read as the reverse complement.
ACAATGGAAAAGATACCAGAGTTAGAAAGACGTAGTCCAACAGACTGAGGGTGGAAAGACTCCAAGTTGGAAAGGAAACAAGAGTGGGAAATGAGTGAGCATAAAAGAACCACAATAGCAAAGGCAAGTTGATAAAAAACAATTTCAAAAGGAAGTTAACATAACAGAGCATCTACAGGTCCAGCCATCTGTTACCTTAAGTTTAAAAGGCAAAAATTTGAATACAATTGCTTAAGAAAAAAAGTGAAATGACTACTTACATGTTTTTGCCGTTGTTGTATAAAAAACTTTTTCCTTTTAAAGGAAATTTTTAATATGTTCACCCTAGAAGAGAAAGGCAGACCTTGAAACACTAAATAATGTTTGAAGGGAAAATAATGATAATATAAAAATAACATGGTGTGCAGCAAGCGTAAGAGATTACAGTTGTTAAACATTCAGTGAAAAATATGCAATCATCTCCTGTATGTTGAGTGGCAAATAGATGTCAAGAAACTCAAAAAATTTTAGCTAAGGAGGAAAGGTCTTTTGAAAATTAGGGTTCTTCCTCATTTACTCTTTAAATAGCTCACATAGCACTTCTTTCCCACCAAATCTATTCTTGCAGTAAAAACTTGATGACATCCTTTACCAGCTGCACAAATGTTAAATGCGTCAGGTTTGTATAGCTTAAGAATTATATGACAACTGTGACTAAAAGAACAGAATTTAAGACCTTAATGATGTGACAAGATTGGTTGAACAGTATCTAAAATTGCCCAGAAATTTCACAGAGCTTTAAAAGATAATGTACTCCTCTTAACAACAAAAGCGTTGTAATCATAGTCAAACTTGACAGATGAAAACTGTAAGAATGAGTGTTAATCTTTTTTCACATATTATTAACGCTGTAAAAAAATACAACAAACTATGTAGCTGAAATGAATACTTTTCCATACATATGTGGTATGAATAAAGATTTTCTAAGGCTAGGGTTACACTGGAATTGGTGCTTAAGGATACAATCAAAATGAAAAGTGTTTATCAGTTTTGCTAGATTAAATAAATTTCTAGGTTCCCACACATTTTCCTACAGCTAAACAAGATTCTTCTGAATTCTTAGTTCTTTTCTACAATACTTTTATTCAATAATTGAAACCTACATGTTCTGGAAAAAAAATTCACTGTCTGTAATCAGGTGGAACCATATGGATAGGAGAAAGCTATTTCAGGTCTGATCAATGTTTGTGGAAAAAGCCATCTATACCACACAAAAGATTTTCAGAAGGTTGGTACTAAAAGTCTTGAAATATTCTGTCAACTGCTAACATTTACAGCATCTTAGATTTCCAAATACAAAGCATATCAAAGATCATCTCAGTTCTTAACATGGTTTTCACATCACTCAGCAAGTAGAACAGCAGCATATAACCCATTCTCCATTCCTGTGCAGGATGCACTGTCACAGAGCAACTCTCCTTGTTCACAGAGCAGATCATATATGCAAGTTACAAACAATTGAACTGAATGAACAATTCCTACTATTGTATAAAAGGGGTGGAAAACCAAACCTGCACTCTTCCAAAAAAAATATTTTCCTCTATCAATTACAGAACCACAAATGAACAAGAATTTCATTCATAGTATTCCTAGGCAACCAAGTTGTTGTTCCAGGTACTGGAAAATTTAAAATAATACCCACCTTTTTTGTAAGGAAAATTCTAGAAATATCTGCTCCACTTGACTTGCTGCCTCAAGTGATAATGATCTGTACTGTATATCTGTAAGCTCTGCATTCCCATCTTGCCCACAAGTCATATAAATTTGTAGTAGTACTTACTGAGGTGGGACTCATTACAATCTATCTTAATGTTAGTGCTACTCTGGCTGAAGCAGTACTTTTCTAGTTTCTTTCCTTTCACGTTTCTTTACTTTTGCTTACACTTCAGCGTTTGGAGTTGTTCACATAGTTGCTGTCACTGCTCTTACACTAATGCGGTGCCAGTAGGAATACAAAATACAAATGAGTGACCTTACAGAATAAGCATAACATCCTCCAGCTAACAACAAAAAGGTAGCCAGCATCTTAAAACACCAAGACTCTCTCCATCTCTCCCCACTTCTTTTAAAACAATTTTCTGCATGACCACATAACCACTTCATGTCAAATCAAGTCAATAAGTCTCTTTTATTTCATTGTATATACAACATACCTCTCAATTCCACTCATTCTTAAAGCATAACTAAGCCTATTTAATTCAGTGACAAACAACACTTGCTAATCTGTCAGTTTTATGTAACATTAACACAAAATCATTTGCAGCACTACGCCTATTAGTCAAGGCAATGTTCATGTACAGCACAAGTCACAGACTAAAGCAAGAGATTAAGGCATTGAAGGATTTAGATTTAACAAGGCTTTGAAGGTGTCACATCCAAAATAGGAGCTGAATGGATTGCGGTTATTCTAACAGGTGCCCCTACCGCTTACCAATCATCTGTCCAGTGAACATGCAGCTTTCATGAAATATCAAAATTCACTATTTATTTTTAAAATGCTCAATAGCTGAAGCTCAGTGACAATGATACATTTTTGGCTTCTGTCTTTCTACCATTCACAAAGGTCAAAGCAGATTCGTCACTCACTGAACCATAGTTACTCATTTCTGAGCACCATGGAGGTTCTGCTGCTAACAGCTGGTATTTTTTGACCCAAGGAAAAATACTTCTTAGATGTAATTCTTACAGTTTGCCCTAGGAAGATTCAGTAGGAAAGCTCCTGTCAAATGTTGTCTATGTAAGATTTAGTTCAGAAGTTTCTTGATTTTAGCTAGCAATGAAGCATATATTCCTTTAGCAATTTCTCTCAAGTTATCAAAGCAAAGAATCCGCATCCAGTGAACAGCATATAATACACTACCTTTGCTGCTGATGTAGAACAGAGACCAGCCTGTATACTTTTGCCTTTAAGATATTTTACCTGCCAAACAAACCTGGAAATGATCACATAATAGTAAAGCACCCCAAGAATAATTTTCTAGAGAATATGAATTTTTGGGTTAAACCCAAAGTTATATTTAAAACTGCCTTGACTTCTGTTGCCTCTTCCCAAGTGCTCAGCTCCTTACAAACTTTGCTTTCATTGAAAATCCTCCCTTTACCAAGGCAGGGCAATCTATTCACTGCCTCTCTGTTTCCAAACACTTTTGGTTCCCTTTGACTACTACCATACAGCACAGTTGTATTGATATCCATTAATGCTGCAGAGCACTTTGGTGTTGGAATGAGTGCTTTGACGGTGTTTGCTGCCACCTTGAGTTTCATCATGTTTATGATGGAGCCTCCCCGGTTCACAGGAAGAGATGACTTACTATAGGCAGTTACATAAAAAGACTAAATAACAATTCCAATTATCTGAATAGGTTTTTGCATTCTCAGGCACAGTGTTTCATGAGGAGCCTCCTTCATGCTTTCAACACAACCAACATACATTAAAACTACAGATACTGCCAAAATGCATTCCACTTTGACGCCTAAAAAGAAATTGAAAGTATACACTACAAGCGCGTACAATACTAGCTAACATACTTACCTGACCATTTATTTATTTACTTTTTTTAATGGGTAAGGAGGGATTAGAATGGAAGAAATGGACACAGTTCCTGAATCAATAACTATAACCTACTCTGAAAATACCTAAAGTCATCCCCTATGTAGTGGGGTTTATGCCCTTCATTCCTTGCAAATACAATTTTAAAGAAAGAGTAGGAAAGCTTGAAACAATTACAATAGCAGTTAATTGAAAGTACTAGCACCCATAACTGCTGTTTCAGGAGAGAAAGTTACTCAAACTGAAAAAATGTTTTTGTTCCCACCCCAATTCTTTTCTTGTTTTGTTTTGTTTTTGTCAGTTACAGTTTTATGTGCAAAATGTTTTAGCAGCTGTGTTTTATTCCTGAAGAGCAAGCAGGAATAAAAGTACTTAGATTGCTTCAAAAGTAACATCTACTAACATGATAAAATAGGAGACATTATGGTTGAAGAAGTTCTTGAATTATAGGATGTTGTGCATTCCTCTTGCCTTATGTGCTGTAAAGCACTGTTTCCCTTCTATAAAAAATACATACTATTGGATTTTAAGATGTTGTCACTATGGTTTTCAGGTGTTACTATTGCCTGTTCGTGCCAAAGGTCACTAAAGTTGGCAAAGCCTTGCAAAAGATAGAAAATATGCCTGCAGTTGCAAATTTTTAAAATCTGCAGCTGTTTCAAGAAGCTGGGAGATTGACATATGAAAGGATGGAGCTCAGGGCACAGAGATGAGAGATAAAAGTTTTCTATGCTGTAGTGTGCATTAGAGGAGGAAAAAACCCAAGACACTACTGTGGTATATGAAAGCATTATTCACATGCATTTGTGATGGCTACAGTATATTTAAGTTGAAAGAGAAGTCACTGCAATGAAAAGAAAATCCAGAGACTACATGGTACATTTACCATTCAAATTTAAATGGAAACCTATTTTATTATTTTATCCTAGGAAATACCTATTAGATTATGCTCCTAATGATCTGAGGGAAGAACTTGTGCATTTAAGGAAGATTGCTTATAGGCACTTCTTGCATAATCAAGGTGCAAAAAGTCAGTAAACTCACTGAAATGCATTATCCTGTCATGAACACAAGAACTTAATAGTTTTACTGAAAATTTTCTCCAGAAAAACTGTTACAAATTATGTGAAGAAATTATGTATAACATGATAAAACTACTTTCTAATCTAATTACACTTATTTTAAAGAAGAGGGAAACGTTCTTTTCTTTCTAATCCAATCAAAAAAACCTACGGAAAAGCCAAACGACTATATCACTTGCCATTCACTTAACAGGTCTTACTATAATATAAATAAACTACATAAATACTATTCATAATGAGAGCTTCCCTAATTTCTGATGTCATTCACATTAGACATCTTGTATACTCTTCTTCCTATAGAGAATATTTTCTAAAACGCTGTCAGATATTGTCAGAACCACAGTACAATGAAAAAGTCTCTTCCCTTACAGACTCTAAATCTTACAAGTTACCATTAGACAGCCTTGTCTGATGACATCTAAAAATTTACGTGTTAGACTATTCCTGTTTCAATAAATCCAATATTTGAAGTAATTCACTTTGCATTTCTATGAAGCGAATATCAGATCATTAGCTGTTGAGCTTCCTAGTTATGCTGATTTAAACAGAAAAGCCACCAAACATCTTTACGAACAACAGCAGCACACATCTTTAAAACCACAAGGTACTCCTATTTATACACTGTCACATCTGTGTGAATGGACTCAAACAAGATTTCACATAGTTCAAGTAGTTCAAAAGTCCTTAAGAATTAAAAAGTTTCATTTTCACCTCAGCGTAAGGAAATATGTTAATTCATAAAGAACAAAATTATATACTACAAATTTCTGTGAAATAAATGTTAAAGCAGATGAGAATACAATTTGAAAGACCAGATATAATTCTTCAATAATAAACGAATTTACCAGGGATAGAAGCTTGTGCAGATGAGTTTTCTATACACAGCAATTCCACTGGATGCAATACCAATCATGAGATCTAGATTATGGAGATCCTGCAACAGAAAAGTACTGTAAGAGCAGAAGCATAAGTTTGTGCGATTCCTATTAATCTACTTATAAATTCATTTTCAAGTTTTCTATACTTAAAATATAACTCCTGTGGCAAAAATTCAATCACTTGTTAGGATTTATTATTTTTTTTTCCATCTTTTCTGTGATCCTATCTACTAGGTACTGCTGTCACTAAAACAAGCTGTAATGCTAACCTAACTATATTGAATATTCTTTAAGACACTAAAGTTTCCAGCCTAACCTTACACTAGTTCAGCACTGGTAAATAAGCTGAAATGTTTCTCAAGATCAGCCAGTCAAAATTTTCGAAATGCAACAAAATTTGTCTTATTCTAAGCTGACCTCCAAAGAGGTCTTACCAAAGACTCGGCAAGAGGTAGCCACAATTCTGCGTATGCTAAACCAATATGAACATGCATATGAATATTTGATACACAAAACTGAATCAATTGCTAATTAAGAAAGAAACGTGTTAGCTTAACATGCTAAACTGGAAAGATGCATACATAATTTACAATAGCTTTATGATTACTGAGACAGTAGAGAAAAAAAATAAAAGCTTAAAAATAAAACAAAAATTTGAGGTTTACAAGAAAAAAAGAGGAAAGCTGAATGCTCAATTTGAGGTGAAACCCAACCTGATGTTACAAAAATTACAAATCCTGGCTTACATTTTCTCTGTGATGGACCTGTGATAGTACATCATAGACAAGTTTCTAAACAGAGCAGAATATGTGCATATGAACCCACTAGTTAAAATATCAGGTCTGACTCAAATGTAGCTTCAGATTACTTTGCAAAGGATGGCCACAGGTTCTATTAGAGCCTTCAGTAGCTTAGCTGCTCCTCTAGATGGTACTCTGTGCTCACTGAAATACACGTAATTCTCATATATCCAATCCCTATTTCATCATATTAGTAAAATACAGAAGAATAGACCATGTACCACATGAACTAAAAACAGTGAAAAGTCTACAGCAAATCCTTTAAAAATGGTTGAATAAAACTGTGATACAGGTATATGACTGAATTAAGCTGAATCCAATTTGCAACAGTTTACAAACCTGTGAAATATCACAGTACTTCACAAAGAATGTGTATAACCTAAATATTAATAAATAATATATCAGCACTAAAAATTGACAAGAGAGACACCATTTCTAAGAGTTTAATAAACGAAAATTATATAGGTAGCTGTACAAACAAGCTTAATCTCAGAATAGTGCAGAATTCACTGAAATGATGAACAATTCCCTGCAGCAGCAGAGCTACCTGCTGCCCCACTTGTCCAAAGGCAGCTGCGACAGGAGGTGGTTGAACCTCCATCTGAAGATGTTCCTGGCTTGCCACAGTTTATGGCAGCATAATACAGAAATCTAGAACTTGCACCTCTTTACTGTAATGTGCTGGGTAAAAACCGGAAGAGTTTTGGCAAGGGAATACATCTAATTAACTGCTTTTGTCCTGATACCACCTACCTAACACAGAGCAGAAGCCTGTGTTACTGGAACTTGAAGCTTACTCCAAGCTCCTGCTTTAAAGAAAAAATAATATTAAAAAAAATAATAATAAATCAATAGTCTGAAGGAAAAACAGCTTAGGAGAAAAAAAAAAAAAAAAAAAAAGCCTAAATAATTTACCAGAAAAAGAACCGTAGAATCATAGAAAATTCCAAGTTGGAAGGGGCCCATAAGGATCATCGAGTCCAATTACTGGCTCCACACTGGACCACCCAAAATTCAAAAACCCTATGTCTGAGAGCATTGTCCAAATGCTCCTTGAACTGCATCAGCTGGGGGCCATGCCCACTGCCCTGGGGAGCCTGCTCCAGTGCCTGACCACACTCTGATGGAGACTCTTTTCCTGATGTCCTGAGAATTAGCTAAACACTTGATGGGGATTAAGTAGGCCAAAGCACTCTATTTCTTCTAGAAGCTGTGCCAAAACAAACTTCATATTCTGCCTCTACCTCAGTCCAAATACCTAATCTTCCTTGCTTATTCATTTAAGGAATTCTTCTGTATTAAACAAGTAATCTGAAAACAAGATCTTGGACCAGTGTAAAGAAATAGGGTCTCACAAAAGAAAGATGAGGTAGATGGGCACTTCCCTTACAAAGCATCTGTGCTACTGAACTGCGCTAAGAACTGTCCCGCATATACTTCTTTTTCCTTCTTTCTTTATAGAGATAAGCACACAAAACAAACAAAAAACCCACAAACAAGGTAAAAAATGATCATATCAGTGATCTTGTTAATTAAATATTCATTGATTTTTAATTTCAAATGCAATCACCAATAAGACTTTTGTAGACATGGAAATAGCATTGATTCTGCAGGTATCCCTCCAGTTTCTATAAGTTCCCCTCCAGAATAGAAACAGGTTAATATCAGAACAATTATTCATCAGATCAGATAGTGTTCTAAAGTAAAAAGAAGATATAGTACAGAATTCAAGAAACCTTGATATAGTTTTGAGGCATTAAATTTACTCCTGAGTTTCTTAGTATCAGTTCATTTTTGAATATAACTGAACTCTGTTTAAGACACTACTCAAAGTGTTCTGTTTGGTTGTTAGAAGGACGCACACACTTAAGTTCTGTAGAATGTTTGACTTCACGTAATAGAACACTAAGATTAAGGAAGCTAGGCATTCATCTGATGTTCCACATCTTCATCATAGAACAGCCTGGGTTGAAAAGGAACACAATGATCATCTAATTTCAACCTCCCTGCTATGTGCAGAGTTGCCAGCCACTAGAGACATCATCCAAAAGCATCCCTCTCTGGACCACCAGTACAAGAGGATCAGTTTCTTCTGTCTATTGGCATACAGGCCAATACAGTTGTTACCCACTTTCTCTGCCACATAGAATATTTAAGACTAAGATTATTTTATCCACAAGGAAAGCTGAATTACAAGGATTCACAGAGGAAAACCTTTCAAAACGTCAGTTTTGTAACTAGCCTCTGCTAACACCTGTTCAAAGCACTGGGATTTGGCAAGTCACAAAGGATGATTTAAGAACAGAATTAAGCAAGGAAGGCTATGAAGAGCTATGCCAAATACCCCTGTCAAAGCTGGGGTATCATGTAATAATCTCAGTAAAGATGTGGTGAGGGGAGATATGTAACCTTCACTGCAGACTTCAAAACCAGAGACCATTTCAGCAGACTTGTTCAAACTTCAGAAAAGTATTGTTTACAACTGACATGAACTACCAGATGAGACCAAATGATGAATACTCTTCTGTAGGACTGATGCTGCAGCACAGGCTTACAACTTAGCAAATGAGAGAGTACCTACCAGGACAGAACACCAGGAATGTCCACTCTGATGAAACCCAGTACTATTACTTTTCTCATAGGCTTTGAAAAATAAATGAATTGCAACAAAGGTATTAATTCAGATGGAAATAGTAGCAAAACAATATGCATCTTAGCTGCCTGGAATAGAGATGCTTTGACTCAAACGTGTACTCTATTTGATTCAGATCATACAAAAAATACTGTTTGGTGTCAGGTAGGGTAGGTGACCATGACTAGTAGTCAGCCATCCTGTGCCATTAGATGCAAAAGAATGCACTGAAAATAAGAAATAGACTGTTTAAGCAGTATTTCCAGAGAACGATACTATTCTGAACTGAAATCTTATTTGGCTGAAAAATGTCTCGGTCCGCTCTGAACTGTCCTTCCTATTTGACACTGATCTCTACTAACATCCTGTGTATATTTTAATAGCCTACAATTCAAAAAGTTTATAGGAAATTTAAATAATTTTAGAAACTGCATCCCATGAATTCTAAGAGAATAGAATGTTTGTCTCATCATAAAAGTCTGGAATTTAAGGTCTCTTATCAAAACAGTAAGCGACCAAAAAAGTTAAAAGGCACAGACTGATGAACTAAAGGCATACAGGGAAATCTGAGGTGTGATGGGTAAGGGGCTCTTCAGCAAAGCACAAATTTCACGGAGATAACAGAATGGACAGTGAACCCAGACAAAGCCAGATTTAAGATACTCATTTAACATAAGGGTAAATTTTTACATTGACAAATCACAGGGTCATAGCACGCATGAACAAATTTCCGGTATCACTTACCCACAACCTCCGCATTTGAAACAATGTATCCTAACAGTTATCAAGTAAAACTGGCCTCTCCTAATTCCCCTATCAGATGTTATGAGCATAGTTTTCATATTTTAATCCCTTCAGTTTTTTCCTTCCCTTTCTACTCCCACGTTCCCTTAAAAATGGCCGCTACTGCTTTTTAAAATAATTTTTCCATGAGTATGAAAGTAATTACAGTAGCTTTATACGTGAGTAGTTTAGGGATCTTTATTAATTCAATGCACTCATTCATTTGTGATAGCATACATAAAAAAAACAAACAAATTTTACTGAGGAAAGAAAACGATCCTATTCACTGCACACGGTTGCAAAAGATCTTGAAGACTGTTTAGCCCAGCCATTCATCCCCCACCGATATTTCCCCACTAAACCACATGTTGTAGTGCTACATCTAAATGCTTCTTGAACACCTCCAGGGACCGTGAGTCCACCACCTTCTGGGCAGCCTGCGCCACTGCCTCACCACTCTTTCTGAAAGACATTTTTCCTAATATCCAACCTGAACATCCCCCAGTGAAACTAATGATATTTTCATTAAAATCCTCAATATCAGCATTATCAATAAATCTCAATGCATGTTAGTAAAAACAGCAGTCATCTTCATTAAGGAGCTCAACCTTCTGCATTGCACTTCACTAGGTTTTTATGCTGTAAGCTATATGCCAAAATAGTTCACCAATCTATAAGAGCACAAATTACCATTTCTGCACCAGGATGCAAGAAAAAGAAGTATTGGCAATTCAGACATTGTAATTAAACAATGAAATGCCAGTAGACAATGAAATGCTAGGACATATTTCTTATCAATGAATACACTGTGTCTAAAGGGTTTCAAATACATCCCTAGTGGTTATCTACCACTTAGATTCAGCTTATAGTCAGAGGATACGGAAATAAAAAATGGGTCAATATTTTTAATGCTGTGTAAAGAAAGTGAATGCTGCTTATATTAAGACATTCATAAACTTTAGTAAATTTCTTAAGTGAAATGTACTGCAGCATTAGACTATTATTAAGATGCATTGTAACTCCTTTGAGATTAATCTGATTTTTTTTTATTGTAATTCCAGAATCTAAGCTACTCAGAACATTTGAAAAAATATCAAATTCAAAAGTTATGCATGGTAAAGTAAAGAATAAAATTCTACTGTTTTTATTGCTGTATATATCTACAAGAATGTGTATACAACATTTTCCAAGTGAGATACTGCAATGTAAACATACTCTACCACTGTGCAATTCCACTCCATAGAATTCAAGCGTCCGTGCAATATTTATGTAGCAGGACTCTGCTTCAGATTGCTTGAGGCCACTGAAAGAGGGCAAAAAAAAAAAGAAAAAAAGATTTAGACCAGAGACAAAATAAAATACATAACATTAAATTTATTCCAAATGCAGGAAGAAAAAAAAAAAAAAAGAAAAAAGAATCTACTATCCAACATCTGTGAAAAACTTCATTAAAGAGTTCCACAAAGTACTTTATTTAGTAAGGACTTCCTAAGAGACTCTCAAAATTGCCCAAGTCATAAAACAGTGTCATTGCCTCAGACATTCAGCACTTTTCAGAAAAATCTTAGCTGAAAATTCTTAGCTGTTTTGTTTAAAGGGATAAGGAAACAAGGCCTCTATAATGGCTTCTTTTATAACAAGAACCTGTATCTACAGCCATTATATATTGTCTACTATCTCAGAAGGAAGTTGTTAAGAAGAAACATTAGAAGCAGGAAACAAAAGTAAAAAAGTAAGTTTACAAAAGTAAAGGGAAAGGAGGGAAGAATATTAAATGTTAATATTAAATAAGTTAATGTTACAAAACCCAACAAGCTAAATTTACAACCAATAAACAAAATGCTATTTTTCCCCCTGCTGTTAGGTGTGAAATGTGGTGCCAGACTTGCAAGGATTCTACCTTCTACTTTTTAAAAAACTTTTTAGACTCCAACAGACACCTGCTTTCAAAAAGAACTCAAAAATCCTCACACATCAAATTAACTTTAGAACTTCACAGAACTTCTACATGGAATCTACTAGGAGCTTGAAAACAGAAAAAATCAAAAAGTAATCCCTACATAGTTCATTCTCCCCTGCAGCCTACTAATTATTCACCTGAAAGGATTGCAGCCTAAAGAATATCCCATTAAGCATGACAAAAAGGTATTTGCTTCCAACAAATTGTAGGGCCATGATTTTATTATCTGAGAACTGATTAGACAACAGAATACAAAACCTAATACTACTCTAATACTAACATTGCTCTAATACAAAATCTGCTGTGGGCTACTGACATCATGTTGTGCCAGCAATAATCCTGGTCTTGCAGCACAGACCAGTGAGTCAGGCACTACAGCATATTAGAGAAACTGTCAGAACAAAGACCAAACAATTACTATCTACCCATGTTTAAGAAGAAAAGCCTACAGATACTATTGTCTCATGGCTACTACAAAATGCAGGAAAAAACAAGAAAAAATGCCCATTAAATTATGTTAATTAAATGTGATTTAAACTAACAACCTGTAAGAAAAACACATAACATTATGTTACATTAGGACACTAGATAGAGAGATGCTTCATATAAAGCAGTAATTCTAACTTTTAAAGGAGTAATTGCCTTGAAAGTCAGCCACTTCAAGATACCACCTTCTAAATTCCAAACCATACTAATCTTCCCTGGAACTGCCATTCTAACAACTATCAATCTTCATGAAAGCAATTAGAAAGACGAAGTTATCTTGAGTAATAAAGCCATTGGCAGCGGTGTGACTTGAGAATGTCACAATATTGGAATAAGGACTGAAGGGGAAACAAAAAGCTGTTTGCAGATAAAGTCCTTACCCAGATCTACATCTACAGTGACTACCATCAACTTGATTTTAAAAAAATTATAATAATAAATTGACATCGTGTCCTTCAGTTTACCAGAAAGGTTGAGGATGGAAAAACAAACATACAAAATGACAATTTGATAATGCAACAGGATGTTTCCTTTCTGTATATTTTCTTTTTGTTAATTTTTTATCAAGAATTTTGCTTAGGAAGATAAGAAAAGCCTGACAACTAACAAGAAGGAACGCCTACAAATTTTAATTCTCAATTTGCTTATATAATCTACTTCAGATTAAATATGTCTCATTTAGGCCACTAAGAAGTGCCTCAAGACAGACTTAAGAATTTTTTGTTTGTTTGACCCCCTACTCGTCTGATAGAGGGGAAGGTGACACTACAGGTCCCTGGTGGTAGGCAGTTACTGAGCAAAATAGATAGGCAAGAGAAAAGAATGTCTATATAGATTTAGAGATGAACACAGAAGGAAAATATCTGAAGGCTTTACTAGTTTGAAAGGATAGCAGTTGCTTTCTCAGCACCTACATTCTGCTGAACAGTACCTTAAGTATGTCTATAGAACTTCCTTCTAAGTTTTGGCAAATGAATATGACATCCAGTTAAAAATATTGCATTGGAGCTAGAGCAAACATGATGCAATGCGTCTTCTCAAATCTATATTGCATTTCAGTAATTACGATCATTCATTTTTTCCCCATGATAGTTGAAGAATGAAAAAGGACAGATTTTCACAGGGCTGGATTTGAAATCTTAAGAATGGTTTAAGAAGTTATAACAATTTTCAGATGTTACACAGGACGTATGCCAAATACTACTAATTCTCTTCAGATCTCATTTCAAACATCGCTCTCCTCAAACAGTAAGATAAATTCACCCTTTCGCACTTCTTTCTTAGAAGGTGCAGTGAATACCACAATCATTCTTGTCAAATACATTGCTGGCACTGAGCTCATGAAAACAATGTCTCAGACAGCAGTATTCACTATATTTGCCAAGAAGGATGCAAGGAATACTGCCAGAATACACAATAACCTGTCTCCCTCTCCCTGAACTCCAAAATAAATATGCCTAAAGACTTAAGCATCAAAAAATGTTGTAAATGAATGAAGAATTATTTTTCCTAGTACAGTCTATTCAAGTATCATTATTCATAACTTTTATTACATGACCTATGTGAAGAGAGTGCTTGCAATATAGCATTTAAACTTCAGTCTACTAAAACAGCTACCAATGGCCTTTATCTGGCAAAACTGTTCAAAGAAAGCATCAGTTTCACTGAAAGAATCCAGAAAATAAAGTGCTTCCCAACAGACTTCACCTGTTCACACAGAGTTTTGTGCAGACTTCTAGTCTGTCCTCTGCAGGATACACTCATATCTTTGGCTATGATAACAGTAAAGCCATGACTTGAGCATACCCACTCCAAGACTATCCAGAGTCTTCCCTAAGTGGCTTGCAGGACAAATTCCTCCTAAAAATGACTGAATTTATTCATGCCTGTCTACAAGTTCCTTGCCAAAGACATCTGAGCCTTCTGGAAACTTCTGGAATCAGATTGTGAAGGAGCAGAGGCCTTGGGTGTTGCATTCCTGAATTTGAACATCTAGAAAAGCAGACCAGATTATTACCTATGCTAAAGGAAAAGTTGCTGTGTGAGTTCAGTAGTTATCTCTGTTTTACCCCCATAACTAACAAAACAGCATGCATGTTCTGGACTGCGCTAAGCGGCCACACATGAAGTTCTGAACTACTCACTACATCCATCAGCAGTAAAGAAAAAAGAGGGAGAGGTTGGGGTACTGAAATATGGCAAAGAAAAAAATTTAAGGAATATTAAGGGGTGAAGAAAATGGAGATATTTTAAGGTAATACCACTAATTCTAAATATTCAGTCTTACATGGCACAAATTAATGAGATTAGCAAGAGTAATCAGCAGTAGACTTCAACTGGAATAACCAATTATAATCACACTCAGGAGAGGAGAGTGTTATCTGTTATCAAGGCTTGGCTCCCTTATGCACCACTCATTTCACTGACAGACAAAAAAAATCTTTAGGATTTCAGAAATGTTCAATGACCCTTGATCCAAAAAAATCACAAGTATCTTGTACAGTGCTCTAGAAGGTTGCCACTAACAATGTACTGTGCTAACTATTCTACTCCTCGCGATAGAAATTTATTTATAAAGTTTCAACACACCTATATGCTGAAAGCAAGTATTTCAATTAATATACATTATATGAAATATAACTAACTTGAAAAGAAGTGCAAAAGGAAGATTTTTTTTAAAGAGCTTATAAGGCAAGAGGAAACTAAAAATTAATGTTACCTGTGTTGTTCATGTAGTGCTTCTACTTTGGTAAGAAAATCTTTGTTCTGTTCTGGTATAAAGTTGTAATTGGACAGATATCCTGAATGATGTATTGAAGCATCATAGTCTCCAAGTTGTGCTGTTGGAAAACAAGAAACACAAAGCTTTCATAGTTAATTATCACTTGCAAGAAATCCCTTCTCTTAATTAATAAAACAAAATATTCACACATAAGGAGAAATGCAAGAATTATGAATTATTTTTCTACAGGCAAGCAGTATTGAACACAGTTAACTGCATTAAAACTGTGAAGAACTTCTCAAAATATGCTTACCCTAACTATAGTTTCAGGTACTTAAAGAAATCAGTACTTCACTTATAGCCACAGTTTTGCAACCCCAGTCTGTAACACCACCACACAGTATGTGACACAGACGAGTAGTACTGAAACATTAAAAGGAAGCAAAATGCTCCAGAAAGACAAATGAAATCAATTTGATGTATCTTTACATGATCACAACAGATAGAAGACTTTAATTAGATCTGTCACTTAAAGACCAACTACTCTGTACACTGTAAAACTGTTTTAACTAGAACTACTGGAACTGCCCTAAGAATTCAAATGTTAATTGCCCTACTGAACATGAGGCATAATGTATGGAATATACAATATAATGGAAAATTACCAAATGATGTGACAAGTTCAGGGTATAAATCATATAGTTCCTCATGATGTTGTATGAATAAAATGAATGGAAGTTTAAGTAAAAAAGGTTAAATTAGTTAACTATTTACCAAGGAGTAAAAGTCATCAGGTGAGAAAATGACAATCCAAGATTAAAATATAGTTAAAGTTGCATAACTGGTTTATGTATGAGGATCTCAATAATGAGTGTCGTGCAAAGATGAGAGTAAATGTCAATGGTTTACGGGCTGGTTTGGCCCGGTTCCGTGACGAGCGGGGTGGACGGATCTGCAGATCCGCGCCTCCGGAAAAAAAGGAAACAGGAGACCCCAAAATAATTAAAACAGCGGCACTGATCTGAGGAGAAACAAACTAATTTACTAAGTATATTATCGGAATGCAAGATAACACACTATAATACAGTATAATCAGAATTGAAGCTAATAAATCAAATATAATGAGAGAGAGAGAGAATGTCCGAAAGGTGGATAGGCCGATATGTCCGATAGGTGGATAGACGGGGATGAAGGGCAAGCGAGAAAGAGGAATCAGGCGACCTTGCCAGGAGTTAAACCTCCTCTCCCTGACCGCAAGGTCCCCTGGGGAATGTAGTTCTTCTTCTCTTCAGGGCAGGTACCCAGGACTTGAGCATTGACAGTTAAAGTCCCAGTGCCCCACATGATGTTATGATGTGGAATACCGAAAGCCAAAAATCACAAAACCGTGACAGTAAAACACAGTATTCAAAGTTGATTCTAAATTTATCTTCATATAAGCACTGAAATACAGTTCAAGTACTGCTAGTTACTGTCGAGAAATAGTGAACGCAAGATATTCCATCATGAAAATATTTCTGGAATCAGGAAAAAAATCTACTACAGCAGAGCACAATTTTGAAGAAACATACAAATGTAGGCTCTCTTTAGAGAGAGACTAAAATGACACTAAATGAAGCACCAAAATAAGTAAAATCAATGTAGATGTAGAGGTTAAAATACAACTAGCTATCACATGAATAAAACCATTTATTTTGATGATGCACAATGAAGTGAGAGATTACAGCACTGTACTTCATTGTTTTAAAGTGTTATAGATTCAAACAAATATTTACAGAATGATGAAATGATAATGGACAAACAACAATTGGATTTATGATCTCCTATGTATTGCTTATCATAACCGAAAAATGAAATTAAGGGACAACAGCCCCAAACAGCTGCAGAACTGCTGTATACAAGCGTTCAGAATCATCTTTGCAGAGCAGTTCTATGAGCTGCCAGCAGGCTCAAGGTCAGTAAGGTAGACCACAGTGAACCGTGTGGAAGAAAACACAAATATGTTAATTCACCTATTTAAGCAGATTCCGGTATCTTCACCACCACCAATAACATACTGGTACTGTTAATTACAAGTGTTACAGACATGATCAAATGCATCTCTGATTAAACAGAATTACAACACACTTTAGGAGGACAGACAGGCCACGTACACAATCCTTACACTACCTCACATACATGGAAAATAATTTTAAATACTGGAAATTCAGATCAAAGTTGTCTGTATTTATCAAATCTGACTGTGGTTCCAAAGGATAAGGGCTACCAGTACTCAGTAGAGTACTAGGATAGTAGTCAGAACTTCAACCTTTGAGTAAATGTCAGCCTCCATGATGTCCTTCTGAACGTTATTTCCCTTCAAAGAAGAATGGAAAAACACCATGCCTCATGATACAAAAGGGAAAAAGAATCTCAAAACACTAGCTGCAAAGAGGCAAGTCTGCAAATTAGGAAACCTAAGGTTTTGGTGAATTTTCTATTTTCAAAAGATATTAATAAATTAAAAGCCTCATTGTACACCTTGGTTAGAAGAATCAGGCAAAAAAGAAAAAAAAAGCAGATGGAGAAAAACTCCATAGTGCAACTCTAACTTTAGAGGTGCCATTAATTTCATGAGCGTGACGTTCCCCTAAATCTTCCAGTCTCTCTCCTCTGATACAGATGGGAATTCAGCCTTGTGCAACTTCTGCTGGAGCTCCCCAAACTGGAATAAACTCTTACCCCTAATTCCTGAAGAACTGGCATATTAAACTCACCTTTTCTAAAATCCTCACCTTCTTTTTCTTCAAAGAACCTTTCAATCACAAACAAACCATCAACTCCTTCCTGAGTAAATTGCTAAAAATAAGACAGAAGTGTGCTAGAGATCTCCTGTTTCAGAGACTACTTTCTTTTAAGTGAATATGCCTTTATTGAATGCTTCATTATTTGCTGAAGCAAACAGTAAAGGTAGGTATCATACAAACATACAACAGCTAGGATAAAAAAAAGGGATTTTACTTTTTAACTGGTAATACACAAATAGGAGTATGAGGCAAGTAGCTGAATGGGAAATTCCAGAGTCCACCAGCAAAGAGAAAGATTAAAACACAACTTTCACAATCTTCACTGACCTTCATTCTGCTTTAGTAAAATTAACTGCACTAGAATATATCCAAAGCACTGAAAGGGGAGCTCTTATAAAACTGAAGGGAAACTGGAATTACTTTGGCATTTTAGGTACGCTACCCATAACATATTTTGAAGACCTTGGTAACCCTGAGCTTGCCATAAATATTTGCATTCTTCAACGCACCTTTTCACTTTCTTGCTTCAGCACAATTGTGTTGCCAATGCTTCACTAACCATCTTAACAGTTTTGAGAGTTTTAGCGTTCCAGTGCCTTACCACATCCCAGAGATGCAGAAGTGTGCATGCATTTTCTTTTGCAAGAAAACTGGAATGCTAGCCTTTCATAGAAGACGTTCTGGTTTCAAACTCTCTCATTAAGTGGGAATGTGTTTAAAGGTTCATTTAATAAAAAGGTACTGAATACGATAAACATAACATTGAATTTTTTGCAACTACTTGGGATTTTCATAGATATCAAGAGCTCAACACTCTGTACTTTCTTTTCTGAAAAAGCTGTTTTTAAATTATCCATCTAGGATTCCTTTAAGGCACAGGATTCAGCTCCATTTTGTTTCTCCTACAGAAGATATTTTTCTGCTATCACCCTTAAAACATCTTTCCACCGGTAGCAGACAGATGAGAAGGATGGAAATAATTGTAAGCAGAATCACTGCTGAGAATTTTCCCATATCTAACAAATCAGTATTTCCCAAAAAAAAACCAAAACATTATGTAAACATGCATTTCTTAATCATAATAGTTTATTTATTCCCCCCTTAACTGTTCTCTAGGTGATTTCTTATTTCCCTGGAAGGCAATCTTGCAGTTACTGTAACATGCACTAAGCTTTACGATTTTGAAGAAGAAAAATAAAAGACAACATTGGGAACAGTACACGTTCTACAAACACACACAAATAAGAACACCATTAATTTTTTTTTTTTTTTTTTTTTTGGACAGACTCAAAAAGTAGGCTTTTTCTATGTAAAACATCTGGAGGCTGTAACTTTCCCCTACCTTCCAAAGCATCACTTGTAGCATTTTGAACATTTCACACAAAAAAAGGAAAGAAATCTTTCCTTATTTTTCATTGCAGAACAACCAAAAATATACTTACTAATCAAAGGAAAATTGATTATCACTTACATTGTACTGCGTATGATGCCAGCACAACAGCAGAATTAATAGGACATGACAACCTGGAAAAGGAGAAATTATTTAGACAATATGAACACAAGTGTGAGCATGGTATTTTCAATTATTTCAGCAAGTAAAGACTTTTTATCTTCAAATTGTGTCTGATTTTTTCTTGAGAAGTTTAACCATCAAATCAAACAGACAGCAGAGGTTAGTTGTTCAACATTTTCTTACACAAATAGATGTACCTCATCCTAAAAGGACATATTCTTGCTGGACGCTTATTCTGGAAACCAAAGAAGGGATTTTTATGCAACTCTGGACATCATTTTAATAGCTGCCATCCAATGCATTTAAAACTAAACGTAAACGCTAAAATTAGCCAAATGCCAGTACAAAGACAGATCTGATCTAATGTTCAGATGTAATTCCATAACCGACACCTACTAAGAGATCCTAGTGGCAATTTCTATTTGGCAGGAAATATCTGGACCAACTTTTTGTACAAATACAAAGGAATTGGGCAAAGGAACCATCGTGTAAATGTTCATTATAAAGAGAAGATATCCCAAGACTAAAGAGAAACAAAAGCATGAACTGCTGTTTACGAAATTTATGTATGTGCAGAAACAACATCTCCCACAGCTTACTCACAACAGACTCATAAACTGCTGTTAGTCAGCTACACGAAAATTTGAAGTGTTTCAAAGCAACTCATGTTTTTTTTTTTTTTTAAGCAGTATTTCATAAGGTACATCTTTATAGCAGCAATTGGTACTCTCCGAAAAAAAGGCTTATTTATTCGCTTTTAAAGAGAATTATGGAGAAGTTGAAGATTCTTATTACCTTCCTTCTACAATGTCAGTCTTCAGTTGCAAGAAGAATAAGTGCCTAGAAAATATTTTTTTGAAAAATGAAAAAAAGAACACCAACACTTGTATTTAAAAGGCATTGTTTAAATTGGTAGAAGTATTGATTTCATTTTATTATGGAGGTAAGTTCCCTGGCAAACCATAAAACAGATGAATAAAGTTTAGTGGCATTTAGAAATATGTACTCACACACCCATTCTTTTTCACAACAGTTTTAAGGATCTTTGACCATCAATACTACAACCACAGGACCACAGTATTTATGCCATAACAAACATTGCAAAATACTGCTGTGCAAAAAACTGCTCTACAGAATCAGGCTTCTTTTCTTCTAGGATTACCTATTTGGGATATAATTTATTTTAAACATTCTGTGAGAGTCTATCGTGGGACTATTTTTAATTACCAATGGAGGATGAGATGTTTGTCAAGCAGCATACAGACAAAAGCTCTTGAACAATCCCCCAGCAGCCATTCAGCCTTGCTCACATTAGAATGTTTGATAGCGCTACTTGAGAGCAGTAGTGGAGAGCTGGGAGTAAAGAATCGCAGAGAACAAGTCTTGGAATCATTTCATAGATTCGTAGAATGATTTGGTTTGGAAGGGACCTTTAAGATCATCTAATTCCAACCCCCTGCTATAGGCAGGGACACCTCTCTCTAAACCAGGCTGCTCACAGCCTCATCCAGCCTGGCTTTCAACGCTTCCAGGGAAGGGGCATCCATAACTTCACTGGGCAACTTGTTTCAGTGTCTCACCACCCACACAGTAAAGAATTCCTTCCTAACATCAAGTCTGAATCTACCCTCTTCCAGTTTAAAACCATTTCTCCTCATCCTGTGTCTAATGTAAGTTTAGAGCTGCAGGACAGTTTACAAACTGCATAAAGAGCAAATATCAAAATGGGTGACAACTTAATTTTCCTGTAAAAAAAAAAAATCACGTATAATGTTTTACTATTTATATTCTCAAGATACTAAAATTAACTAGTAGACAAACAAAGAAAGCATTTCAAAAATGCCAGATCTAGAAAACAAGTACTATTACCTGCTCTTCCTGAAACAAAATAAACAATGCCCTGGAAACAAATCTACTACACACATTCAGAATTAACTCAGTACTCATACAAAGAAAAATCTGATATGCTCAGGGCACGCAGACAGCATAATCACTGAACTTCCCATTTTTTAATCATTGCATCTGGTTAATTAAGGGATTATAAAAGAAGGAAAGCAAAACAGGCAGCCATGAAAGGTTCAGAAATAGAATCCAAGGTGCAAATAAAACAAAGATTTGTGTAACTAACTTACGCTCTACCAGTATTTTCGAACTGTGGACTGCTTAAAGCAGAAACCATTTATTATGAGCATTACACAAAGCTGCTAATTCTAAACACATTTAATACAAACAATTATAAGGTTATGCTGTGTAATATTACATAACATACTGCAGTTTGCCATGTTGTGGAGGTGGAAATGAGGGCTTTACACATACTTAGTTTAGGGAATTAAACACCAGACATTACCTGGTTTGTTCTTGCTGAAGTGTGTTTGGATCAGGTATGAAAAACCTTACACGAAAACGAAGGGTGCAGGGAAAACCTCCTAAAACATTTTAGAACACCAAATCAATTTTATTTTTAAAAAACATACACCCTAAGTTCTTATGTTTATGTTTACAGAAAAATTATTCAAATAATCCCATTGTAATCCCATCTATTTTACTTGTGGTTTCTGATTATTTTGAGAAGTCTCTTCCAATCTCCCTCACCAACCACAATTAGAAAATATCCTTACACATTCTGATGCTTTCATTTTAAGTACTTACATAAAGGTACTATTTAGTTATCTTTGCTGCTTTACTCGATTATTGAAAAAGGAAAAAGCAGCAGATGTATATGAAGCATTTCAATCAGGATAATTCTTAATTATAGAAAAACAAAGGAACACCAGAAGTTCACAGTCTCAACTTCTAACATTTTTTTTTATCCAAATTCCTACACAACCTACAGCATACAGTAAAAATAAAAAGATCTTAAAAATATAGCTCAAGTTTTCTAACAGAAATTGGGACTGTCACTCAAGTTCTATTACACTACATTCTCTAGGCTGCTGTACATGCTGTAGCATGCTGGCTGGCCTGTCCTCAAGCTCTCCTTTTTGGTAAACCTGTGCCACTCAAAACTGTTTATGAACAAAACAAGACTAGAACAATGCATGGACTTAGAAGTACTTTTTTTTTTTTTTTTTTGGTTAAAAACAAGCATAAAATTAAGTTTCCTATGTTACTTGAGACAAAAATTGGCCAGAACCTGTGCATGAAACTGGCTCGGCTACCCTCAAATTCCCTCTTTCTTATCTTCCATGTAAGGATGAATTTACTAACGCCATAAGCTGACTTCTGCTTTCACAGCCCTGATGCCCAATAATGATGAGATGCCTGTTGCAGACACTGTTACAGCACAGTTAGTGACTCATCAGGTCCTAATAACACCCAAGGAGCAGGAAGATAATGCAAAAAGTTCTGCTTAAAAGACTGATAGAGCTAAGACTTGCTCTAAAAGAAAATCTAACACAGAAAACCTGAATTACACATTTACAATCAAGAAATAAAAACCAAGTCTTACCTTTTAACTGTTTCCTAATAGGTTTGTTTGGTTCAAGCCATCGCTGTGAAATGAAAAACTATTAGATGGATTAAACATATTTACAAATAATGGCTGTTTATTTTTATATGCACGTGTATGTATATATACATATGTACATATACATACACACACATTTATTATTTATATACTTACAGGTGAATCTACTGAAGTTTCATTTTGCTGTAAACCGAAATATTCCTTTTCTGTCACACCCAACTGACTATAGGTCATATCCAGCAAAATCTGACCAGTGTCTTGTTTCTGAAAACAAGAAACATTTAGAAGTGAAACTGTGAAACACTTACATATTGTAAGACACAAATAATTAAATAAGTTTTATTTAAGAAAAAAATAAACCAATTGTGAATAAAAATAGCAGCTAATTCATTTGTCCAGTTTCTCAATAATGTAAGAGAGTTTTATTATGAAAAAAAGTATTTTTCTTTTTGTTTTTAAATAAAAGAGACTTTCCTCCCAAAACAAATCAGGTGTCCCAAATCTCACAATATGAATTGGTATGAACACAAGTTATTGAGGTCAGCCCAGCAATTGACTTTTATTCAAGTCATCCCTCCCTCAATCAGTCTTTAGGAGCAATATCCTTTTCTGGAGTAATAACCTGCAATCATGGCTTACAGCCACATGAGGCTGCTGCAGCTCTTGATGTCATCCCAAAAGCAGCTCTTTCCATCTCCACATAGTTTTCATAAGGGAAAGTTTGTATACACCAGAATGAAGAAAAAAAGGCAGGAGGAAGATGTAACTCTAGCTATTAGATCCTGGATTTCAGCCTGAATTTCCACTGACACTACTACCACTATGCCGCAACACTTTCTGCTTAGACATCTGTCCAGTCAGGTAATCCCAGAAGAACCAGAGTAAACAGGGAATCCCAGGGGACATCAAGACATGTAAGCATGGTATTTTTTTCCCTGAAATTAAATTAGCTTATCATCACACCACTGCATTGTGGACTACTGACAACCAGCGTCCGCCAAAGAACAACACTAATCAATGCTATTAAAGAAAAAAAAGAAAAACAGAACCCCCTCAACAAGACTGCAATCTTAAATATGGTAACATGTAACATATATTGCAACAAGGTACAGAGCTTCAAATGTAGTCAAACCAAGCCAGTTTGCTTGGCATCTTGTCTATTAAAAAAAAATTATACGCATGTAAAATTTTTTCATAAGATCTTGTGAATTTTATTCTTAAAAGCAGAAATAAGTTGCATATGTGCACAAAAGTGACATAAGTGGAAAATTTTTCATGCCACAACACAAGTACTTTGCTTAAAAAAATATCAAAGGACTTAACGCATATGCATGATAGTGATCCCATCTCTGTGGATGGCCTTATTCAGTGTGTAAGAACACTCACTGAAGCACTCAACATAATATGGCATTCAACTCCCTTCGTCTAAAACTTATTATACAACAATCAAGTCCTGCTCAGAAGACAGATTTACCTGTTTCTGTTTTCTTGTTTTGGTTGGTTTTTTTTTTTTTTTTTTTTTTTTTTTTTTTTTTTTGCTTTGTTGTTTCTTGCTTTGACTTTTTTCCCTCGAGCTTTTTTTTTTTTTTTTTTTTACAGTGCTGCCCCAGCACTGTAACTGAGTGCTTTAAATATTAACATAGTCCATAGTCTCCTCTTACCTCATAAAAAACTTTCTTATTTAGAAGATAAGGAAACCAAAGATTCAAGTGAAAGACACACACCTTATTTGGAAGTACTGAATATTACTCAGTACTTGCTACTGCTAGAGCAGAGCAGAGCTCCAGCAACTCCACTGAGATGTGTTCGTTCACTATTTCTTCACCAGACTCCAGACAAAAGGTAAGGTAATAACAGCCAGTAGCTATGAAAAGCTATGCCTAGTTCTCCAGAGCAAAGTTTCACAAGAAGAAAAATGTAGGCAATGCTTAACTCTTACATATGAGATTAGCCTTTCCCCTTTGACAGGCTCTCCTACTTTCCCCTTCCAAACTAAAGCACCTATCAATACCATTTTCTTTTTTCCCTTGAAGCAGCAGACTTCAGTATAAAAAAATGCAGCATCTCAGTGACAGGCAAAAAGCATGCAAATAAGCATTCCTCATCACACATGGGCATGATGTGCACTTTGAAGGCAGTCCTGTCCAGCACTGACAATGAGGTGGGCTCTTATACAATGACTGAGTTTTATCAGAGAGTAGCAATACATGTACACAAGATCTCCCAATAGAAAAAGCAAAAGCAACCAGGATTCTCTGAAATAATGGACATTTCCTGAGTTATGCTCCCCAGAATTCTATGTTATTGTTTTTGGGTTTTTGTTGATAACATTGCTTGTTCTTTTTCTTGGAAGCAGAACATTAAAAACTGTCAAGAGGCATCACATGAAGCCTGCACAACTCCGAAGCATGGCTTCGCATCTCTGGAGCATACTTCTAACACTGAGCTAATTGAGAAATTAACGGTTATTTTGTAACCAAAAGCAGTAATTACTTAGAATGATGCATACACTTCAACCAAAAGAGTTTGGGAATTTGGGGTTTTGCTACCAACAGACGAAGAGAAGATTATGGTGAGCAGATTATACTGCTGACTTTCTCTAAGCTCAGACATTCCCAATACCCTTTCTTTTCAACAGCACTGCCTCCCAATTCCCGTATCATTTTTAACACTTCTGGTCTTTCAATCCAATTCAGACATCTCCATCTTCTCTCTCTCTCTCTCTCCACCTTCCCTCAGTGGTGCATCTCTCTTTCTCTGCCATAAACAAAATTCTAAGCCTTTTTACTCCTTCCCTCTAAAGCCAAGCAAGCTCCCTGTTTCGATATTCTGAATCCCAGCCCGAGATGTTCAGCCACTGCTACTTTCCTCTACTTGCTTAGCATTCCTTTTTCTTCCTCTTCTGCATTTCTTTTCACAAGCAGTTGAGATCACTTTCATGTACTCCAATCCCTGCTCTCTGGTATCAGAAGCACAGATTTTCTTCTCCACAGTGAGTAGATCAAGCACCCACTCCAGATACCTATGCCACATTTAAGAAGTCATTTCCCACTGTTAAAATCTTTTTCAGTTGTTAAAATTTCTGCAGTTTTGTTTTGCTTTTCCTTAGCAAAAGTGTATGTTAGCCTTTCTTTTTTAAGAAGCAGATGCATCATTTTTCAGTATACATATTATAATATATTTTTCTCTAACCAGAAATTACTCACACAGCTCATGCTGCACAATCTTCAGTTTCTTTTGCACATAAACAAGCTTCAGATCCAGCTATAAAGTCAGGTAGGCTAAGAATGTCATCACATCTTTTTTTGAATTTTGACATCCATTCCACAAACAGCCCTAATACAAAGCACTCAAACACTATGAAGTATCAAATGCTTATAACAGAGTATTTTTACTTCCATCCTCCATAGAAAGAAGCAAAGCAATATGAACATCACTCAGCTAAACTGGACATTAGAACCAAGTTTTTAACCCTACAAATTCTTACAGTGAGTAGTTAAAGCTCTTAATAATGCTCCTCCTTTTCTATGATGAGCTAAGAAATTAAGCACATTCCACACAAGTATTGTTAGTGAGTACCAGCTTGTGATAGTTTCTTGTTTCTGCTCTGAAAGGAAGTCTCCATTTATTTCAATTTTCTGAGATCTATCAATCCTTATTCTGGTGCTAAGGGTTTTGTGTTCATAGAATTAATTTGCATTTGTAGAGGCGTTAATCACCTCACAGCCACACATCATTCAGATCCATTTAAGCCAGTCCTGAAATTGCTTACACCTTATGTTGGATACACCAAAATTAATATTTAAAGCTGTCACAGCTTATACTTAGTACTGTCTGCCTGTGCTACCACATGAGCTCCTTAATTACAGCAGGAAATTATTAGGCAAGCCCAAAATCTTCTTGATAGAAATTAAAGAGAAAGAACCCCTTCACTAGTTTTAATATCAAGTACTTCCCATCAGCTTGTATGATCAAAGGTCCTCAAAACTGTAAACCGAATGCAAGTGAAGACTGATAGTTCTTCAGAGCAGAAGGGTAGACATGCAAGTAAACCTTTCAGTTTGTTAACTCAAAAAGGGGCACAAAGCAGCACCTTAACTGGACAGTGCAACACATATCCTTGTCCTCCTTCACAAGAGCTGTTCCTTCCACGCCTGTCCAAGCTGGAACTTGCCTCTTGTCTGCTTGTGATTGTGCACGTGACTTCCACAGTCTGGCCCCAATGCCAAGACTAACACTGCTAATACTTCCTTGGCAGTGGCTCAAAATTCCTGCCTGATGTACAGTAGCACTCACCTTATTCACAGCCACAATACTAGTAGATCAAGCCACCAGTGACTTCCTCCTCTATTCTTCACTACAGAAAACTAAGCTACAAAGGGGAAAAAAAAAAAAAAGAAAAAAAATCGAAACAAAACTACCAACCACCCACAGCAATACTACCTAAAGATTTTAGTTCAAAGCATTGATTTTCCCATTTGCGGCAATCCATCTGCGACATCATACCCCTGTATCTTTTTTATTAATAATGATGCCTCAGACCTTACACTTTTTTATTTACTAAAAAAAACTGAATATCGTGTTAATGAAATTTGCCACTCAGGAACTCTGCCAGTAATGCCCAGTTCTGTTATCTTTTTTCAGCAGGAACAACTGGCACCTTGAGTCAATTCCCTGCCCATCTTGCAAATCTGCTAGATTCCACATACTACAGCTCAGTATTATCCTATACAAAGTCACACAAAATAGTTATCTAAGCCTATTGAACACTGACCCACTGCATTTCCTGTGTCTAAAAACAATATATGTCTAAATACATATATGAGGTTAGTCACTCCAGATCTAACTTTGGAAAATGCTCCTCTACACCAATTCTTTCCTCCAGCGTTCATTATGAAGTCATGCCCCAGGAAGGGATCAGACTAATAAGCTTGCAGTAGGCCAGATCACTTTCTTGCTCTCTTCGAAGTCATCATCAGGTTTCATGCCCTTACTGCTTTCCAATCATAGAGTACCCTGATCTGTCTCAACATACAACTAAATATTTGTTGCCAGTCTGAAATTTCATACAGCAGTTTTCAACAGAGAGATGCAGATTAGCACCAACCTCTCCTGTATTATCCAACATCATCCGGCAGGAACACTTTGTGATGAAGATGACACTTTATTATCCCATTTTGCTATGAGCAGTTTAAAGTCATAATGCATATCCACAATTAAAACAAACCTTTAAGAAAACCACTGCTCATTGTTTTACACATACCAATACTAATTGTTGGTGCTAACCATAACAAGCATATTCCTTTTCAAACAATTGATGGAGTTTGATTGAGATGACATGGAAAAAATACACAAAACATTCATATAACTCTTCATTATTACAGCCAAATCCTTTTATTTTTCAAAGGAAAGACTATTTATAGAAGGAAGCCAAGTAATTTAAAAGCAAAAAAAAAAAAAAAAAAAAAAACAACCCCACCAAAACACAGGTACTAAAGACAAATGCTGACTGTGCTGCAGAAAGATAATGCAATATATAAATTATCTGACATTAAGTTCTAGGTTTCCCAAAGTTCAGTTAGCTGGAAATTGAGACGTATACATCCCAAGTAGTCATTCTTGGTAAATGAGTCAAAGAAGATCAATAATGGAAAATTCTTATGTGTTTATATCAAAAGTTGCAAATAAATATGCATTACTGCTCAATATACACCTATTAAACATACCTAAACATGGTACATGGGCACATTCTGTCTATATTAGACTGATATTATCTTCCCCATGTGGAAGGCAGAGTTTACTTCAGAGACAAATAAATCCACCTTACCACAGAAATCATACACCTAACATATATTAGAAGGCTTCCAAAAAACCTGAATAAAATTAAATACAACATTCCATGCCAAGTACAGTCATGTCTTGGTCTTGAATGGTTTTTTTTGTTGTTGTTGTTTTGTTTGTTTGTTTTTTTAATGTTAAGACGTTTTGGCTACATACACGTTCCATTCTTTGGATGGACATTGGACATTTTCCATCTAAACAGTGAAATATATGATATAGGAAAGACAAGACAGGCCACTTCGGGCTGGTAAGGTTAACATACATCTCTATTTGAACAGCAAACAAAGAAGCAGTGTGTCTCTTTGTACTCTAGTGCAAATTTTCTTGATAACAATGATCTAGAGAACAGCAGGTACCACAAGTGATACTAATTAACTCTTTGTGAGATCATCAATATAAATTTTGTATTCATCAAAGCTGTAAGTTATTTAATACGAAAACAGTGAACAATAGCAAAAAAGGCTACTTCCACTATCACGCTCAAGTTAAAATTCAGAAAAAAAAAGACGCTGTTCCCTTGAAATTAAATCTCCCTTTTCACCTGCCAAACAGCACTCTTTAGTACACAAGCTTAAAAAGAAGAAATTCACAGAAATAAATTTAGCAGCGAAATTGGGATCTTTCAGAAGACAGGAAGTCCCTTGTGTTATTTTCACAAGTAAAAATCATCTTCCTACTTCCACTGCTCCATTTTAGGATGGTTAGTTTTCGTTCAGATTAGTACAGATACAATCACTTGGAAAAAAAGTTCCACGTAGGAGAATGAAAGAGATGACTACAGTTACCGTTTTAAAAGCCTTCAAAACCTATACAGTTTGCTAACAAAGTGAGGAAATTGAACTACAGTGACAGCAGAATGATCCAGCTGCTATGTAATGAAGAGAAAGTCCCATTTCTCTCTGTTCTCCAGAAGGTTCAACATTTGGTGATTTCTTGAGTACTGCACCATCATTTTAAAGATGTCAGTATTAGTTCAAAATAGTTCCTCTCTTCAGCATGTCAATAGATTGAGACTATTTAGTCCATTATCTCTGTATTAAATTTAAACTCTCTTCAAATTCATCAGTACTAAGCATCTGTGCAGTGAAAATCACACATTAGAAAGTACAATCTAAGAAAATACATTTGCCTAAACTCAAAGAAAATTTCTTTTGTGCCACTTCTACTCTTCATTTATTTATTTATTTATTCCCATTTTTCTCTATAACATTCCTACACCTGGTAAATAAATTTTCTTGCTGTAAGAATTCTGTGTTCAGATAACTGCTGCATGCCATTAGAATCAGAGGAGCCGTTATTCCCACCCAGGCTATCGCATGAAAATCGTAGATCAGTCAAGTACCCTTAGCCAACAAACTAGCCCTGAAAAAATGCCAGCACTTGTTTTCCACTGATCGACTGAAGTTCTCTGTTCACAGACATAAAAACAAATGGTCTTGGCCATGCATGAAAACAGATGCATGCACACAAACTCTAGGAAACTGAATTTTTCTGTTAATGTAAGCAGAAGTCAAATATGAATTTTCAGCAGCTTGCTTCTAATCCTTTTCAGAAATAGACCCAATCAGAAAGTGGCAAAGTCTGCCCTGAGGCAGACCTCGGGTTTAAGGAATCCAGAAGGACAAGGGCCCCCCCAGTATCAATATGAGAGCGCAGTGTTCCAAGGACATCAATCTTCCTGAAACTGGTCCTTGTATTAAGACAATTTACCTGGACAGCCAAGCCCCTCGCTTCTTTTAAACAAAGGGTCCTGTACTACTTCAGGGCAGTTCAGCATTATAGCTGCAGTGAAGGAGTCCCTTCTGATCCTTGGATCAAGGAGATAATCAGCAGAGACACCCTGAGGGTACCTTCAAGGCAGGGAGCTACATCAGCTGAGCCCTGAGTTTCGTAAAGGTTTTGATGATTGTTAGAACTTGCTGCTCGAAGGATGAAATGAGAAGCACAAATTCAGGTGTGCAGTGTTAGATTTCAGACTAAATGCTAAATCTAAAGCTGTGTAAACATTTCCTCACTGGAAAGAATATACTACTATGCAGGGATTTCAGAAAGTTTTAATTCCTCTTTTTTCAAAGGTCCTTGTGCATGAGGGGGCATTTAGGCTAGACCTATTCAAAACTGACATGCTGGAAATAATGAAAATTTGCTATTCACATACTGCCCTTTCTGTTATGTGTTTGCCCCTTACTATCTTACTCCTGAGTGTTAGATACTTCACATTATATTTATATAACAATGTCTGTATTTGTGCGAGCGCCTACATATACATTATATATGTATACACACACACGTACACATGTGAAAATGTGTATATGAGTATCTATAGAGGATATAAATACATACAAGTATATAGTGGATAAAATGCATACTAAAATATTAGACTAATTCTGTGCATACTGAAATGAAAACATTAGAATAAGAATGAAAAAAAAATCACCTGTTTGGCAAGAAAATTCATTTTCTTTGAATAAATACCCAACAGATAAACTTCAGAAATAAAGTCACTCTGGTAAAAGAATGAAGAGTCTCCTTTAAGTACGAATTACTTATTCACAGCTGATAGCAATCAGCATATCTGTTTCTTTGTTGTTACCATATCATGCAGAAGACCTTTCACCAGATACAAGAGTCACAAGGAGACTTTATGACACCTTAGTCTGTTGCTTTAAAGAAAATTAAAACATCACTTTATCAATCTATTTCATAACCAGTAAATCTGGAATTTGAAACGACAAAGCTACATATTCAATATATTGTGGAAATCTCATACCTTTGGGTCCCATATTTGATCTTCAGCTTGCAAATGAACACTAATTGATTTAAAACAAATACATAGTTTTCCAGACTTACATTGACTTTGAAGCTTTGTATTGAGCCATCCAAAAAGTGAACGTTACAGGTTATCTCTGATCGAGTTTTCTCTTTTGGTAGTTCTGATGCTCGTATGTTATTTATCCTCCCACCTAAGGCTCGTAAACGGGAGTTCATAACTATTGCTGAATAACCTATAAAACAAAAAATACATTAAATATCAGTTCTTACAATTCACTTATGTTTCATCAACAGCCTTCAGAGAAACACAACAACATAAAGGCCTTATTACAATCCAACTACTTAAGAGTAACAAAAGCTTCTTATACAAGAAAATGAATTGTAAATAACAGCAGGGTCTGAACCAGAACATAAATAAGTACTGAGATTTCCATGCTCCAAATCTACTTATGATTTTGTTAAATATATTAATTACTGCAATGTATCCTTAAGTTAGACCTGAACCATTGCCTTAGTCTGAAAACAAACAAAAAAACAAAAAAAGGAACTCAATATTTTAGAGCTTACCATACGTAAATTCATGAAGACAAAACAACATCCAAGAAAAACTCAAAAATATATTTTCAAATTTTTCTTGGAAAAATCTTCAACAAGATTTGTACAATCTCTGAAAACAAGTGTTTCCAAAACAGCAAAATATATATTTATAATAATAATAATAATAATAATAATAATAATAATAATAATAATAATAATAATAATAATAAATAAACTATTCACCAAAAGAGCTAACACAAACACAGTCAAGCCTGTAAACATTTCAAGCCTCTCTCCACTAGATCAATTTACCAATTAACATCAGAACATATAAAGCCAGGTGGCAAGTGAAGCTGAGGATAGTTTTCCAGGTTAGTTACCACACCAATTACCGAATCATACCTCACTTATTAGAGGCTAGCTACAAAAAGACTTGCATAATGTGAGCGTTTCCTAGACAGCTGGCCAAGCCAGACAGGAGCAAGGTCAGGACTATTTTGAAATATACCCCTTCTTCTCTGCCTAACTTAAAAACATAGCAGGTTTATTTTTTTCATTTGCTTAAAAAGCTAAAGAAACTGAAGTTTTCAAAATAAAATTCTGAAACATCATTCCTACTCCCCTTATCCCTATATAAACAAACAAACAAACAAAAAAAAAAAACAAAAAAACATGAAATGCATGAAGAGCCATGAGAAACAAAATATTAGAGTACTGAAGACTATAAAAAGCAAAACAGTGAATGGTCAGTCAATTCATAGTTTGCTACTTTCTAAAACTGAAACCATATTTATATTGCTAAGACTGATTCAGCCAGCCAGCCCATTGCCTTTTTTCCCCCACTGGAACATCAACAATATTTTTTTCTTACTCTTTTCCAAACACACATTCTTTTGTTGCTTTAAGGAAGGAAAAAAGAGGTGAATCCTAGATGAATTCTGAACATGATTTTCATATAAAGCACTACATACTCCTATTACTCTTAAATTCTTGTTCTTGATATACAATCTGCATTTACACATAGCACATTAATATTTTATTTTTTTCTACCCAGGTCTTATTAAAGGAATAGTTGCTAAAGAAAACACACAATTACCTAATTATCAAGGGCATCCAAAGAGATGAAAATGCTAAGAATGCACTGTTCCTAACAGTTACATTTTCAACTACTTATTCACCACTGAGTTCATCCATTACCAAAAAGCCAGGTGACTATATGAATTATACTGAAGTCTTTTCTCCCTTTTGCACTCCTAGAGGTCAAGAACATCTCACTGCAGAAAGTGACAGACCACTGTCACTACCTGCCAGGCCACTGATTGGTAAGAGAAGAAAATTATTTCCTGGGGCTAGCCACAAGATGAGGAAGCAGCTTTTTCTACGCTGGTGCAAACCTTGGTCAGCTGGCAGAGGGCAGCCTCATGCTGCCCTTGAGGGCTCAGCCTGCACTGTGAAGACCTGTGCTCAATCAAGCTTACACACTCACCCACTCTTGGGAAAATCCCATCTGACCCTCTCACTTCTCTGCATATTTATTTAACCTCTATACAAAATTCAGCCACTGCTCCCATTGCCTACAGCATACTTCCAGGTATTCTGTTGAATACTAGCAAAAGATAACTGGAATTTCACATTAAAGCTGTTTGCAACAAGAACAAAGTTCCATTTGGAAGGTTTTCACAAATTTTTAATTTTTGATTAAATAGTATTTTTTAATGCTCCTACAGAGAACATGCAATATGCATCTGCAGAATTTCTATGGCTCTCCTCCAGCAAGTCAGAACTACTCTTTTCCATGCCACAAACCTGTTAATCTGTCTGCAAGAACCAGTGTAAATTGGCGAAGTGCTAATAGTAACACTCAGTATACTGCTACTTGTCACAAAATCCGAGAGGTGCCTTACTGTAGGCTAAAGTTTGTTTTCTTACAATAGCTCTTCACAGTTGGGGCTGGATGCCCAACTTGGAAATTTATCACAAGAAAAGTAAAACTTCTAGAGAGACTGATTTGCAAAGAGCATGCAAAAGAAAATTTAGAATTCCTTTTTTCCTTTTTGTTCCCCCCCCCTCCCAATTTGATGTAAAGTGAGATCACTAACACAGTTGGAGCTCTCAGACTGTGCCTACAACATGCACAGATCATCACAGGGCATCAGCCCTGCCCACAACAGGGAGTTCAAACTATATGGTCTTCAGAGAACCTTTCAACCCAAGCCATTCTGCAATTCTATGAACAATGCAGCTGCTTTGGGACAGAGAAAGGGTCCCTGCGCTGATAGACAAGTGCAGCCCTACTCTGAACACCTGCAGGCAGCACCCAGCCCCAAGCTGCCAGGGCAGCCATTACATGCAAATCCTAGCTTCCCTTTTGTAGCTTCTGTGGGATGTTAATTCCAAAAAAAATGGGAACAAAAGATACATCTGAACATTATCAATAAAACTATAGTCTTATTGATAACTCTTATTATCAATAAGAGAATAGTTTCACATGTATATACCTCTTACTAAAATGAGCATGTCAAATTCAGGAAGTTGAGTAATAATTAAAAAAAAAAAAAAAAAGAAACCAAAACGGAATAAACAACCCCAAAACAAAGTTGTTTTCATACTGAAGTATAAAACCAAACACATAGAACTCCATCCCATAATCAAATTTTGCAATAAGCTCACAGGAACAAAAAACTTAACTACAGAAAGAGGTTAATGTTTTCCAAGTACATTAAATGCATTTCTGAACAAGTTTGGTTATGCGTGGCTTCCCCGAGAATTAAGCTGCAGCCAAGCAGAACGAAAATAATGTGTTTTCTTTCACTTTTGTATTGAAGACCGACTTTTTAAAGAGGCCTTTTCCATTCCGGCTTTTCATGTCTTTGCAACTCACTTAGAAACTATTGGTAAAGAAACTTATGAGCCAATTCTCAGCATAACTATCGTTAGCATGTTTGCTACCAACAAATTAAATCAAGAACAGCTTTTCTGCTTATATTCTTTTCGACCTTCTACGTAGAATCACAAGAAACAACTACAAACAACTCCTGAAAAATACAATAATCATCATTCATTCAACAGAACCATTATGTAAATGGAGAGAATTTCTACTCCTGCAATGTATGCACATATGTTTTTTTCCTCCTCTGGAAGAGACTGCTGTCCTCTAAGCATTCTTATATTTTCTTTAGAATCACAACTGAAAACTCATGGTTCTGTGTTGGTCTACTGAAAATTCCAATACTACAGAGCATGGGAATGTCATTTATGAAAAGTTAGCACTGCTCATTCTGGAGGACTGAATTGGGGGAATGGGAAGAGCAGAAATGCAAATCTGGGTGGAAAATGGCAAAAAATGGGCAATTTGGGGCTCAAAAAGGGCAAAATGGGCAATTTGGGGGTTCAGAAGGGCTGAAAATGAGCATTTCGGGGTTCAGAAGGGCCAAAATGGGCATTACTTGCATTATCTGAGTAACCTCAACTAAAAATGAGTATTTTAATTACAAAGTCCTGTACAACATTTCAGTAAGGGTTACATTTTATGGCTACCTGTTGCTTTATTCAAAACATGAAATAAAATCATAGAACGTGTTGAGCTGGAAGAGACCTAAAACGATTGTGGAGTTCAACTCATGGCTCCACACAGGGTTACTCAAAACTGAAACCTTATATCTGAGAGTGTGGTCGAGATGCTCCTTCAGCTCCAGTAATTTGGTGCCACAACCACTGCCCTGTGGAGCCTGTTTCATGCTCACCACCTCTAGTGAAGAGCCTTTTCCAAACACCCAACCTCCACACCCCTCCAATGAACAATGAATATCCCCACTCCATGCTGTACACCCTGAATTTTGGAGGAAAAAAAAAAAAGCATGACTGGGAATACAAAGACAGATAACACATTTAAGATGTCTTTGTATCAATTTATAGCCCTACAAAAACAACATAAATGGGCTTTATCATGCAAAAGCTTTCCCTGTTTACTGACTGAAATGATCTCCCAAATAATCATCACAAAAAACAACCCTAAAAATCCAATTTATAAACCACACTCTGACTCTTCCTCCCATACACTGAAGTATTATCTACACATTTTGAAGCCACATCTATCACCAATGCTTTTTAATGAGGGTTAGATTATTAAGCCAGCTTTCCTGAACGGAAGCCTGAAATTTAACTAAACATCCATGAAAACAAGTTTCTGTTTTCACCTTCTACAGAGACAACTCTCCTTTTCCACATTACCAATATGAAAGTACGTCTCACCATTAACTTAAAATGGAGCTCTAATGCCTCATGAGAAAATCCCACTAAATATTTAACCACAATATAATATTTGCAAGTTTTTGCTCAAATTAAAAGGGCATTTCTGAAGCCACAAGCAAAGTAAAAAGATAAGCTCATTTTGAGCAATGCACACATCACTAACTCCTTAACTATAGTTATTTCCCACAGATTTTGCCTGACAAACTTTGCTCAGAAGTCACACAGAAAGGCACCTGGGAAGCCATTAGTATCAGGTGGTAAAACTTGCATCACTAGAGAGAAAAATCAACTAAACCATAAATACAGAACATCTATGAAATATAAAAGCACAAAAGCTTCAGATGAAGAAACATTGAAGCTTATGGTATAAAAATACCTCCAGATTAAGATATAAAGCATTAGAGGATCCAGTGCTGTAGAATCTTCTTTCTTAGAGCAGAAATTAAAGTTAATATCCACATCTCCAAGGCAGTAGCTGCAAGTTCTCCAATCATCATTCTTAAGATGCACAGCAATTTTAAAAATTCTCACATCACTGCAAGTGCCGAACTAATACATAAGACTTACAAAGTGTTTTGCAAGTCTTCCCCAGACTTCATTTAAACCTTCAGCTATAACATATTTCAGGTAAACTTGTATTGCCAAAATATTTGATAGAGATCCAGCTGTTCTGAACTCCAAAATTAGTAAGACTGCACACAAATGTCAAAGGTGGAGTGGAGGAGAGGAGTGGGAAATAAGACATTCCTCAGCATTAATCCTGGCATTGCACTAGTGCAGATAGACCACACAGCTAGTGTGGAAGCTAGTGCAGATAGACCACACAGCACACCAAACCACCAAATCTAAACTCAGCTCTGCTGCCTGGTACTTACACATCTGGATAGGAGCTAAACAGACATAACTCCAAAGAAACAAGCTTCAACATTTGCTACAACATAGGGTCTGGAAACAGTAAGTAAGGATGGACCAAGTGCCTAAAGAGAGAATAAATATTTATAGCTAGCAATGGATGATTTCTATTGATATGAAGCTTTTTGAAGAGCTCCTCAATGCATTCACTCAGTCAAAGAGGAGAATGCAAGGTAGTAGAAGATCCTGTTAGAAGTTCTTTACATGAGCGGAAGATGGTGGATATAGAATTACTACGCCTCTCTGCAGCATGTCCAGCAGCAAGACTGCTTATCTGAAAACTTATCTTGAAATCAGATAGCCTGGAGGCAACTAAATTCTAGAAGACCTTACTGGTGGAAAGACAATACTGACCATCAGTGTCAGTACTCGGGTTCTTAAGCATCATTTAACTCAACTTCTGCGCAAAACACATCGGTCACATTCACAAAGGATAAAACCAACTTGTACCAATGACCCTTCAAACTTCAGGCCCACACAACCAACCTCACCAATTCTGCTTTATAAACATAGAAATGAACTGCACCATTAAGGCAATGCATGATCCAACACATCACTTGACACAATGTGAAGCATCACAGTCAGACCTTAGATACCAGATCAGCAGTAGTACAGTGATACTATCTGTTAGAATGAGTCAGAGGGGGAAAAGAAAAAAATGAACAGAAGGAAAAAAGCAATTGAAGTAATAGCAGAGCTCTTCTCCCTATTCTATTCAAGTATTGTAAAATACAGATGAGGATAAACACAGTGCTTTCAAATTTTCAGTAGTTTTTACTGCTCAGAAGAGATGCCTTGTTTATTTTGAAACACATTTATAAAATAACACCTGAAAACATTGTGCTCACTTCAATAATGGCTCATTGCTCCATTTCCTGCTCCACAGGAACTGGAGAATTCAGGAACTCGATGGCTTCCTCTATAGTCTGCTTCTACTTGAAACACTATAGCAGCTTAAAAGATAACTGGCTCACAGAATAAAGCAAGACCTATCATTATTTTTTTTCCTAAATAATGCCTTTTGGGGCTACAAATGATACTTATGATGTCAAATAGACACTGCAGTGTGAAAATAGAAGTTTGCCTTCCTTAGCTCAGTTTTATTTTGCGTTAAGAACTCTGAAAATTTGAAGAATGAAAAAGCTCAGTTTGATCAGAAGTTGAGCTCTGCAGTGCCCAACAATAACATATCTCATAAATAGTTCAGGATACACTGAAATATACAAAGAGAAATCTTTTTTACTTTCACGTTGTAAAATATGAAGCTGCACAGACTTCACTATGCAGGTAACTAACAGGTAACAGGTAACTAGATAATTTATGCCCTAAAATCTTCAAAAACAAGAGTAAGCAATCACCACTGAACTTTACAGAGAAAAACTACCGAAATATTCTGAAAATTAAGGTGTCAAATTGATCAAAACATTTAAGTTGAAATACAAGAAGTCCTTATATTCTGTTAGTGGGCAATAAACTACATTTCACAAAAGTACTGCATGACATACGAGAGCCACCATGACAAGTTTAGTACCAACTACAGCTGTGATAATTAGCAAAATTTTGATCATTTGCATTATAGGTTGAGGAAAGAATGCATACACACAAATATCTGAAATCTTTCTTATAGGTATAAGAGATATATCCAATAATACTTTCGAATGGCAAATACTACACTTTCATATATCCATATTGTGACACTAGTCAAGAAAGCTCAGATCTGTTCTACTCGTTTAAAAAACAAAGGGAAAACACTCAACATAAAACAGGGATTATTCACATAAATGCTGCACTATCCACTAAGCTTGCCGGTGTCAATCTCTCATAGTACACAAAAAGATATTATTTTTTCCTCCACTTTGAGAAGTCACCATGACAAAAAACTTTGCTGAAAATGTCAGAAAAAAAAAAATCAACTCCACATAAGATGTTCCCTTATGTAAGACATGATGCTTTGCAACAAGTTAAAGTTACTGTCCATTACAAAACTGCTGATCTACATTCAAGCATGGTATGTAATTTGGTAATAGTTCTGCAGCATGGTAGTCAAAAACTTCAAAATGCATACATATGGTTTGCAGATAATCTCATACTATTTTGACTATTACAGGTATGTTAAATAACAAAAATGAATAGAAATTTTCCTCATATCTCTACTGCATGCTTAGAATAGATTTCCTATATACTGACCAGCTTAGCAAAGGACCTCTTTCTACAATTGTTCCCTCCAATGAATACATTTTCCTGACAAAGCTTCAAATGACACACAATGAAGTTACCAAATATCTAATTCTTTTCAGTAGGAATGATGTTCTTGTACACTACATTTCAGCACCTTTGCTTACAGAAAAAAAGTTGGTCTTCAAAAAAAAAAAAAAAAAAAGCCAGGGAAACAAGGCTGTAGAGAGAAAAACAGAACAGCAGATTCAATACCTAAATGTCTGGTTTTATTTCTAATGTCACCAAAGGCATTTTGTGAACAAGCTTATCTTCTCCAAATTGAACATGGATCAGAACTGCACTACAATTGCCCAAGCATACATCTGTAATACAAATTTAAGAGCAAGCAGCACACTGCAGGTAACTGGCTGGTGAATAAACTTAAAAGCTTGCTGCTACCTACAGCGCTGTTAAATGCCACAGCTTAAATGAAAGAACTGAACACAGCTGAAATCTGCTAATAAATTCTGACGGCAGCAGTGACTGTCAACCACCGGAAAGCCCAAGGGAAGAGGAGGAGGAGGACAAAAGCATTAATCGCAATAAAAATAGTACAAATGCCACATAAAGCTAACTCTACTTTTAAAGAGAACATTAAATGGGT
This sequence comes from Lagopus muta, assembly GCF_023343835.1. Taxonomy (NCBI): domain Eukaryota; kingdom Metazoa; phylum Chordata; class Aves; order Galliformes; family Phasianidae; genus Lagopus; species Lagopus muta. The sequence continues at coordinate 63,654,802 of NC_064435.1, read as the reverse complement.
CGTGAAGTTCCCCAATGTATTGCTACAGCACCAGGAAAACTGCCTGAATTGACTGAGATTGCTCTTGAATGGGCACAGTTCAAGATCAAACACGGCTTCATAATCCTGTATGAAATCTACCTGCCACTTGACAACAGTGGGATGCAAAGTAAACAGCAAATAAGGAGCAGGAGGAGCAGTCTCAGAACATCAACACACTCTGCAGTATGCAAAGCCTGGTGGAGTTCCTGCATTAGGATTTTCATAAGACCGACCAATATGAAAAACAAAACTGCACAGATGCCCTTCAGAACTGTTCAATATTTATAATGCTGCCCAGCTGTTAGCTAAAAGAGTTTCTGTTGTTTTCACAAAACCTCAGACCCAGGCAAGCAGCAGCCAAGTCTGATGACTGAATTTTTCTGCTGAAAATGGTACTAAGCAGAGAAACTCAAACAGGTTGAGTCATTTTTAATTACGTGCTAGATTTTGAGCAGTACTCTTGACCCCTAGACAAACCCAAATTAAAGCTCTGCACCCTTCTCCAGGATTTTCTATTAATGATCATTACACATTTTCTTTCTTAACACAATATAGGACAGTATACCATCCAAACTTGCAGGTTTCTGCTTTGTTGGTTTTGGTTTTTTGTTTTTTTTTGGGAAGAAAGCATTCCTACTGGAGAATGTCTGGACAAAAAACAAACAAACAAACAAAAAAAAACCCCTGTGTTAGCGAGCACAAGACACTCCTCAGAATCACTGAATTATTCTTCTGCAACCAGACTTTGCCTCCAGACTTCATGGAACTGTTTCCTATATATTCATGCTTTACACGTCACAGTCCATGTTCTGCCACAAGCTTTTAAAACATTCTCTCAAGCATGACAAAAGACTTCCTATGCTATAAAGCTTACAGCCACAAAAGGTCTCCAAGCGGATCTAGTGCAAAGCACTGGAAATTGTGCAGCTAACCACAGAATACTATTGAAAAAGATGGCAGAATAACCTAACCACAGCAATTCTTTTAAAAGAAGGACGGACACAACTACAGATATGAAATTCAAAGGTTATCTTTCGGAGGGATCTTAAAACTTAGAACTTAACTTAGAACTTTGGGTACAAGAAAAAAAAAATATCTTTAGAATAGAGTCGCACTCAAATTTATCTTCCAGGACTGCTCAAAATGACAGAAATTCTAAAGATTTCGAAGCCTCATAAGACTATTTTATTTGAAAGAATTGTGCAAAGTTTTACTGCTGATACTACAGGAAAAAGCTTGAAAATGTGTCACAGAAGCCTCAGAACTCAAAGCCAGAAGCTGAACACTGTGAGGAAATTAACGTAACTCCTGATACTTCGATCATAACTTCTATACATTCAGATCAGCAAAACTGGAAGGGACTACGGAAGAACAACTTCTCCAGAAAGTTTACAACCATGACATTTTGTAAATCTTCAGGAAGAAAAAACAAGCCAAGGCAAAAAGGCAGCCTAAGAACATCTGCAACTTCGTAAACAGTTGCCATGGAAGTATAGTTCTCTGCTACTCCTTCTGCATGCATCTTCTTCTGATCTCTCTCTCTGTTTACAATCAGCTGAAAAATTTATACTTTAAGCTGACCAAAACACATTTCCTTCTTTGTTGCTGTTGCAAAGACTTCAAAGCTCCCAGAATCACATCAATATGCTATCATTCACCTAATAAGATCACTGCTTTGGTGGAACTGCCTGCATCCTATTGTTGCATATCTTACTGCATGGAATGACAGGCCCGAAAAAAACAACACCACTACCAAAAAATGGCTAGCGATTTGTCCTACCTCTGCACATATTAGGCTGTCCACATTTTAAAAAGAGCAATTCCTACACATAGCAAAGAAAAAGTTAGTGTAAACACATGACTGTTCACATTGTAGCTTGCAAACTATTTGTGCTTTCTGTTTTCCCATCAGCATTTAAACAGTGTATGCTTTAGACCCAAGAAATCTAAACATTTATGTCTTTATATCCCTGCTAAGTAATTTTTTCATCACACTACAAGATTAACATGCACCTAGTGACCATAGCATAGCACACCACAGGGAAACCGTTCTGAAAAACACTACCCCAGAATAGATGATACCGCATCTTCCCTCTACCGCAGATGAACCATAAGTTATCTTTTAGTCAGGTTGTTCCTTTGTACAAATTAACCCCACACCCAGAGAGTCAAACAGCACCTCATGGTCAGCACACACACTGAGCCCCAGAGGGTTGGCTGGGCCAGAAGGCACAAAAATGGGCCTGCAGCTCATGGCTGGAGCTGCAGTAGAGCACGAGTTGCTGCAGGGCACCATTTTGGAATGGTGACTTGGCAAAGGTCTTCTTGCTCTCCAGAAGAGCACTCTGTTGTTTTGGGTTTGTTTGTATTTGACTATTGTAGTGACATATAGTGCATTCACATAAAATTCAAGCCCACTGAGGGATATCTTGTTGTTCATTTTTAAACGCATCTCCCCAACTAAAGATCTTCCTGTTGCTATCTCAAGTAACATAAGCTTCTTGAACCTTGACTTTATGAGCTTGTTAAAGCTCCCATACAGAGCAAGGCTCATCTCATTTGCAGGATTAAACCACCTCCTTATTTTAGAATGAATCCATGCTATCCTCTACATAGGAACTGTTGCTATTTTTCAGAGCTACAAACTACCTTCCAACTTCAAGTTCCAAATCAGTGAATTTGTGAGATGATGCCAAGAATTTTTAAAAGCACACACAAAAACTGCATTTTGCCAAGTATATCTTACATTTCCCAACCCTTCCTATTTCAGCGTTTTTTATTTCTAGCTGGCAGGTAGAATATTTATCTCCTTCCCTCAAAGCAACCTTAGCATGGTGTGGCAACTGATTACAGAGGAATGCAGACAATGGGCCAACTTTGCTGCTTTATGCTAAAACAGAAGCAAAACGGGAGAGCTTGCTTAGACAGTGCTGAGATCCAATTTCTCTCTGGCAGTTGCCCCACCGTTAGGTACCTCTGCATAGCTGTGATAATGAGTAATGCCTCCCAACAGGCAAATTCCTCAGAACACAGTATGGAAGGGCTGGAAGAGACAAAGAGGGAGTTCACTGCAGCTCTTATCAGGTTAGAGCTATAGTCACAGCCCAGTTGCACCGAGAAATAGGACAGAAGTTCAGAATCACTATCGCTCTGTCATTAGTGTGTCTGTCACAACACCGCAATCCATCATAAGTATATTTTAAAATGAAGGTATGTAAAAAAAATTACTTTGGAACACAGTATTGTGTTGCCAAATCTAGTCAAGCAACTAAAAACAACTGCTATAGCAGATCAATGACAAGACTGCCCATTTCTCTGAAAAGAACTGCTTGTCGTAAGAGTTTTAAAGGAGAAATTAATTTGAAATTAATTCTCCAAATGATTTTATCAGGCTTATTTTGTGTCAGTAACTGAATAAAGTAGCAACTTCATTTTAAAAGCTATTACCTAACTTTATATAGATTTGTAATATTTCAGCTTATGTTAAGGTCAGTAACAATGACCCTTATCCCAGGCTGCTTACCCTATATCACACATCTACAGAACTACTCAACTTTGTTTATTTGCTTAATTGCTCACCGAGTGCAAAATGTACCTTACCACCACCACGTAGGTGGTCTGCTTGCCCACAAGAACTTTGTGAATGTGACATTAATATTTGCACTTGAGGAATGCACTCAATCCAAATCTGATCTCTGGAACCATATTACAGATTTTGGCCAATGCCATACACATTTTAATCAGTAAGCTCTAGAATTTTACCTAGGCAACTTTGTCTCTTGAAAATAGACAAAAAAAATTGTTAACTTCAGGAAGTAAAAGGGATTAGCTGTCAAATCCAGCCAAAACTTCCAATGAAATTGATATGTAAGGTATCTAGCCTTCAACCAGGAAAAATTCATGCTGTGGACTTCAGTCTCTCTTCTGAAGCAAGATGTCAAGAACAAGAATCCTTTAGAAATAAATGCAATATAAAAGACTACACAGAATAAGTAGTAGAAGAGCTTTATTGCTAACTGAACGTGGTTGCAGATTGGCTGCCTATCCAGCCCCTGTAATCAAAAAATTGCCAAAAAGAATCACATCAGTATGTGTAAAGTGGAAGCATGGGAGAACTCCAAGGCAGATCACCAGCAGGGACAAAGTTCAAGACCCCTAGGAAAAAACACAGTGACTACCTCCTGGTTTGATTACACTCATTAAAAAAAAAAAAAAAAAAAAAAAAAAAAAAGTTTTCCCTAAAAGCATTGCATCAGTTAATGTTTAAATGACAAAACATGCATGTTGCTCTGACATTAATTCCTCCTATATTTTTAGATACAAAGAACACGGTGGTACTACTTGATAAATTCTCAGCTATGAAACACTGTTTTTCAACATAGTCTTCACCATCAGCAATGAACCTCCATGCAACAATCATAAAAATTCACACCAGCATGGGTGACTATTTCACAGCTGCTATGATGGTGTCATTGCTAAGAAAATTTTCCACACACAGCCCACTTTTCATTAACAGATGAAAGTCAGAAGGCACCAAATCTGGACTATGCAGTGCATGTGGTTCAGTGGTCCACCCAAGATCGGCAATGTGCTTCATGGTCTTCAGACTGCTACGATGCTTTGTATAATTGCGTGGTAAGGACAAGATTATCTTCAAGAGTTCCCTTGTTGTAACCCACTGGTTTGCATGGATGAGTAAATTACGATGCTATTCATTTTGTCATGTGAAAGAAGGCTGCTTGGAACATGGCTTGTCTTTCACATCACCATTCTTGTACCACTCTCCACTTCACTGTGCTTGCATCCACTGTTTGGTCTCCAGAAAAGTTCACTAAATGTTAATGAATATCAATAGGTGCCATTTTTTCCCCAAAAGCAGGAATTCTATGACACACTTTTGCTTTGTATACACTTCCTTGTAGGAAGCCATTTTATCAGACTGCCTCTCTGCTGCCATCTGTCACACAGCACCAGAACGTAATGGAATACTGAGGGGGAGGGCCAACCCCTACTGCTTTACCACCATCTGCCTCTGACATAATAGGCCAACATAAAATAGGAGGCATTGCTTTCAGAGCAGCCAGTATACATCAATTTCTGATGCAGGTTCTGAACTGTACAGGGTTTTTTGACTAGAACACGCAGAAGATGAGGAATGAAACCAAGTAGTCGATGAATAAAAACATAGTGAGATGGACTGGAACAAAGCAAAGAACAACTGAAGTATGACAGCAAGGCAGATCATGGAAGAGGAAGAAGTTGCATAAGATAGTGGAAGGATGCTATCTTGCATCTTCAAAAAAAGATGAAGACAGTTTGTTCCTGATTTAGAGAAGCAGAGTTAAAAAAAAAAATTAAGATGAGTGATGTTTCCATTTGTTCAAATCCTTACCAGCACTGTAAGAAAAAAGTCTGTATTACTTTTTCTGTTATGTTGATTTTTTGCCTTTTTTGGAGGGGGCTTTTTTTTTTTTTTTTTTAAATAGGCCACTTAATGTGAAATACATTAGTTCTATTATTTTGTTTTTTAAACAGCATTAGAAGTTTAAGTACCTGCCATGAAATTCCCTTCTCAAGGACTTGACAGCATGATTCCATGCTGAGCCCGATTCCCCCCCCCCCCCCCCCCCTCCAAAATGAAGAGGGTCTCTACCCCCCCCCCCCCCCCCCCCCAAAATGAAGAGGGTCTCTACTAGCTCATCTGGGAAAAATCAGCACTGCCTTTGAGTTCTAGTCAAACAGTATTATCTGCAGTGTAGTAGGGACTCAGAGGCATCTCATTCAATTATTTGGCACTCTCATGGCTGAATTTGTCATCTTTTCCTAGAACATTGCTCAAATATGTAGTACACACACAGCTGGCTCACAGTGACCAGACATGGGCGTTACCTTCCATGCCAGACACGCATTGCTATGCTTAGATTTTAGCTTGTTTTACAAACAGATAAAGCTTTGACCTATTGAAGTGCAAAATATTTTGTCAAAGTTCACTTTAACACTTTCAGATCAATTTTCCAACATCACCTTATTGCCATCCCTAGAAAGAGAAGGAAAGTGCAGAACAATAAATGTGGCAGCTCCAACCAACAGCATAATTACAGCTGTCACATTGGACCATACTAATTACCTTCTCCCACTCTAAGCTTCCAGTCATTTCAGCACAAAACAGTTTAGCAAATAATCCTTCTCTTACCAAGAAAGGATGCTAAATGGTCAATGCTAAGTTATTAAGCAAAAAGCTGACAAAATTACTAAAATATTACAAATTAATACGCAACAGTATACTAAGCTTCTAAGAATTACATTTGCAGATGCACGTGCACTATGTGCATTCTTAAGTAGGTCTGAATCAGGAGCCACACTGTAACTTGCTCTATAAGAAAAAGGTTATTAATTTTATAGTTATTTTCAAATGGTTGGAAAGATAAGATCAGGATTTCAAAGCAGCTGGAGTCCCAGTAAGACTGTAGCACCATTATGAGGCAAACTCATGAGACCAGCCGCAAACCATTAATTTTAATCCAGATCCCTCTTCTTCAGCTACACTGTTACTAAGTCCAAGGAATTCAGTATCACAATAGCTCTTGTAACAAACCCCATGAAGAAAGGATCGAGAACATTTACAACCAAGTAAATTAAATATCTTCTGGATTAAGACAAAGTCACCATTAATGAAATTACAGGAAAAAAAAAGATCAAAAATCAATTGTTACATTACAGCCTGCTGAGACCTCACCTGAGGGTGACAATTACTCGAGAGCAATAGAAGAAATGAAAACAACGGAACTGTCTGTTATTCTTGGCAAAACATTCATTGTGAAGTTTTGAAAGGTCACTCCCAGCTGATCACTTTCCTCTGATAACCTTCTGGCAATGCAAACATCTGCAAGCACCCTTCGCTTCCAATACCATCAACTTCCTTGTGCTGCCCGCTAGCCCAGAAATCAGCTTCAGAACCGAATACGTAAGAGAGCCTCCTCCCCATGTTCCGGACTCTGGCCCTCCCTTCTGCATGTCTCAGAAAGCAGCAGTGCCTCTCCCTGCCCCACGGCTGCTGAACACTGAGATGTGTGCTGCTTCAGGAAGTTTGCTTTCTTATTGCTGACAAGAAGCCTGAAGCGAATCCTGTGCATTCCCTGCTGTAAAAAATAAAATAAAATAAAAAAATAGACTAATTGGCAAGAACAGGCATTTCAAACAGGCAGCTTCTTTGAGTGTTAGCTTGTTTGAGGATCTCTCCTTCCTTTCTCCCTCATCCCAGGAAGTTGTCAGCTAAATTATTCTATTTACAGTTGTGCAAGCAGTAGTTAATTATAAATCTAGCTATCGATACAGAAAGGTGACAGCACGCCACCGCCTGAAGTAGTGCTATCTGCTTGAAGGAGTCTGTGATGGCTGCTGTTGTGCTAACAAGTCAGGAAAGAGTAGGAAACATCTACACCAGCTTCTCTTCTCATGAACACAATGAAAATACCTCACTCCCACATTGAACAACAGGTCCTATAGTGGGTAGTTGCCAGGAAGAAAAAAAAAAAAAAAAAAAGGTATGGCTGATCCAGACGCAAAAGAGGAAAAAAAGATCTGAAACAAGAAAAGAAAAAAACAACAGGAACAATACAGGAGATAAGGGGGGGAAAAAAAAAAAAAAAAAAAAAAAAAGACAGCTTTTACTTGAGAGGAATGCTAAACTTGTAACTGTTTCTTCCCCTCTGAAATGCTCTTTTACAAGCTGGAACAACAGCCATGGTTTTTCTAAAAAAGAAAAAAAAAAAAAAAAAAAAAAAAAAAGAAGAAGAAAGGGCCCACAAGCAAAAGCAGTTAAGGAAGATGGAGTCATTATAAAGGAGGCATAAAAGGTATATCCATATTCATGCAATAGGTGTTGGCTGCAAAGTTGAGCATTTGAAACTACCTGCCAAAAGTTGCTATCCAAGCTCAGCACAAATCATAACCAAGCAATGTAATACCTACATTTAATTTCACATGCCATAAGAGACAGGACTACACATAAGACTGAATATTTATTTTCCCGTAAAGCTGTTTACATGACTTATCTCCAGTAAGAGATACAAAAGATTTATTCTTACAGTCAGGTCTAAATTTTCAGGTTTTCTGGCATACTGTACACATTTCATTTCTTATTCACAAAGACATCAACACACTGACATAAATCTTAGCAATATTTCCTAAGCTATTTTGTGAGCAAAATTACTTCAGCAAACTTGAAATCCTAGCTAGAGTACTGTTACAAGGAATAACAAAAGCATACTTGGAAGGTTGAATGATTTCTCCAAGTATCTGCTGGGGCAAAACCAAAAAGACTTGCTCCTGGAAGGCAAACCATGAACGCTGGGCATTTTGAAAACACCAAGTTGAAAAAGCAAGTAGGAAACATAACATGAAACAGTCAAAGTGTCTTAAAAATATGTATTTATCTCACCGCCATTCATAAGTTTGTCTTAACATGCTCAGTTTGTTCTGCAACCAATACATATATTCACACACATAAACATACACACACACATGCACCACACCATAAAATCCTCCTCATTCAAGCATCCACCATTAACATGTAACCAATAACAAAGGAAAATATAAAGGCTCTGGTGCCACTAGCCAAATGTTTTCTGATTATATTTGAAATAAACATTTTTAAATACTACTTTATCAAGAAAAACCCTTTCAGGATTACCCTCAGTTGGAGAGCTCTTCCTACATTTCAGATTCTGCTCTCATAAATAAAAATAACCAGGCACCAGTTCTACTTGTCTCAGTATTGCAATATATTAATATATATAAGTATATTTCTATATTAGAGAAATAATGTTATCAGCCTTAGAAGTATCACTGGGTAGCGGTAAAGTTTGGTACTGGTGTATTTATTTCCCACATCCTTTTCACCAGGAAAAAAAAGTATTATTTCAATATGATCAATGCCATTTTCACAGTGTTCATTTACCACCAGTATTTTATAAAAAGCCTGGTTATACATGACCTACATTACAGAATTACAGAAAAGTTCCTTTGGAATGGATCTCCAGAGATCATCAGATCCAACTGTTCTTAAAAGCAAGGCTTTAAATTAGGTTTTCCAATAATTTTGCTTCTATTCAGGCATCTAAAAAAAAAAAAAAAAAAAAAAAAAAAAAAAAAAAAAGCTCCAAATACCAGGAGCAGTACACAAGTTGTTTAATACAGTAAAAGTTTCGCCTTCAAATTTAAGCACACCATGCTGGTGTATCATACTATTGGATAACACAGGCTAAGTGAGGACTGTGAAAACTCTGTACTGTGAGAACTATCCCAAACTGGACAACTATCAGGTCTTAGCACCAGCAGCGCAGCAGACACAGATAGGTATTAGTAGCTAATGCCTACAGAATATTTATTTTAATTAATTACTGCTAACAATATATGTAACTACTTTTTTTTTTTTTTTTTTTTAAAAGACATTACTGAATAATTTGCAATATATTAATGACCCCTTTGGTGGCTGCCTCTGGCACCCCAAACTGGCAAGGCACACAGGTGTGCATGGGAAGTCCCTGATCACTTGCATACCCTCTCACCACTTCCAGGGACTGGGCTTGCTTCACTCAGTGCAGAGTACAACTTCACAACAGATGAGGCAGATGACTTCCCTGCAGCCTGCTAAAAAAGCAACTGTTCACTAGTATCAGACAGAACACCATGCAACAGTCCAGCTACTTGGGATATAAATGCTGCAGTCAATGACTCTTATATTTAATCATCAGTTGCATCATTTACCCTTCACTGGTGTCCCATCACTTTGTGACAGTCATGCATCTTGAAAGTGTCCTATTTCATATGCATATTAAGTATGCAAGTTCCAGAAGTTAACAGAACATTTAAACACTATACTACAGATGCTATAACCCATAAGGCATGTTTAGCTTCTAACAGCTGGGACAGAACTAACAGGTTTTCTCTTCTAGAAGCAAAACCAAAAAATACCACCTTGAAAGAGAACAGCAACCCATCTTCACTAACAGTGCTAATACAACACAGTAGTACAAAAGTGCTAAGTTTCTGAGCAGAATTGTATCTGAAAATGGTGGTGACCACAATGGAAACATGCTGATCTGTGTACAGTGCAACAAGAAACACTAGTTTGCCTGCAAGTCTTTCTTTTTCACAATCCTAGAATGCAGTGTCTCCAAATCAGAGCTCTTCCTTTCTTCTGGTCCCCCTCCCTCTCAAGCCCTTAAGTCTCACATATGTTTCAGTACTGCCAGGCCTCTCTCTTTTCTTGCTCAGCTTTCAGTTAGAGGATGCAGAGGGGACTCAACAGAGGTAGACCTAGAACCCTAATCAATAACCTGCTCTTTCATCACCCAGTGGGTACAATAGAATACGAATCTGCTGAATCCCACACTTCAGGCCTTCCCCTAAGGCAAGCACTAACCTGACAGCCACTTCTGTATGCCAGTCTTTTGATAGCACTTAGCTTAATAACCAGCAGACCCAGAGATTAATAGAATACGGATGAATATCCACTAGCACATCCTTCAGACAAGAAAACAGTATCAGGAGTTGAATGTTCATTTGATCCAACATTGTTTGGAATCACCCAACAGCACACAAAAAAATAAAAGTACCAAAGAAACGGAAGCTTTCACATTGCACACTCATTGGGTACCCACTGCCCAAAGAGATCTTAAAGAACGAGAGGGAAGAGACCAGTGAAACTGGGCCCGTTGCACTGGCTGACCTCACTTACTGGTGAGAGGCATGTTTGCTGGTCCCCTTGAAGCTACTATCTGAGCAATGCAGTAAAACCGGCTTTTTTTATTTCCTAAGAGAGGACTTCAACCTTGCCTTAGAAGGTACAGCAAACTGTTGCTAAGATTGTTTCTCTCCTTGCTGCCAAAAGCTAATGCACTTCCCTGAGCAACATGAACCATATATAACCAAATAAGACCCCTACACAGTTGTAGGCCTTGCAGCTCATGAACATCAGCAGCTCTACAGCTGATCTAGGACTGTGACAGCCAAGTCAACAAAAGTGAACACGGAAACACATTCTTCAGGGATCCTGTAATGTTTGGCCAACAATCTGCTTGTGTACAGAAAATGTTTAGGATAAGTATGTTAACTTGAGCTTAGAAGTAATTTTACCTACATTAAGAAAGGGGATGAAACAGTTTGGCATTCAAATCAGTGTTTTCTGTTTATGAATGCTTGAAGTTACAGGAAAAGATGGGGGACAAAAAAAAAAAAAAAAAAAAAAAACCTACTTTTGCCTTTGATAAATGAGTTGTTGCACTTGGCAGCCTCCAAGAAACGTGCTAATTTCTCTTTTTCACACCATCATAACACAGCTTATATTTGCCTTTGGCTGCTTTTTTTAGACACCCAAAAGAGAAATCTTAAATATCTCTTCTTATATAAGATTTATTTCCTGGGTAATTAGGAAAAAAAAAACAAAAAACAAAAAAACACACACATAGATAAATCGACCTTAGAATAGAACTGGACTCTACTCTAAATAAGTCAAACACCTAAACACACACTAGTTAACAAGTAACAGAGTTGTAACTGATAGCAGTAACAAAATCTCTCGCTGTTCAAAATACCCCATGATACAGCTAACCTCACACTGGGCCTTACCAGATTCTAAAGCCTTCTTGCTAAGCCCTCAGTTCATTAATTAATCTAAACAGATGTTGACAGATCAGGACTCCTTTAAGAAGGAGTCAGATTCCTCATTCGTCATCTAAGAGAAATAGAACATTAAATGAGCTTTTCTTATACAGAAAGGTCATTCAAAATCAGAAATTCTACATAATTACCAGCAACTCATTCTAGGTACGAATCGTCTTTATTGACAGTTCTATTCTGAATATTCTATTGAATCATGCTATTTGATTACCACAAAACTCCACCTTTCTCTGAAGTCAAATGTTTCAAACTACACTTGATTTCTAAACGTGCAACCAGCGACACCTTTACTGTAAAACCAGATGCCCCCTAATAAACAGAGTTCACTGATTTCCCAGCTTTTAAACAACTTTGTAAATGAAGTCAGTTCAAACTGATTAGAAGAAAATTACTTAACTTTCACGTTACAAATTGTAGTATTTACACCATATCAACGTGTAATAATTTTAAAACTAATACAATTTAAAAAAATTTAAAACACCTCAATGAAAGAAGAAATTTGCTTTAGCGGTCAGGACAACACAGGAAACTGGAACACTGCTTCCCGCACTTTTGCTCGACACTCATTGCACTCAAGTAACAGAACAAAAATCCTTAGAAAGGCACAAACTTTTTAGAACACTCAGTTTGACACTTGGCTACAACAGCAAAACAAGTCTCCCATCTTAAATAGTTAGAAATTAAGCATGGATGTTCACTTACACATTATCTAACATACCAATACAGAATTAAATCTTTAAGAACATAGGGGGACAAAAGGAACTGTAAGTGCTGTATGCTTGATACAACAGGTGATGGCTGTAGGAAAAGCATGATTTCACAACATGCAGCTATCCTCACACTAAGCTCATAGATAGCTTGCTGCAAAGTTGCTATGCAGAATGGAAAAGCATATCTGTAGATAGCTGGGGAATGATTGTTTAGTGGTGTTCAACAAAAGCACATACTGTCAACAAAAACAGCCTGTTGCCAGTACATATGGAGATGGGCGTCTGTTTCATGTTTTGAAGAAACTTGATGCTGCAACCCTCTGTGTTCAGCCATCAGTGATGTTACGATTATCCTCCTTCATCCCAGGGAGATGCTAGCTAGCAGATACAGGGCACTAGCTGAAGGTAGCATGCAGGTAGCTGGCTCAGTTTTTCTTTGCTGAGTAGTAGCAGCACAATCATCAGCTCTGCCAGCTAGGTGTGCCTTCGTTCAAAGGTTCCAAGTAGCAGGACAATGAAAAATGTAAATATTTATCTGAAAATTAGGAAAGTTATATCTGCCAAGGAAAAAACTAAGAATACACAAACTTTCCCATTATTAAATGCTTCCTACTTACAAAAAAAAAAAAAACAAAAAAAAAAACAAAAAAAAACCACAAAAACACCCACCACTATTCCATACAGTCCTAGAGCCCTAACAGTTCCAAGTGTCAAAACACCACCAGCTTCCTTCAGGTAGATTTTTTTTCCCCACATGCGCACTTGTGGGGAAATTCAAAATGAACAGCAAACACACAAACAAAGCTGGAGACTAAACTTAAAATCCACTGAACGTAATGAACAGAAAGCTGTAATTAAAACAGCTGTGGAAGTATCACTGCCAAGTTCTGAAATCTGTCGTGATTTTTGGTCTCTTGCCACACCAGTAGTGCACCCTGACTGGCACAGTCCCACAGACTCTCTCTGTGCTTATGAAATTCTCTGGCAACTGCTTCAAAAAACAACTAACTGTGTTGCCAAAGACAAACAAATCTAAAAGGAAGAAGAATCAGTTGCTAAAGTTTGTTTAAAAAAAAAAACAAACACAAAAAACATCACACTCCACCATGGCTACAAATTTAAAAAGCACTCCTGTGTACAGTCCCATTAAAAGCTTCTATTAATTTAACATACATGAAGTACAGGACCACATTTAGCCAGCACTTACAGATCTAGAACTCCTCAGTTATACTTCAAATCTCATTTGTGGAGACACAAAGTACTAATTTTCTCCTCCACCATACAGCTGCTCCCATAATTAAAAAATGTAGTAAGTGTTGACACTCATACAGATGTAGAAATAGAAACCAACTACATACATCCAATACTTCAGATAAAAATACTAAGGTTAAGAAAAATGTGTATACCTCCACAACCAGCCTAAGCTGTGGTGTTAGACTATTGTAGAAAAGGTTTTTAACTAGACTGTGAAACTCACGTATCAGTGAATTCTTAGTAATTTTAAGATGCAAAACATTGTATTTACAGAAACATTCTGCAGGGAAGAAAACTTTGCATTCCTTAATAAACTGGGATTGATCTATAAAAGTACTCCACATAGATGTGATCTCTTTTCAAATACATCCTGAACAACATACAAGATTATTCTGAGAGCACTTATGCTCTACTTAAACTGGAGTTCATCAGTAAGTTTCCACCAAGCAGAGTTTGTGACGCGGTCTTCTGAGGCATCTGAGAAATCCATAGTTAAAGGGGTCACTACGCAGAACAGACTGACTGAAACACCAGCTGAGCTTAATGCATCATCCAAATTTGCAGGAGTAAGATTCTAACGGTTGCATCAATGAAAGACTTAAGAGAATTCAGATTTGTAACTGAGTTTTGAATAAACAAGGGTGGAGACCTTAAAATCTTAAGCAAACAACAGTAGTCTAAAGACAGCCAGGTGAAAGGGCAAACTATCAGAACTTAAGACTTCAACAAGATTTAGTTCTAAGCACTGTCTGATAATTAACAACATCCACTGAAGTTCTAGACCCACAAATATGAAACGAGACAACAGATGTTTGAACTATATCCTACTGAGTTAACCCACACTCCAGACCAAAACTTTAGCCAAAAATTTTAACAGAGGTGCTTTAATAAAGCTTTGCAGCAACCACTGCAGGAAGTATATGTGAAAACTAGAAACTGTCCCATTCTATACACAAGAACACAAAAGCCAATCAAGATGACTTGTGCTCATGAGGTTGCTGCAAAGATGCCTTTCTTTTCTAAAGCAAACGTGGACTAACACATTCTAAAATAATAGCATGGCAATAAGGCAAGCTGTACTTTAGCATGTGCTAGCTGATCTTCAGCTTGACCAAAGTACAGCCGGTTTTATCTGCAGACTGGAGACTTTGAGTGTGCTCTTTAGAGCATCAGCAACACATTTGAGAAAGCATTCCCTTCCAGGCAAATTAATATAGCACCAATGCAACCACAGCAACCAAAAGATCCCTGTTGAGTGCTTAACTCTAGGTACACATCCAAGCTTGCCTACAGCCAAAAGTGGTGGTTCTACTTGTACCATTATGGTTCAAGAACTTCCATCTATTATATGCAAAAATCTAAAATAAAACTAGGGAAAACATTTCGTACTAACACAGATGTTGAAATAAAAGCTGATCACAGATTTATTCAATACTTGGGATAGAAATACTAAGCTTAAAAGGAAAAAAAAATATATCAAATCCCAGAGACCAGGTCTCTGCATAATCAGTGCTAAGTGCTGGGAGATGCCCAGTACTGAACAATGGGATCCATATTCACAACTGCAGGCAAAACAACACAAGCGGTACAGAACAGAAACCCACACGGATACAACTCACAGCTCACACTCCCAACTTTGATTCATAAAATGCGTCACTCCACAGAATGTAACTGTCTCACAAAACTTGCTAGGGAAACAGCCCTGGTTACTCATCACAGCTGGGTGTTACAAGCTGCTTGCTTTCCATAACTCCACACAAGCAGCCCAGCATTTGTCTGAGAGCAGAAGGAGAGGGCAGCAGGAAATCAGTGAACAAGATGCCAAATCAGAATCACTTTAATACTTTTAAGTGCACCCAGAACATCATTTCACTTATTACTGAAATACTTAAGCATTGATTTCACTTTCTCATAACTGCCCTTCTTTCACAGCTATTTTACAAAAGTCTTATTCAGTCCTGGCTGGTGGTGCACATAATAAAGAGACTTGAAAATAAGCTTTTTGATAAATTTATAGCTGTAGCTTTACTTGGTGCACATGGCATGATGTCCTTGTTATGTTAGGTACTGTGGAGGTACCCAGCCCTGGTAATACTACTGGCACTCAAAGCTGCACCAAGCCAATTGGAACTACGTTTCCAACAACAAAAGTTGATGCATTTTATGATTTGCACCAGTTTTACCACTTCTCCTTCAGAAAATCAAAAATAATAATGAAACATCATAGTTCATCTCAATTCAGAAATAAAGCATTTTATCATCTTTGAAAGTTCACGCAAACTCAAGGAAGAATAAATAATCGGTTTTATATTGCATTAAAACAGAACAGCAGAGGAAAGCAATAACTACTTTTTGTATATCTAATTGCTTTTGCCTTACAGAAAGCGTAGTACACTAATTTTGTTTTCACTTCTAACGAGGAAAAATCCCTCTTGTACAATTTTACTGCCTACTTTGGTAACACGTGTACAATTATGAACTAACAACATCCCTGTAACTGTTAAATTACTATTAAATACTACATAGCATTGATAAATACTGATTGTCTGACTAGCCTTATAATGCACAGCTCACCAAGCTGAGTTAGGAAAACAACAGCTGGATGTTGATAAATCTGGTAAAAAGCAAGTGGCTGTGTCAATGGTAACTACATCATCTCCTGAAACACATTTAATTGATTGATGCAAGCAGGCATACAATATACTACTTTGCTGTATTTCTGCTCTGTGATGTAAGGAATGGTACCTGTTTCTCTTTTGGCAAAGCAGCACCTTCCAAGAAGCCCTGAATTCCTTCTGCTATAACATTGATTATACCCTTTTAGCTTGAAGAGTTCCTCTAAATTCTGGATTCTGAAATAATTTCCTCAGCTTGTCTTTTAGCCATGCTTCACAGCCTGGGATACTCTTTTTCTCTCTCTCTACCATATGTTGCTGTAAGTGCTTGTATGAAACCTAAACTTGTCAGGAGAGGAAAATGACAACAGTTATAGCTAACATGGGAGATTAATGGATACCTGGGCCATATATGAGCTCTGGTATTTCCTGTGATTTCTATTTTGTCTGTAAAACTCCGTTACCTGTCCAAATCCCTTTAATCTTCCTACTGAAAAGAGATTTTGAGAATTTATACAAGGGAAACCTAGTCACAGAAATCATCAGAATAGTCCAATTCTAGTTATCTTCATTTCAGAGGCAATCAGATGCTGGCTTCAAATTAAGCGGTCTACAGCCGGCAGAGGTCCATCACACTCCTCATTCGGTTCTATGTTCTCCTGTTAAACCAACGGTGAGAAGATTATTATCTAATACAGACCTGTAAAAGGAGTGTTGTTACCAGACATGAGGCATGAAGAGACAGCAACACCACGTGAGAACAGATTGTCCTAGAATTGCAGACATGGGCCATGCCTTAGCCAAAGCCTGAAGAATTATCAGCATGGTGAAAATACAGATACATATCTTCATTTCCCTCAACTTCTTTTCTTGAAAGTTTTAAAATACCTCCCATGTCTTATTGAGAATTTGTATTCTTACTGTATGCCCAGAACCCAGATTTCACTTAGGCTTCTTAAACATCTAAGCCAAGTGCAAGTGAGACTCACAAGATGAAGTAGAGCAGAGCACTGAATGCCTGCTGCATCACAGAGACTCACAGCATGGCTGAGGCTGGCAGGGCCCTCTGGGTCTATCTGTGCTCCAGCAGGAACACCCAAAGCAGGGTGTCCAGGCCACACCCAGGCAGCTTCTGAAGATCTCTAAGGAGACCCCACAAGCTCTAGACAGTCTGCACCAGTGCTTCATCTCTTACACAGCTCACAAGTGCTGCCTAGTGTTCAGAGGGAACCTTCTATGTTGCAGTTTGCACCCACTGCCTCTTGTCTTGGCATTGTGAACACTGAAAAGAATTTGGCTCCATTTTCATTACATCCTCTCTTCAAATACTTATAGATGCTGCTGAGGTTCCCTCTGAGCCTCCTCTATTCTAGGTTAAGTCCCAGTGCTCTCATAGGAGAGATGTTCCAGCCCCTGCACCATCTTGGTGACCTTATATTCAACTCTCTCCATTACATTCACATCTTTCTTCCACTGTGGGCCCCAAAACTGTATACA
Organism: Lagopus muta; assembly: GCF_023343835.1. Taxonomy (NCBI): domain Eukaryota; kingdom Metazoa; phylum Chordata; class Aves; order Galliformes; family Phasianidae; genus Lagopus; species Lagopus muta. Next base: position 63,637,023 of record NC_064435.1, on the reverse strand, counting down.
GCATTCCAGCTGTGGCCTCACCAGTGCTCCTAAGGTTTGGAACTTTCTCTTCAGTCATCTTGGTTCAGCAGATGGGAATCCTTTGTTTCCATTACCCATTCACAATACTCAGAAATCTACAACAAAAACTAGCAGATATGCCTGACCAGACTTCAGTACAGCTCAAGCCACTGAGTTATGTGAAGAAACATCTGTATTTTCCTTTTGGAAAAAGATTCTTCAAGGTTTGTATCTAATTCACATACAGGAAGAAAACAAAATTAAGACCAAAAAGCCTCATAAGGCAAGCTACAAGAGAATTTTTCATATACTATCAGATTTCCCATTATTTCAAGTAGCACTTTACGTGCAAAGATGTGAAAGAAAGAAACAAATGGAATACAAAGCCCTATAGAGGACACATGACAAAGTTTAATATTACAATGCTAATAATAGAAATTAGAACACCCTGTAATGTTCAGTACAAGCTGATATGAAGCCAATGGTATCTTAGAGTACAGGAAGACTAAATTATCTCAAGAGAAGTCAGGATGGAACTTGCAGCACATCTGTTACTCCACTCCTATGCCTCCACGCCTGCTCCTTCCCTTCAGCAAACACCCCAACAGAAAACATTAACCCACCTCTCATTAATTCACACTTGTCATGAGGTAAGTCTGTACACACCTTGGGCTTTTCTGGGCCTTGATAACAAGAAACACCGCAGCTAATGAAAAGCATTCAACTCCAAAACAGAACCACAGGCAGTGTTTGTGGCTGACACTAACACTTCCACACAGCCTGGGCTAGGCTGCTTGGTAGACTCCAGGCTGTAGTTCCATGCAAATAACTGAAAAATGCCATTCTCTTGCTTTTCCACTTCAACGCAAACTTGTCAGTAAATATTATATGGTCTGATTTTGGGTGGTCCTGTGCAGAGCCAGAAGTCGGACTCAATGATCCTTACGGTTCCTTTCCAACTTAAGATGTTCTACAATTCTATGACCATGCAGTGTCCTTTCTGACTGTCCTCAGTTCTCATCTGTACGGCTGTAAAGTGTATGAAATTCTTTCGTACAGGAAAACATGCCAGAAGATTCCAATAAAACTTACAATGGGCACTCCAAATAATAAGGTTGGTAACAATTATCCTCCTGAACCATTAAAACTCTGTTTCCTTTTAACTGCTCAATTTATAATGGGTAAATAGTCCCATAAGAGGGTGCTAGCATTTGAGTACACACCGAACAGCTGTGCACCGTACCTGCATTCAGTCCACCCCACAGAATTCAGCATTGGTGGTTTCTGCATACAACACTTCCAGTGTAAGGTTACTCGTGTAGTGTCGGTGAACAGCTATCTACCCATCAATACAGAAAGTAGGTCACAGCTTACAAACGTACAGACAACTGCCTCTACTAAGTATTGATTATTAAGAAAAACCACCCAAGATTTTCAACATTTAGGCACAACTTCAGACCACTGGAAGAGAGAAAAGCAACATTTACCATGTGACAACCTTCAAGCATAGACAAGAAAGCAATGTCACCACCACCACACCAGCTTTCCCGTTATCATTTTCTGCACTCAGCATCATTGTCAACACACTGATAATTTCAGAATCAAGAAAACAGAACGATAATTTAAGAAGCGGTTATGTAGCTTCCTGGATATGCCACTACATTACAGCGTTTGCTTAATTGCAGTCATATGACTGTCCTAATTTGCACCAGAAGTATTCTGGAGGCTGAGTGCAAACAGCAATTCTTGTTAAGTACAACATGTCATTGTGATAGTACCCAAAAGTTCTGCTCTGAAACACAAGCTCCAGTCCTCCAGTCTTCAGACGTGCAAAAAAGGTGATAACAGGCACCAAATAAGTGCTTCTTATATCTCAGAGGGAGATGACAAGTGCTAAGAGATTTTCCAGGAAATCATCACCAGCAATTATTACAGTGCTTTATGATACAAAATTCACTTCATTTGAAGAAACAAATAGTTTTGATTATCTGTTTTATTCAGCTTGCTTTGAAATACTTGGAATATCACATTTTTCTTACGAACTATAAAACAAAGATGAATCATAGAATCATTTGAGTTGGAAGGGACCCTTAAAGGCCATCTAGTGCAACTCCTCTGCAGTGAACAGGCATACCTACAACAGATCAGGGTGCTCAGAGACCCACCCTGCCTGACCTCAAGAGTCTCCAGGGATGGGGCATCCGCTACCTCTCTAGGCAACATTTCAGTGCCTCACTACTCTGATCGCAAAAATCTTCTTTCTCCCATCCAATCTAAACCTCTCCTCTTTTAGTATGAAATCATTCCCCCTTGTCCTGTCATAACAGACCACGCTAGTCTGTCCTCCCCTTCCTTCTTACAGCCCCCTGCTTTAGACACTGAAAGGCCACTCTCAGGTCTCCCCAGAACCTTCTCTTCTCCAGGCTGAACAGCCACAGCCCTCTCAGCCTGTTCTTGCAGGAGAAGCGTCCCATCTCTTGGATCATTTTTGTGGCTCTCCTCTGGATGAGCTCCAACAGGTCCACACCTCTCCTGTACTGAGGACTCCACAAGTGGATGCAGTTCTCTAGGTGAAGCCTCACCAGTGCAGAGCAGAGGGGCAGGATCACTTCCCTCACCCTGCTGCCCATGATTCCCAGGATGCAGTTCACTTTCTGAATTGCAGTGGCACACCGCTGGCTGATATTCAGCTTGTCATCCTCCACTAACCCCAAAGCCTTGTCAGTACCAGACCTATCTCTCACCTGTACACCAAGATACTTCTGCCACAAGACAGCACAATAGCATACCACCATCAGAAAAATCATTATTAATTTCATCAGTAAGCCCTTTCATGCAGGTGATCAGACAGACCTTTTCCCTCCACGTTCCCTTCGGTAAGGGTTTCCCTTCAGACCAGAGCCACCAAGGCAGTAGGGGCAACGTGTTTCCCCCTACAGACTGGTTTCAGATATATCTACATGCATATTTAAAGTGAAAGTGCACCTCTATCCCACGGCAGCATAAGTGCACCTACTCCAAAGTCACTTCTTATCAATAACTTTTCTATTCAACAGCATACAACTTTAACACCTCTACAATACACCCTTCTAGAGCAAAGACTGTTTGGGGCAGCAGCATCTAGCATTACCAAAGCACTAAGTTACGCCGACCCGTGTTACACAGGTATGAGAGCAGAAAGAACAAACGGAGCGGTGCCCCAGCCCCAGCACGGCGGGAGCTCAGTAGGAGAAGGTGGGACAGAGACAGCCGAGCCTGCAGAAACCCAGCCCGCCCCACTGCCCCGTCGCGGCGCAGGGCCGAAAGGACGAAGGGCAGCGGGCGGAGCCCCGCCGCGCCCCGAGCCGACCGCTGACAGCCGGCACCGCGCTCAGCCCCGCCGCCCGGAACAGCCGCCGCTCTCCAGCGCCCGCCCCGCGGAGCCCGGAGCGCAGGGCACGGCAGCCCCGGCCACCCGGTTGCGCCCCGGCAGCGCCAACTTTCCCCGCGACCGGCTCCCGCCCAGCCCGGTACCTGCCTCGCAGCCACTCCCCCGCCCCCGGGGGCGCGGAAGGCCGTTGCGGCCGCCGCCACGACGAACACCGAAGCGAGCAGGTGCGGAGCGCGGCACCGCCGGGACCGCCGCCGCCGGCTCCTGCGCTTTGGGCTGGGCGGGGCGGGGCGGGGCGGGGCGCGGCGGGGAGCGAGGACGCCCGCCCGCCCGCCCGCTGCCGCCTCCTAGCGGGGAGCGGCGACAGCTCCGGTCGGGCCCCTATCCTCATCGGCTGCACTCGGAGAGCTTCGGCTCTTTTCGCAGTTTCCGGGAGAGGCGCGGCCGATGTCCCGCGGCCGAGCGAGGTGCGATACCGCCGGACGGGACTGGAGCCGAACCAATCTGTGGGGCAGCGGTCGCTCCCACAGCTGTACCCCAGAGTCTCAGTGCTTGCTGCCCACGGGGAGACCACATTGGCTGCCCCGCTAGTCAAGGATCTGACTAATCGATGTCCTTTTGTCTTGCCTCCTCATCCTACCATGAGGTGAACTCGTGCCCACAGCACCAGCAGGCTGCCCGGGATGCCAGGTGTGGGCACGCTGTCATGCAGAAATGTGGGCTCCAGCCCTGACAGCAGCCGATTGTGTCAGAGCCGCTCTGCACCACGCTAATTAGCTGTGCCTTTCAGCAGAGCTAATTAACTGGAGCAAGGTACCTCCATGGCCAGGCAGGCCGGTGGTGTGTTTTTTCCAGTGGCAAAGCTGTTCTAAGTTTCCAGATGCTTGTGCCTGCCCTTGTGGCACAGTTGTGCTAATGCAACTCTTCAGTGAGATTAGTTCCAGCTTACATGCACCAAAACTCTCTTTAAAGATGTGTGCACCTCAGATATTGCTTCAAAAAATACATGGTATTGCCATGATCTGTTGTGGCCCCCGTCCTCAGATATCTCTGTTAGCAAAGGAGTGGGAGTAGGGAAGAGGTGAACAGGAGACAGAGCACCAGAGAAAACAAGGGACAAAGAATCTTAGAATCATAGAATCAAAGAATTATTAAGGCTAGAAAAGACCTCTGAGATCAACAAGGCCAACCACCAGCCCACCCTTGAACCACAGAATATCTCAAGTTGGAAGGGATCCATGAGGATCATTGAGTCTAACTCATGGCTCCATACAGAACCATCCAGAATCCAAAACCTATGACTTAGAGCATTGTACAGACATTGTACAGACATTCTTGAACTCCAGCAAGTTTGGTGCCTTGACCACTGCTCTGGGGAGTCTGTTCCAGTGCCCAACATGAGAGAGAAAAGCATGTCTGATCATCCCTTGATGTGGCTGTGTAGTCTTTCAAATTTCAAAACTACCCCTCCCACTGTGTACAAATACACTTACAATGGAGATGTGGCTCTCCAAAATGCATCACTCATTTTCCCACTAGGGACAATGCACACAGCCGCTACCATGGTTGGCTCCCAGGGCTTCTCAGAGTCAAAGCAGGTTCCTCTGGGCAGTTCTGTCCTGGTCTTGCAAACATGCTTGTTGGCACCTATCCCAAAGAGCCATCTTTCCAGAAGACTTCAGCAAGGAAGCTGTCTAATAATCTAATCTCTCTCCATCTATAAAATGTGTACAAGCATAACTTTCCACACATTTACATCCTGATAAAAATAAGTCATAGAATCATAGAACCACATAATGTCTTGGATTGGAAGACTTCCAATCTTCTGCTGTGTGCAGGGCTCCCACTCACTGGGTCAGGCTGCTCAAAGCCCCATTCAACCTGGCTTTGAACACCTCCAGGGATGGGGCATCCACAGCTTCTCTGGTCAGTGCCTTGCCTCCCTCTGAGTAAAAAAATTCCCCCTAACTTCTAAATATTCTCTAGTCTTCTAGTCTTCTCTTCTAGTCAAACACCATTCCCCCATGAAGTTAAAAGGCTTCATTCTAGTTCTGAGGCTCGAAGCTTGTCTCTGGGATGTGAGAATGTTCAGCTTGAGAATGTCAGTGTTTGGAGAGAAGCCCTGACCCTTCCCATCCAGATCAGCTCATCAGCATCAGCCCAGAACCTCCTCTACATCAGTGAGGAATATACCCCTCTGACACTTTGCATTCCATGGAAGGAAGCTAAACCTGCAGGCATAAAGCTTTGATCTTGGAAAGCACATTCCCAAATTTCTTGGTTGTCTGAAAAGGTAGAGATCTCTGTACAGATCAAGAACAGGGAAGAGAAAGAATGAGATAACTGCATATTCTGCACACAGGCTGCTGCAGGATTGCTGCTGAATTTGTCCTGACAGCAGCACATCTCTAGCACCATGTGTCATGTCACCTAGTCACTTATTAACAAAAACATATTTGCATGTGAATGTTCCTACAGGTCACCTACTTCTTAAAGAACTAAATTAGATTTAATACCAGTTCACTACCTGTAGTTAATATAGATAAGTTCTCCGATTAGGTTGACCACATGGCTGCACCTGCACTTGCAGTGATAGAAGCAGCTGAGATGGAAGAGAAGGCCACCTATTTAAGCTGTGTAGCTGGGCTATGGTACCCTTTGGAGCTGATGAATCTGCAGCTGGACTTGGCAGCTTAGGCTGGCTTTCTTTCATCAGAGTTAGCAGTTGAAGAAAGAATGGAAGGAAAAAGTTCCTGCTATATGTCTTCTAAATGATCACTGCTCAAGTGTGGCTTAGATGGGGGTAAATCCCAGAGCAGGATCTTAGAGAGGTATAAAATGACACTTAGTTTCCCTTTTTGGACAACCTAGGAGAAATAAATGAGTGATTCAGAAAAGAAGGCTAGCTGGGGAAAGTTACAGATTTGGACTGTCCAGGGATGGTCACAAGGCAAGAAGACAACTGTTCTCACTTACATGCAGCACATGAGAAGGACACCAATCCCGTGTTCTCCATGACCACTGGGGTTGGGATGCAAGCAGACTGATTCACAGCAAAGTCTTGCTAGACATAAACCAGTCAAGCTAGGCAAATGATGGAACCTCTTTCAGGACATTTTTAAAGTGTGGCTTAAGTAAATATTCTGTATCTAAGGGATGAGTATTAATTAGAACCAAGTAGGAAAAAAAGACTGCCTGAGGCCTCTGTCAACCTATGTGGAGGAAAAACACTTTCAGATTGTGTTGTCAAGGCCAGCAAGCCTCTCATGAGTAAATACATGTATGTACATACATACATGCATACAGACTTGCAGAAGCTCATCAGGACAAATTTCAGATAATTTCCTTTAAATCAGTGAAAGACTCCTTGCTGAAAAAATCATGGACATGCTAGAGGTCCTCAGTAGATACTTCTGAAGAGGCGATTTGTTTGTTTTTAGATAGTGGTTCTTTATCCTGACTCTTTTCTTGGAAGAGGCTGTGGCTTATACTTGCTTGAACTCAGTTCAGCCTGAGGGAGAAACCCATGATGGGAAACTTCATCCTAATAATTAAACTTCGGTGCAGTTGTTACTGAAGCAAGGTCTTTATAAATAGAGCTCTGGACACAATGGTCACCTCTGCCTTATAGATACATCTGCAATATGCATGCGTGGGTTAAGTTTCAGTTCAGTTCAGTCCCAGAGGTACTGAGGTTCTAGCAACTGTCCTCCCAAGTTTAGCAATACATTTTTAAGTCTCGTCTTCTTACATAAACCAACAAATGAGGTTTCAAAAAAAAACTTAACAAACCAGTAAGTGACTTAAAGTAAGTTCACACGATTGGCAAATACCAGTGTAAGAAAACGCAGACTAGGAGCATATACACAGGCAGGGAATGCTGCCCAGCATTTAGGCAGCAGTGTGTCTGGCCAAAGCAATTAATGTGCTTACTGGATCTTTGTGATGTCATTCTCCTCCCTCATTTCAGCTGTGATTGTCAGGCATTGGCTTAGAGGCACATATGAAGGTAATCCATGCTGTATGTTGACTCATGAAATATGCATCATGAAATATTGGTTAAACAAAGGTAAGAGAATATGAAAATGCAGACGCTGAGAATGCACCAACGGTGTTTCATTTAGTTCTAAGTACTGAAAATGTTCCAGACTGTAAAATGATGGGAAACAGTGAAAGCACCATCAACTTGGTCAGTCACACGAAAGCAAAACATTGTAGATTAAGATATTTTGCTGAGAAAATGCTGTGTGCACACATACAGAAAATTAAGTGATAGCTTAAAAACTCTTTGCCTCTACTCTGATTATCTGATCAATAACTTGGTGAATATATATTTACATTATGTTTACAGCCTTTCTGTCACTGAGAAGCAGACTTCTCAAACGATCTTTTTGGCTTGCTCTTTCTTTACTCTGCCTTATGGACACTCCATGATTTCATGTTATCTGTCATCTATAAAGACAATGGGAGGTGTTATTATAACTCCTGTTTTTCTTGCATTTTCCTATAACAGTTATTTCCCTTCTCCAGGTTATATATTTTTAATTTAAAAAAAGAATGCAATTCATATGAAAGGAGTGTTGGATAATTTTTGCTTTGTCTAAAATTTGCAAATGTTTTACATTTAACAATTAATCATGAAAAGCATATTTAAATGGCTGTTATTTAAATGCATACAATATATATACTTAATTCAACGGCACAGGAGAAACAATGTAGCCCTAGCTAATTTTCTGTAAAAGGTATTTTGTTTCTTGCAAAATTACCACTCCCTAAAGTATGGCGGGAGCGTATTTTACATTCTGTATCATTTGAATTTGAGAAGGAACACTGCAGAAGACTGCTTTAATTGAAGTGTGAAATGTATGGGATTGAGCCTTTAGGGAGCACTGGGCACTTTTCTCATCATTCTGGTTGACAGATTTGCATGATGTGGGTGGGGAATGTTGTTGATCTGGCTGTCCATTTTAATTTTGGGCCAGTTGTGGCAGCTTGAGTGTGAAGCATGAGAGCAGCTTTAAAGAGAAGGACAAGTATGGGAATAGACACTGTGCTGAAGACCAAAAAAGGTAAAATTGCACCATTTACACAAATTTAAGCCAACTCAGAATATCATAAACTGCAATACTTTGTACTTTATCTCCTGTATTGAATAATTCCCATGTCTTCTTTGGCTTCCTGTTTCACATGAATATAAACAAGCTGGAGAAAAATCCTTAAACTTAACACATGCCTTTCCTAGTTCTTTGAGAAGTGCAGCTCTGAATTTAGCAGGAGACAAGCAAGCCTCAATGAGGGGACTTGATGTGTCCCCTAAAGGGGGAAAAAAAAAAAAAAAAAAAAGGTCTATTTCACCATTCTGATTTACATGGGAATGTATGCTAAACCTAACCTGCCTGCCATCAGATCATCAATGCCTTTCTGCCGCTGAATTTCCTATCAAATCATTCCATTTAAGAGGAGTCTCTGAATTTGTTGCTACATGCACATCTAATGTTACAAGACTAGGAAAACAGAAGCATAACAGCTCCACACCTGCTCATTTTCTGAGAATCTTACTGCTCGGAGTTTTTAACTGGGTAACTGCTAAGGTCTGATTTTGGGGTGGTCCTGTGTGGGCCAGGAGCTGGACTTGACGATCCCTATGGGTACCTTCCAACTTGGGTTATTCTATCATTATATGAACTGCTCTTGCTGCATTGCTGGTAATACTGTTGTCATTGTTGTGAAAACCAAAGCCTCCTTCCAGCAGATGGCATATAGACCAAGTAATGGCAAGAATGTTTCTGTGTTATTTGGCGTCCTTACACAAATGGAACAAGTAGCCTTCCCTTTTGCCATGTTATCGTACCACAGTGTTCATTAATGCTGTCAAAAATGGAAAAACTCAGCTCCCACTTCCCACCCACTCCCCATCCCCTGACAAGGAAACCGTATGTTTCGGGAAATGAGTAATAGAACAGCTCCTTTCTGAAGGTCACGAGAAATGAAAAAGAAAAGAAAAGAAAAAAAAAAGTAACTATGTTTCTTTCAAGAGACTGTTAATGAAAAGTGCAAATGCCTCAGCATGCTCATATTCAGCATAATTCAATCCAGGGTTATCGTGTACCTAAGGGGAGAAGCCAGAAAGAACTAGGTCTAGAGTCTGGGGATCAGAAGGCAGCAGCTTGTCTACACTAATTGATTTCCAGACTGGTATTATAAAAATCTGTACAGTGGAAATACTAATGAGGCCCTACTTCGGCGGGGAGAAGAAGTTCTCACAGTTTAGCTATAAGCTTTGGGTAATTATGAGGTGTTGCACTCCAGGTACTGAAGGCATAAAGCAACTTGAGTGGTTTTCTTGCTACAAGCCATCCAAACATACCTTGTGTTTTTCGGACATAACTGTCTGGCTCTGTAAGCAGACTCTGCTAAGGGAATTAAAACCTGGATGCTGCAGCATTGAATTTAGAGGTAAAATCAGGACTGCTATATGCAGCTTTTGTGCTGCCTTCTTAGAAAGAGTGGTGAGGTATTGGAACGGGGTACCCAGGGAAGTGGTGGAGTCACCATCCCTGGAGGTGTTTAAGGAAATAATAGATGCAGTATTTAGGGACATGGTTTAGTGGGCAATAGCGGTGGTAGGTGGACAGTTGGACTAGACGATTTTAGAGGTCTTTTTCAACCTTCATGATCCTATTCTATTCTTTGATTCAATACAGTACACAGGAGACGTTTTCCAGCTCATGTGGCATTGAAAATCTGCCAGCACACTGAATTGATAATGCTTGGTCAACAAATTCAGCAGGGAGATGCTGATGCTAGTGGTGGGAAATACTACATGTGCAGACACCTGGCAAGATTCACATCATAGCCCCATCAAGGCACCTCCATCCATTTGGGGTGAATTTTCTGTGTGCCCCTGAGCAGAAATAGGATTGGTGTGCCTTATCGCTGGGTTCTGCTCATGTTCAGCTATTGCCTAAGCTGTGGCTCCATAGCTCTATTAGTGCAAACATGCGTGTCTGCAGGCATGTAACTCAAGGCACATAGAAACTGCATGTTAACAAATTAGGTGTGCCCTTCATGTCTCTGACTTACTTCCATGTAAACACTAAGGGTAATAATGTGGGAGTTTAAAATTTAGTCCAAGCCCCCCTCTGAGCTTTGTAAGAACCCATGTTGTATCTGGCCTTACGTACCTTTCCTGCTTATTCTGCCTTACCATGCTCTGAAACTCTGTGAGGGCTATAATCATTCTTTGGGTAACACACATAGAAAAGAAGAATTCAAAGACAACTTTAACCTTGCAGGATCATTCATGGGAAATACTGGCATTAAAATCACTCTGATTTATAATTCTGCTTTCCTAGCATAGTTACCAATTGCAGAGTCACAGTTAACATTTCCCAGTTCTCCCATATCTTTTCCTCAGAGGATGAAAGTCATACAAAACATTTATATGCTGGTTTCTTTCCACTGGACAGAATTACACATGTCAGAGTACAAATGCAGATCATTTCATAAAAACCCTTTAAAAAATGATGTCAAACAGATACTGGGATTTTTGTTTTGTTTTGTTTTGTTTCCCACTGAAATTCAAGATCACAGAAAAAGTTTGTGGGTATTTATTGTCATACCTGTCCTTACTGCAGACTCAATGGCTCAACCACAGCTCACAGTGCTCTCCCCACATTTGCCAAACTTTGTATTTTGATAAAGCAATACAGTATTATTTACCATTATCCATCACTTCCAGTCCTAGTTTAAGCTTTTTTTTTTTCTTCTTTTTTTTTTTCCCCCAAGATTAATTAGGGAAAATTTGTGCTATGCTAATAAAAGACATTTTTATTATAGTTGCTGAAAGGAAAAAAAGAGCAAGAGAGAGGAAAAGATTATCTCAGCTCAAAGATTTTATTCTGCTCAAAAGAAAAATTCTCAGTGATCTGAATTTTTGAGGATAGCTTGCCACATAGCATGTGTCACAAAAGTATCTTTAAGGTGGTTCTTTGACTCTTCTCAGATCAGGCCAGTTTTGTCTTGCTTTTCTCTAGCCAGCTATTAATGTTTCCATGGCTTTTAGATACCAAGGAAAATAAGCACTTTGCTGCCATTTTGGACTCACAGGTCCATCCATTGGATCTTAGATTGACTTACTTATTACCAGAATAAATAGGATCAAGATTTATTGCCCAGGTCTTGACAGTGCAAATCCAAGCCTTCATTTCTGATTAGTTCAAGTCAAGCAAGGCATTTCCTACTGTGGTTTTTTTAATTGCTTCAGCCAAATCAGTATTTCCTACTTTCCTATCCTAGGATCAAAGGTCATGTTGTAAGGGTGGCATCTAATGGCTCTGAGGTCCTCAGGGTGGTGGAGGAGATTTTTACTGGTTGTTGAAGGATCACATATAGATGTTTTGCCATTTTTAATGTCGGGAAGCCTGTCTATGGTTCCCGTGTGGAGCTAGCTTGCCAAGCTGAGTAGTTTGTGTACCTTTGGCTACCTCAGGCTTTGTTTGTATAAATAAACCTGTGTATAGAATCATCACATGCTCTCCCTTTCCTGCCTTCCACTCCACATGGGTCTTTTATAATGCTAAAATTACAAATATGACATCACTGTCAACACTTCTGCTGGTAACATTACTCTCTCTGTAAAGCCTGATAGCTAACAAAAACTGTTTTCAAAGCAGAGATGATCTCATTGCTGATGCTTGTGCATAAAGATGTTTTGGCATGATAAGATCCTGTATAAATTTATGTGTTTGTTACTGAAACATATCTTAAATCTTTTCAGAAGGATAGGAAGAAAACAGAAACAAAAAAAGGAAAAGGAACAGAAAGAAAGAAAGGAAGAAAGGAAGAAAGGAAGAAAGGAAGAAAGGAAGAAAGGAAGAAAGGAAGAAAGGAAGAAAGAAAGAAAGAAAGAAAGAAAGAAAGAAAGAAAGAAAGAAAGAAAGAAAGAAAGAAAGAAAGAAAGAAAGAAAGAAAGAAAGAAAGAAAGAAAAAAAGAAAAAAAGAAAAAAAGAAAAGAAGGGAGGGAAAGGGGAAAAAAGAGAGAAGAGGAGAGGAGAGGAGAGGAGAGGAGAGGAGAGGAGAGGAGAGGAGAGGAGAGGAGAGGAGAGGAGAGGAGAGGAGAGGAGAGGAAAAGAAAAAAGGAAAAAAAGGAGAAAGAGAAAGAGAAAGAGAAAGAGAAAAAGAGAAAGAGAAAGAGAAAGAGAAAGAGAAAGAGAAAGAGAAAGAGAAAGAGAAAGAGAAAGAGAAAGAGAAAGAGAAAGAGAAAGAGAAAGAGAAAGAGAAAGAGAAAGAGAAAGAGGTAACTTCTTTCCTGGACAAGGCAAAGCAAAAGTATTTTTGAAATCTTCAAACTGTGGCAAGACTGTTTTAAACGTAGAAAGAAATGAACAAAGCTGATACTAGCAGGCTAGTTGGAAAAATATATGAAAATAAAAGTCCAGTTGTTTCCCTTCAAGAGAACTATCTGTTCCTGGTTCTTCTCCTCAAAACCATTCTTTATGAGTCAACAGCTCCAAACAGCTAATATCATATGCTACTGTAACCTGGTATGATCCTACCTAAAGACTTAGTATTGTCAAAATATTGTCAAAGAGAAGGCCACAGAATAAAAAGGGGGAACTGTTTACAGTGAGACAGCTCAACATTGCTGTTTTATTAAGAGAATTAAGTGGCACAAAACAACAATAATTATAAATAGGAACCATAATGAGAACATGAATGAAACATATGTAGTTATATGATCCACTAATGACTCCAGAGAAGCCATAAGAGCGATGAGTCACTGAGATTTAAATATAGCCCCTTGCTGCAAGAGTTTTATCATCAAACAAGGCTGCACTGGAGTTAAAGGGGGTCCTACAGAAAGTGATTTGTGTGCTGGTAGCAGTGGTTGCGAGTCAGCTCTGCTATGGGCAGCGCAGCAGAGAAGCTGCAAAGAGATGACTCACTGATCAGAGGGTTTCCATTCTAGCTGTGATACAGCGGTGTAGATGAATGCGTTCATTATTTTCTATAGCCCGTGACCTTTCCTGCTTCGTAAATAGCAACATTTATTTTTCTGCACAATATTTATTTTAACATCATCACTATTGATTTCACTGTATTTCATCAGTTGTTCCAATTGTAAAGTTAATTTCACTTGCTGCGATGAGATCAACAGCTTTCTAAAGGCAAAAAAAAAGAAAAAAAAGAAAGAAAAAAGAAAATGGCAAAGATGGACTATGGTTTTAACAGCTGAGAACAGAAATAGCCTTTGACACAGTGATTTTAGAGTTATTTTTTACTGCATGACACAATTTGTTTTTAAAGAATTGTATCTAATAGACACACGTTTGGCAGAGCAAAATCATGAGAGGGGTAAAACGAACAAGCTGACCTCTACTCTGCTGGCCACCAAAACAGCGCAGGCAACAAAGAAAATAATTTTACAAGGTCCTTCAGAAACATAAACCTGGAGACTATGTTGCAGATGTTCTTGCTATCATCTGCAGTGCTGTCTCTGAAGGTCATTTATAATTTCAGCCCCGATTTGCATGAGGTTTACCTTTTGAGGGACCGTATGTGGCTGCTAAAAGCTTTTGAAAACACATGCAAAAGGGAGTGCCACCACTTCGGGAGGTTTTCTTTGGGCATTTGAAGAAGTGAAACTTGGAAATAATAAGAAAAGGAAACGAGTTTCTTTTTTCTCCTGTTTCTTCTCTCTTACCTCCACATACTTCAGGAGAGATAAGAGGAACAAGCTTCACTGTGGTGCTCAGCTGTCAGCCCCGAGCTGAGCGCGTGGGCTCTGTATGAGCTCTCGAGAAGCTTGCTCTGCACATGATGCTTGCAGTGCAACATCATGTACACTGCTCACAATGGCACTGAAGGAGCAATTAAGAGAGGATATTTTAACTGCACCTGAGTTAAACTTGTTATTTGCTAATACTCAGATCACCTCGTGTGTGTATGATCTCATGCCAAGAACTTATATGTAAAAATAGGATGTTCATAGATGAAAGTACTTAACAAATATTGCAGTATTATGCCTGAGCGTGTGCTGCCCTAGCTACTTTATTCCTGTCAATATTAATCCAGCTGTCAGAGGCACAGGGTTTCACAGAGCTAGCATGTTCAATAAATTCACCCTTGGCTGCACTGCTAACTTCCTGCAGTAGGATTACTGACTGCACAACCACTGAAATCTTTTCTCCCATCCATTTGGTAATGCTGGCTGTGCAGCTCAGAGTAGGGAAGCAGGCAAATGGCGAGGAGCTGACATTCTCCCTGAGCTTATTGATGTGATGAGCTCAAACAACAACGAGGCATTTCCTGCAAGTCATGTGTGTTGGGAAGTCCGTGGAGATTTGTGGCAGGCAGCCGTATGCCCTCTTTCATCTGGAAGTTGTGTTTGGCTCTTTGTGGGTTGCACTGGTTTGCCCAGGGTTTGCTCGCAATCACATTTCTAGTAATATTTTCCGCACCTTGAGGCAATTGCTATGATGGAAAATGTTTCTTTTGTATATTTAGATATAGTTCATGAAAAACATGAACAACTAGCATTCTTTAGGGCAGGTTTTCTTTCATACTGCTTTCATACTGCTCATAGCTTGCTATGGAATTAAATAATAATTAAATATTGCATGATTGAATAGAAATGCTTAGAATTTCTATGGATTTGTGGAATACAGCTGTAAGGAGATGCTGCTGCTGCAGCAGTTATGTTTTCAAGATCAAATGCAATAGAAGAGTTAGGCAGATCCTCTCACACTGAAATATTAGTGGTAGTTTCATGTTATTATCACATCCAACAGCATAGATGTGCCTGTATCTATATATTCACTTTTTGTAGTTGAAGGTTAGGAAAAAGTTTTAAGTAAAATACTATAATTGTAATTTTGGGGTGTGCTTTTTATGAGGAGCTTGGTAACATTTTTTAAAGAATTCTTTGAAGAAATTGGCAATTATTTCTTTACACATTTGGAGCAAAACTCAAGCCATTTCCATATAGAAGTATAACCTTACAGATTTTTTTGGTCCATTTTTTTTGCCCAATTGAACTTGTTTCAGTGCAATACATACAGCTGAAAATTATATTCTGCCAAGAATTTAAAAGATGGTATGACATGAAAATTGATTTCCATGAAATTTGTAACCATGCCGATATATATATATACTAGAAATCAATAACCATTTCAGCATCTTTCAGATTTTGTTATGTATTTCTATTCTAAAAAAGGAATTAAGCAGCCTCCTGGTCACAAAACTAATATTTTTATATTGAAGCTGATATTTTAAAAAGATAGTGTCTGCTTAGGTACTCTCAGGTGCATATACTCATATGTTTTGTTCTGTACTCATAGAGTCCCATGGAAACTGAAGAGGACCATTCATATTTATAAAGGTAAAGCATATTACAAATATTCCGTATCTGTAAGCTGAAGGGCTAGTTTAACAAATGCGTTAATGACCCATCTTTTTTTTCCCCTTTATACTTATATTTTCAGTAAAAAGAGCATTCAGTATCTCAGACCTTCAGACAAAACTCCACACATCACAGGAAATGGGGGAAATACATTTTTGAGCAAATTGTATGAGCAGTTTACTGTAGAATGTGCTCCTTCCGCATCGTGAAGCCACTCCTCCAGCTTCGATTTCAGGAGACAATGTCAGAGTGCAAGCTTAAAAGGTGACATCAGAGCTCTGAGCACTGGAAACCACTGCCTGCCTGTCCCTTCTGAGGATGACTTGGAAAGGAGTGATCCAGTGAAACAAATTGAGCAGGAATTCAAATGACTTGGTCAAGCTGAGTCAGAGCAAAAGTTTCTATGATGCTGACAGCCTGGGAAACCAGGCCTTAGTGTTTTGTAATGGCTCAATCTATTTTTTTAAAAGAGCCAACAATATGCATTACTCACTTCTGGTAATGACAGAAGTATTATTTACAAAGAAGATTCAAATTTTAACATTTAATAACCCACATCAAAATGCAGGTGGAAAGCACTATTTGCTCACAGCCTGCATTTCTGATTAGATTTATCGTTCGCAGAGCAGAAGTACACTGTTACAGAAGGAAAGTAGCTTGAAAGGAAAAAGGATAATTGGACTAGTAGGTTAGAGGCATTCCAGAATTTTTTTTCTTTTTCTGTTTCTGAAATAAATCAACCTTAATAAAAGATGATATGGTCAAACTAGTAAGAATTTCTGATCTGAAATTTCATCATGTTTGTGTGGAAGAGAGGAAGACACTTTTAAAACGCTCATTGAGTTGAGAGTGAGAAAATAGATTATATCTGAAGAAAGCTGTTTCAGTGTCTGGGAGCGAGGTTCAGAAACAAATCCCTTAAACAGCTATTATTAGTCATCTCAGAGGAGAGAGATATTTTATCTGACTCTGCCCCAGTTTGAAGACCTCTCAGTAATACAAAGAAATGCAAGCAAAACTATTTGAAAGTCATTTGTCCTAATTTCCAGTGGCTGCTAAAGTGATCCACATTGAAAGTCTAATCTAGGGAATGGTGTTTTAAGGACTCATTACCTGCTCCCAGACCTAAAGCACTCTTTCCATCATCTTTTGTCCTTCACTGTAAAGAGATTGTTGGGATTTTGCTCTATAGTTCCAATGTAATGTAATGCTATAATCTTAATAGGAGTTGGAAATATCTGAAGTTCAATTTCTATGCATAGTGGCAGAATTTTATTGGATCACAATCTGCAAGCATTACTTAATATTTTCTTGCTATTTTAATACATTTCCTGGCAGGTTAGGCATGGCCTGCTAGTTCAACTTATATTCAGTCAAATGGCTAAACAAAAAGCCTTGGCAATTAAACTCAAGAGGTGGCAAGCCTTCAAAAAATCATCTTCCCCTTCAGAGCACTGCTTCCTGTGTTCTCAGTATTCTGGAACATAGATGGAAAATACTGTGAGAAGAGAAAATGTTCAGGAAAGAACAGCAGTGTAATTAAAAAAAAAAGTTAGGAAGCATGAATGAAATGATAGTATAGCAATTCTTATGATGGTACCAAGAGCACATGTAGATTTTAGAAAAAATAACTAAAGAGAAACAACTCTCAGGGTGCTCTTTCTGTTTTTGAAGGAATTTGATCCAGGAAAGCCACTATTCATTTACAACCAAAAAAAATACCATGGATTTCCGCCAAGCTTGTCTTTCTAGGTTTGTGTCAATCCATATTTTCCCGGTCCTTCTGCTGGCTAGTTGCCTTTTCAGTACTTTAACTGGAGAGAAAGAAATACAAATTTCCTGAAATCTCTGCCAAAGCTATACTTGGCGAGCAAACAGTACTGATTAGTTGATACTCTGCTTCCTTGGAGGCCAAAAATACCTTTCTCATGATGTAATCATGTATTTTATTTTAATCGACTTATAGCAAGTATATATGCCAAAAACTTATGATCTGTCTATTTGAGACACAAAGGTGTGAAGGAGACAGAAGAGCTTCTGGTCCTTGCTTACTGGTGCCATCCAGTCAAATGGATGCACCTCACAAGCCAGCTGCAAAGATTACCGATTTCTGTTGGATTCTGAAGGACAAAATTCAAGATGATAGCTTATGTAGGATGAGGTAATATTTTATTAGATAAACTGAGATCAAATGGTGCAGCGCTTAGCTTTAGTGCTTACTGCTTAGACTCTCCTGACTATAACCTATACTGGCTGAGTCTTTAAATACAAGGAAGAAGTTTTTTACAGTGAGGGCGGTAAGGCAGTGGCACAGGTTGCCCAGAGAGGTGGTGGATGCCTTGTCCCTGGAGACATTCAAGGCCAGGCTGGATGGGGCTCTAAGCACTCTGATCTGCTGGAAATGTCCCTGTTCATTGCACGGGAGTTGCTCTAGATGGCCTTTGAAGTTCCTATCCAACTCTGTATGATTCTGTAGTGTTTTTCTAAGCAGAAAATACAGTGCTTCCATTTATGCCTGTGTTACTAGGATTTTAAGCCTGAATTTGCAAGTAATTTACCACTGCTTGATGATTAACAAGAACGGGATCAAGTTGTTTCCCAGCCCTTCTCGCTCAGTAGCACTAACACGAGTAAAGAACAGCGCAGTCTCATCTTGAGCACAAAAGGAAGTCTGTTGAGTAAAGTCAACACTTGAACTGGAGAGAGGGCGTGAGCAACCATAGGTATTTTGAGTAACTTTGCATGTGCCCATCATTCTGAGAAGGGAGCTCTGTTGCAGGCCGCTAACTCATGGGTGAGTCAGGGACAGCTCTGGTGACGAATCTGAAGGAAGAGCTTCAGATGGCACCCCTCCCATGGACCTTCCCACATGAACCCCTCCTTGGGAGACACCTCTGGAGGTGTGTGCTGCATCTGCAACCTGAGAGAGCTTGATTAGCCACAGCCAAAAAGAAATCTTCAGATTGGAGAGCTGAGTGATGCGGGAAAAAAAATCTTTCAGAGCAATCTGAAAGAGAGCCTGTAAGCTCAGGGAAATACTGCTGCAATTTTTAAAGTTAATTTCGTCTGTTAAAAAAAAAAAAAAAAAAAAAAAAGCAGCCCGGTTGACTTGTACCCTGGTTTTTATAGAGCAGAGCAGAGCGCCGATTTCCTGCTCGCAATGCCGAACGCTCAGCGCGTTCCCCGGGCTGAGGGCCGCTCGCTGCCGCCTCTCTGCGGTCCTTTGCCGCCCTCTGCTGGCGGAGCCTCGCGCCGGCCTGCGCTGGAGTCGCCTTCAAATAGCAGAGAAGAGGAAAAAAAAAACCAAAAAAAAAAAAAACAAAAAACAAAAAACCAGTGCCGCTGCTTCTCCAGAGCTCTGCTCGCTTTTGGTGGTTCTCACCAAGACGTGGGCCTCCCGAGAAGTGCATTCCTTCATTTCATGTGGGTGTGCATATGCTCTTCACACGGAAACAGGCACACACGTCCCTGGTAGTCTCTCAGCCTCTCCGAAACGAGCGGCTGCCGGAAAGGTCAACATTTGTAGCCCTCGAGCTTTCCATTTCCTGTAGAAATGCCCTTAATCAAACAAGAAGCTTGAAACTGGATACAGGGCCCTGCGAGCCCAGCCGAATTCTTTCCATGCCTCATGTTTTTGGAACATCTGCACACGGCCAGTTGCGTTACAAGATGGCCTGTGAGCCTTAGTCATGGGCCAGGAACCTGTTTACACTGCCTTACAGCATGGTAATAAGCATTTACAGCTTCTGGAAATAAAGGGTTTTGATTTGGGTGGTGTATTTTTGTTTTTTTAAACTATGTGACATTAGCTGTAAGGAAAATAGAGAACCTCCCAGCTGTGTTAGCCCTGTTATGCTGAGCTGAAAGCTTGTTGTTGCTTATGCTTGCGTGGGTGCTGGAGTGCTCATGCTGAAATGAAGTGCAGTAACAGCTAAAATATTAGACATGAAATACAAATCTGTATCCAAGTGTCTCATTCTCCAGCTCAACTCTTCCTCTCTCCTCAAATCTCTTTCTGAACTGTATTGCAACAGAGGCCACTGCACAGTTCTTTCTTATGAGGTTATCTTCAAGAGATTAATCTTTTTTCATGTAAAGTAGCTTACAAGTTCCCAAGGATGCTCCCAGACACTCTGCATCTTTGCTTTTTATCTCTGTTATGGTGATGCATTTTTACAAGTGTATTTGAGTTTAAAAATGTAGATCTAATTAGATTTCCTGTGGAGAAGAAGTAATATAAATTGAGACGAGGACAAATGGAAGAACAGGCATGTGATACGTGTTGTGTACTGAGCTGCTGGAGGCAGTCAATGGCTCAACAGCAAGCAGAGCTTAAATCCAAGGCTGAGTGGAGGAGGTAAGAACAGTGGAGTTTGGAGCACAGAGAGGAAGAGGAGGACAGGGATGGCCACCTCATCATGCAGCATGTTCCTGCCCATGTCTGGAGTGGTGGGGGGAGGCATGCTATTGAGCAAGCCTTCTTCCCATTGCCTATAATTACAGATACACCCATAACTGCACATGCAAGCTTACCACAAAGAGGACATGACCTCCCTTGGCACATGAGCAATGCTATTGTAGCATCTGTTACAGGCAGTGCCTTTGTTTTCATTCAGTTTATTGGAATTCTCTTGAAAGCTCTGAGGTTTTAATTTTATCTTTCAAGGTGCTGTGGTAAGCTGGTTTAATTATTCAGTGCTGCAGCCTGGATACAAGTTCTGGGTATCCTCATGTGGGGGAGACTGCCTCCACTTTCAGGAGCGCAACAGTGATGTTTAGATGCGTAAGTGAAGGTTACACCCATGATAGCCCAGTCTCTGTCTCTCTACTGTTTATATGCTTACAGGGTCTAAGGAAGAAAGTTTCTCTTCAGTCACATGTACAGACACATGAGCTTGGGCAATGCCATGCAGTCCAGCTGCTGCCACATGCATAGAGATTGACAAGTTGTTGCTCCATCTACCTTGCTGGCAGGACAAAGGTTTTGTCTCCACTGCACCACTAAGGAGTGCTTCTTTTGCTCATCTGAAAAGGCAAACTTTCAGTTTCACCATTCTCTCAGACACGTGAATAAATACTAGATACAATGAGGGACAACTTTTGCAGGATAAGACTCACCTCAGAGTAGATCCTGACAGACAAAGGCTCAGGCAAACTCTTAAAAAACCCAAAGGATGTGGACTCAAATCCTAGCCACAAGTAAAGTGTACTGGAGAAAGGCAAACTCCATCAGTCTCCTGTATAAGCTGTGAGGAAAAACTTACATGCAAGTTGTAACTGCTTATATGCCTTACATTTGGTAAAGACTTGACCTGACTTCCATGCCTATGTCCAGTACAGTATTCATGGCTGCAATTCTGTCCAGCCAAGAGATAGCTTCCCAGCTTTCTTTGAGCTGCAAGTTTAGTCCCTGGTCCTCTCCTTGGCATTTCCTACTGTGCTAACGTCTTGGTTCTTAGACCAGTAACACAGCTCTGAATGTGCATACAGGCTTGCAGGGCTGAGGGTTGAATTTGTCTCTTCCCTCAAGGCAGTAGAAAAATTCTTCCTGACAGCATGAGAAATGGGCTACATAGATCTAAAGCAAACTGAGGGAGAATACACCCCATACATTCTTTCATGGCATTTTCCCTCCCCAGCACTGGAGAAAGAAGGAGTAGTCATTTGCCATTCAGCATTAAAATCAGCATAGCTGGATAAAATTTATGTTCCTTTGTGACATTTAAGGAAATACAGCAGAATAAGTGAAATTATCAACGAAGAGCTTTACAAAGTACTCTGTGCCTCACTGTTATTTCTAGATATATTTTCACCTTTCTTCAAGGTGAGCTGGAACACTGTCAATACAAGCAGAGATTTTCAGAGTCTTATTTATTCAAATCAAAGCGTATTGTATTAATTCAGTATGAGTTTTAAACATTCATTTATCTCTTTGTTAAGTTATCTTTCAATTGGAAATCTCACAAGGTCGGTTTTCAAGTAGGGACTTCAAACATTCTTTAGTCTCTAATCCTGCAGTGTTTCCACATAAGCTTAGCTTTAAACTTGAGTAACTTTGCTCTAACAGCCGTGCAAAAGACAAAAAGTATAAGGAAGGACATAAGAGTTTACTAAAACTGTAAAGGCTTGACTTAGAATGATCATAAAAATGAATTTTTTTTCCAGTTACTTCAATGAAGCTGTAGTTTCCACTCTCACTTAACCACGGAAATAAAGACACACTAGCAACTGGGATAGATGCTAGATGCTTTAGGTAAGCCCACATCAAAGATACTTCTGTTTTCTCACAACATAAGGTATTCAGTATCCCCTGAGCCTGAAGATTCACTTCCATTTCTTCTTCTTTATGCCTCTCCTACACATTTGTTTTCATCTGTCCCCAAATACTGAGTCATACAAAGTCTGTTTATACAGGATGAGATTAATTTCCAAGACATGAACTGTTAGAAGGCTCCTACCCTGCTGACTTCTGGATTTTAGACCCAACTTTAATTTTAAGCTCTTCCAGTTGTTGATTCTGAGAAAACATTCATCAGTCCTATTTTTGCCCACAAATAGCTTTGAAATTAACTTGTGTGGTACTGAATGCTGCATTTGTTTCCTGCACAGGAATAAGATTTTGCTTATGTTCATTTAGCTTTTCTAAGCCTGTTAGAAAAAGAAAAGAACAGATCCACATCTTTGAGAGTTCAGGTAATATTTGCTTGTAATTCTCTGTCTAATGCAAAATGCAGGAAGGAAGTAAACATTCTATTATTTAAGGAAATTAATTAATGAGTGTGAATTATAATATGGAAAGAACAACGTAAGAAATGTCATCACAGGAAGAAAGTATATTATTCCAATTCAAACACTGGAGAAGGAGAGAGAGAGCAAAGTATAACTAATTTCAGTTTAGGTCAGCGCATATTATTACAAGTGTTGTTTTATGTCAGTAATGTTTGAAATGCTTCCATAGAAAGAAGTTCTGGGTCTGTGTTTAGCCCCATTTTCCCTGGAAGAACCATGCAGTCCCATTGGTAACAGTGATATGGACTGTCTGATTGCACTCTGCTTACAGGCCTATGTGGCCAATGCTGGTTGGCCTGGCTGCATGGGCATCGCTGCAAGTGCAGCTGGAGATGAAGCAGTACTGATGAGACCCCTCAGTGACATGTGGGACATGGCCAGCCATGATTTCCCAGAGCTGGGAGGTGTTTATCCAAGATGAAGCCCAGAAAGTCACAGTGCAGGTAACCTAGTACAATAATCAAGCACCAGCAAGTGAGCAGTGATGATCTCCAAAAGCACAGTCAAATAACTTTCCTCTATCCCCCAACCATCTCCGTAAATTATAACTGACCAAGGTCCTTGCTTCTTCTCTGAACTCGTAAGGATGTAATGCTCTCTGCTTTTATTTTGGAAATCAAAGGCCAATCCCTGGTATCTCCTTACCACAACGTATAGCCTCATGAGATAAGGATACAACTTAGTTTCATGGACTTTGCATTTCTCCAGTTCTTTCTGATGCTAAACATCTCCAGCTTTCAATAAAGGCAATGCACGGTGCTAAGCATTTTGCAATAAGAAATCCCAAATCCGCTACTGTTAAAACTGTAGCTCTAGAATTTATCAGGGCAGGATTTCATTTGTAATTTGTTGTTTTCAATGCTCAACTTCTGGTAATTTTGTGATATTCATAACAGCATAAAAACACTGGCAAAACAGCATATTCAATGAGTATTCACTACACATCGCTTTAAGAATAATAAACCAAAACACATTTTTTGGAGGCAATTAATATCTGTAAGGATCTGAAATATCTTTGATGGAAATGATGACTGCTGAAGAAGGGCTTAGCTGTCAGGATGATCTGGAGCTTATCCAGTGGAAATACACTCAGCAAGGTGAAGAATCACCGAACGTTGGGCTGCTACCTCCATTACCAGGTTATGGAAACCCCTGATAGAGACTGGAAGCCATTGCTTGGCTTATATTTGCCCAGTTCTCAGTCTTAGGGACACGTTCTCTTTGGATGTGTCTGAGTCTCCTAAAGGGTTACATGTACTGCTCATCACTAAAAAATATGTGAATTTGAGGAGTGGGTTCAGAGGATAATGATGATTTAGGTGCAGCACAGAGATGGAGTAGCCCTGTGGCTTCTACATCCCTAAGATAACTGGAAAATACAAAGCGATGGTGCAAGCAGCAGAAAACTGAAATTCTACCTGTACTTCTGGATTTGAAAGGACATTCCTAGAAGTAGAAACCCTTGTAGGGCTAGGTAACAAGGAAGTCTGTGGTTTCCTTCTCCTACCTCTTGGTGCAGGCAAGAGTAAGTGGCATGATGCATGAAGTGCACACCAGGGAATTACAGTCCTAAAGCCTCCAGCATTTCTCTAGAAAAGCAGGGAAGGGAGGCTGCAGAACACACCTCACCTACTGCCATGCATATATGACCTGATCCTGGGGATGAGCAGATGTGAAATTGTAGGGTAGCCTTAACGAGTATGCCTACTTCTTTTCTTCTGACAAGAAATCTATTTAGTTACACAATGAATTCAACACTTTTTCAGGCACAACTGCAATATCACCAGTCTTCTCAAAAGTAAAACAACTGCTGGGATTAGTTGTACAGATAACACAATCCATGAAAGTTTATCCAATCTCATGCTAAATTGCATTGCTCTATTGTAGGTGGTATCTGCAAAAAAATGGCCAAACCACCAGGGCATGGAGGACAAAAGAAAGTTAACCTTCAGTCTCAGTTTTTTGTTTGTTTGTTTTTACTTTTTGCCTCAAATTAGCATTGGCTAGTGAAGTTCTTTGCTGTGAACAGTAGGTCGATTACATTTATCTTTAATGAAGTGAATCTTACTGCTACTGTTCCTGCTCAAGGATATTCTAATAAGTGAAGCCTAGCATTCTAATGAGTTTCAGACATATTAGAAAATTATGAATAAATAAAAAATCCAAAAATAGTTTTTAATTACTCAGGGATTGTTCCCAAAAGTGAATCCATCTCAGACAGGAAGGTGGTTTTAAATACCTGGTGGTTTAAGAGCATCTTCAAAGGGATTATTAGAAAACACAACTTTTAAAGATGCAACACTCACGGTACCCATTAATTAATGAGGTTAAAAATTAGCATAACGTCAGTACAAAAATAGATACAAAGTAGTTGCTAGAATGCAAGTGTCTGAAATAGAAGGCCTGATTTTTCTTCTTAGTCATGCCAACAAAGCAGAAATCGTACGTCGGGCTACTGGCATTTCCTTTAAAAATAATCTTTCCTGTTTGCAAAATTAAGGTTGTGACATGAAACATACCTTAGACAAAATTGCCTTAATTGTTGTGTCAGAGCACCACCGAGCTGTTCCATCTTTGTGCAGCCGTACAAAAGTAACACTGATAGCTGCCACAGCAACACAGCAACTAAAGCTGTGAGAAAGGATGAAGTGCCTCTGAATTCATGTCCATAGGGTATAAATCCAAGCTGGTAAATCCAACCAGACTTCCACCTGAGTGGGAAGAAGCCTGGCTAATTTGATTAGAAAGTGGTTAAGGTGCCCATTCCTGCTGCTGCTGCTGAAAGAACATCAGATGAAGGCAAGAAACTGAGAGACGAGTCCTTTCCAAACTACCTAAAAATAGTCTCAAAATATAGATGTACCAAGACCTTCCAATGCATTTACAAGTGGGGATGTGGGTTTTGTTACGAGTGTTCTTCCAACAATAGAAAATGACTGGATATCAGCTTCTGTTTTTGAATGCCATGGATGAGGCTGGGTGTAGGAGGAAGAAGCCAGCCAAGAGGAAATTTGAGGCTTTTCAGTTTCCCACTGTAAGCAGGTATGCCCTGACTGTACTGCTTCCAAAGGCGTATGCTGCAAGTCAGCGTTAATAACAGCTCACAAAAATGTGGCTTAACCTGTATAATATATAAGACACAGTCACAGCACACGCTGATAGCACCCATTATACTGCAGCATCCAGAAGCCTAAGCAAGAGATCCTCCATCTTCTCCAAGTCCACCACATTTACACCCTGTTGGTACCTAAAAATCCTCAGTCTCAACCTTGAACGAATGAAATGTCTGAGAAAGGCAATGAAAGTCAGGGTGATTGTGGATTTTCCAGCAGAATGCTTTTACCAGAAAATTCAATTTTTGAAAACTAAAACATTTCTCCAAGGTATAACTGCTAAAAAAAAAGAAATCACCCCAGAAAGCCAACAAAACAGGATGTTCTGACAACACACCTGGTAGACTATGCTGCTCTCACACAGCTGGTAGTGCCTGTAGCCTTACCATGTGCACTCAAAAACCCCTGTGTCCTGCCACAGGAATAGGAGCTTGTAGCCCTGGGACTTCTACTTTCACTGCATTTTAGTTTTTGACTTCAGAGTACAGATCCTTCAAGCCTCAGATGACAGTTGACTCAGCCAGTGGTTTCCAGAGTTTTATCTTCCAGCGGTCCCTCCTCTCACTGCATCTTAGAGGCCACACAGACACCATGGGAGGTAGGCTCCCAAGCTCCATTTTATTCAGAAACAAAATGTCCTGACTGTTTCCAAAAACATTTTTGTTCTGCCACTGTGAAACATTTTGAAATATTTTTTTTCCCTCTAGAATAAAATACTTGTCCTTTTTCAAAATTCTTGAATTTTCAGTATGTGGAAATTGTAATGTTAAACAGCTTCAGTTAAAATTCAAGAAAAGAAAGTAGAGAAGGAGAAAAAGAAGGAAAGAAAGGAAGGACGAAAGAAGAGAAAGAAAGAAGGGGAGACAGAAGGAGACAGAAAGAGACAGAAGGAAAGAAAGAGAATGAAAGAGACAGAAAGAAAGAGTGAAAGAGAGACAGAAAGAGAGGAAGAGGGAGAAAGAAAAAGAAAGAAAGGAATCAAAAATGAGGAGAAAAGGGAAAGGGAGCGGAGGGGAGGGGAGAGACACCATATAGCCAGACACTGATAGTATCCACTATTTGGGAAAGTCATAGAACCTTCCCTTCCCAACAGCAGAATCACATTATTAGTTAGAAAGAGCAATATCCAGGGGAAAAAAAAAACAAAACAAAAAAACAACCCAACTTAATCTCCTTATTTGTATAAGCTAAATATTTTATATTTCACAGATTTTCATCTAAGTGCTTTCTTTGAATATTGGCCAGTACATATAAAATTAGTCAAGAAGTTTGAGATTATGTGAAAAGAGAAAAAACATCTGTCAGACCTTCCTTTGTTCAAATGTTTTGAGTGCGTATCTTGTGAGCAGACATACTTGAGACATACCTTTCTAGCAAAAATCCATTTATGAACTTGTTTGTAAGGATTAGAAGTGTTAAAAAAATAAAAATGAAATAGTAATTTTTTTTCCCCATAGAGCGCTGCAGGATTGTGAAGTTTGGTTGTTTTTTTTTTCCAGTTTATTTCACTAAACAATGATCTGAGGTTATCCACAAGTAAGTTCCAAATCATTTTGGTTTTAGATTCGTTGAAATGTTTTCCTTCAATAAACTCAGTTTTTGATATTTCATTTTGACTCACTGAGATATTATTTTAGAATAACATGGAGGAGAAGAAGAGAGTTAGCTGTGGTACACTCTGGATGGTTATCCTAAGGAAATAAGGATTACATTTCCATGCTCTGATTGTGCTTCTCTGCTTGCCTGACCTCCTCCTCTCTCTCCATATCCCCAGTAGATTTTTAATCTAGTTTTGATCAGATATGCCAGAAAGTTCTGCAACTCCTACAATTTCAGGAAAACAGGCCAGTGAGTACAGCTGGAAAAGAGTCACTCATACTACACCATTAGGAAACCAAACGCACATCCTAGTTAACGTGGGAGAATCTGCAGCACAGTTTGCATTCCAGTCCCACCACTTACAGAACAGCTTGTTACCACTGTCGGGGAATTCAAGCTGTCTGCACCATGGTCTCTGGGCTAAACCAAAAGCCTTAAAGAAACAACAAAAAAGAGACGCAGAACTGAGACAAAGATGAGGCTCTGAAGAAGCAATAGGGAAGCCAGGTATAGAGAAACTGCCTCCAGCTGGGAATGGTCTAAAAGGATATTGTCTTCCCACAATTCACCACAGGGAAAAAAAATAAAAAAATAAAAAAATCCCAAGTTGTTGCTGAATCTTGGATCCAGAAATATAAAGGGAGTGAAAGATTACGAGTTTTACTAAGAAGTTTCAAGCACACAGTGTGAGGCACTGGGAGAGAAGAAGCCTCCCCATCACATAGAATGTTGCTCCCAGCCTGTGATGGAGATCATACAATCATAAAATGTCTTTGGATGGAAAGGAACTTAAAGACCACCCAGTTCCAAACCCCCTGCCATGGGTGGGCTGCCAACCACCACATCTGGCTGCCTGGGGCCCCAGGCAATGTAGACTGCACCTCCAGGGATGGAGCATCCCCAGCTTCTTTGGGTTGCCAGTGCCTCACCACTCCCTGAGTAAAGAATTTCCAAACATCTAACTTAAATATCCCGTCAAGATCTGTGTGGAAATGGCGGTACACACATTTTCAAGGGAATGTTAAGACATAGGAATAGAGGCCTGTCTCATCCTTTCCTATAATGTGTTGTAAAAGTGTGTAGACGAATAAGTAATTCTTTGAAGGAACTGTTGGTGGGTTATTGTGATTCACTGCTATTGTCTCCTGCAGGCCTGGCCTCAAGCTACCAGGTGGTGCTGGGTTTTCTGCTCCTGTCACAAGCAGTTGCACTGGGAGGTCATGCAGCCCAAGGCAGAGTAAGGATCACATCTGAGAAAGACTGAAAGGAGGGATTAAAAAATACAGGTTGCACACTGGGGAAATACATAAAGAATAGAAGAAGCAAGCATTTTTTGGAGTAGTGTTTTGTTCCAGCTAACCGCGTTGTGTCCCAAACAAAATTCTTCACTGTTAGTTGTTCTGATGAGGGTTTGCTGCCTGGCAATACTGCTCAGTGTGATACATTTCAGGAGTGGTAAAAAGGAAGGTGACAGAGATTGTGTGTGCACACTGACATAAGCAAGGCATACAACGCTCTGCAGCAGCTGCCCTGTGACACTGCTCCCTCATGGTATGCAGCAGAGGATAAGCTGGGCTGCAATTACCTGGCAGGTTAATTCTTACCTTCGAACATAAACATAGACCTAAAATAAGATTATGTTACATCAGAAGCAAGACAAAGTTTGAAGGTATTTGTTGAAATTTGGTTTAATGACTCTTATCATCATAACTCACACCTTTCACCTTCCTAATATTTAGCAATTCTGATTTGGCAAGTTACCAGAAAATGAAAGCACTGTCTCTCACCTGCCTTTTCTTTTTGCCCTCGCTGTACTTCTCTTTTTTTTTTTTTTTTGTTTTCCTATGCATTTTGCAGACATGGTAGATTTTCTCTTAAAGGCTGCTAATCCGTTTCCAATTTGTAAACCACTGTACACAGCTGAATTCCTGACATTTTTTAAATGAGCTTTTTTCACTAAGCTTATAATTGCAAAAAGTCTATGCAGCTCTCCACATTTTACACTCACTTGCCAACAGTGCAATTCCTTAGCACACTGTATTTCTACCTGCAACACACAGGTCTTGTGGGTCAAACTCGGGAAAACAGCTACGTCACCTCCTGGACAGGGTAGTGGAACAAAAATTGAAGGGGGAATTTGCCATGTCCTTATAAATTCAGATTCTCCTTATGTGACAGACACTCCAGCTGCCAGGATGGGACTGTTTCACTCTCCTGTTTCCATGCCCAGAGGGTGATGGTAACATCCACTGCACCTATACCTCTCTTTAACTTGTGATATGTTATTTCTTGTGTATGACTCCCCAGCAGAATTGTTGGTGCTAATAAGACCAGATTTTGCCAGGAAGCTTCTCTTCTCCAGATTCCAGCCTCATGAATCAGATTTCTGTTTAACTCATTTTGTCTGACACAAAACACACTGAATATGTTCCATGCAGAGCAGTTAACAGTGGAAAATGGTGCGAGCATCTTTCTGAAAGGAAGCAGCTAGTATATTGAGTTCAGTTTGGTGGCTATCTTTCTTCAAGCTCACAGAACTGGCCAAGAAGATACAGCCTGCTGTCAGTTTTCAGGCTCCTTTCACTTCCCCACCACTCTGTTAGGAACAGACACTCGTAATTTGCAAACACCTGCACCCCATTTTAGGAAAGGATTATAGTTATGGGGGCGGCAGGGAGCATTTCCAAGGCTTTTGTTACAGTGCTGATGTGTTCTTGGCAGATATAGTGATGTACTTAATTCAAACAGTGCCTTGCACATCCATTTCCCCCCTCAGTTAGCAGGATTTAATCTAGCAAAATGCATGGTGGCTTCCTTTAGAAAATACACTGTACTATAATGCCAAACTGTATAGAGATTAAAAAAGAGCCCTACCTTCTCAGTGGTAGCTCATAGTGCATTCTGTTTGCCTACTCACCACAGTAACCCGCCTGGTGCATCTTTCTCTGTTTTTAATATTAGATTATCTGAGCATATAAAATCAAGCTGGCAGAATGAGTCACCTGATGGATTATTGCCTAGAGAAAAAAAGCACAGGCTTGTCATTGTATTTGCCGACAAAGCACCATGCATACCTATGGGGCTGTAAAGATAATTGGCATGAACTTGATTACTGCTAATATGCTCTGCTTCAAGTTTCAGATACACAGTTTATTTCCTTTATATAATAACTTTTTGTTCATTTCCTAGAATTGACAGAAAACTTCAGAGAAATTAATCTGATGAATGCAGTTTCATTGGTCTCATTAAAAAATCCAGCAATGATACCAGAATAGCAATAAAAGTTATTGTTCAAAACACAGTGCAGACCTAGAGCATTAAATGTGTCAGCACTTCTAGGTTAGCAGAGTGAAATACATGTAAAGTAAAATGGCGTGTTCCAGTGTTAACAAAAATGCACTCCAGATTAGGTTTTTTTTTTTTTTTTCTTTTTTTTTTTGTAGAGCTGAAATATTTGATTTCACTTTACACATACATATTCCCAACAACATCTGGGAGACAGGAAACAGCACTGTCTGTTTCATCTTCATCACACATCTCATGGTTCCACCATCAAATTGCTGTCTGGTGGTGACCACTAAATCAACTGCAAATCAAGATGCATTCATGTTCAGTTAATCTGAATATGGAACCTGGATGCAGTTGTCTCCTCTACTCTGCCAGCAGGAACCAGTAGTTTTTCCCAACTTTTTTTCTGACATGCCTGTGGCAAAACTACTTGATGCATCTCCAAAGGTTTGCACTCTTAGTGGCCATGGGAACAGACTTAACCATCTCACTTTGTTCCCTAGGAATGCTTCCCCACTGACTGACTCTTGGGGTCATCCAAAAAGATGCTTCACAAGAAAATTGCTCATCTTTCCTCCTTATGGGCCAGCACATAGATATGAAAACCAAATATACTGAATAAGACTGTGGTTTCTAAAGGAGAGTTGACAAGAAAGGGGGAAGGAAATAAAAGCCAACATGCTATGATACTGAGGTGTGGGAAGAAGAAAGACAATATATCCAGGTTCTCACACAACATATAAATAAATGCCATGCACACAATCTGAATTGAATGAGCAGAACCAGTCTTCACAGTTTCTGTAGGCTTTTCAGTCATGGGAGCTATGACTACCAGCTATTAAAGCAGCCCTAATGGCCACGAGCTTCCTATGGTCCCAGGTTACAAAACAACAGGAAGGCAGGCAGTGCCAGTCCATCGCGTGTCATGACCACAGACAATATCATGAGCAATGCCAGAGCAGCGATGTTCCTTTGCTGCCTAGGGCCATCCTCAGGCATAGCATGGCACCTTTTTAAAATAGAATAGCAAAACTGAAACAGGAATAGTGTTCCACATAACTGCTAAACTACATTAGTGTTTGTTAAGTTATGCTCAGTGTTGAAATAAAAGGGTTAATTAAAAACTTTTCTGAAGCCAGAGAGTATTATTTGTTTATTAATGGGAAAAGTTCAAAAGATTAAACATACAGATACTTTGACATTTCATCTTGCAAAAGCATAATCCTGATAAGAAAAATGCTTTGGCAAGAGCACCATCGCTGCTGAATATGTGATGGTTATTCTGAAAGAGGAAACAAGATCTAGCTTGTTGAAATGGCACTGCAAATGCAGAAGAAAAGCAGGTTTTGCAAAGCACTGGTTCAAGGCAGATGTGGATGAAATGGGAGCTGTAGTCTGAGTTCTCAGACTGCTTCTGACTCAGCACCAGAGGGGGGAATGAAGGTAGAGGAGACATCTTCACAATCTATTCTCTCTGGTACTTCTGGCTCTAATCCTGGCCGCGAGCTGTGTAGGGGAATCACAAGGCCATTTGTCTCTGAAGCAGAGATCAATGGAGAGCTCAATGAAAAGCCATGCTGGGTGAAGAGAAATTCAAACCATGAGCCAGCAAGGTAAGTTAGTACTTCCGCCCATCCTTTTGCAGAGGATTAGCTATGAATAAAGATTTAGCTCAGCTCTGCTTTGCCTGCACAGCTGCAGCATTAATAATAGCCACTAATCTTTTAGATCTGTTGTATTTCTACCACAGCAAGCCTGCAGCAGTGAACATAGCTCTGGGCTGTTTCTATATTACTGAAATTTACATCCACTGCCATTAAAAACAAAAATGAAAAAATGTTTGCTCAGACTTCGCTGTCTCCATGCACACCATACGTTATCTATCTCCTTGCTAGCTGGACTGCAACACTGAAAGTACTGAAAGTACTGGGTGAAGCACGACAAAAACCCTGGAGCTAGCTGAGAACACTTGATGATGCACAGTGCCTAACTCAGCTCCCTCTTACAATCAGATTTTTATAACCGTGGCTGGAAATCTTGAAATTGTTTTTGATTCTGACCTTATTTCTTCTTCTCTTACTTACGTAGTCTTGTCACCTCTAGAAACTTGTGGAAAAGACTTATCTTAGGGTTTCAGGACAACCTACAAACTTTCAAGGCTATATTGAACCCTTTTTTCTAACAATCCATAGAACATACACGGATACAGAGAATACTGGTTCATAACATTTTTTCTTAACAGGAGATACCTCAGATTTCAGGACAGCTGAATGTCAAGGCTCCTAATGCCCTCTGCTCTCATCAAACACCGTTCCTACACGTTCTCAGTGTGGGAAGGAGGACAGAGTGTGTGGGTGTGTGGGTATCCAACATCTTCATGCCAACTGAGGGACTTTACTCACAGGTGGCTTGGAAACAGGCCAGCCACAGCATGTGAACACCAAGTGAAATGTATATGGCAGTCTTGCTCTTTTCAGCTGTTGTGTTCTGATAATGTGATCAGAAAGGAAAAAAAAAAAAAAAAAGACATCAAATTTGACATTTCCAGTTCTAGAAAAAACAAGCATATTAACAAGGGGGTTTTGGCTTACATTTCTCCTTCATCATGTATGTGCCTCCCTAGTAAGACTTATTGAGATCCCCATGGTTTTTGTGGAGCAGAAACAAATGTTGTAGCAAACAAATCCAAAGGAAAAGGTTTGAGGTTTGGTGGGTTTGTTTTTATCCCCTCTTTATTCTTTTGTCCAGACACGACAGAATTGCTTCCCAACTTGGAACACAATTGTTTATGACAATAAATCAGTTGACTATACTGCTGCTGTGCCATCCAAAACGACTTTGTAATCTGGAAAAAAATAATTGTGCTGAGGAGAAAGGGAGCAGTGGCCATTTCCCAGGCTTTTTTGACCTTCTGAGCGAGAATTGGAACTTGCGTAGTGGTTTAGATGCTAATCTGTCTACCCAGTGTGTGGGTGTGCTCTGAGTCACAGCCAGCATTTGCACTCACTTCTAAAACAGGGCTTCCTAAATATTTTTTTAAGGGTAACTTTTGTTTAATTTTCATTTGGCAGACTCCCACATTGGGAATGGTCAAAAGCTCAGGAAGGACACGACCATATGTTGTGTATGGAGCTGCTAAGAACAACTTTGAAAGTTTGTAGACCTTTTTGTCTTGAACTGAAAAGAACCCTGACACCCCTCCCACTACGAATTAAGTTATTCCTTTTTTTCTCACCCACTTGCCAGCAAACCACATCTGTCAGGCTTCAAGTATACAACAACAACTGACTATCCACAGCAAGGATGAATGTCTTTTTTTATTATTATCATCTTGGCATTTGCTGTTTTTATCTTTTTAATATATGCCTAGTTACTAACACTCAAGGGGCATTCTGCTGAGGACATTGCAGGCAAATGTAACTGTGCAAATACTGAGCAAACGAGATGCAGTGGCAATATACAGGCAAACAGGTGCTGCCAAGATTTCTATGAAAAGAAGGCATTTTTTATTGTTCTTCCCATTACATAACTGAAAACAGAGATAATGAACCTGTTTCAGTCAGGGCATCACAGGTGTTACAAATTGCTTTCTCTCTTAGAGGCCCTGTTATTAACCCAGTTACTGCTGGTAATAATACCTGCTGCTCTGTAAATAAGCTTGAAAAATGCACTGGGGCCAGATTCAATAAAGAGCTTAGGTGACTCAGCGTAAGTTGTTGTAATACCCAGTACTTAAGATCCCAAGCCTTTGCGCACAGTCTGAATCCTGAGCATCATATCCATAAAGTGCACAGAGAGCATTAGGTGCCAGCAACAACAATCTGGGCAGCTCAGCCTCCACCTGCTTGGTCCTGGCCAATAAAGGTAGCTGGCACAGAGGCCAACATGCAAATACACCTGGCAGAACTATATGGAGATACTTCAGTCAGGACCTGATCTCTTCCAAAATACATCCTTGTGAGCTTTTATTTTCTTTTTTTTTTAGCATTTTTTAATCAAAGAGGGGAACTTCATCCCCCAACCCTCAACATGGATTATGCAATTAGCAACTCAAAAGTAAGTCATGGTGAGTGGGCTGGAGGGGTATGTTCCTCATCCTCCAGCTGCAACTGTGCATATCTGAATTCAGGATTCATTAGTCCATAAAGAGAAAGAGCATATTAAGCAACTGACTCATGTTTCCTCATGTGTAGAACACCTGGCATGAGGGCATCCATGTTTCTGCCCATCTGCACTTGATTTGCTGTATTTTAACCAGTACTGCTTTATCTGAACTGCAAAGAAAAGAGGTCCTGCTAATGGAGCTGAAACCCAGGCCTGTCCTGAGGCAACACATGGCTACCTCCAGGTGAGTGGCATGTCCTGGACAGGCAGCGTAGTGTCAAAGCATCCTTTCCCTTCAAGCAGGCATACTCTCTCTCAGGAGCCTGAATAGATTTGGACCTGTTCATGGAAACTCCTATGTCCTGTAAGAAAATAATCCAGCTACTCTTTACTGCTAGGCCAAAGGACAAGAACCACAGGTGCTTGGTATTTCAGCAGCAAACAGCAACAGCCACCATGTGTGGTGAGCAATGGATCTGGGTGAGCTCTGTGGGGCTGACTGAACCTCTAGCAGGTGTACTTCAGTTGGTGTTATGCACAAATTAAGGCCTGAGTTGCTCACTCAGCTCTACCTGAGGCTGGGACAACTCAAGACATGCAGACAAGTGCAGCTTGAGGCTCCCAGTAAACTGCAGAGACAAATAGCAAATAAGTCCTTGAACTCAATCCCCACCAGCTTTGTTGGGATTTTAGTCTTAAACATTGAGTCAAGTGCCCAGTCCAAAAATCTGCTATGGATTTGAAACCTTGATCCTTCTTACATGATAGGAGAGGGATAGACCCCCATGCAGACTATCCTAAGTCAGATCATCTCTCTGAAAGGAAACTCCATGCAAAGCTTTGTTCTCAGTACTCTGTGATAACTTTGCTGTGGTGGTATTGCAAACGACAGCATAACTGGGCCTAAAATACAATAGCAGAAGTAATGTGTTTTTGTTTGTTTGTTTGTTTTTCTTAAGGAAAGGACGTGCTTTGTTGAGGAAAAATGTAGATAAGTAGACCCTGCTGCTATCAACAGCCCCATGGGGCTGTTGCAATAGAGCTTGTGTCCCTCAGAAATCCCCAGTGCAGCAGAAAGCTCACATACATGATGAAAAGAAATACTGCAAAGAGACAGAAAGCCTTCCAAGAGCCAGAAGCTCAGCAGGACATAGATGTGTGTGCCTCTGAGACACCAAGTGAGCACTGAGCAGAACAGCAAACATATTCCAGGCCTGTTTTCAACTTCTTTCTTCTGTTTTCTTCCTCAGTATTTCCCTTTCTTGCAAAGCTGTCCCTCAGAGCCTGTCCTGCATGAGCTGCTGAATGCATCCAGCTGCTGGTAGCCTTCCCTGCTTGCATTCCCACCCACGTTACCACAGCAGCAGGAACAGAAAAACACTAAACATGAGGTCTCTGCGTGGGCAAAGTCCCTGCGTCCTCTGGGTTCTGGAGCATCCTTGATGCAGCTGCCAGGCCCTCAGAGGATTTGCACATCTCAAGTGTTTGTTCTGGATCCTTTTCCAGCTGAGCCTGGCACATTTCTGGGACAGCTAACACCATTTGTGTGCAGAACATGTAGCCAGTGCTGATTATACCCGTTTTATATGTTTTTCAGAGAAGATTTTAGCAGCTGGACTATGCAGGGTGAGTATAAACAGTTGTCCCAAACACACTTCTCGGTCACCTCTGAGCAGCTCAATCTTGCTTACATTTCTACCTGAGCTCCACCCATGCCTTGCATAAGCCTTTCTCCAGAGATAAGTCAACAGAGAGGAATTCACATGGAAATATCTTTCCACGTGGCTTTCAGATGAGGAGGATATGAAGAGCACGTGCTTTACTTAAGCCTTGTTTTCACTTTTTATTCCTTTGGACATACTTGGATTTTAAAAAGTATGGAACGAAATCAACTTTGTTTCTTATTAGCTGGCTACAGTTACAGATTGGGTTGAAGAACACCGATGTGTTAATTTGGCAAGTTACCAAAAATGAGAGCCAAAATACCTGACAGTCAGGCACCGTGGTTCTCTCTGGAAAACAGCCCTACTTAAATAAATCTTTTGTTTTGACAACATGAAAGGTCTGGTCAAGAACAGTAACCACGTTGGGGCAGTATATTTTGATTTCTCCAAGACAGCTGATTTAACACTGCAGGGAATTTTGATATAAAATGACCACGTACAAGGAATGTACAGAGTGCTTATTAGATGGCAAAACACTGATTCAGGGATAGAGCTTTAAGAGGTCCATGAGAAAAAAACTGGTGCTGTTTCTTTTGTAGTCCACGCAGCATCAGTTCTCTAGGCTGAAATATGACTTCATATTTCAATCCACACTCGAAACAAAAGAAAGAAGTCTTTACCAGCAAATTTGTTAAGTGATTAAAAAAAAAACAGTGGGGTAGGGAACAGGGACTTACTCCTTCATTGAGAGCGACCAGTCTTTTTAAGTGGTCAGACTAGATACAGATACAGTCAAACAAGAGATTTTAGATTTGAAAATAGTAAATAGTTGAAAAATAGTTGAACGCTATTTTTCCTAAAACTTGGAATTTAACAATTGTCTTTGACGGGGAAAAAAGAAAAAAAGAAAAAGAAGAAAGAATTTGACATCCTGTCATTGATCTAGATGTCAGTGAGGGAAGGTGCTGGCTGGCTGGGAGCACAGTTTATGTTGGAAAGGGATTTTTTTTTTGCCTCCTCAAGACACATAGAGAACCTCCCACATCCTCCCATCACTGCATGCATAACTCTGCAATGCCGCTCTTAAGAGTAAGAAGGAAATATATTCATTTTAGATTACTTTTTCATACCTGAAATCTTAGCAAACAACCCTGAAAATGTACATTTGACATTTCATGACTGATCAAAACCAAACAAGCCCTATACCCAAATCCCTTTTCACTGCAATTTTAGTGCAATTTCATGTTTGGTTTCAACGTAAAGGTGAATGTTTTTTGGAAAAAAAAAACTGAGGAAAAATCTTCAGAAGTTTTTAATTTTGTGACAGATAATTAAAGTACAACACAAAACTGCTTTTTATTTGTAAAGTGGCTTCAGGTTAATTTATTTCTGTCCAGAGTTAAATTACTTTGTTATCCCTTCTTTTTAAAAGGCTTAGACCAGCGTCATTTTCTCACATGCCTTCCTACAGTTATGAAAAAAATAGATATTTGGGCTCTGGCAATAATAAGAATATTACCAAAAGGACCAGATAAACAAAGGATTTTCAGGACACAAGAAAAACTATGAAACTTATAAAAATAAGTAACACAGAGGGAGAAATTAAAAAAAAAAAAAATCAACTTTCTATTATTTTTCTTTAAAACGTTTGCAAGCAGCTGTTGAGGAATATCAAGACTGTGTGATATGCTTGAAAAGTTTATCACTGCTGTAGAAGAAACCACGTTTATTACATACATTTTTCTTTCTAAGTGGTATAAAAGCCATTTCAATGACTAATTTATGGTCTATTCCTTAGAAGCCATTCTGTCAAGAGGGGTGAGAAGAATGGCTTTGAAGACATTGATCCTGGTACTGAGCCTAGCGAGGCAGCTGTGCCTACACGAGGAATGTGCACCTCCCACAACATTGTTTTGACAATTAATAATTTCTGATACAGGAGAAAAGAAAACAGCCAGAGCTGGTAAGATCTTGAAAACAGCCTGTGCACTGCTGTTTCAGGATATCTTCCTGGTCTTGTCATATCTGTTTTAAAATGAGCCTGATGGATGAGATGCCTGACAAAGTAATCAGTTAAAACAAACAAACAAAAAAAAACAACCAGAAACCCATACACACAAGGAAAATGTAGTGTCTACCTGTGAAGTGAATACCTTGGCAATAAAGCACTGAATCTATGCAGACCTATGGAAAACCTATGACTAACTACGGTCTAATCTTCAGTGTTGTAAGCATCACAGTGTGTTCTGGAGGACAGAAAGACCCACCATAAAATGTCTTATTTTTCTCCTGAAAGACATTTAAAGAGATAAATGACAGGACACACACGTGGAAATATGTTGTCATGGACAGCTAGGCACTTCAGGTATGAAGTTTTGAGCGTCTTGTTAAATTCACATAGCAACAGATACACAGCTAATGACTCACAAAGACGTGCCTTGCCCATTTTGCTACAGCAGAAAGGATTTCTTAAAAGGCTTGGTTTTGTCTTTAAGCTAAGATCTGCAGTGGGTCAACCTTTCAGACCAGTCCACAAAAGCCCACGGTTTTGAGCTCAGATGCATCACTTACTGGGGTAATAAGCTCTTCATGGCTAGAATTGAGCTACTCAGTGCTCAGTGGTATTTGGTTAATGTGTCAGGAAGATGTAGTACCTGTTCCTGGCAAGTGCTTAATACTGTAAATGCTGAGGCGGATCCTTCACATGGCCCTTTCTTCAGCCCATGGAGCAACTCCAGTGGCTTCAGGGGGCGGCCAGTCCTGATTCATGCCACTAGAAGATGTAATTAGAGAGCCTAGCTTGTGCATCCTGCAGTATCACCTGGCTTCCTTCCTCATATGGATTTACTTTATTTGTGTTTCTTTTGATTTTTCCATGCGTATTTTTCAGACTCCACAGTGCTCTACATGTTGCAGCTGGTGCACTTGTGCACTACTGGGAGCCAAGCTAGACTAGGAAATCTCCTTTCTCTCTTATACACATGCAAAAACAATGACATGCACTGTGCGGTTTGAACTCCAGTCACCCTCTGTCTTTCATAGATGGCAACTGGATGATTTTAACCCAGAATGGCTCATCTGGGTTAAATTCTATTAAAAATGAAGAGAAAGGGAAAAAAAAAGGAAATGAAAAACATTCACTCAGGTTGTTTAGGTTACAGCAAAGCTAAAAATAAATTACTGATATCCTGCATATGTAATGGTTTATGAAAACCTCTAATAGCAACTAGTCAGCAGCAAAGGAAGCATTTGCTTTTCTATAGTGCAGCAACCACAACTCTGGTTCCTCTTACAGCTGGCTGGCTAAAGCGGGCCGGCTCCTAACTCAGCTCAGCAGGAAGATTTCAATTCTCTGTCATCTTCTGCATTTGAGGCTTTGTGGGAGAAGTCATCTCTCCACAGGTAAACTGCACCTTTGCTGGCATCCCTGCCCTCTCCGCTCTAACCAACACCAAGTCCTACACAGAGGCATACATCCAGAACAAAGCCAATCCTTCCATCTGGTGTAAGCTTTAAATAACATCCTCTTCATGTTGCCAAAACAAGCCAGCCCATTCAAAAAGCAAAGTATCTGGAGTTCAAAGAGAGAAGGTTTTCTTAGCGCTGAACTTTGCTCCGGCGGCACACTGGAGTGGCTTTGGGACATACCAGTTCTGTTCTTGCCTCTGCTGAGCGTTTTGTTCAGACAAGCCCAGGCCAGGCTCAGTGCCTTGCTCTTGCAGCCAGCTGCCTCCCTCCCTGCCTGACACACTCTTCTTGAGCACTTTAGGAGCTGAACTCGGCATTTTCCAGAATACTTTTAAAATGCTCCTAATCTTGTTATAATCCAACATATTCAGAGGTTTTTGTTATTCTTCCTAGCCTGTAATATGTTCTCTATTAAGAAAAATAATATTTAACAAAGATGTTACATCTTCCTTTGGGGATAGAGGGATTGGTTTGGGAATCTTTGAACTGTACTGTAAATCTTAGCTGACATTTGCATAAAGTTCTGAACAGTCTGTATTATTAAAAAAATTAATAAAAAAAAAGCATTATTGTCTTTAACCATACTGTGTCTTTCCAGAAAAAGCTTTCACAGCCCCCCAGACTGCCACCTGAGTTACTCAGAGCACACTGTTCACATTCTCCACCACACCAGCAGTACCACTCCATAGTACCTCACAAATACAAGCAGAAAGCCAAAGATTAAAGCACATTTCCTCAAGACACTTTTATATCAAAGTTCTTCATACAAGCATCCTTTCCTTTGCTTGGAAAGGCACTAATCATATTTCAATTGCATGCCTACAATATAAAGTTAATAGCTTCCTTATTTCCTCATTTTAGCATTTCCCCTCTACTCCCTCTGTCTTTTCAATTATAATAGCTAGATCGTTTCTTTCATTTCCTTTCTCCTGTGTCCTGTTTTCATTTCTCATACAAAATCACATTTGGTCACTTACACTTTTCTTGAGGATAAGCACACGACAGCAGGATCTCTTGCTCCACCATGGTGCCGTCTGCCAGAGAGTTCAGGGGTCTTCTGAATAGCGTTTCGAGAAAATATTTTGGAAAGCTCAGCTCGCTCATGCGAGCTTCTGATCTTCTCCAGCCCTCTTGGCTTCTGTATGCTGTCACATGTTATCCTTCCTCCTGACAAACCTGTGCAACAGGTCTGGCAACACGCATCTTATGTGTCAGAGGAGCTTTAATTGATTCATTGCAACAGGTACCCACCTTCATTAAAAGAAAATTTTGAAAGGAGTAGTCTCTTAGCACCTCATCTGAAATTACAGAACCTACAAAATGTCACAGCTGCTGCACTTTAAAGGGAAACTGCTTGAGAATGTACAGGAAATAATTTAGAAATCAGTTTTACATGCCAAATAAACCGCAGCTAGCGGTATAAATTGGGTGCTCCTGCACCATGGGAGAGCAGCAAGCCTTTTGCTATATGCTCAGGTGGCATGGACTGCCTCTGCATGTCCCAAAGCACAGCTTCTTGTGGGATAAAGCAACCCTATATCTCTGCCATAGAGACCTCTGCCTCCATGAACATTAGCACTGATTGCTACTGACACGAACCATGTGGGCCTGATTTCTTAAAGGCACAGACTGGAGAACACAAGGCTAATGGTGCTGCAGTGCCTGCAGAGAAGTTAAGTCCATGCAGCAACAACAAAAGTCTCTGCCTTTGCACAACTCCTATAAGGGTCTCAGCAAAGACCCCCCAGCACAGCCTTGAAAGCTCCTTGCAGCTCAATTACCACTTCTCTGCTGACTCCATGCCAAGAGTGGCTCCTCATTATGACTTGCACCAGTTCCACATTAGGGCATGTCGAAAAGTATCCTTGTAACCATTTCCTTCTGCAGTTGCTCCTCCAAGCATCGTTGAGTGCAAGAGAGGCTGAGGCTAGCAAGGAGCCAAAAAGCAGGAGACGCGGGGTTTACACCTGACTCTGCCTCTAATTTGCCCTGTCACCTTGGGCAAATTGCTTTAGCTCGCTTTGCTTCTGTTTCTCCATCTCTAACATAGATAATTACAGTTCCCTTTCTTTAGAAAGCACTTTGAAATCTATGCACAAAACGCAGCATGAAAGAGGAAGTCATCATTATTGCACACTTGTAAAATATTGGAATGAGGCAGACACTGAGCAGTGAGCATTCCAGATAGCATGCATGCAAAGTGTCGTGTTATAAGAGGAGTGTGACCTTACTGTCATAACCTTATTATTTTATAAAAAGTAATTTACCAAATTCAGCACAAGTCCAGTTTCTAGTTTGCCGAGAGAAAAATCTAAACCAATTATCACTTCTAGGAACTTTATGTCCTCCTGGAAATGGCAGATCCACCAAAGGTTCCCTGGTGGAGAATGATGTAATATGGTAATTTCCTGCTTTTCTCTCACCTGGGTAAATAACATCTCTCATTTTGCAGCCAGTGAGTGTTCACATTATACTCAACAGATCTAAATACTCACCCCCCCCTTTTCTTTTTAAAACATAGAAGTCAACAAAGATTGAAAGGGTGATTTTTTGTTGTTTTTTTCATATGCAAATATACTCAAACAGATCGATGAAAAGCTGTGTTTTTCAGTGGCTGAATTCATTCACAT
Organism: Lagopus muta; assembly: GCF_023343835.1. Classification (NCBI taxonomy): domain Eukaryota; kingdom Metazoa; phylum Chordata; class Aves; order Galliformes; family Phasianidae; genus Lagopus; species Lagopus muta. Next base: position 63,594,595 of record NC_064435.1, on the reverse strand, counting down.
GGGAGCCTTGTACTTGTTTCAGTACTTCAGCAAACATGAGAAAGCTGCTTCTATTCACCTCACTACTGCAGTATAGCTCATTGAAGGGCCTCTCTTCAATGGGGAGGTTTGTGAAGGAAATGACAGTGAATTAATTTTCCCTAGAATTTAAAGCAAATAATGGTTTTGGTCACTCAAGGAAACAACAATTGCCAGGGCAGTGCAGGATGGAGCTGCTATGGCCTTCTTGCCTCCTCATATGCTACCACTGTCCATGTACTCTCACTCACAGCCTGAAGACCTCTCAAATGATGGCAGCACTCTTGAGATGTTGTACTAAAGTCTGCATAGGGTTGAAAATTAAGACAAACTTGCAAAAGCTTAACAGTATTGTCTATGAAGAGGCAAAGTTATTGCTTTTTTCCCTCTGCATCCTTTTCCTGCAAGAATATTCCCAATAAAAATGTGCTTATCCATTCTCCTGCTTGAACTAAAATCCCAAGTAATGCTTAGCATCAGAGATAGCTCAGAGATAAAGCTGGGCAATGCTGAACTGAATATGAATAACTGTGGGGAAATAGCTTTTTGTGAAATGCCCCTTGCTTGCAAGATGACACTGTCACACTCTGAAAACATCTGAGTCTCAAAACATCATTCTCTGATGAGAATGAATTAAGATGGCCACCACGTTTATTACAGACCAGGAGGTTGGTAAATGTATAACCTACTTGCTTCTTATTCCACAATCCATTAACTACAGAGCCATATTCTAAGATGTCCTAAGGTTACTGCACTGATAGTTTATAGTAGGAACTCAGTCACTTATATCTGCAAGCTCAGAAGCATTTGGAGCTACATTTGCAGAAGAATGTACAAGTATTTGTCTGATTACATATAGTAATCAGACAATAACCAAATTCTTATGTCATTTGCAAACTCCTACTGGGAATCACATTAGCATGTTCTGATTTCAATTTCACTGGAAAGGGCTGCTATGGAAAAAAAAAAAAAAGAAGAGTTCTTGTAGGGAGGTAATATAAAAATGACAGAAGAAATTCTTTAAAAATAATTTTTTTTCTCTTTCTATTTTGAGCTGTCCTCTGCACATGGATGAAGCCGGTCAGGAATTAAAGTTGCTAACCTGCTTCTGGAAATAAAAGGCACAGTGGGAGTTGATTCCAATCTTTTCAGCAAAGTGAAAAGTAGCATGTGAGTATAGGTGCCTGAGAAAGTGGGGATGAATGAATGCATTTAAACACCACATCCTAAAAATTTGAAAGCCATCTAATGAGCTAAGTGAACCGGTGCTGTCAACGGCAGCAAAAACTCTAGAAAGAGTCAAGTTTACATACAGGAGCATTCTGCTGTAATGAAATGAAAACATGAAGCGATACAGCCATTTGTATCTTTGGATGGGCTCCAAGCATTCAAACTGATGCCTACATTCGTGTGTGAGTTATTTGCAAAGAGCGCTCGAATGACAAACATCCCGTAATTGTGGTGCTTGATCCTCCAAGAAGCTCATCTCTGTAATTATAATCATTGTCTGAAAAAACAATGCAGTAACTGTGCAATTGATGCTTGTCTCCACTTCTGTCACTGAAGTGACAAAATATCCAAGCCATGTTCACATCTGCTTCCTAATAATGCTCCATTTGTCCTCACCCCGGTATCTAGCCATAACCTACAATTATGCATCATTAGATTTCTGTGGAACTGATTAAAGGCTGTCCTATTCGAGGCTGATTTGGGAATATTCCAAAAGCCTGAGGGCGGACCCTAACTGGCATAAATGATGCACATTTAAGCAGTTGATTCTTTAAACATCATGGGTTTCCCACTTTCCCAGTTCCCACTGCTACCCAGTGCAATGTGAACAAGACAAATTCCTGAATATACCGGTCCAAAGAGGCATGCGATGGTGTCATCCATACCATGTGGGCAATCGTTGCTTTTCTTTTCTCATTCAGCACAATACTAAGTGCTGGTTTGTTTTAAAATGGCTTTGTGGAATTACTGCAGAATGGTTGCTTGCATAGCAGAGAGAGGTTGAGTGGGGCAAAGAGAGGGAAGGGACCCAGTGCTCTCTTTAAACCCAATAAAGGTTGCTTGTGGAGAAATGGGGCTGAAATATCTGTCTCTGACTGGGAGCAGTGGAGCTGTGAGGTTCCAAGACATGAGTTTCACAAGATGTGCTTCAACAGCCACTTTGTGCAGGTAATAGGCCTGATGTGTGTGAGACCCAGAGCAGATAAGTACCAAAGGCTTTAAGAGGTTGACTATACAGTCAGAAAAAAGAACTGGGCTCGCTGCAGGTGTGGGTCACCTGAGCTGTACGAGATATCTGTCTTAGGAGGAGAATCATGCCCTAGACCTCACTGAGCCCAGGCTCCCTCTCCATTTTCTGCGAAGGCGACCTGCTGGGACTGAGATGAATTCTGCTCTTCAAACATTGCACAAAACCAAGCAGGCAGCTATCATCTTCCTAACCACACTTTCTGTTCCCTTTCTCAAACAAGAGGTGAGCAACTTCTACTGACTTGTGCCCTGTGGACGCCAGGACAGCTCTGGGACATCGATCTCCTGAGACCTACTACTTGGGCCCCAGAAAGCAAGAAGAGTCGCAGAGTAATATGTAGCAATAGCACTGATGAACATGTGACTGCCCAGAAGCAAAACTAGAGAGGACCTGTGAAACATCTGAATTCTTCCTGGGACCAGATTTTCTGAAGATGATATAAAATAGTTGTAATGTTTGTGAGCTTTCTAGTCTAAATTGGACACCATCTCAACATTTTGCTTCTCAAGATCGCAAATCAAAAGCCATCACATATATTCAGGCAAAATCTAATTCCAGCTTCCATTGAAGCACTAATTTCCATGTGACATATATCTGCTGTTAAACACAGTACAAGTTTCTGCAAACAGCAGTAGGACACTCGGCAAACTCTATACTTCACTGGAATCTATTTCAAGGAATTCAGCTTCTTGCCCATTCAATAATACTACCAAAGCTTTTCCCCCTAAACTGACAGAATTAGATTAATGAGAAGAAAAACCTCATATGTTGGAAGGACCATGGGAATGAAATCAGCCTACTGAGTGACTGCAGAAACTTGAAGGGATCCAGGGACAAAAGGCTATGAGAAGGAGCTGTGCTTTCCCACCCTCTTTGAAGGTGATGCAACATGATGCTAATCCAGGAGAATTTTTTTCTAGCTTCAGTTCAAGGGATCAAGAAGCACACCTGAAGGCATGAAGGATATGTTTAAACAAAGATGAGAACAGATTCAAAACCTCAGACTTAAAAAAACAGGCAAACAAAAAAACTGCGTAAGGCAAAAAGGAGATGAGTGCAGTAACTGCAACAGCAAAACTGTGCAGAATAATGAACTCGCTACGAAATTGCTGCCAGCACCCACAGATTATCAGTTAATGCTGCATTTCCACTATCTAATCCTGCCTATCAGTGGGGGCACCCTCTGGATGGTTGTTTTCAAATATTTGGTTCTCTTTCAATCTTGTTTTCTCTCTGAATGTGGTTACACCGTAGTGCGAGTTTTTCCAATGGGCTGGTGAGCCAAGAGTGCCGATGCACTGTACCTCTGCTTTGTGATACTCTCACATTTGCAGCAGGTATCCCCAGAGCTCTGCTGGCTGGCTTCATTACTTCTGGCTTTGTGTCTGGCTTCAGGCTTTCCCACAGTTCAGCCATTGCAGATGGAGGTGCGCTGAGATCCTGGTGGGCTAACATCCCTCCACCCTTCAGGTCTGTAGCTGTTTGCTTTGATGATAGTGAGACATACTAGTCTCGCTAGTAAAAGAATGCCAGATGTAAACTGTAAAAGCTCTACATTAAATTCAGAAAATCACACTCTTCAGATCAAGGTTGTTCTTGCTGAAAAAGGTGAAGAGAAGTAGATATACAAGATATCCAAGTGTTAGCACTGAGGCTCTTTATAATTACAATTTAAGATAATACATACGCTCATTTTCAGTACTCCTACATTAAACAGAAAAAGAAAGGACCACATTAGTTGTTTTCATTCAAAATGCATTAACAGAGAACAAAGTTTTCACTACTTCTTGTCCTCTTTCTTTCTCCATAGTTTACCTCTTAGGATCACCCCATAGCAAAGAAGTTGTGAAATCCAGATAATTTCTTTCAATAAGGGAGGATAAATAGTGAATAATTCAGGAGAATAGAGGACATGGATGTTTCCTTTGGCCATGGAAATCCTCATTTAGATTGGCTCCTACAATAAAGGCAAAGTTGTACATGTCCCCTTGTCACTGCTGATCATCTTATGCAATTCCTTATTTTCATCTGAAAGAAACTACCATTAGCATAAGCTGGTGCTTCTTCACCCTTACTGCTGAAAATTATTTTCACAGGGAACAATAACCCAGAAAGGTATAATAACAAGAGGAAGAAAACAGTGGTATCTATTAGTCAGTGCATGTACCACTGACTACTGTTTTTCTCAGAAAACAGTAATTAAGTATAAATAGATAAGATAATTCTAATCTATGCTGGAAATGATAGGTTAAAACTCAGTTGGCACAGAGTACGAAATACACAGGAAATCACTAGTATGATTTTATACATATGAAGAAAAAAAGAGATAAAAAAAAGTTAAGCTAAAAAAAGAAAAAAGCTTCATTAAAACATCATAAAACTGATCATTTACAGCGTAGGAGGTTGCTCAGAGTTAGTTGGAGTGCCCAATTACACAGTGTTTCTTGGGTGAGTAAGCTTCCAGACTTCTTTTCAATGTGCTGACCAGAGGATATGTGTAAGCTTCACTGTGTTTAGTAAATACCTCAGGGTAGATGAATTCCAAGTGACTGCCACATAGTTTCATGCAGCAAAATGGTGACTTGTCATCACCGTCATGTTAGCATCACACAAAACATCAACAAAGAAAGGGCTATGCTGCTGACAAGTGCCTGTGACACCTTCATGACACGGAGTGGTGTTTCTCTTCTTCCCAGGTACAAGTTTCAGAAGTGTGACTCCTCCCATATTTACTTTTGAATTTCATTATTTAATTTCTTTGTGTTACACTCATTTTCACAAGCACAGCTCCTTCAAACATGCCACAAAACAAGCTGGCCCTGTTAGCTCTTTCTACTTTAAGACCTCATGCAGAATGATCTGGCCACCTGAACAAAGACCCTCCACAGGCAACTTCCAGAGGCAATCTTTAGTTAGATCCTTAACCTTACAAGACAAATTCAAAGCTCTAATAACACTGAGCTTTACACTTAAGGAAGGAGATAGAAATGCGCCCACACATCTTCATTATGGGCTAGGCAGCCAGACATCTCCGCTTAGATCAGCAAATAAAATGTCCCCTCTCAGACAGCAATAGGACAGGCCATCATCTGCTTAATCTTCTCATGAAGACCCGCACACACTTTTGATTTGTCATCAAAAATCAAGTAAGGTTTGTCTCTTTGTTCAGCCGGATATTTGTTACAATTAGATGAAAGGAAGTGACTCGTCAGGTACAGATTAGCTTAGAGAGTGAGAGCCAGAAACTGTTTTAAAAGCTGCATAGGATAAGTATTCCAAGAATATGATTTTCTTAGAAATAGATTTGCTGAATTTAATCAGTCCGCACTCACTACATTCATTACATATAGATGCCGCTTCATCCTGCACACAAGACTCTTCAGCTTTCTCGTCTATGTGTGGTGTGCTTTACATCTCAGCACTTTGAAGTAGTGCATCCATTGATGTCCTCGCAGCTAGCCATCGACCTGTGATTTAAGAATTCTTTTATGTTTCCAGATGCTCTCTGCAGCAGGGAATGCCATCCGGCTTGTCATCCGCTCTGCTGCTGATTTCTTTGGCATCTATTCTATGCTTGCCAAGAATATGGAGATTTGATCAAAGATGCAAATAAAAATACAGTCTAGGCTGAACTGCTTTTTGTTCGCTCAGGTAACTTAGAAGTAAAAGTTCAGTCTGCTGTAAAATAGGAAAGGTTGTTCTAGAATGTGTCCAAGACTATTAAGTAGATGTGACTGTTTAAAAGAGAATTTTTTAATATTTCAGTTGACATTAAGTTTCAAAAGGTGAACTACTTATTAACCCAACTTTTTAACTTAACTAACAAAATAATTCCCATTTGGTTTCTTAGAACTGTCATACTGGTTTGATGGAAAATTCTTTTGACTCAACAAAAAAATATAAGCAATGCTTCAATTTACCAAATAAAATTCAGCACTTCATGGCCTATGAAAAGAGGTCAGTGGTAATAATGCCTACATGTGAATACTGGTATTTTTCTTGTTAAACACCCAGATCTTATAAATCTACACTGATGCCATGATTTAGAATCTTCTGGGAAAAGAATTCAAATTTGCTTATTAACTTCAGAAGGCTATCTTTTTGCCTTTGAAGTGTCTGCCTCACAAAGAAATAACAAAGGTAACTCTGAAGAACTTGAAATGCATTTTCTTTAAGAAGCTTTCTTGCAACATGCTAATCAGCTTAAAAAATGTCCTTTTAATGCTGCAAATTTTGCACAGAGTTTGAAACAGAAATTTTCCATTATTTTGGAATCTATGGATGTCTGATGCCTTGAGCAACACATTTTGCTACTTCTTTGCAATAATACAGGACTAATTTCCTCTCAGAAAGAGCGGTGAGGCAGTGGCGCAGGCTGCCCAGAGAAGTGGTGTAGTCACCATCCCAGGAGGTGCTCATGAACCGTGTGGATGTGGCACTGAGAGACATCGTTTGTGGACGTAGCGAGGGTGGGTTGGTGGTTGGAGTGGATGATCTCAGAGCTCTTTTCCAATCTGAACGATTCTGCGATTCTAATACAACTGTTTTTTTTTTTGTGTGATTACATAAAAATGCCTTGATCTTCATTATTTTTGCTGCCAGACAAATAAAATGGCTAGGATTTTGCTCTAAATTGTTATAACGTTTTTTAAGAGTTACCAGGTGTTAAAAATTTGACTTTAGTTTCAAGACAGGTATATAAAATTTGTCTGCTTTTTGCACAGCACATTGGCTGATTTAAGCATGAAGTGTAAGCACTCATTTCAAAACCAGCAAGAAATCTAGCCAAGGATGAGTATAGCATGAGGCTTTACCACAACATGATGCAGACAGATATTTTAGTCTGTTTGTAAGTACAACAAAAATAGACTACAAGGGGAAGAAAACTCAGGCAACTACTTATAACAGCAGAGGGGTTTGGGTTTTGTGTTCTAAGGTGGAGCATTAGCAGTATAAAAGGAATGACTTCAAGCTGCATCTTGAGGAAGTTCAGATGGGATATTAGGGAAAAATTTATTCGAAAGAGTGGTCAGGTGCTGGAACAGGCTGCCCAGGAAAATGGTTGAGTCACCATCCCTGGAGGTGTTCAAGAAATACTTAGATGTTTTACTAAGGGACATGGCAGGGAGACACTGGTGGTGGGTAGACAGTTGGACTGGATGATCTTGGAAGTCTTTTCCAATCTTGATGATTCTATGATTCTATAACACTAAAAAAATAAAACACAAAACAAACAAACAAACAAACAAACAAACAATACCACACAATGCTCGAGTCAGAAAATTATTAAATCCTGAATTCTGACCAAAATAATGCATGAACTGACAGAAGTTTAATTATTCCTACTTTGATAAATTGAACATTCTTGTTCTTACAACGACAATGCTGGCTATCTATCATTTGCAGATTCTTTTTTTGGTGCACGTGTGGTGTTTCATTTTGTTATTGTTTGATTGATTTGTTTTTTCAATCCAATCCTTTACGTTTTGCATTACAACTTTTTTGAAATGCCCTTAAGTACGAGGCACAATCTGTAAATGAGTGAGAAAACAGAAGTGGAATGTTGGTCCACCCGTGTTCAGTAAATGAATGAGAAGAAGTAATCAGCAGGAAATTTGACCCTGTTCTTATTTAACATTTATTATATGCCTTGAGAAAAGGGGATCGTTTTCCATGTTCACTGCTGGAGGTAAGTACCAGCAATTACCACGAGTACACAGTCTGAGTCCTGTGCTATGCAGCAATGGCTTTAGGAAGAAGGCTGAACTAGAATTAAGTATTGTGCATTTCTGTTTCAGAGCCCACATATTCTGTTCAGTGTTTTATTTCAAGGTAACATTTGTTCCATTAATAGTTTCTACAGAGAATTACACCAGACAAATAAATAATAGGGAATATGGCTCATTGGCTGTATTTGAACAAAGATCCAATAATAATAATAATAACAATTAATTGGATGCCTTGGATATTTTAACTCAGTAGTCAGGAGTCCCTAAGCATATAATACCATTCAGCAGCTAATGATGCAAGCTGATGGCACTCTGTAAGTGCACGTCAGCTTCATATTCAGGACACGTCTGCATTAACATCTTAATCCAGATCAGGAAGGCTTGCTGGTGACCCTTCCAGATACTATTCTTCGGTTTGGCCTAAGAGAATGTGAATTGCATCCAGCTCCAGCCACAAATATGCTCTTTTTCCACAAACTAAAAAAACCATGAGACAGAGAGTGTGAATGTTCTGCAGATCGACTGCTGTGCACTGATGGATTGCTAATGTAGATGAGACGTCAGAATGCTCAGCACTGCTGCTTCAGTATAGTGTTGTGTTTCTGTATTTTGGAGGGGAGGGGGTCGGGGGTGGTCGAGCATGCTGTATCGAAGAGAATATATTCCCTATATATGCTGTGGAGTAACAAGCCATGGTTTGGAGAGAAAGAAGAGACAGAAGAATAATTGAAATAATTCCATGTTCAGGAAGCAGCTGGGTGCAGAAGCTGTATACTTTTCATCTCACTGGGCTCCAATTTCTTACAATTTTATCTTTTTCTATATATTAAGAATTTCAGTATTTTATCATTATTAAAAATAGTTCAAATTTATTTTTCTTTTTCCAAATGAGACTATTTTGCCTCTAACTAAAAATGAGGTCAACTTTTCATTTAAATCTGTGCTTAAACTCCCACTCTTTTGTGATATCAGAATGCCTTACGTGACTGAATTCCATTTTCCAGAAACCTCTGTTCTTAAGCTGTTGCCAAACTAGCACTACTGTTTCAGATATGGCCTAGCACAGGTTTCATAACAAAACTATATATTACAATTCATTTCAGCAGCTGCTACCTAAAAATCCTTCAGCCTGTTAAGAGCTGTTATCTTCCAGGAAAAGGCAGCAAAAAATTAACCAGTACATCTGAATCTGCGGTAAATGCCTGAGGAACCTCACCTTTGCTCCTGTTAGCTAGTTCTCATACAATAAGTAATATGTAGCTCCACATGCATAAATCTTTGTGCATTTGCAGAGTAAAAAGAAAATAAATTTCTTTCTAGTAGTGCCAGGCTCTTCCCCTTCCAAGACACTGCTGAACATGCAGAAGAACAAACATCTCCTGCCTTTCCTTTCCTCACCTGATGCCCTGCAAACACCCGCAGTATTTGGGCTTCTCCCAGGGTCAAAAGTGGGACAACTTGTCCAACTGTAACAAAGGTTTCCCTCCCAAGCCTGAGTGTCATTAAAAACACTGACATGAATGTGCACAAGTCTTGGAGAACATGGAAATCACCCGCTTTGTCAACACTGGAAACATTTACTCTTTTTAATTTATGTGGGTTGCACCATTTTTAATATGGTAGATTGCTTTTTTAATCCCAGTACTGTTGTCACCCTACAGACAAAGTTTAATGCTATGATGCATTTCTTTAGGATATACAAATATCAGTGTGCACAGTTATCTCTTATACAACCATAGAATCTTAGAACTGTTTGAGTTGGAAGGGACCTTTAAAGATCATCTAGTGCAATTTCCCTGCAACAAGCAAGGCCACCTACAGCAGATCAGGGTGCTCAGAATAATGTCCAGCCTGACCTTGAGTGTCACCAGGGATGGGCATCCAGCACCTCTCCGGGCAACCTGTGCCAGTGCCTCATTACCCTTATTGTAAAAGAACTTTTTCCTCATATCCAGTCTAAAACCAGTTAAATAATCTTCTCAGTACAGAAATTTCTACCTAAGGTTTGGGGCATTTTCATGGGACAACTTTGGTGAAGAAGCAGGCTTTGCACCTGACCCCATTACGGTAATCAGTCTGTGAGCATTCTGATTTTATTGGATATTCCTAGTATCTGTGCAGCTTCTCCCTGTGCTACCCAGCAGGCAGGTTAATGCTTCCAATGGAAGGAAACCTTCCTGTGACTTGACAGCAAGCTGGACACGAGCCAGCAATGTGCCCTAGCTGCCTAGAAAGCCATGGGTATGTGCCCCCTTCCTGGAGACATTCAAGATCAAGGGCTGGATGAAGCTCTGATCATTCTGATCTGCTGTAGGTGTCCTTGTTCATTGTAGGCAAGTTGGACTAGATGACTTTTAATGGTCCCTTCCAGCTCAAACAATTCTGTGATTCTATGACTTCAGCTTGGTCACCGGGAAAGAGGTGTGGGAGAGATTTGTCAGGGAGCAAGGATCAGAGAGATGTGCTCAGGACTAAGGCAAGCAATGCTGAACCGAACAATTCAGGCAAAGGCCACCTAAGAGAAACCAGGGCATGTCTTACATTGTCCTAAAATGAGAAACTAGGGTATGTTTTATGTCATCTTACCAAGAGCAGGTGAAGCTTGCTGTCATGAATACGAGGCACAGTGCACAGAGGACCAGGGCCAGGAGAGCCTGACTCAGTCCCCAGTCAGCAGGGCTGAAAGTGCTGGGACTGACCTGTCGTGGCAACCACCTCACTTGGGCGATGATGAGCTCTGGAAACAGTTTCCTAATCTGTGGGCAGCCACCTCGCTGTGTCAGGCTATTAAGGACAGAGGCGTCTTCTCCAGGAATGACCACCATCCTTCTTTCCTTGTTAGTGTCAGCAGCTCCTTTTTCTGCCTTTGTGTTGGCACAGAGAAAAAAAAGTCTGTGTAAGACTGCTGTATATACTGGAGGGTAAAGAGAAAATTAGTATATTAACAACAAATTAAACAACTTCCTAGAGGTCATGTTAAAACATGCTTCCTGACATGACTTCAATTAGTAAATGGAGACTCAGATTCTTTTGGAAATTTTCCCATGTCTAAGAACCTCATCTTAACCCTCAGCTTGACTAGTTCTCAAAAAATCAAATTTCAAACCATTAAGATGTTTGCCAACAGCATTCATGAAGCACATGTTGCTTCAGATTCCTGCTAAGAAATATCCAATCAAAATGCCCTGTGACTCAGTTATTCTTGAATTGGTCTAATTTTGCCTGTGAAAATTATGAAGAAACTTGCCAACTGCTCATACGCCTCAACAGATGCAATTTTAACCATCTCAGTTCTCTTTTTGGAGTGCACTCTAAGTGCAGAAAGTCATTTCTTCTCATTTTTATATTTTTCATTTTGGCTGGGTTTGAAGGAAATATGTGTCACTTATAAATGAGTTTATTATAGCCTTGCGTTGAGTTCATATGGGGAGCATCACTGATATAAATTAAATTCCTTCATTATTTTAAATTGTAGTCTTAACCAAGGAGTTACAAGCTAAATACACAATTATCTACTCGTAATAACATGACTCTGACCAAAAGGCAGTGAGGACACCAAGATGCTGAGTGAGCCATCAGGCCAAGTAACAACAAAAATCCTGTGTACAGTCATTTTCCCAGACAGCTTCCTCAAAGCCTGAAGAACACCATTTACATCAGAAAAGCTTTTTACAAATCATGTCCAGGCTGGGCTACCACGATAGTTTGCCATTTGGTGGGGATTTCTCCTCCTTTTCACAGCTCTAGTGATACTTGGCAGCCTTGGCTTTGCTCTGAATATCACACAGCCCTTCTGATATCAGCTCCAGTCTATGATCCCAGCCTTACCCTGTATATGATATGATAAGTGTGTGACTGCAGTACTGCCCTGACTATTGGCTTTAAGATAAGTAATGCTTTGTGTCCTGGGGAATGTGGCCGGATTTTTATGATACTGTATTTTAGGAGATCTGTGTTGGTTCTGCATTGGGAACCAGGAATCAGAATGCAAACAGCCAAAAGCACTTGGTACTTACCAGGCATACTGAAGGATGGGTTCTGCTTAGAAAAGCCTCATGAAATGAGAGTTATTCACTCAAAGAAAAGAGGAATGATAGCAACAAGATGTAGGTCATGCGCTGAAGAGCAGATTAGGGACGGTCTGTTTGCTAATGTCATCCAGCCAAGCAGCCATTCTCTCCCTCTGCATTACAAAATATACAAAATACATTTAGTATTTGCTATCAGTATGAATGCTGTTTAAGATTATGTATAGACAGAATTTGCAAAGGATGGCTTTTCCAGAGGCACAGGATTTGTTAGCTTGTCTTCATTACATTTAGAAGTATGATACACAGTCATCAATATATACTGCAGTGTAGCATAGGTTAGACATCCAACACATTTGTTATTGTGGTAGGTGAAGAAATTCTTCATTCTAACTCCCCATTTTATCAGCATTATGAGACATTTCTAATTTGTGAGAATTGTCATACCTACACACACAAATAATGTTCCTAAAATACAGCTCATGAAAAAAATTGGAAATGGACTCAGTTTATGAAGAACAGCTTGCCACACCACCATACATTTAATGAATGAGAAGCAAAACCTGGGCTCAGATTTTACAGATGCTATGCCTTAACTACTGCTTAGTTTGAGCAATGCAAGTCAGATGATTAAAACAAGAGCCCACACTCTCACAGACTCATTGCCCACTGAAAGAAGAAGGGGAAGAACCTGCCTCCCCATTTCATTTCACCTGCTTCCCATCAAGCAGAATTTACCTATGCAAGTGCTTATACATGTAACAAGGGGATCGCATAGCCTCCATGCACTAAGATCTCTGTGAGACATCCTGCCTCATGGGTCTGCTCCATCCCAGGGGAATAGCCTGCAGCAAAGGAAGTAGAAGCGTGTTTGGTTTGCATGACATACTCCTTTACAACTAGGAGGCCAAAAATAATTTCCTTGGGGTCTTTCCATTGATTCCGACTTGAAGATGCTGAAAATACAAATACAAGAAATATAAATATTCAGGCAGCACTCACAGATCCACTTCCAAATAATGTGAATGAGAGAGGAAATAAAAAGTGCCTACAAAGCGACGGTGGGGATGATTATGTATGTATCCAAATTACCAGTATTAAAAACAAGGAAAGAAAAGGATAGCCTAAACCTGAGTAAAGCTCAGCTGCAGTGCACAGCAACCACAGCTTATTTCACAGACAAATCTATGAGGAAATATAGCCTCTTTTCAAATACTCTAGCTGGCATGTTGTCAGTAGCCATTGTTGCCTTCATTGCTTATTCAGCACAACATCAATAATATATTTTTTTTTCTTCAGCAGTTACACACATATCACCAAAAGATTTCCTGGCATTTACAAGGATACTTTGAGACACTGTGATCTTGAAAGAGAAGGCCTATATGCACCCGCCTATCAATCATGGGCACCTTTTAATTAGGGTGAAAGAAATGCCTGCTGTGTTAAGCAAGACACTCAGAGGTTGGTTATCCCTCTGTCACTATATAAGACCAAAGCCATCTTGCGTCAGGGCATGTTGCAGGGATGAGAAGGACTTGGTACTACAGTATATCTCATCTCATACTGAGGGAAGGGATTAGCCAATTGTTCATCAGTCACATTAAAGAGCTAAGAGAAAGAGGGCAGCGATCCTGAGCATCCTGCACCAGTTTAAAGAGATGTATTAAATGAACACAGAGAATATGGAATTGTACATAGCAGGTAACAGAGAGGGCTGATTATATGTGGAGACCTCCCAGAAAGATGTGCTGTGCAGTTGTGCTGGGGAGGAAAGAAATGGCTCGTTGGGGCACTGGATCATGCCTGTCCCGGCCTGTAAGAGTGCCTGCCAGACTTCTTTTTTCCTCCTTCAGTAGTAAAACTGGAGAAAAAAAAAAGAAAAAAAAAAAAGTAAGTTTTCTGCATGAGATCAAGACAGATTTCTTGTCAAAAACGAGAGACTTCAATCACTTTTATAGGTAGTGACTGAAATTATGTTCTCAAGCATTTCTGTGTTGACATAATGACATAACACGTTCGCCTTTTCATTATCAGTCAACCTCAACCTCATGATTCAGTAAAATCTGGAGGAATCAGATTCATCCACTTCCCCTTCTGTTTTAGGGGACATTTTTATTTGAGGACAAGCAAATTTCTCAGAGGTATAACTGTAATGCTAAGAGGAGGAAATGAAGAAAGGTCTCCTCTTTCCTTCACCAAGTTGTGCAAGAACCACTTCATTACCAAGGGCAGGCACTGGGTTTCCTGGCACAAGGAAAAGGTCACTGGGGAAGAGAAAGGTGGGAAGCTCAAGAGCAGGAAGAGATGCTGTCAGGGAAACAATCATGCAATGCCACGTGGCAGCAGGAGGAAATGACTGAGGAGGCATCTCATTAGATTGGTGAGATAAGAAACATTTGAGGTGACTAGACCAAGATGTCAGCAAGAGTGCACAGAGGCCCAGGCATCCCTCTGCTAGAAAGCAAGTCCTGAGTCAAAGGGAGGTCAGGTGGTCCAAGCAATGATCTGCAGGCTGGGGAGGCTGATTTGAAGACAATAGAGATAGTGTGGGTAGGCTAGACAATAGCTAGGACAAGAGTATTTGAAGGGTGGAAAGGCAAAGAAAAGACAAATCATAGAACAGTTTGAGTTGGAAGGGACTTTTAAGATCATCCAGTTCCAACCCCCCCTGCTAGACCAGGTTGCTCAAAGCCCCATCCAGCTTGGCCTTGAATGCCTCCAGGGAAGGAGTATCCACAGCCTCACTAGGCAACCTGTTCCAGTGTCTCACCACCCTCACAGTAAAGAATTTCTTCTTGATATCTACTCTAAATTTGCTCTCTTCCAGTTTAAAGCCATCTCCCCTCATCCCATCGGTGCTTGCCCTTATGAATAAAGTCCCTCCTCAACTTTCCCACAGGTCTCCCTCGTGTACATACAAATCATGTAAGGCAGAACAAACAGCACAGCTAAGAGCATTGCGGGTACTTACAATGCTTAAAGATTTTGTAGACAAAATGAAAGTCCACAGTCTGAGACTCTTGCAGTCTAGTCAGAGACATGACAGCACACTAGACGTGAACAAGGAGTGGGAGGCTGAGGGATGTAATAATAAGTAATGAGCTGCAACAGGGACAGCACAAACTTCAATTGAACAATACATGTATACGTTGTTAGAGTCTGGTTTTGGGATGGAGTTAATTTTCTTCATAGAAGCTGGTATGGGGTCATGCTTTGAATTCAGGAGGAAAATTAAAAAAAAAAAAAAAAAAAAAAAAAAAACCCCACACCTACATTTTAACTGTTGATGAGCAGTGCTGCATAGAATTGAGGATGTTACTGCTTCTTCTACTGCCTTGCCAGCAGCAATGGAGGACACAAAGAGTTGGATGGGGACAGCACCAGGACAGCTGACCTAAACTGTCCAAAGAGATGTTCCATACCATCACGTGGCAACGTGCTGAACAACAAAACTGGGACAGTAGGCTGGGGATGGGTGCTGCCACTGCTCAGAGACTGGCTGAGCATCAGTCAGCAGGTGGTGAGCAATCACACATTTTGTATGTTATTTTCCTTCCCTTTCTGTCCTATTAAACTGTCTTTATTTCAGCCCATGACTCTCTCCCCCATTGCACTGGAGGGAGTGACCAAACAGCTGCTCTGCCTGCTGAGTTAAACCAAAACAAGGTTACGGAAGAATCTCCCAAGAGAACGGACAAAAATTTCCACTTCTGAACACCTGAACAGAACACTATGTACAGCTGGGAGATGAATGAGGGGGTGTCTCCCTAGAGGAGTTCATAAACTGTTTCATGTAGATGAAGAAACACAGCCTGAGTCTCAGCAAGGGCCATGCAGAACAGACGCAAATGTCTGAGCGGTGGTCACAAGTGTAAGTCTGGGCAGACATCATTTAATGTGTTCACAGAAAAAGCAGCATAACAACTGCCGTCATATAAAAACCTCATTAGAGTGGTGATACATTGCTAGACAGGAGTTTTCATAATTACCAAGAGCCTTTTTAAAGTTCAATTTCTGTTGTATGAAGCATAGGCCTGGGAACATACTCTAATTTCTAGATAGAGATACGGGGTTGATGCTTTGCTGTCTTGCTTCCTAGTAAATCATTTGATACCATTAAGTCTGTAATGCAACTCTATGTCCCAGCACTACCATCGTGCTTGTTTTATAGCAATTCAAAAGACAATACAGAACTCAAAGTAGCTGATATCTATTACATTCTTATCTAAGATGAAAATATCGAAGCAAACTAAATATCAGACATCTCAGTGATTTTAAACCAGGAAGTCCACTGGAATCATCACTAATTACACAAGAGTTAAATCAAGATCAGTTCTCTGGGCAAAGTTATTGATTTCCTCATTGTATTTTAGATACCACACTTTTATTCCTCACTGGCTACAGTGACAGTCATGATCAGCATTAATACACAGAAAAGCTGGGGCAGAAAAAGGGACTTTCCTCACACCTAGCACAGTAAAATCCCACTGGCATTAAAGTGAATTGCAGTAAGGAAGTTTCCAAAATATACCGTCTACCAACAAACTTTCATTATTGTACCTTCCAGCATAATCTGCCAATAAATACATTTCTCATGGACTTGATATATGAGCCACATTTTCTTTTCTCTACAGCAATTTGCTCAGGATTCCAGGAACTGATATTCCAGAATTGACCAAATGGTCCAACACTACATAAGGATACCTTATAGGACTTGAATATATTTGCTTTGGAAAAGATAAGATAAATAGAATAGATAAAGCTTGCCATCTAGAGGAACTATTCAGAAATCCACTTTTTTTTGTATCTACTTATTCTGTTTAATGTATTTTGGTATTGACTGTAATTAGTCAACCAACTGAAGAGATTTCAAGAAGCTGACTATGAGATCCAGCTTCAGTTTGCTCTTTGTGCTGTTCAGCTTCCACCTTTTTTCCCCACCCTGCAAAAGGACCCCTGCTCCATCTTGCCCCTATAAACATTCTACTGCAATGTCCTGTTCCCATCACTCTCTGTACAGTGAAAAGAACAGACAGCAGTGGTGGGACTCCTACCTGGCATTCTGGTGAAGGGTTATCCAGAGGATGGACAAGGTGCTAAGCCCAAAGATCTCCTTCATCCTGAGTTGTTCTGTGGTCCCACGGAGACTTTGGGGATGCTTCCTAGGGAAGAAATTCCAGCAGCATCTCTTCTGTAAGCTTACCATTCCAAATACCAACCATGAAAGTTTGGGGCTCAATTCCATTGCTTCAGGGGGCTTAAATATAAATCTCTCCTGATTCGAGGAAAATCCCTATTCTTTCTCTGTGGAAAGAAAAATCTTTACAGAATGCCAAAAAACAGGAAAGTCCTCCCTCATTCACCGATGGATAAATTAACTGTTAAGTCCTGTCACCTGTTTACACCTTTTTATGTCAAGCAGGAGAGTTAAAAACCAAACAAATAATAAGAAAACAACATATAGGCAGCTTTTAGAGCCAGGTATGAAACATGATAGATCCTAGGCCTAGTGGAGTTTATACATCTTAGCCAAGATCCCAAGGTATGAGCTCTGAGCAACCTATCCTCTGAAGCAAGTTGCTTGGAAAACTGGGCTGTGAGGTGCCAGGCACACTCCCTGTGGGGCTGCCACTTTCTCTCACCAGCCTTAGCATCCTTCTCACTTCCCAGAAGGGCTGCAAGCAGGCTGAGCTGCAGCTGTCAGCTAAGAAGACTGACAAACTTCCGCATGAGATTGAGAAGGGCAGAGGCCAGCAAAGAAGAGCCACAGATAAAACAGCAGGTTATGGGGTAATTACTTCAATCTGGAGCATAGGAGCAGGAAAGAGATCTAGGCTACAGGGTACTGGAGCAGCCTGAAAAATGCAGTTAATGAAGCAAGAGTAAGATGATACACTTCTGGTAACTTGTAATAAGATGAGAGGTATTGGTCTCAAGGTGCACCAGGAGAAGTTCAATTTGGATATTAGGAAAAAATTCTTCTCCAAAAGAGTGTTCAAGCATTGGAAACAGGGAAGCGGTTGAGTCGCAGTCCCTGGAGGTGTTCAAGAAATGTGGAGTTGTGGCACTGAGGAGCATGGTTTAGTGGGTGTGGTGGTGATGGGTTGATGGTTGGACTTGATCTCTTCCAACTGTAATGATTCTATGATTCTATGATTTTATGAATTGGAAGCCCTCATTTGTGATGAGAGTGACACAGCAGCTGTAGTAGCAGTGGCTACAGGACAGAGTGGAAGAAAAGTGATCATGGTGAGCAGGCATGAATGCACCCAGGTAGCAAGGCCACAGGAAGCTGGGGCTACTGACCTTCAGGTAAAAGAAAGCTGCCCTGGCTCTGTGCAGTGCAGTCAAGGCTGCTGTGCCACTTACCCTTATCAAACATGCCAAGCAATTCCCAGGTACTTTCTCTTGCATCAGAAAGGATTAGGTAAGCAGAAACATGGCACAGTGATGCAATTATTTGGCTCAACACAGTGCTAGGCACAACATCATTGACACTGTGTGTTAAAATGCCTCAGTTTGAGACCTTAGCCTCTGCCTCAAGCACAGATGCTTCAAAGAGATTATGAGAAGAATGAGTACCGCTCTTGTTTCACTAGATGGAAAGTAATCTCTCTTTCCAGCTTCAGACCCAGCAGGCTAAACCACTAAACAGAATTTCACATGAATTTCAGCGGGTAGGACTTAGTCCAATTAAGTAAATAGCACTGTCCTACTTCTTTTGAAATCAAAAACAGTTTTGCCATTTATAGGAATCAAAAATTGTTCATTACGCTTTTGCTTTTTGATGGGCACACTGATTTCCGAGGGGTCACGTTTCTAAGGAGGACAAAAAGATGCAGTCAATGAGAGGTGAACGTGACCACAGTATGAGCTGCTATCTGTGAGATCATCAGTTCAGGGATTCTTCTGAGTTCATTTTTAGGGATCAGTGTCATTAATGCTCTAAAGCCAATTTTTAACATTGTGATGGTGTTCCTCAGGACCTATGTTTAGCTTCTCAATTACCCCTCCTTTGGGCTGGGAAGTTGGCGACAATTAGATGAGTCGTCTCCAGCTCAGCGCTGGCCTGAAATGTCACCTACCCTTCTGTACCCTATTGTTTCATCATACTGCACTCCTCCTATGAGACTTGTTTATCTTTCCTTCAAGTTTCATACTATTTCCTGCTTCACTGAGATTTATGATGAAAGAAAGAGTAATGCTTCTAATTGATCCTCTTCAGGTGACATTATCTTCTGCAAGAGCATCAATCAGTGGTTGTAAACATATGTTTGACAAGAGTTTTCCTTTTTATATGCCACCTTGGAAATTTTAAGAACAGCTGAAGCTCTGCTGTTAAAGGATGAGCAATACAAGAATGAGAAGTAACAAGTACAGGGAGGATGGCAATGGAAATCTCTCAGATCTCTGACGACGTGGTAGTGATTATAAGATCCAGTTGATCAGACTGGCAAAACCTCTTCATTGAGAGCTGCCCTTTGCATGCTAGCTTACACGTGTATAAGCCTCTGGGCACCATGTTGTTCAGGCAATCTTCAGCAGCCTGTGAGCATGACCATGTCGACACGTGGAAGACAGAAGTTCCCATTTTCAGCTATTTAAGAAAAGAGCAAAAAAAAAAAAAAAAAGCAATCATGAGTCCTTGGCTTGCATCAGCTACTTGGAGGATACAAAAACAGAGAATAGCTCTGAAGTTAGACTAAGTGTGGCCTCAGTGACCATTCTTGTGCAGAAGCAGAGTGACCATTTTGGCCCTTAAATCGAAGTTCTGCTGCTCTCTACCCCAGGTGTAAAATGATGGTGGCTATCACACACACAGGGTTGTATGTCTTGAAGAACAACTCTCCTTAGGTTCAGACACATTAAGAGGCCACTGCCACCATCCCACCTTGAGCGTGTAGAGCTGGCTCAGGCACCTCTTGTCCCATCACCTGATCTGCTGGATTAGAGCTCTAGACCATGGATCTAGCTCATCTCCCATCTTGTCACACTGGCATCTATGACCTGCCCCCAGCTCTGCTCAGTTGGCTCAGACCATTGGGGCTGATGGCGTATCAGCAAGAACATGGCCTGTGATATGGTCACCACAGCTTCTGGCTTGGCTCCCCTCATGATACATCCTGACATAAGAGCTGAATAATAAGCCAGATGCATCTACAGCTTAAAAGCCAGAATAATACTTTTTGGTCCCATCATCTGGTTGGATGAGTACCTGTCAGGAGTTATGTGAACACAATTGTTGATCTAGGGCTCAGGGCTGACTCGATAACTTCTCAAGGACTCCCCTCTCTCAATTTTGTTATTTTTCTTCTAATGTATTCAGCTCACATTCATTCTGAAGATCAATTGTGTTTCACCATAAATATTGAATTATTGGGAATCTTCCAAGTTATCTGCCAGAGGACCTAGCTTGTGAAGGTCCTCACAAGTTCAACTAGGAATATGCACCTGAGGAAGAAGAGCCTGTAAAAGCTAGAAATGCTAAATGGCTTATTTACATCCCTTAAAAGTTGCAAAACACTCGACTTAAACAAAAAACAAAAATAAAAACCTGTGGAAATTATTTTTTGGCTTTGCAGCCTCAGCAGACAAAAGTTTTTGGCTTTACAACCTCTTCTCAAAAAAAACCCCATCCTACTGATTCTAATTCTTCATCACCTTGAAATCCATGTAGGTTATTCATTACACAAGCTCGGGGATTTCAGAAGGCTACTGAGGGAGGATTCTCTGCTCCCATGAGATTATGGTTTTCATACATGGGTTGCACTACGACAAGCAAATATGCACTGTGCAGAGAAGAATAAAATGAGATTGCTCAACTGTTCAGATGTTAATTCATTCTCATAATTGCCTGACAATCTCATTGACCTGTTCTTCCTGATTCACACCTTTTTCACTGTATGTGCTAAAGAGAGAAATAGAAGAATACAGTTGTCAGTAGCTGTCAATTTCCTTGAATGGCAGTGAAAAAGCTGATGAACTCCTTTTGGATGCAGTTAATTTAGTAAACTAGGAATTGGTACCTAATTTGCCTAAACTCTCAGAAGTACTTGGGTTGCATGGGGATTTGGTTGTCGTACTGTTTAATCAACTCAGATTTTATTAAGTGCTCAGCTCATACTTCTGGAAAATCACATTTGTTACATAACCAAAACTGGGCATACTGAAATGGAGATGCTTCAGTCACATTCAGCTTTCTGAATATTGAGAAGATCCATTTAGACTATACTAAGGGAAACAAATATGATTACTTCCAGACTTCTAGAGGAAACTGGAGTTTAATTCTTCTCCTGACTTCATTAGGCCCAAGACTTCAACCAGATTCTAGTTTTGTGAAGAATGCATTACAAAACAATCAAACAAAACAACAAGAGCAAAAACCCTTTGCCTTGTTTGAGTCAAAAATGGAATCAACCAGCAAGTCAGTGGTAATAGGTTCATACTCTGAACTCAGTGTCAATATGACATTTCATTTAAAATTAACTTCAGAGCCAGTGTTTGAGGAGCAGAAGTGGATGTGTTACAGCCAGGTCTCTACATCCATTCATGTAACACTATAACATTTTGATGCCACTTGCTGGGAAATAGCACCTGCATGAGCTGTTCAGCCCTTCTCACTCATTCAGCGCTAGAACAAGGGGAAAACAGTCAGTGCTATTACTCAGGAGGTGATTTGTTGGGTTGTCTGGTGTCAACATTCCTGCATTCAGCAAAAGGTATTTGAAATCACTGATCATTCTTTTGACTGGGTGGTTTGAGGACACAATTGCCTCGAGGTGTGGGACAGAAAGAAGACCGAACTAGAGTCACCTGAAAGGAATACAGCAAAAGGGTAAGAGGTAATGGTCAGAAATCAAATTTCTGAAAAAATCTAGAAAAAATATCTTTACCAGGAGGGAGGAAAAGTAAAGGAAGAGGTTGCCTAGAGAAGTTGTTGGAAAGCCAGCCCTGAGCACACTGATCGAGCCCTGAAGCTAGAGTATCCTTCAAACAAAACTTCATATTCTTTCTAGACTCAGTTTTGATCTTCTTGCCTGTAGAGAATGCTGTAGACAGCAAAAAAGCATTCTGTTATTTCACTGTCTTCCAACACCTGCTGTCTGATATCACTTTCTTGTTTTATCTCTACCTGTTTCTCGTGGCATAAAGCTCCTTGTCAGAGACCTTGGAAGGTAACTACACGCACAAAGTAAAATTTCCTAATATGGACATTTTATGAGAGATGCGTGTGCTGAGGGAATTGCTTTCCAGTAACATTCCTCTCCACAGACAACATAATGACTGACTGTACACAGCCCCTCTAATTCTGCATTTTTGCATGTTTGAGGTCTGCTTCTGCCTGCACAGAAAGCGGCCATTTTGTTGCCCTACTGTGGGTCTGATGCAAAAGGTGGGGTGATCCCATGATCCCTCAGAAAAAGTGTCTGCTCTTTTCAGAGGTGACTTTCCAGGACTAAAATTAAAGTGTTTTAGAGAGTTCAATTTCTTCTGCTTGAAAATATGTACATGAGTGATGTACATGAGTGTTACCAAGCCACGCCTCATTCTTGTAGCTTAGTTCTTTTTTCTGATTTGCTAGGCATAGTAATTACTGAGGAACACTACAGGTTTTTACAGGTACTGACTGATAGATAAACCAACTCCGACGAGAGCTTTTTCTTTTCAACTGTTTTAAATCATTACACTGAGCTTTATCAAGTCGAACACACAAATTGTGTGTTCTTGTTCCTGCAAACAGAATAAAGACAAACATGTGGTGCCAGGCAAATTCAATTCCATTTCAGTATCAAAGGATTTGCTAAAATAAATGTTATGAATGTGGCACCAAATACAAAGGATCTGAGGATTAGTCCACAGCATTTGGATAAACCAGTGAAATTACATCTGATATACAGCCCACAGGCAGTTAATGATGGATACCTCAGAGATTTCTTCATTTATGGAAGTGAGTGGAGTCCAGCAGTGCAGCATCTTCAGTCTTCCACGTTTGGTTTGGGAAATAGTAACTTGTGTATTTTCAGCAGCTCTATTTAAGCTCTCCCTAATAAGTAGCAGAAAACAACATTAGCTCATGGCTGGCTTTTCAAACACAGTCTTATGAGAAACACAGCCCTTTCAGAAACCGAAGGCTGATTTCACTTCTGGACTAAAGAGCCACCCTTGCATTGCAAATCCCAGCCAGAGTACTTTAATCTAGATGGGGCACTTACCTCTGAAAAGCAGCAGATAGCATGAGGCAGCTCAAATATGGAATATATAGGTTATCTAGTATGAGTTGATGTTGATGTCCAGGTCCATGCTGAATAGTTTTGGTTGCATGCCTGGAATAGATAGGCTCACAGCAGAAACTGGGATTAACATACACCTAATTGTAGGCTGTGTGTGTGCCAAGCAAAGTAAATGGCTCTACTTTTGAGATCAGTGTCATTTCAGATTTGCCATGAAGCAGCTCTATTAAGATTATACTATCAACCTTCACCAATTCATGTATCTGTCTATTAATTAGCTAGCAAACAGTAACTCAGAAAAGACACACCAGTGACAAAATCACAGCAGCATACCAGCCACTTCTTATGTGTTTTCTAAACAAAATCCCCCAAGTTCTCATGCTGTGTCATAATTTCTGGTTATCAGAGAAACTCCTGAGCAATTCTTGGTGGCAAGTGCCTGTGTTTGCTTTGAGTGAGTCACTCCCATCGCAGGACACCTGCCCTTCTGCAATGAGAGTGACCCACAGCTCCCATCACACTGAGCTGATGTGAAAGGAACAGAGGAATCTTAAGTGGCACCTTGCTTAAGAGGCACTTCTCTTTCGACAACTTGCTCTGGGGTGTTCCCATCTCTTCTTAGGAAGTCCCATGTTGCACACTGAGGTGTTGGCATGAGGAAGGACATCTGCCTGTGGAGCCCACTAGCTCACATGCCCAGGAGGAATGCCTGGCTTTCTTCTCCCTTCTCCTGAGTCCATGTTTGTTGAGGTGGCTGCCTCATTGGCTGTATAATCACAGAGACAGGGACACACATCTTTCAGCTCCATGAGAGCCACCCACATACTGGGCTACAGTCACATTCACCCAGTGAGCCCAGCAATGCCTCCACACAGAGCTGAGCATCTCATGAGCTCAAAGGGAAAGAATGCAAGCACCAACAGTCACATGCCAAGCACTAGCAGTATTTTATTGGTCTAATTTCCAAGAAAGTTGGGAGACAGTCCGAAGAAGAAATGCAGAGCATAATCTCCATAATTTATGAATGATAATCAATAATCTTCCTTTTTGATTTGTACACAATTTTGACAGAAGGCTGACCAAAATTTTTGGCCGTATTTTGAAGGATGCTATTGAAAATGTATAAATCATAATACGCCTGAATTATCACATTCATATCACTGAACACAATTCAGAAGTTTCTCCTAAGAATGCTGATTTCTATCCTATGATTCCAGCTTCCTGGCTATTATTAGAACTTGTAATAATCATCATTCTTGCCTTGAGATCGGAGGAGTTAAGTCCCACAGAACATGGAATGTGTCTGAATAATTTATTGCAAGGAAATACAAGCTTCAAATATGTAGAGGACTTTCTACATATAGCACTCTAGAAATACTGTATTCAGTGCATTTCTCATCCACAGAAAGTAAATATGTATCTGCAATTAGTCTGAAGATTTAATTTTGCAGCAACGAGTTTTAGAGTCTGCATTCATACGAAAATGTATTTTTTCCCATATAGTCTGAACATTGAGCAGTGACTCCTTTACAGAACATATAATATTCCTGTATAATATGCACAGTGTTTTCAAGTGTTTATGCTCTTCTCACTTGTGCAGTACTTTGGTTAGTATGACGCTACAATTTTCCTTTCTTTGAATTTTTTTTCACATTAGGGGAGGGATGTTTTTTCTGCAAAACCTCCAGTGCGTGCCATTTAAATATGACTCCTCCTGCTTTAAGATTTTCCATGAAGTATTCACATTGAGAAGAATTTGTCTTCATTGATGGAAAGACTGGTGGTGACGCTCCACTTAACAGAAGGGAAATATTATATTATTCTTCGCTGAGATGAAAGATTCCTTATGCCTCTTCCATCAATCAGAAGCATTTTGACATTTCCCATCACCACAGCACAAAGATGTTCATTCTGGGAAATGCACAACATATACTAATGAGAATGTTCAGACATCACAGGAAATATTTTTTTTCTCTGTAAAATGTCAGAGTTATTCTTGACCTAATATTACTGGGCCATAAAGAGGAAAAAGTGTAATTGCTTGTAAATAATAAGTCAGAAGGACCAAGCATGACATTTTAAAAGTTCAAATCTTTTCATCCTCAGTCATCATACTTTGCATTAAGGCTATTTACAGACAGTATTTGTCATATCACAGTGTACCAAGCTGGCTTATTTTGTAGTAAATGCAATGACAAGTAAAACAGAGCTCACTGAGGTTTGCTTTCCATTTCCTCTTCTAACTTCTGTGCCATTCTAAACAAATGAGGTGGTGGTGAGGTGAAGAGGACAGAGAAAAGCACCAGGGATCACCTGAAGGTCAATATACAGCAGGTCTCCTCGTATTAAATTTGCCAGAGTCACACTGGATTTCTATCCAACAAAACAAAGTTCTGCATTACAGAAGGGCAAAGTGTGAAACAGTTAAGAGATTGAGATACCAGGAAACTGCTTTTCAAGGTTCCAAAAAGCCAACTCATTACAACATCAGATAATTGACTATTAGACAGATAAAACCCCTGGTTTTCAAAGCAGACATCAAGGAGCATGGCTTGGGCTCTGAAGCAAAAGGCACAACTCTCAAAACTGATCCTCAGTTTACATACATATAAAACACTTCTCTTTTCCATGTATTTTATGGCGGGTTGTAAGAAACAGATAGCGTCTCATTTCCATTACAAAGCTCTGCTGGGAAACTAATAACAGTCTGTTCCAGCTGAAGTGAGTAAAACCTGTTCTTCAAAAGAACTGAAAAAAAAGTGAGAAATAAAAGAAAAAAGACTGTCTACTTTCAGAATTCCGATTCACGCACTGAGCAATGCACTTCCCTTTTCTCACTGTATGGTGCTCTGAGATGATCGCTCCCTTTTCAGAACGATTGTTTGACCAAATCCATCACAAAGCTGCCTTCTCCCCTCTAGGGCTGCACCCGTACAACTCAAGGATTGCCTCAGCCAGAAGCACTTTCACACAGTTGGAGCCAAAACCACCTCAAGGAACACCTAAATCATTCTGGATGAAAGTCCTGACAGTGCTTTTAATGGAGCCCAAATTTCCCTTCCCAATTGGCAATAAAGTGGCCAATCTGGGAGAATTTCCTTTTCCAGGAGGACTTCCTGAAAGCGTGACACTGCCATGTGTCTGGTTGGACACATGCTGGGGGTCATAAAACACCCGGCCTCAGTATGTTTAATCTTGCATTACACTGACTTCCTATGTTTTCTTTTTCTTTCATTATTTATTTATCTATTTATTTATTTATTTAATGCGTGGCTTTATTTTTTTACTGATTTTCTCCACAACTGATGTATCAGATGAAGTCCCAGTAAAGAACTCAGAAAACGTCTAAGAAGGCTATTATCAAATTCTAAGGAACTAGCACCAGGAGTAAGAATAAAGAATACTTTGACTGAACCACAGAATCACAGAATGGCCAACGTAGGATCATGAATCTCCAACCCCCCTGCCACATGCAGGGCCAACAACCTCCCCATTTAATACTAGATCAGGCTGCCCAGGGCCCCATCGAATCTGGCCTTGAACACCTCTAGGGGCAGGGCAAAAGGGGCAGATCTATTCAGGATGGAAAGGCATTTTGACTTCCCTGAGTTCCCTCAAGTTGATATTCCAACATTTTGGCTATTTGAGATTGCTGATCATAAACAAAGTTTGTATAGAAATGCCCGCATGAGTTGAGAAATTTGTAATTAAAAAAAAAGGTGCCAACATCTACAAATACATAAGGAAGCAAGTGCGTGGAAAGTCATCATCTAAAATGGATCAGGTGTAAAAGTGTCAAATGGGAATGAGAAAAAGATGTTCAGATCAAGTGGATGAAACTGCTTCATTAAGGCATTCCAAGACACCTTTTATCAGGTGGTCTCAGACTGTATATACATCACTGTGAAAAGCTGAAAGGGCTGCTGCTGTCTCACTGCTCTTCTGCTATCCCCTCCCCACCCACACCGTTCACAAAACACAGCCTGTGTCCTCTCTCCCAAATGTGGTTTTAACAAAGCAGCATAAGGAAGTAGTAGGGTATTTCTGTGTTTACTTTCCTTCATTGAGATGTGGGTTTCTGACAACACTGTTGGACTTGTTTTGGGAGTCATCCACTATTAAGACTTGATCAAGCCTGTTGTATCCTGAAGCAATTGAGCAAAACAGAGTTATGGCTGCTGTAACCTAATCGCAAGCAAAAACATGTAGGTGAGGTGTAATTATCAAGAGTACCGCCATCTGATAATGTTTGCTGCAAGCAGAAAATTAAGGCTGAAAACAGAAGCAAATGTGTGATTTTTCTTTCTTTTCAAATTACTGACTAGTGACTTGTTTTTTAAGTTGCATCTCTTCTCCGCCAGGAAATCTATCCTGAACATTTTTCTTCACTGAATGTCGGGTGTTGAATTTCTGTATTCTCCTTCAATATTGGAAGTACTTCAGATCCAACTGATAAAATACCTGGAAGGGATGAGCGCAAGGGCTGGTTCATCAGGTATATGCCAAAGTTTGTCTGAAACAAAGCAAAACATTAATTGAGATGCAACTCATGCTAAAGTAATCTGATCAATAGAGGATCTCACAAACCAGATATGTTTAGAAAAATAATTTTGCTTTAATAGTAAGGACGTATGTGTGATCTTAATATTATTATTTTAATTAATTAACTACAATAGACTGGTAAACAAGAGCTAATGCCATGCTACTCAAGAAGAGTATCTTTAGTAAGTGGATAAATAGCATAGTATTTCATCATGGGTTCCATAGTACTGTGTATGTAATTCACGCTCAGTTAATGACTTTTCTGGCTCCCTGACAAACGTAGTTAATCCATTTTCACAAATAATGGCCAGGTAGCACCCAGAAGATATGTATGTTCAAGCAGTGAGGAAAACTCTTGCATTTCCTACAGTGAATTATTCACTTTATAACAGAACTTTGTCTAACCTTGATAAATTTCCCTTCATTTGTTTTCATCAATACTTTAGTATATTTTACAGAAAATATTCCAAAAGTTTGTTTTATCAGGACTGCCACTTGCTATCTGTCATTAGCTGTGATGCCATCTTACACGAACATTAGAAAAACTTAGGCAAGTGTCCTCATATTGCTGAATACTAAGGAAGAAAAAGCAGGACAACTACTTCCCTTACTGACCATAAGCCTTTGCAGGCACTGAAGACCTGATCTGTGCTTCTGCACTGTTGTGTATGGTTTTAATTTTAAGCACATTAGATGTTACAGTTAAAGCTGCAAACAGCTGGCTCTGACATAGAAATGTCACAGTAAAACACATGGTGTGTTTCTGTGGTCTTGTTCCCTACCTGCGAAGAATATAGATATAAAATAGCAGCAAGAAATAGTCTTTCAACCTCAGGATAACATTTTAGAAGAATCAGAAACAATAAGAAAATAATTGATATATAAAGTAAAAAGTAAATGAATGCCGGGGATCATGTTACATTCAGAACTGATTTGTGGACTTCAGAATGTCTTTGTTCTTCAAACTGAAAAACTTGGAAAGCCAACATAAATCTTCTTGTCAATTTTTGAACAAAAGTATTTGGCTTTGGTAGGCTACAGCTGAGTGTTCCATTATCAGTCACTCACAAGTGTAAATTAAATAAAAAAGGAAACGTGATCCATTTGGTACGTCTGAACAAACACATTTTTAAAGCAAAACACTATCATCCTTCACCATTATCTGATTACATTTATTGCCATTGTTTAAATCAATGATCCTGAAATTGAGGGAATTACATTTACAGGAGGTTTAGAAAAATATTTGAGGTAAAAGGAATTGCAACAAATTAAAGATAACCAAATGTATTAGCTGAATCTAAGGGTGCGTATTTGACAGACGTAAAATGAAGGCAGTCTCCACTTTTTGCACTATTTAATTAAAGATATAGAAATGAGGTAACATGAAACAGCTTTTAGTCTTTGAAGAATGACTGAGATTTAAGGCTGAGGCCTTCTCTCACGTAACAGCGATGCTATAGAGCAGAGAACTATGCAAACATTGCTGCAGCATGGCTCTATTTGCATTTGTAATCCTGAACACTAAGATAGCTTCCAGATAGATATTTTTTGGCTATTTCTGCTATTCCTTCATCTCGTGGGTACTCCACATATATGTGGCATGAGTTGAGCCTGATCAGTCCTATGCTACTAATGATGCTTTCTGGATACTGGTGTCTGCAATGAGGCTCACACCTGTGGATGTAGGGTAGATCCTATGGTCAGTGTTCCAGAATGCAGTGCTGAGATATGACCACAGCAAAGCAAGGTCCCATCCTAACAGCACAGTGACTGGGTTGGAACAACCACAACAGTGAAATGTTAAGTCAGTAACAGTTTCATCTAAAAGCTTGAAGCATGTATTATCCTGTTCTCATTTTTCTCTTCTTTGTCAATGAGCTTTGGTTTCTCTGTGGACGTAATTGTAGTTTTTTTCATCCTTGTGTTTAACATCCTGGATTTAATTTCCTAATGTAAAGATGACAGTTGCCATAATTTAAATGCTGTAAAAAATCAGGTAATCATAAAACAAATACTGTAAAACGAGTATTGGTCTATTCTACACTACATTTCAAACAGGAAAGATTTTTTAACATCGGTGTTAATCAATTGATTTCACACATGGGAATTTTCAACATATATTTATGGCACTGATTTTTTTACTTATCTTTTTGACTAAAATACATCTTGGCAGATTGTCCAATATGGATAATTTAGTTTGCCTTAATTCTGTTGCTTCGAATCATTTAATCAGATTTTTTTTTCTTAAAGCAATTTAAACCCTCTGTGATTATTTGAGAAAAGACAGATCAATAAATTCTATCTACAGCAGTTCTTAAATACTATTTTAATGCTGGTCATCAGTATTTTTCTACTCTGACTAGGCATGTAAGTCTTAGGACTTCTAAGGCTGGATGATGCCTGAGGAGTTTTCAAGGTGACACTGATACTGGTGGTATACTTATTTCATTATTATGCCTACTGAGATGAGGGTTTTCCTGTAATATCACTTGCATTGCTGATATCTTTATTTTCTGAATGACCGGAATTTAGCCTGTGATTACCAGAAATTGATTTTGTATCTTTCAAGTACATTTCCTTGTTCTTCTACTAATTACAAACATTGACTTAGCAAAAAAACAAACAAACCCAAACAAACAAACATCCAAACAAACAAACAACCACAAAAATTGTGCATCCTGCCATTTGGGCTGTGTTTCAAGAGAAAGACAAAATGCAGAAAATTGTCCATTCTCCAGTTTCAGTGCTGAAAAGAGAAACTTTCAGACACAGAGATTATAGCTTGCAGAGTCATTACAACGAACTGCATAATTCCTTTGTGTTGTTGCTACCCTCTCCTGACTTCAAGGGCATCTATTCTGCTCACAGCTTCCCCAGAGCAGATGGTCAGACTGTGAGCTGTGCCACTCTGTCCATACAGGTGGCAGTAGGGGCTCTTCCTGCTGCTCTTAAACTTCATGTAAAGCTGCCCCATCAGTAAAACTGCAACATTTCACTGCTGGAATAAACAGATAAAACACACTTATTCTTGCCAACAGTGAATCACATGATAGTCATCGCACTCAATGAAAGGAGGAGTTACGAAATGCTGTCATTCTTGCATGTTGTTTCAAATACATTTGCTGGAGCAACAATAAAAATATGCACTTCTAGGATATTTACTGACTGAGGAATTTCCTGGGTATGGTATCCTTTTGTAGGATGAAATGATGAAATGTGAGGTGCTACACCTGACACAAGCTGCGATGTGATGCCCTTAAGATACAGCTCCTAAGCAATTGGTTAGTTCAGACTAGCATCTGCTGGGGAAAGTGCCCTGCTAGAAGGTGTAATGAGCACATAAATGATACTGCATGCAAACACTTAGCTTTGGATGGATGAGCTCTGGATTTTGCCCTTGGATGTAGCTCTCAGCTGCTTTCTATCAGCAGATAAATTCACCTGTTCACTTCTGTTCACTTCACTCACATAACACAACCTACCTCTCTCACACAAAGGTGTAGAAAATGCAAAGATTAAACCTGAATTTTTATTTTTTTTTTTTAATGTAAAGATATTCTTTTAGCTCTGGATTCACCAAAGCTTGTTAGCAAGGTCTTACACAACAGGGGAGTGGAAGCACTTACTTTTGACATGCTGATTTTT
Organism: Lagopus muta; assembly: GCF_023343835.1. Classification (NCBI taxonomy): domain Eukaryota; kingdom Metazoa; phylum Chordata; class Aves; order Galliformes; family Phasianidae; genus Lagopus; species Lagopus muta. The sequence goes on along the minus strand of NC_064435.1, from coordinate 63,563,142 downwards.
CATATTGGAATGAAAGGAAGGTTTTAACTTGGTAGCCCAAAAAAGACCAAATATCTTCTTTTACTGAAAATATCTAGACAGCAGAAGTTTCTACTAAGAACTGATCTGCTTTTGCACTCTACCTTAAATAAATGAATTTCCCAGTTTAGCCACTCCTGAGAAAAGAGTAGCATATTATTTCAGAAGTCTGCTAATTACGTACATCAGTCAGTGTTTGCAAGCATTCCTGATCTTTGGACAGAAAGCACTGCAGAGTGTAAAGCAAAACGATGCATCAGATAAAAGAATTCACTTGCTCTCCTTGCTAAGGTTTCAGCAAGCAGTCCAAAGGTGCTGTATGTAATTCTGCAGGGATGAAAGCTCTCCTGGGCACAATGAGATACATAAAAGGGGATCAACAGCCCAGAGGGAAAAAACACAAACCTTTTAGTGTAGAAAGGCATATGCAACCATAATGGATTTCTCCTGATGTACAGCTATCCATACACTTATGTTGAGGCACACTGCTAACGCTATTCCCTTTGCTACCTTGATAGCAAGTCCCAGTTCACAGCACAGCTGCAAATCTACCCACAAGGCTTTCACTATTGTTAGCATTAAAGTGCATCAGGAAAACACAGAGGATGGGCAAGAATTCAGTGTTCTCTCCTTTCTGCCTGTGTTCCTTTTGCATCAGGTGGTGATGCATGTGAAACAGCATGTGGCTATTTTTACAATATTTGCTTAATGCAGTTATCTAGCCTTTTGGAGCCTCCTGCTGTAACAGAGAGCTCTGCCACAGAAGGAAAGCTCGTTTTTTCCCTTCTCAGTCCAAAATTACAGAAGGAATTCTTAATGAACGCTTCTTCAGAACTGATGGCAGAAGAATTTGAGTTTGCTTTGCAGAGGTGATTACATTTTATTTCAAACAATGCAAAAAAAGGTTTTATAGAAAGTAGTTGGCTAGGCTTCATTGCTGTGCTGTATGCTTACTAGGAAACATGCAAACTGCTTGTGTGGCTAATTAGAGTGGCTGGTTCTGACTTTCAGCAATAATCCATCCATGCAAAGCCTCAACATTTCAGCTTGGAGCAGCAAGTGCTCAGAGTCTCAGAAGAGTGATGAAAAATATCATTTCAGAAAAAAATATTAACCTAGCTCTGACAAGCCTTACTTTATTTATGTCATTCTTGAAGTACATTGGCAGAGTCCTTAACATTCTGGAAACTAAGTAACTATAATGGCCTTTCAAAAATATCAGTTACACCAGTACTAGGAAATTAGCCTAAATTGTACTCGCTGCATTTGTTCGTTGCAGTTGGATTTGTGTTACTGACAGCTGAGAACAAACACTGCTAAATTCCTTCACTGAATCTGTGTTTAATTAAAAAAAAGTCCAAAGTGACGTCAGGTACATGAATCCTCAACAGAAAAGCATTTGCTTCAGACATAAGTCACCAAAGGATTAGCTCTGCAATTTAGCAAAGCCACAGGAACTCAATGTTTCTCCCTCCCCAGTATTTACTGTGCAAGGTTTAGATGAATGTCCTCTGCCAGTTCTGCATAGCACACTGCAGATGCCACAGTCCTCAGGTGCTGCTGACTGATAAGCAGCTGGTGACCATCACTCCACAGATGACTTGGAGGAGCAATGGGCTATGATGTCTTCACAGACACATTCAGCTCAGATTACCTCACTTGGCTGTCAAGCATACCCAGAAGACTTGGCCCTGTACAGAGCAGGGCATGTTCACAAGAGTCCTTCTGCCAGCAGCGCTGAGAGTAATCTTTGGCTGAAAGCTGGGATAATAACAAGCTGATGGCCTTGTTCTTTGCAGTGTGGATATCTTTGCACAGCTGTGAGAAGGGAAGCACTGCTCTGCTGTGAATAGCAGCATGGTACTCTGCAGTGCCTTGCCATGCCCTGCTCCTTTTATTTGACACCAGGTTCTCAAGAGGCTGGGTTGCTTTCATTGCCTTAATTCTGTATGAATGAGTCCTGTGGTTCTAGGACAAGAAAATCTTTGCGTTACCAGAGTTAACCTGAACAAAAGAGAAGTTCATCTCTGCTGTGGGAAACATGCAGAAGATGTTGTGCCTCTCCTGAGAATCTGTGTCTTTGAAGTGTCACTGCCACTTGAGGAGGACACCAAACACAGATTACTGTCCTTCTACAGAGGCTTTCAGTTATAATCTAGCAAAACCCACGCGGGAGAGAAAGCCCTCCCTGCCCCATGTGGCAGCTGGGCAGCATCCCAACCCAGAAAGTATCCCAGATGTTCCAGATTTGATTCACCACGACTTGCAGAGGTCTCACTCTCAGGCCACCCACTACGATTAGGTTCTCATCTCCCATGCAACATATACCCTCTCAGAGAGTGGTGAGGTGCTGACACAGCTGCCCAGAAAAGCAGTGGATGCCCCATCCCTGGAGGCATTCAAGGCCGGATTGGATGGGATTCTGGGCAGTCTAATCTGGTGGGGGGCATGCCTGCTCATGGCAGGGATTGGAACTGGATGGTCTTTAAGATCCCTCCCAGCCCAAGCCATTCTATGATTCTATGATACGTGCTGCAGCAATCAGGATGCCAGCCTGCTGTGCAGCCCCAAGCCGTCTCAGGCCAGCAGGAAGCAGTGCCAGCAGGCAGCTTGAACCACTCACCCCTCCCCACCTCACTTTGCACCAGGCAGCTGGCTCCAGGATGGAGCTGGTGGAGCTATTCCCCAATAACACTCATTGAACATGTAGCTCTTTCTTTGCATAGTGAGCCATTGAGACAAATCGATTTTGTTTTGTTTTTAAACAAAAAATGCATTATTTGTAACTTGTTTGTGCACCCTTTGGGTGAATAATTTGCAACCTGTTCGTTATGTCTCTGTGCTGTGCACAGTCTCTGGTGTCTGGCTGTTATTGGCGAGGCTATTGGCACTGACTGCCTTCCCTTTTACAAGAGAAGCTTAACAGCAATCAGTGAATTCGTAGTAAGAATTTTCAGCTAAAAAATGCTTCTGAGATTTATGAAGCTTTTGGGATGCTGAACTAGCCATTGTCTGAGCACTCTCATTTCTAAGAATTAATGCAGCCTGAGGAAACCCAACAACTCCAGACCAGCGCCTGTGTTTCAGACCTATTCCTCACTCACATTCCTGATCACTCTCCATTTGGATTATATTTGCGTCTGCTCTGGGTTACCTAAGCCTTTTTTTCTCAGCAAGAATAATGTTTAGTCTCAAGAGCTAATTGTTTTGTCACAAGCACTTTGTGATTTTTCTTCACATTTCTCTTCTGGAATGACATCAACACACTGTCTTGTATTTTCCAAGACCAAAACAAACATGTTGTAAAGCAGTACATGCAGAATAAAAGCAAGCACAGTGAAAAACAATGCACATTTATAGTCAGTTCCTGAATAAAAGATAGGTTGAGAATTTTTGGGGAATAAGCCATATCATATCTGGGTTGTAAGTCTATCCTCTTTTGACTGAAAAAACAAATGATAATGATTAGCTGAAGAACTTAACAGTGAGTATTCTCTCAGCAGGTATTCCACTATGCATGCAATGCACTACATCTTTCTGTGCAGCTCTTCTAGAGCAATGTACTGACCTTTTTACCCCTGGCAGCAGACAGAGACTGCAGAAATTCTTTGTTTCGTTCCCCAGACTGTTGATCAATGCAGATTACTTGACATCTGGTACATGGACCCACAACCTGAAATTTCAGTTAAAGAAGGGTCACTGCTATATCAAAACAGTACACTGTGGAACAGTACAAGCTTACAACCAGTATAATACTGCAAAAACATGTCTTCCACATACTTTTCCTTTGTTTCTTTAGGCTTTAATTATGTAAGGGGTCAGTCCTGTTCACCTCATGTAGGTACATTTTCAAAGAGTCCACTTGCAAAGGTCTCGCTGAATTTTTAGTTCCTTTTTTCTTTCCTTTTCCTTCTTTTTAGGGAAAACTTTCCCAGAGAAAGAAACATATCTGTATTTCCTGATGGCTTGACTTAATCTGTGAGCTGACAGGACTACTTGCCCAAAGTAGAACTGAGTTTAAAATTAAGCCAGGTCCTCAGGATTTACCAAGAAGAGGATTTTTTTTTTTTTCATTTTATTTTATTCTTTTGAACATAGGAAGCTCCATACAAACAAGCAGAACAATTCTTTATGGTAAGGGAGTGATGCAGCAATCAAACAGGTTGCCCAGAGAGGTTGTGGAGTCTCCTTCCATGGAGATATTCAAGATCCACCCGGACATTTGCCTGTGCAACCTGTGGTAGGGAACCTGCGGTAAGGAACCTGCTTTAGCAGGGGGATTGGACACAGTCTCTTGAGGTCCCTCCCAACGCCTGCCATTCTGTGATTCTGTGATTTTCTTGGAGCTAAACTAACAGGCTTTACACTGTTTATGTGCAGTTGAAATACACAATATCCCATACACTTTCTTATATGTATGGAACTTGTAGACAAACAGAATGTAAAATGTGAATTTTCACAAGTCTATCGTCAGAAAGGGTACTGAGATCCGCAAATCTAACATCATATATAATACAGAGTGCTGTTCCTAGAGTTAATTCCTGTTTGTAATTAGGGTGCATTTTTAGGGTGGACAAAAAGTCTGCCGTGAGTTACTTCTTCTAAAACATTAAAATGAAGAACAGTTTTGCTTACTACTGCATCCCAAGCTTTAGCAAAGCTCTGCATGTTAGAAAATGACTGTTCCTTAAAATATCTTAATATAAGTTTTTCAATTCTGTAAAATTTGTCATAAAATTTGAATCGGGCAAATAATTTAACCTTACACTGCAAATATTTTTATGTGCTGCTCTGAAGAGCTATTTGATTTCTTTGAGGTACACCTAGAACTGTTTGTACAACTCTTCAGAGTAGGCATTAAAATCATACATTTGTTTCTACTTTTTCATGATTTGCAACAACTTCAGTATTTTATTAAAAGAAAAACAACACAAGAGAAGAAAATATTTTACCCCACTTTGCTCTGTTCAACACTGTATTCTACTGTGTTTCTGGCATCAAGCACCTGAAGAAAATTTTCCTGAATTTTCTTCAACTCACATTGCAGCTTACTGATCAAAGTATACACAAAGAAAGGAGAAGATAAGTCATATTTTCTACCTTTACCGAAAAAATAGCCTTTCTATTTCTTAAAGTATGCTGACCAGAAACAATTAGGAATAATTCCTATCTCAGCTTCTAGATCTGGCCTTAGCACTTCTCTTATTCACATCCTTCATTGTCATTCCTTAGCAAACAATGAATTGCTGTTTCACATCCTTGACAATTCATTTACAAACATATATTTCATATCTAAGAATGAGGTAAATTCAATACAACATGTAACAAATATATTCATTTTTTCCTTAGGTTTCATGTATAGCTTCTTCATGGACCTTTGCTTGCATTTTTTCTAAAAAGTATTTCCTTGCCAACAAAGTCTGACTTGTTAGCATTTTCCTTACAGTACAAAGCACATCACATTGTGAGGTATGATATGAAACATAATGTAAGAAACAACCTTACCTAAGGCTAGACTTAGAAACACGTCTTGAATGGAGATTAAATGCATATACCAGAGAGCAATGGACAGTGATCACTCACTGGTATTCATGTCCAGGCTTCTGGCAATCACTACAACGACTGATGTGCAGCAATCTGAGACTGCATTTAGATTATCATACTTGAGAGCAACTAGTATTCTCTTGTTACATGCTTGCTCAATATTTGCTGCAAATCCTACCTTAAAAAAGTGATTATTTTTTTCCTCAGCTGGATGGAGATGAGAAATGTTATGAATTATGAAATTTGTAAAAAAAAAAAAAAAAAAGGGGGTAGAGAAATACATCAAAACCACTCAGTCACTTTGCAGCATGTTTGCCAGGGGTCACAGCATGGTTTTTTAGCACCTTCATAAATTTCACCTGTACACAAATCGAGTTGCCCATGTTCAAGCCAAAGCTTCGCAAGAATTGCCCAATCTCCAGGGGGCAAAATGCTTTGTGACAGAATAGGAATTTAGACAGTGGAGATAAGTTTGCACCTGGAATCGCAGAGAACCTATTGAGATCTCAGCCCACTCTTCTTCTTCAAAGGATTCTGGTGCACTGATGACAATGTTGGCACGGAAACGTCGGATTAATTCCTCTATTTCCAATGGCTCTTTCAATCTATAACACAGAGTTCACAATGGAAGAGAAAAAGCAAGCTTAGTTAATGCGTTCTGCAATAGTTCTGCACTAGATTTTTGTGCTGTAAGAAGCTAGTGGCTAATAGAATTCATCAACTGTTTTTTCCAGAATATCTTGAATCAAGTTTTATTACAAAGGTAATAAAAGAGGCACAAAGTATTCTACTATAACTTGTAATCAACTGGGTGGTTTCTTCAGAGCTGTAGCCCTGTAAAGTACTGTAAGGAAGGCAGGAAAACATTCAGCAATTAAAAACAATGCACATGAAAAAACTTCTTTACTAGTTACATGTAAAAATAATGGTAGCAAATAAAAAGATCTTTTGACTAAATTATCAATTGACTGATTAAATGCTTCTAACAAGAAAGCAAATACAAGCATGTTCTGCACATGCTGTAGTTGAAAAAGGGACAAAACCAGCAGATGCTCGAGGCCAGTAAAGGCATTTTATGAGAGAATATATTCCCCATATTATTATTTGTCTGTAGGCTGCAGCAGATTGCACCAAATGACAGATGTTTAGAACAAAAATTAATCTCTGTGAGGAGATATCTCCACCTCTTCACAAGCATTAGAACTGCCAGAGTACAGATTTGTGTCAGTGCTAAGAACATATATGTGGGAGACAGAGCAGCAGACTGCATATAAATATCAGAAAGCTGGCTGCATCTTTGAATTCTTCATTCTCCTTCCAAAGGAGAATTCTACCAGTATCATAAAAAATGACAGCCCTAAAATTTGTGAGGGAGGTTCTCTGAGTACTACTATTAGTGGGAAAAAGCATTTCATTTTGCATTAGCCATGGTGGACAGGAACAACTTTCTATGTTTTATCAGCTGTGCTCTGAGAACTTTTGCATGTGACATGCTCCAGCAGAGATCATAACTTGGGTAAGTAATGGAAAAATCATTCTGCTCTAGAGAAAAAAAGTTTTAAAAACAGAGAAGCATTTTGAAATTTTAATTAAAATAAGGAAAAAAAAAAAAGTAAACTCAATGCATGGGAAAAACTCTTCCCATCAAACAATCCTGGCAGAATAGGTCTGCTACATGAAAAAGCTTGATTTTCTTTAAAACAGTCTAGATGATCCTCTTTAGCAGATGAATGTGCATGAGGATGAACTGATCTCCAGTCAAACCACACAACCTTGGCTCCTACAAACCTTCACTGTCCACTGAGCTGTGAGGAGCCTGGGGATAGAAAGTGCAGATTTCCCTAGAGATCCTGCGAGCAATCCCATGGCTGAGATACAGCTTATCATGATTGCAGTAGGTAAGTGCAGACTATGCTGATGCTGAGACTTACAGGGGAAAATAGCAGTCAGCCATGAAACAGTTCAGTTACACCATTTGGTTTCCCGATTTTACTGTGGACTGTCTGTGAACAACTGGCAGAAAGGAGTGCTGTGTACCGACAGCTTTCAATGCATTTTGTGACAGATGAGTTCCATGCTGGTATTAAGGGGTGCATCAAAGGCCCTGGTAACCTCATAGCTAAATCTATCATGTTCTGAACCAGCTGCTAAAAACTACTTCTATTTTTGACTTCCAGCTCTTGATGCTGCTTCTCCAAGACTCCAATATCCACACTCTTTCTCTCCTTGCTCAGTCTCACGTCCAAAACACTTGGACTCTCCCATGTTTATCCCCAGTCCTCAGAACTGCTTGTAACTACTTGGCAGCATGTATCTGAGTAAATTCCTGTTATTTCCTCTCTCTAAAAACATGAATCAGTTGGGTGGAAGCATCTTCATCCTGTAAATCTCAGCATGGATCTGTTGTGAAAATCAGTGTAATTTGCCAAAGTTAGCTTGAGTACTTAGGACTTACCACAGCAGCGGGTCCTGCAATGCAGAAAGCATTCCATATATTTAACAGAAACTGAAAATGATTATTTGCACCTTCAGGAAAATATTTCTATCAGGAACATTTGCACAGGCCAAATCATGGGGATTTTCATGGAGGTAACCTCTAATGGCAACAGCAGAGGTGAATGTCTCTTTACACATGTAGTTTTCCACCAGCACCTTACATTCTAATTTATAATTAAACTCCTGATATTGTTTTAGATCACCTTTCAAGAGCCAAGTGCAAAGGAAGATTAATTTTTACTTACTACAGAATATGCATCACAGAGAAACCGTTAAAATTCAACTGCAGTTTGAAAGAGTTCTATAAATCTTAGCAGGTTTCCATTAAACTTACATGCAAGATGCTAACTCATATTTAAAAAAAAAAAAAAAAAAAAAAAAGTAATTTAATAAAGATCCCTATATGCAGATTCTTCAAAGTTTATTGCATAGTTCAGTATTTGGAAAGTTTGTATGGCTATGATTGAGTAGCAGTAAGGAATGATGATGCTGTACATCAATAATTAGGCATTAGATTAGATGTTAGGAAGAAATTCTTTGCCGCAAGGGTAGTGAGAAACTAGAGCAGTTGCCCAGAGAAGCTGTGGATGGCCCATTGCTGAAAGTGTTCAAGGAAAGCTGGGCAGGACTTTGAGCAGCCTGACGGTAGGTGTCCCTGAACATGGCAGAGAGGTTGGAACTAGATGATTTTTAAGGTGCCTTCCAACCCAAATCATTCTGTGCTTCTATTATGCTGAATTAATTTCCTCAGCATCCTGAGAAAGCACAGTATGGAAAAATAAGGAGGGGTCTTCCAACCTGTGCTGAAAATTGGGAAGCAAAATACTTGTCAGGCCCAGTGGCAGCTCAGGTCATGTCTGGAGTATCCTTTGAGAAAAAGGAGATTATGCTGTACTGAAGAGAATCCTGCAAGATATTAGGTGCAAAAACAGTGGATCGTCTGACACCACATGTTGCAAAGTTCCCTGTCCTCCTCCTCCTGTCATTTGCTGCTCCCTCTGGTGCGTTACTCATTCTCTGTGCACTCAAATATCATACGTTGAAAGTTTCCTCACTGGAGCCCACATGGAAAATGTCCAGTGTGAGTAAGGGATACCTGCAAGCATTGTTTTCCCAAGGAGGTGTAACCCAGCCAGTCAAGCCTCAAAAAAAGGCATTAATAATCATTGAGAAAAGGTACTCAAAGTATTTGAGAGATGGACAGATTCAAACTTCTGCCAGGCATTTTTCTCAGAGGGAAACTGTCCTGATAAGTCAAGATTGTTCAATTGTTCAACTGTCTCCTAAAGAAAGAAGGAAACGCAAGCTGATCTGTACTGATGTTCATCACAGTCTGTGGTTTTAAGTCCTGAAGTCATATATGTATCCTCCTACAGCTATGTAACACTAGGACAACGGACAATGATTTTAAACTAAGACGGGGGAGATTTAGGTTAGATACTAGGATGAAGTATTTCATGCAGAGTATGGTGACGCACTGGAACAGGTTGCCCAAGGAGGTTTTGGATGCCCCATCCCTGGAGACATTCAAGGCCAGGCTGGATGTGACTCCAGGCAGCCTGGTCTAGTAGTTAGTGGCCCTGCACATAGCAGGGGGGGTTGAAACTAGATGGTCTTTGAGGTCCTTTTCAACCCAGGCCATTCTATGATTCTATAAACAAGAATTTCAGTGCAGAGAGACATGTAGGTGGGTGACTACAGGGAAAGAAGATGTCTCCAAGCAGACACAATAGTTTGGTGAGACAAGGAAAGGGGGACATGAGCTCAGAGAAGAAACATATATGGTATGGAAGAATGGAAGAAACAACAATGATGGAATTCCAGCCTGTCCTTTGTTACATTCAAGAAATAGTTTCAGTTTACGAAAATATAATTAGCATTGGGTGTCTTAACTTTAAATCCCAGTCTAGCTGAAGTGTTTTGTTTGCTGCCTTTATCTCTCATTTCTGTACAGTAATATTATCTCTCACTTCTGTACAGTAATACAAAATTCAATAAATAAACAAAGTAAGCACAGTCCAGCAAATAGTTCTAAAATATTTCTATTGTGAATGTTTCTCTAAATCTGAAACTTTCCTGTAGGAAGAAGTATTTCAGTAAGTAACAAGACTTTATATTTTCATCTAACAGGTTACTTATGTCAAGGAAAACTAACTTATCCACATTCTTTCCACAAACAGAAGTTGACTCATTCCTTATGGTCCCCTAGCATCAGACCAACTGTCAAGAGGTTTGTTAAAAGTTCTCCTGAAGATGACTGGTAGGCAGTTTATATCTGAGTATTTAACTCAATTTTTCAGAAGCATTTCAGGAGTGAGTAACTATAGTAGTTTAGTAACTATATATTTGTTGAACATTGAAAAGTACATGCCTCTAAATTTTGAGATAAAACAATTATAATAGTATCTTCTGGCAAGATTCTGGAATCCAGGACAGCTGAAAGATATTTGAAGACAAAAGAATCTTACCTTGGAGCAACATGTTCTTTCAGCTGCAGAATGCTGGCTGCATTTATCAGGAGGTATTGAGCTTCATTCACAAGAGAGAGCGAGATGCTTGTAGCACATGTCAGACCTACCAAAAATCAATCCTATATTATACAGTGATGGATAATCAGGAAGACTATAATAGTAGTTTCATTTTTCCTTTGACCTCTTATTCTTTCTCATTAAAACATTTCTCACTGGGCTCCAGACACTAAAGAAAGATTCCAGGAATCCTCTCAAAACTGCAAATTGTAATGATACAATGCATTTAGAAACTGACATACAGCCGAGATTTTACCAGTTTTAAAATCATTTACAACAGCAACATCTATGGGTTTTCAGTGCTCTTTCAATTTGATTGCTTTTATTAAAAAAAAAAAAAAAAAGAAGTATAAAAATACATTATTTTTATAGATTTTTCATCACTATTTCTCAAAATGATCATTGGATTTCCAGATAAAATCATTGTAGTGATGATAAAAAAGAAAGACGGAGGTATTTGTGCATTTTCACCAGATGAAAGCAAGAGAAAGGCAGCAAAAGCAGAGTACAGGTATAAATGTACCCGTAGAAGCCTACTAGATCAATATCTCATGACTCTTGCCCCTTTTATCAAGGAAATTTTATACTCAGTGTTAAGTCAATGACTCCATATTTACTACTTGAGCTACCACTTTTTTTTTTTTTTAAGATTGACAACAAACCTCTTGTATTTTTGTGCTGCGCGTCCTTTTTCCCGTCTGGACTTTGTCTTATCAAGCGACACGGACGACCAAGAAATGTAGAGAACCAGGCAGCAGTTCTTTCTCCACAGTCATATGTTTTCACCCTATCATGAGATCACCAAAACATTAACTTGCAAAACTGAAGACAAATAACGAAGATGCTTATTCTGTATAATTTTATTTCCCAATTTCCTCAGCTCTACTCTGTTAGTCTTAATATTCATGAGATCTAATTTGGTATATCAGACTAACAATTATTGCAGAATAAACTATTATGTAATTGTGGTTCACAAGACAATGACTCTGAGGTACAGTAACTGGTAGTCCATACTAAAGCATTACAGTGAAGTGTTATGGAAAAGTTACTCACTGGTATGTGCTTTATACTCCACTAGTAGAACCCATGTAGCGGTTTTTCTCAACCTAAAGATGGTTCCTATTACTAGTAATCTGTCTAGTGAGTTACGCAAGATTTGCCTTCTTTACCTGGATCTAAGCTCTACTAACAGGGTTTTTAGATCACTGCTCTCATTTCAGAAAGTACACAGATCAGACCTATTTGCAATTAGCATCCTCGGCCCAGAGTCATCTTCATTTCAATTGTCTAAAAACAGGGCATCTAGTTTTAGCTAATTGTCTGGGTTTCCCTCACAGAAAATAGAAAGAGATAACTACTTTGCATCTATATCAGATCTCAAGATGGGATGACTCTTACTCCAGGTGTGTTTTTTTAACTACATTTTGACTGATGTCTAACTGTTAAGTGCCATGAATAGGTGAGAGGAATGTAGATTCTCATGACCATCTAGGCAAGATTCTTGTAATAAGGAAAGTGAACTAGCAGTGGTCCTGTGCTCACCTTGCTTTCCTACCCAGACAAAAAAAGCTGAATGGTGATTCTCTTCTTTGTGAAACAAGAAAACAGTTCCACATGGTAAAAGATGTTAAGCCCTAAGATTGAGAGAGGAATTGACTTGGCTTTATGAAATGTACCGCGTGTTCAATCAAATTGGACAGGTAGAAAGCCAGGAAAAGTGATATCAAGAGATTTTATAATCCTGCAGGGATCAGATATGCCTTCAGCTGCTGATCTGAATTTTTACTGAGATGCAGCTGAGCATCTGTCTCCCCAGTCTGAGACTGGACAGATGCCCACCTGATGCTTTTAGTCAATGATGTCCTAAAGCTGAAATGAAAAAATGGCACTGTGGCTAGAACTGGGGACAAAAGGTGAATCTCCACATGATATTCATAACCTGAAGTGAGCAGTTCTTGTGTCCTCACTGCTCACTGTGTTAGGGAGAAGGCAGCTAACGAGAAGACATGAATCTTTCATGATCACAGTACAGGTGAAACAAATTCCCCAAATAGTTTTTCCCACCCAAACAGAGGTGCTAGAGGTATTTCAATTTTCTGCTGAGCCAACTGCTTAGCTGCCTGCTGGAACGTAACACTGCATAAATCAGGATGAAAATTTGGCCCTCTTTTTTATTTGCTTTCTCTTTTGAGTCACAGTAGCTAAGTTAGAGACGCACAGCATTTTGAATAGTTCATCAAATGTCACCATGTGGTTTTTGTATTTCAAGACTCCAAGGTTTTCAAATTGCTTTCCCTTATTGCCAGACCATTTTCTGAGCAAGGACCATTGTCTCTTCAAGGTCCTTTTCAAAGTTCTGTTGTAATTCAAGTCCATTCATTTTCTGTTTGTTTTTATTTTTGTCAAGTATTACTTTACATCTGCCAGTATTACATTTCATTTGCAGCATGTCAGACAGTTTGTAAAGCGGGGCCCCGTCCTCAGATTTTACTTGCTGTCTGCCTTGAGCTCCCTACTCATTGCACTATTATGTCATTCAGCTTCAGTGCCTTACAGCTGGTCCCTCTGGCTTGGTAATTTATAGAACAAGAAACAAGGACAGATGAAGTCTGAATACTGATCCCAAGGGATAGAATACTTATATTCACCCATAACAGGTTCAGTTCACCTTGTTTTTAACTATACCTTTGTCTTCTTCTATCATAAATATCCTTACCTTGACTTTTTTGATACCATGTCTGTGTTCCTGCCTATTTCAGCAAAGAACAAACCCTGAGCACTTGGGAGTTTTCTGCAGCACCCATAAACTTAACACTAGCTTCTATGAGTACTTTCATCTGCTCTCTGTTAGATGTACTAAAAAGCCCCGTCACTCCAATGTGTGCAAAGCCCTGTTTTGCTCCTATTTCTCAATTCTAGGCCCTGGAGGCTCCCCTGTGAAACATGGGAACATGGCATCAGTGTTGGATCTCTGAGAATGTGGGGAGCCTCATGAATTTTGTCCACTCATTTAGCTTTATTTACTGCCTTATTTATTTGCCTATCACAGTCTTTGTCTTGTATCTCCCCTTTCCTCACCACTTTATCCTTTTCTTCCTCCTCAGAACTCTAAGCTGTCTCCCACAAAAATTTCCCGCTTCATGCATTAAAATAGCACAGTCACTGACATGAAAGACATACTGTAATATACAGCATGACAACAAAACATACAGACACAGAGAAAAAGACAACCTAGGCTATTTTACAGCAGCACCTGTAATAGATGGGCTAACCACGGGGAGGCAAGGGATGAGTCAACACTAAGGGAAGTGGGACAGATGGTTAAAACAAATGACTCTTGGGTGAATTCCACCACCTGAGGAAAGTATTCTTCTGAGACAACAATCCTCTTTATCACCATCTGAATAACTAGTGGAAAAGAAGGAGAAGATCATTTCCTCCATGGCTCCATTGGGAAAATGGCCAGGACTTCTGATGGCTTGTTTATGTTACCCTCATAAAAGCCAATCCAGGGTTACAAATAACCTGCATACGTTGGTCAAAAGACTAAAGGAATCTGTAAATTACTCTTTCAGTTGGGGTTACCAAAAGACATGGTGAAAACAAATGTAGTAATAAATGCAAATATAATTTAGGAAGGCATCTGGAACACTGCCAGTCACTCAGAAAAGCTTTTGGGACTGGGATGTACTTAGAAAATATAATGGATAAACGCTTTATTCATTGATAGGAAATTAATTTATTCATAATGTTATATTTCACTGAGGTGCTAAGTCTTTTGATTTAGAGTTGATCGTATTTCACATACTCACCTGCAATCCTCCTAGGCTTGTTAAAGGGACACTGATCAACATGGATGGTCAAAACAAAATTAAAAAGGCTTGTACATATAAGGAAAGCTGTTTCTAACTTCAGTGGGTTCTAGCAAATTTGAATCAGTTCAGTGAGAAATGGGCAAAGTTGCCAGCATCATTACTGTCAAATGAGTGAGCTGAATTTCTAGAGTCCTGCTGAGGTTCCTGTTTGACATTTGGAAGCAAGAGGTGACATCCTTCCCTTTTCTCATCCTTGGAAAATGTAAAACAAAGATCTCTCTTACTCAAGTTAGTGCCATGTCATCAGTCTCTTGTAACCTTCTCATTTAACTCCCTCTTCATTAATGTTATTACTTACTGTTTTCTACCAGACATGCGGTCATGCCAAATTATTTATCTCAAACTGTCCTCTCCTCGCCCCCTAACTCACTGAACATTTATTGCTTTCTATCTTCCCTCACTTTTACTAAAGGACTTTGCCCCTTAGTGTCTATCTGATAATGTTCTTAGTTTTACTGCAATGATTTTTGGCTTGGTTTCCTCTCTGCTCTCACTCACCTGTGTGAGCAGACTTTACTCTCATAGACCACAGCCTCTTTTCCAATATTTTCTTCTAGTGATACAGATATTGGATCCATGCCTAGATAGATAGAGAGAAAACCAAATTAAAAAACATTTATGTAGAATCATACAATAATGAATAAAATGCCTACATTTGCACCTGTTCACATTCACAGCAGCCTCCCACATTCTCTGCGACAAAAATCCTCTCTTCCTTTTTGCTAGAATTATATTCTCTGCCTGCAGGTGGCTCCAAATGACAATGCAAAGAGCAAAGGCTGCAGACGACCTTGGTACCCAAGCCAGACTGAGGAATACACTGCTTCAGCTTTGAATAACTTCATTTTTTGTGAATCTCAGGCAATATAACTGGCACAGAATTACTGCCTCAATCATGGCTTCTGCTGAAAGCATGGGTTTATCACTGTTTTGCTCTCTCTAGCAAATCAGGAGATGATTAATCACTGCTGTATTTTCTTTTGGAGCAGTGGGATGGAGTGAACAGAAAGATGGGGCACGGAAAAGAAAATATAAGCATAGCCTGTACATGAAAAGAAATACAATGTGACATTAAATTACAATAACTGGAGTAACGATAAAATGTATAGATACCACAAATAGACAACTATTCACATGTATCCATTTCTGAGCTTAAACAAGGTGATGAATCCCGGGTAATGACATATGTTAAAAGTTTTTTCCATAGTTTTTTTTATCAGGAATGGGATGTGAAACAGATGGAATAGCTGCTGTAGTTCAGTAGAAAGAAAAAATAAAGCTGCACAGCTTTGCTATCTGTTAATTGAAAGCAGTAATCCTATGCGATGAACAAAGTGTCTATGTGGCTGCAATGAATCCAACTATTTTCTATTATACTGCAACACAAACCAACAAAGAATCTGATCTCCAGTACTCCAGTTTTATACTGGCACATCATGAATTCACTCTTTACTTTCCGCTTATATATTTGTCCTACAAACAAAAATTAAGCTCTATTAGCCCTTTGACATGGTGAAATCATTTTTTTTTTCTTGCAAGGAGAGGAATGAAATGTAGTTCAGATTTGCTATAGCCCAGCTAACAGCTCCAGTCCCTGCAAGTTTTCAGTACAGAGAGACTCCCATTCTCTACTTAGCTAGCAACGTTGGGATACCTCAGAAGCAAAGACAAAGGAGGAAAATTTAGGTTCATTTAGAAAAATAAAACATTCAAGCAATACAAGGGCTGCTCTGAAAGTAATGCCTCCTATTTTATGATGTTGGCCCACGATATATCATAGCTGGACGTTGGTGATATGGCATATGAGTGTTCCCACCAGTATTCCACTGCATTTTGTTGCTTTGCGACAGATGGCAGCAGTGGGGCACTCTGACGAAATGGTGTCTGAGATGGAAAGGTGTACGAAGCATAAGTGTGTCACTGAATTCCTCCATATGCAAAGAATGGCACCCACAACATTCTCTGACGCTTGTTAAATGTTGATGGAGGCCATCAATAAGTGAATGTGAGCACAGTGAAAGACAAGCCACATTCCGGATGGCAATGCAACTTTTTACAAGTGTGACAGGCAGGCTCTTGTTCATCACTGGCAAAAATGCATAGCTAATGGTGGTGACTATGTTGAAAAACAGTGTTTTGTAGCTAAGAATTTGCTCTTGCAAATAGTGTTATCGTGCTCTTTGTACCTGCTGCAGTTTCCATGGAACTGAACAGGAGGCATTACTTTTGAACAACCTACATACATGCATTGAAGTTGCCTGCAACAACCAAAAAAGAAGACATTATTATCATCTTACGGACCAGGACAAATGTTCTTGTACTTTGAAATAATTAAACATAGGCATCATTCCTTCTGGAAAAGTTTGATTCATACAATTATAGAATCACAGAATAGCTTGGGTTAGAAGCGACCTTACAGATCATCTAGCTCCAAGCCACCTGAAAGGACACTGTATGTGTCCTTATCTGTTACTATCTTTTAAAATAAAATTCTAAACAAATTCTAAACACTTCTTAAAATAGAGTCTCAGGGCTTTAAAAAGTCTTGCTTTTATAAACAAGTGAATCGCATTTTTATTGAACAATACACATTTTAGAGAGAGTTTTAGGTCAGTTAAACATTGTTAATTACAATTTTATTCTATCTTGAGGCAAAAAAAAAAAAAAGCAGAATATTGCCAGTTACTAAATTGTAAAAGCTCATTCTCCATGGTCATTTGCTTGATAATAAGATCCACAGATGTGCTCACAGTATTAATATATAAAAAAATATTCTTGTCTTTATAGCTCCTATTTTCAGTGAATGAGAAAAATTAGAGGTCTGTTATTTCAATAGACTGAAATACAAACTATTCATGTACATTCTTTCAGCAGTGTATTTGTATAATTCCTATTATTTTTATTGGCAGCAACACATGACTATTTAAAGGCAGAATAAACTCCATAAAGCGTAATTAGTTGTTCAGTTTTGCATGCATCTTTCTACTCCAGTGTTTTAGAAGGCCTTCATAGCACTTAAAATTTCTCTCTCCATGCGGTGGCAAACTGTCACAACTTGCCAGAGTAATGCTGATTGTTAGCTAACGTGTAAAGAGAGAAATTAGCCTTTTACAGGAATGTATTCTCAAGCAAATTCTGTTTTTATGTGTCAGGAACCAGCCCAGTGCTGTTTGTGCCCCTATGTGTTTGGTGGAGCAGGAGAAAAAAGATTCTCCTTTATTCTCGCTCTAGCAATATGACTTCTGGAAATAAACTCACCTGCCCTGAGCTGCTGGGAGTTCCATCATTAATTGTTTCAGTGGAAGCAACCCTACATCAATATATAAAAAGTTATCTTTCTATTTGGGAGCTGATTTAAACTAACATCAGTTTTCTCAAACTGTGTCTTGTGAAAGTGGGGATTTGTTGTACCCTTCATGTCAAATAGAACAGGAAATCCCTGCTAACAACCACACAGACTACCAAAATAACTGTCAAAACCCAGAGATGCAGTTTCTCAAAATTAAAAACTCCCTCCCTCTACCACAGTAAGGAACAGCCAAGAGAACAGCAACACAAGCAGTCACAGAAGGATCCACCTCTGGGTTGGTCAGACAGTTGATCTGCCTGTCCATCCAGGGCTGGCTGTTAGACAGCTCACACACAGGGTTAAAGAAAGAACCTGAAGCAGTCTCAGCACAGGAAGGATTTGGCAAAAGGTATTGAAGTAGTTACTGTCACACTGAATCACACTGACAAATTTATTTTGTTGGACAGCGAGGGTAGGGAATACTAAACCATATTGAAATAAAATAGCTATAAACAATTTTTTCCAATAATGAAATGTCCAGATGGAAAGGAATGCTTGTGCCTGGAGGGGGGCAGAGAGCCCCCTGAGAGCTGGATTGGAATCCCTAAATAAAAACAAGATTGTATTTGGGATCTAGAACACACAAAAAGTGTTAAAAAAAATAGCAGAAATACTCTAATGTACATTTGATAAACATGACAAAAGAAATTAGCTGGCCTGACAATTGGAGTGGACAACAAATCTACTGTACAAACAGAAAGGAGGCTGCAGTTACAGAACCACTCATATGGAGTTCTAATAAGGGGTTAAAAATCTGAATATAAGTTTCCTCGTTTTTCTCTAGCTGTGCAAAGTGAGAACACATATAATAATAACAGTTTAGACATACAGGATGAGTAAATGTAAGACACAAGGGAAATGATAAACACCATTCAGCCACATGCAAGCTTGGCATTAATAATGACTTCAGCGGAATACAAACCTGTTCGACTGTTGAGTGCTAATAGCACTGTTAGGAAAATAAATAATTTGTATCCCCAAGTAGCAAGGGGCTCTCCATAAAGATTTCCATAAAGTTTTCACTTTTTTTTTTCCCTTCAGCAGATAATAAAGAGGGTTTTGATGAGTCAAAAGAGGCCCAAACATGCCTGCTAGTGAGAGCATTTAACTGAGCTTAGTACTATCTGGTTCTTATCTTAATTCATATTAATTCCCACTGAAGACTCTACCCCTCTAGTCCCATAGCTGCTGGAAGAAAGAGGAGAGCAAAACATGGGAAGGGCTTTGGCCTAGATGTTTGATGTTAGACTCCTGTTCCTTTACCTTCACAGCGGTGACAGTCCCTTCAGGCTGGTGAACTCTCCTTCATGATGTGGAGGGACAGATTAGTCAATGGATTTCCACATTTATCAAATCACGTTTCCTTCCCGAAGCATTCACTTCACGACTGCGCATACGGATTTGCTATCTGCTCTCTACCTATCCCAACAACAAGCTAGGAAACTACCCAGGGCTATTCCAACCTCAGCCTTCTTTACCTGCAGCTGATAGCAGAAGATGTCTGTTCAGCTGGTATGCATACACAGCAATCAGTATTTCTGTGCATGCACACAGGTGTCTCTGCATGCAAGTTTAACATCAGTAAGAAAGGGGAAAAAAGGATATTGTTCAATTACCTTCTGCCTGAATGACCATAATCTTTTGCTTCAGATTAATTGAGGGATTTATAAGACACAACTTTGGCTCCTGCTTCTGAGTTATGCACACTCCATTTTGATTTACAACCATCCAATTACGGTCATACAGCAAACCTTGATTTCCTACCGGCCATTCTGTAACCTGAAAAAGCATCAGGAGGGGATGAAAAGGTTTAGAAAATATTAGTCGTATTAACATATTCATGCTGAAAAGATAGGGAAAAGAAACCAATAATGAAATTCCTTGAAATCAAAAAAGCTTTTGCAAGCTGACATCAGCCTTTATAACAGGAACTTTAAATCAAAGATCAAGTTCTCACTGCAAGAAGCTGACAGAAATGAATGGAGTTACTGCAATTTGTTGCATATTATCACAATCTTCGATTTAACAGAGCCGCGGGAATGCAGTAAATAATCAGTGAAACACTCTGAAAACTGTTTTTAATTTTATACTCAGATATTTTAGGACCTCTTCCCCTTAACAACTTTAATTCACAAAGAATGAAGGTTTCGTGTGAGTTGTATGAACTAAGGAAAAAAAGAAGCAGAAAGCAAGGAAAACATGAAATTTAGAACTCTGAATAAACTTCCACTTTTTTTTTTGTTTTAATGGAACCATTTTTTGAGAAAATATTCACTGCTGAAGTTTCTGTTTCAGCTAGAGCATAATAGTTTTCCAAATCCTCCTGAAACAAAACATGATCTTCTCTGTGAGCTGTTCTTCCACTGATTCTATAATGCTCTTTTCTTCCAATAGCCTACACAGGCATATTGTCCTTGCTTTCATGTACATTTTTCTGGTGAAAAGAACATCTGTTACTGATGCTACACAGATGGTAATCTCAAAATGAAAAAAAAGAGAGCAATTTTAGTAATGTCTTTGGGCGATATTAATAACTGCTTTCTCCTTCAGAATGCTAAAATATTAATACCATTATTTTAACATAAAGCTAGGCATTTAAACATATTGTTTCCACTGACATATGCTTTCTAGTCACAGTTGAATATGGAGAAAAGTTAACTACAGATGAGCTGCGTTGAATTCTTGTAGAGAAGCTTAGCACTTTCCACACGAAACCAGCTTTAGCAAAAAAATGCTGAGAGATTCTGATGCTCTGAAGAAAACATGGCTTGAAGCACTGGTTATATTAATTAAAAGTCGCAATTTTGTTTAGCATGTGCTCTTTCCAAAACACCACAGAAGCCAAAGCACCCCAATCTTACAAACTTTTTCAGGTTTTGGAAAGTTCTCAGCAACAGACTGCCATCAAGAGCATGGCTAGAGAGAGCTGAGGGCAGGCACTCAAGATGAGCTGAAACGGGAAACTGAGAGCACTGAAGCTGAACTAGCCTCCCACTATCAACCATATGAGTTATTAACTGCATGAAATACAGAACATACATGGAAAAATTAAAGAAATGTATTTTATCAACATGATTTATAACACTCTTTGGCAGTTTTTGAAGTAAGTCTGGATAAAAACTCAGCCAAAAATGAAATCTTTAGGTCTGGCATGCCATCTGAAACAGCATTGTCCCAGCAACTATTTTTCACTCAGAGGGTGGTGACACACTGGAACAGGTTGCCCAATGAGGTTGTGGATGCCCCATCCTTGGAGGCATTTAAGTCCAGGCTGGATGCGGCTCTGGGCAGCCTGGTCTGGTGGTTGGTGACCCTGCACTTAGCAGGGGGTTGAAACAAGATGGTCATTGTGGTCCTTTTCAACCCAGGCCATTCTGTGATTCTATGAACTATATCAGCACCTAAAAGATCTGAACCTTTGCCTTATTTTTTTTTAGGAGAAGAATCACAGCTCAAACACTGCAATATCAGCTGAAGTACAGCTTTTTATGCTTGCTGTAAATTATCCTTTGGAGATGCCTGTATTGTTTGGTTATCCTGTAATTAGATTACAAAATACATTTTGAACAGCTGGTGATCATCTGAGAGCTGCAAGAATTTCCTGCTAACAAATCTCCTTTCCAAAACAGAAGATCACTTATCAGTAACACATCCTGTCATGGATATACAGATCATGAAGGGATTTGCAAGACATAATATAGTTAATAAACTAAAAGAGCAGAAAATTATAGGAAGAACCCCAAAATGTGATTCCTAGCACCCAACTGTAACATTCAATTGTTTTGCTTCAACTTTGGGCCAGCTTCAGGCTCCACTCTGAGATGCAGCACACAACTGAAGGTCTTGAGCCCATTTTTCCTCTGGTTCCTCTGGTTGTTTGCTATCATAATAAGAATGATACACAAATGTCCCCATTAGTAAGTCCCATGCCTCTCATGAATGTCCTGAGCAAACTGTCAAGTGCCCTACTTTCCCTCTACAGTTCAACTTAGTGTATTGCATGTCTGCTCCAATAATTAAAGTTGCAACAAGAAAATAACTGTGTACTCTGCCTTGAACAGGGAGTCACAGATGATCATGAAATAGAGCTGATTTGCTGCTAATATTGATACAGGAGATGAGTGTGGAATTGCTATTCTCTCCAGTACTTTGGCTTTCAATCTGCACAGACCCTCTTCCACCACTATTTGAAAGAGGCTGAAGGGATTGTTCAGTGACTGCAAGCAACTTAAGTAGAGCAGTTCAAATAAAGGACATCGTTAGAGGCACAGTAAGAGTGGTTCAATTTGGCTCTCTTGGATTACGTCCCACATGTCTGCCCAAAATCAGCTAATAAGACACAGGCTGCACAAGAGATGCACATCCTGGAGGACAGGCAGCACGAGGCAAGGTAGGGCACTCAAACAGCGCTATATACCTATAATCCGGTAACTAAAAGAGTGAAGCAAAGCAGCCAGGGAAGCTTACTACTGCAGAGTGAAATAAAACAGGCTAACTTACATCATAATAAGAAATACTGTATTACATCAATTCCCTGAAACTGCGTGACCATCTCTTCTTCTGAGACAAATTAGAAGGTGAAAGACAGAGAGAAGCATGGACATCATTACTGGTTACTGCATGCATACAACTTCATTCCCAGCATGGCAGGTGAGCTAATCATACAACATTCAAATATACCTGTAAGCTCAATGCACAGAGCACAACCAGTACATTGCATTATCCTATCTTCTTTAGCAATTTTTCTTTTTGTAATATTTTAATTCCAAAAACATGTTTCTGTTTTGTTCAGAATTTTCTCTAAAGCATTTTGGGCTGCATTTTTCCATAGTTCACTGTAATGTCATCACAAAAGCTAACACAATTTTCAGGCACATTAAAGAAAGCACTGAACAGCTTTTAAATTATGCAAGTTTAAAAATGCTAGTGGTCTTACATATAATTTATCTACTGATTACTAAGAACTTGCATTGTATTTCTGATTAAAAGCTAATTTGTTTTCTGTGTTAAGATGCAATTTTTATCTTCTGAAATCTACTGCAAGAATAATAAAGTTATTAATGTTTAAAGTCCTAACCTTTTTACTGGGCACATTGCACTACGTAATTATGCAAGATTCATTGACATGAGAGATGTTCATGTTTAAAAATGTATGTTTAAAATATGTTTTTATGTTGGAAAAGAAGAAAAATGTGGTCAGGGACAGAGGCTACTCTTCTTTCCTACTTCTCTCCATTTAATAAAATAATTGTAGGAAAGTGAATACACATTTAAGACATTCAGCTAGAATATTCTGCCTTCCAGTTCCTAAGCCATATGTACAAAATCCATGGAACGTAACTGAACAGAGACAGTCCTGTGGCCAGGAAAAGTTCATGAAACATGCACACAGTAGGAGCTAACCAGTCTGCAGTAGGCTGAATACCTTAATGCAAGGTTTTATCCTGCCAGATGCCAAAGTACTCTGACTCTCATTTTCACTGGAGGCCAATCACCTCCTACACCAAAACATAGTTTTAGCTCATAGTTTAGATAAAGAGGAGAAGACGTGACTTAAAAGAGGAGATTAAACAGGTGTGAGCTCAAACTCGTGTCCTTGAATTTGTCCTTCTGTTACTAATTAAGTCATCTATACTGCAAACTACAAGTTGAGGGACAGGCTTCACTGGTAGATGCATGAGGTCTTGCACACATAGGTGGAATCTTCCACTAGACATTTTATTTTAGGCAAACAAATCTGATAGTGTACTTCCCAATAAAGCCCATTTACAAGGCATGCTGAAGGTCTGACCTTCACATCAACTGGAAGACTGCAACTTGAACTTACGAATCTGAGATTCCGATCTCAAGTATCCAAGTACAAGATGAGTGATTTTATTGCAGCCTAATACCTAAGCCACTTTTTCACATCAGCTGGTTTGGAGCTACTATGTAACTGACAAATATAGGCATCAAATTTTAACAGGAAATATTTTTCTAACTTTCCAACAACTGCAAAACATTTAAAGCTATTTTAAATTTATATTATGAAGTTGAATTTCAATTATTGGCTTCTATCTGAAGACCATGGGAACTACAAGCTACATTATTACTTCAGAAGTTTATGGAGTTAGTAAAGCGAAG
This sequence comes from Lagopus muta, assembly GCF_023343835.1. Lineage (NCBI taxonomy): Eukaryota > Metazoa > Chordata > Aves > Galliformes > Phasianidae > Lagopus > Lagopus muta. Next base: position 63,539,209 of record NC_064435.1, on the reverse strand, counting down.
GGACAGTAAAGTGTGAAGTCTGCATGACAAAGAGAATGGCAAAAGAATAATCTTCTACTGGAATCAGCCTTTTCATGATAAAGCCTAGAGATCTTATGATAATTACTATTTTAGAAGGCAAAATGATTTTCAGGACTTGGGCCCATTTAATTGTGGTACGGCATCTCTAGCATGCTTGGCTTAAAATTCCAGTGTGTGTGGATTGGTTATTTTCCCCTTCCAAGGTGACGTAGGCTGAAGTTGTAGTAATGGTGTGCAGAGTATTATGGAGGATGATGCACTCTGCATTTGGTGGTCTGGGTTCTGGCAGCACTGGCTATCTATTTTACTCTTCAGCAATGGAAAGAAACTAAGCCACTGTCTGGGTGAGAATGGGATCAACTGCCTTTGAGTTTTAATGCTCATTACAAGTGGTGGGCTGTGAGCTGCCATATTTATCTCTTTTACATGCAGAAAATCAGGTTGGCAGATCTTTCAATCTGTCTATAAATATATGACAGATAGTGCCTAGAAGTGCTACTCTGACTTTTGGTAACAAAAATATGAAGAACACCTGGTAGACAGGAAGATGATCACATAAGCAAACACATCTTCCTTTCTGGCTTACTTCAATATTGAAAATCATATAATGTTCCAATATACTTTTGGCTTCACTTCCTGGCCTGTTCTCCTTATGCATTGAAATCCATTTTTAATTAAATCTATTAATTCAACTTCTATTGTTATCTTCTATGGATTAAATGGAAATGTACAAAACATGTTCTTTGAGAAGACGATGAGGAGAGCTGTATGCTGCCTACAGTGAAGTTCCAGTCCCTTTCAATATTATATACTAAAGCAAGCATACATTTCATTAGGTATTACCCTTTGGCAGTACAGGATCTGACAGTGCTTAGCTATTGGGCTCTAACACAGCTGATGCTTCATTACAAAAAAATATCAAATCAGAGACTTCAAAAATATTTCTAGGCATGAAAACCTAAACCTCGTACAGTTCCAAATTTTACATTTGCACTTTTAATCTAAACTAACTAAGCCTAGTGTTAGCTGCTGCCTATCCAATCCAAGTAGCCGTTGATACCTCATGCAGTCAATGGAAAGAGACAGAAATATCTAGGGACAATTCATTTTTCCTACTGCAGATGCCTATTTTATGATAAGATGATTTAGCAGGTATCCATCTCTTCCTGCTTACCGAATAATATCTAACTTTAGAGGGATAAGGTCAGGTGAGATGAACTCCACTTTCATGCTGGGCCCATTAACACATACCTGGTACAAGAATTATGCATGGGGATTTTCCTCCTCCATTAAAACTGCAATTCTGTCTGTCAGGGTGTACCAGCTTTTTATTAATTTATTACCTAGAGAAGTTTCCCTTCACAGAGCTTGAAGAGAGGAAAATTGGCTCAGTTTGGGAAAACAAAAGCTGTCTTTCACACTGAGGTATGGTTTATCTGCTTCTGGGCACAATTACTTCAAAGTCTTTCTGGCTCTGAGTGTTCTGGTATGTATCCTGTAACACCAGCCTGCATGTTAAAAATAGAATTTGACCCCAAACGGTCCCAAATACTGCTAAGACATATTTTGTAGTGGGCTTCTGCAATATAGCTGTAATAACTGCAACATTTAAGCAAAGGTTAAAACATTCTCACATGATTACTTTGATTTTTAAATGGCTTGATTTAGTGGAAGGTTAATAAAGGGTGGAAAATTATTTGTTCAGGTCTCATTTAATGCTCAAGACTGTGCCTCTGAATTAAAAACATCATAAGCAAACCAAGTTTAGAAATGCAGATGTTTTGTTAATCTTTCAAAGACATTGCTTCAATTCCTCCCTTTTTTATTTTTTTGCATTAAGGAAAAAAGAAAAAAAAAAAGAAAAAAGATGAAAACAGCTGAGAATCCATATTTTAAATGCAGGTGATTTGTCACTGGATTTGACCCCAATTTTCATTCATATGTGAGACAGTGACCTACACCAGCAAGTTTTCACAGGGAAAGTTATACCATTATTGACATTCATTAAATCAGTTCTCAGTATGGTACTAAGCAGAGTCACATTCTAGGTCATGTGTGGGCCATACACCTATTTCATCATGCATTATTTTAAAAAAAAGTCACAGCTAAGGTGATGATATTATTAACTTGGCAAAAAAGCAATTAAAATCTTCAAAGAGTGAACTTTCAAATAGTGCAGCAACACTTAAATGTCATATTTCTGTTGCAAATGTATTTTTAATGATAACATTTCTTTGTAATGTAAATCAACCTCCTCTCAATTATAACATGTTAATCAAGTTATTTCTAAATTGCTGCCTACCCATCAATGCCTACAAATCCATCACATGTCATTCAGTGAAAGCATACTAATTATTTGATTATATTTTAGTCAAATTTTGCAAAGCCAACTTTTTTTTTTTTTTCCCCAAAACTGCATATTATGCGCTGATTTTTCTGTGATGGGCGATAGAGGAGCAAAGACACATTTGCATCTTGTACCTTCAGTCTAATTGAAAATCTTTTAGAGTGCCTTAGCAGGCAGAGCTCAATCCTAGATATTGGAGAAATGGAAAAGTGAGCACCCCATGCTGTTTCCTAATATCTAATGCACATGTTGTTCCTGGTTGACACGTTTGATAGTTGGGGATAAAATAAGTATAATTTAAAGCACATACCTCAAATGCAGAGCAAGATTTGATTGGATACAGGTAAATATTGATGACAGTAATGGGCTTGCCACCCCTTTTAATCTTTGGCACAGCGACCTCAGAAAGAGCTTCCCTTATGCTTTCCGACTGAGACTCCGGTGACTGCCAACCGACAGTCCTCTCTGTTCCAGATGGATTATTCCTATGTTCTCTATCTGCAATACGCGTTCTTGGAGACAATTTATTGACGCTGTTAAAGTAAGAGTGGTCATCTGGGGAAGGTTCTGTTGTCAGCTGCGTAGCAGAGGATTGAAAGGGAATCTCAGTGTCTGACTTAGAGAACCTTGTGGCTATGATGAATTTCAAAAATGCCTGTGCATCTTCAAAAGAAGACATGTAACCAAAGGATATTCTCACAGAACCAGTGGGACGTCCATCAATTAGGTCAATATCATCTCCACAGACATGGCCAGCCTAGTTTAAAATAGAAAGAAAAGCAGAGCTATTATGACAGACTGCATTACTTCCCCCTTACTGTACATAGTTATTCAAAAGTCTGTTAATTCTAACCTGAAATGCTGCTTTCGGAAATACACAGTTAACCCATGAATACATGCAGAAAAAGGAGAAAAAATCCCAAATGCCTGATTAGCTACTCAAGCAAGGAAAAATATTGTTTTGTAATGTTTGCCCTATTCTACCCCAAAGCAAGAGGATCTTCTCAAAAACTTATGTCAAGAAAAAGTTTGCATATGCCAGAATAGCCTGTTAGCAAGATCAGTCTCCAGATAAATTCCAGTCTCATCTGCATAGTTCACTGAGATTTAAACTGGGATATTACATTCAGTTAGCTGACCAAATCTCTAGCCTGCTGGTTTCTGTGGGAGTTTTGTTTATCCACTGTCAAAACAGTTCCATTTTATATAATCAGTGGCATATTCACTGAATTGTAGAGGTTGGAAAGACCATCTGGTCCAACCCTCTGCTAAAGCAGGTTCCTAGAGAAGGTTGCACAGGAAAGCATCCAGAGGGGTTTTGAATATCTCCAGAGACTCCACAACCTTTCTGCGCAGGTTGTTCCAGTGCTGTGTCACCCAGAAAGAAAAAAAGTTTATTCTTAGATTTGTATCAAATTTCCTGTGTTCCCATTTGTGTCTCTTATCCTGCGTCCTATTGCTGAGGAACACTGAACAGAGTCTGGCCCCATTCACTTTGATTCCTACCCTTTAGATATTCATAAGCATTAATAAGATTCCCTCTCAGGCTTTTCTTCTCCAGACTGAATATTCTCCAGTCTCTTAGCCTTTCCTTGTAAGGGAGATGCTCCAGGCCCGTAACTATCTTTGTACTCCTCAGCTTGACACTTCCTAGAAGTTCCTAGTCTTTCTTGAACTGGGGAGCCCAGAACTAGACACAGTACTCCAGATGTGGTCTCACCAGTGCAGAATAGAAGGGGAGAATCACCTCCCTCAGCCTGCTGGCCCTGTTCTTTTTAACACACCCCAGGATACCATTAGCCTTTTAGGCCCAGAGGGCACATTGCTGGCTCATCATCAGCCTGCTGTCTACCAGGTCACCAAGATCCTTCTCTGCAGATCTCTCCAGCAGATCAGCCCTTAACCTGTACTGGTGTATGTGGTTATTCCTCCCCAGGTGTACAACTCTACACTTTTTCTTGTTTAACTTCATCAGGTTCTTCTCTGCCCAACTTTCCAGCCTGTCCAGGTCTCACTGAATGGCAGCACAGCCATCTGGTGTGTCAGCCACTCCTCCCAGCTTTGTATCATCAGCAAAATTGCTAAGGGTGGATCCTATCCCTTCATCCAGGTCAATGATAAAGATGTTGGCAAGACTGGGCCCAGTATCAATGCCTGGGATGCCTGGTAAATACTGCTAGTTACAGGTCTCCAACTGGTCTCTGCACTGCTGATCACAACCCTCTGAACTCTGCCAGTCAACGAGGTCTCAGAGAGCCTCACTGTCCTCTCATCTATCCCTCATCATGGTGATCTGCAATAAATCTGTCTTGCTGATCCAGTTAACTTGTTGCTTTCAGTACATATGGAAGAACCCTTCCCCCTAACATTAATTCCTTTGAAAAATACAAGTTTTAACTAACGGTAAAGCTGAAAAATCCCTCAAATACCATTAACGATGATGTCTGTATATTCTCCTATTTGATATGTCTTTCATAAAGTGTGCATTCTGCAAAACTCTTTGTTGGAGCAGAAGTTTCTCCTTCAATTAAACAGGTCAGTGCCACTCACCTCCAGAGAGATAAGCTAGAAACTCCCTTTGATCACCCACCTAACATTAGCTCAACAGTGGACATGACATTTAGCTCTAAGTTTCACAGAAGGTTGTTTTTTTTCCCCGTAATTTCATTTATTTATGCATTTCTGTTCAATAAAAATGGATGTGTGAATAGTGAAGGCTTTTTCAAGCAAGAAATGTTACTGTTCTATGGACATAAGTCTCGCTTTCTTTCTGGGAGAAAAAAAAAAAAGGCAAAAACAAAGCATATATGCAAATAATGTGAATAAAAGCTCTCTTCCTTTGCACAGTAATGTAGTCAATAACTCATTTAGGTCTTTTGCTGATGAGAATGTCTCAAAAGAACTGCTTGACTGTACTACCTCATCATACCACTTCTGGAAGATGAAAAATCCCTGTAAGTATGCGTTCTTCATTGGGCTTATCCTGATGATAATGTTCAGTAATATTTACATGATACTGACTTAAGTGATGCAACACAGTGCTTCGTATTTTTGAATGAAATAAAAGCAACGTATATTGCTTTGGGTCCATAAAATGGTTTTGTTTCAACACCTCGTTTCAATGAACTTAAGTTCATTTTTTTCTTTAACATGGTAATTGAGTTGAAAGATCAGAGAAAGCAAATCAAACTCACCTTAATTCTAAAAGTTGCAGAGACTCAAAAGCACAACATATGATAAACTACTTTATTCTTTAACTATCTATCTATTTACTAATATTTTCTTTATGGTTTAGGGCCAGATTTTCCTCTCTCACCCTCATATCTCCCATCCTCTGTGAAATTCAGAACTGATAGCCTGGGTCACTGAATTTGTAAGTTTTCCAAGGGCAATGTATCACATAATCTCATTCAGAAACTAACCTGCAGGTTCTTTTGGATGTCCTCATCGCTTATACCCAAATGCATCTGGCAGGCTCCTGTGTTACAGAAGCAACCTGTGCGGACATGTATGTTGCAGAGGCTGGCCATCTTTTCCACCTTCCCAATTCAACAGGAAATAACACATAAAAGAAGAACAAAAGACAGACATTTAAAGTTGTGGTAAACTACATACAGTGTTTTAAGGGTACAAATCAACTGGGGGTAAATCACATCTCTAAATTATTAAATGACTGTAGCTGTCAGCATTCCCATAATACACTGAGGATTTTTCAGCCTTGCTATTTCAGCTGAAAGAAAACACTGATGGAAACAGATAATTACAGTGGCACTGAGAGAAAATTATACAGCACACACACAAACACACACACAGTGTATCAGTTCAGACACGGATCCTTCTAATACCAGCACACACGCTTACTTTTAAATCTGTGCACCTATACTGGTAATGTGAATTACAGGTCTGCAGCATAGTGTCATTTAGGGTTTGGCCTGAACCATCACCTATAACTGCCCCTACAAGACAAAGTGTAAGGGGTGGGGCACCTTTTCAGTTAGCAGAAGGAAACTTTCAGGAATCTGATACTGTAAGTCCTCGTTACAGAAAATGAAGATATTAGTGTGTTCGTGGCACAACAGTGCTTGAAGAATCAGCCCCTCACCAAGCAACTACACCTCATCGGGCAGGCACTCCACTGGGATACTTCCTTCGATTTTCCACACATGACCACCCAGTCTACCAACTCACAGATGAATGTTTTCCTGGTGTTATACTGTCCCTTTATCATCCACTTAATATTGAATGGGCATAAATACAGTGATTGATGACAAGCTGGCATGAGTGAATGATGTGAAAAACAGAGGCACTTCTCTTTATACGCATCAGAAGGAGAAGCAGATATGGATGCAATGGGAGAGTGGCATTGGCTCTCTAAATGGCCCCACAGAGAAGAAATGCAGATTGTCAAGGATTCATAGCAATGCTAAGAAACAAGGAAAGCACACCATGGGGATCCTCTTAGCACAGTTCAAAAACCAGGGAAGCACACAGTAGGGATCTGAACACTCTTTATGTTGATTTGAAAAAGCAACAACAGCTGGTGCTAATGATAACTGAGCAGGTATAGATACTGGCAGTTATTTCTTTGACAACAAATGACAAATAGGCCTGGTCATGACTTGGAAAAAGGACAGATGGTCAGAAAGGTACATCCAATTGGCACATCCAGCCCTTACCACAGACTTCCAGAACCACCTCACACAAACTCTGTTTAATCTCTCTGTGCTTTATCTCCTCTACTGCAAATGGGAAACTCGGGGTCCTAGGAATAAGCAAGCATGTTACAGTTTGAGGGGACTCAGATATGCCAGAAACACAGTCCTCCTCTCAGGCAGCTAAGGCTACAGGCAGAATGGGAGCACCCAAAGCTGTAGGAATGGAAGTGCTTACCATTTCAGACCTGTCACTTCCCTAGCTGTCAGCCCATGCTTTACCTGCCTGAACTATCAGTGGAAACATTCAATCTAGTTTTTCCAGGAGGCTTAAACTCTGTTTGCTTTTATGTTCTTTAAACATAATTTTTTTTAATATTGGTTACTGGTGAGCACTTTCCAGATTATCCCAACACAGCCCATCCTCTGTCTCCTGTTTTCTGACATCATCAGTCCTTTAATGTCAGCCTTCTGACAGCTTTGAGTTTGCTTGTGTGAGCCTTCATTTTACTGTCTTGGGTCCTTGAAAAACCAAGCCCTTCATTTGAACTTATTCTAGGCTGAAATAATTCAACCTAAGCAGCATTCAGTTCTGCTAAAAGCAGTTCAAACTAAAAGCACTCAGTGCGTGGGGCACAAGATACTCCACACAAAAATGTGCTGTATACACATAGGAAATCCTACACTATTATGGAGCGAAAGATATCGCCGCTCATGCTTAAATGTGCTCAGCCTCATTAGTTCAGTTCAAAATGGTTTAGCTCTCAGATGGAGAAACAACCAAACTAACCAGACTTGGAAAGCAGAGAAAAGATGTCTTTTCATGACTAATGCTTTGGAGAATAAACTGTGTTCAAAGCATGTTTCTCAAATCAAAGTTACAGCTAAAGTCATCTGTTGAGAAAGATTGTTGTGGTGTCATTAACTTTGTGCTGTCAGAAGACTTCAGTCTGGGAACAGTGACATTTTTTTGACTTCTTTATACACTTAGATGAGAAAAGTTTATATTCTGATATAACATGGTTTGTCATGGAGCTGGTGACTCGTGGGTGGATCTATCGTTCTGTTAATGATGACAAGCAAGGCTAAAATCATGACAGATTTCTCTACTGAGACTGTACAGTGTTTGGATTTATTTTCTCAGTATTCAAAAAGCTTAAAAAATCTCTTTTTAATACTGGTTTGTTTGTTTGTTTGTTTTCTTTTGAAGAAATGTTGCTGGGCAGCCTTGATTATCCAAATGTATGCAATGTAATGAAGTTTCCATGACCTAGCTTCAAGGAATTGTTAACAAGATTATTTTTTTTAATTTTTTACATTTTGTCAAATAAACAATTACTATGCTTTAATAAAGGCCTCAGAATTTCATTCTAACCTTGCCTAGCATTAAGAAGAGAAAGACATGACATGACCCTTCTTCGATAACACTTTTAACTATGTTGTATATTAGTCTGTACAGTAGACAAAGATTATTGATACATAAAAATGTATGAATATTAGGGGAATATAGGGAAGTATATTCAGGAGAACAAAGATAAGTTATTCATAAGCTTTACTATTAATTGAGTTCCATTATCACCAATGCAAGGCTTAAATATACATAGATGCCCTGCAGATTTTGGTGACATGATGCACACTTATTATTGAAAGCAATGAAACCAAGTAAAGAATGAGCACATGCAGCACTGCCAATCTATCTGCCCCTTGAACACATGCTTGACTGTCCCTTGGACATATGCTATGCCTTCTTTAGTTCCACCCTAGAAATATTCTGTGCAGGGAGCTAATTTAATCTCTCTCCACAGCGTTACCACAGAGCAAAACAAATAGAACATAAAACATCTGTTACAGTTATTTCAATGAAGAAAAGCTTATTTAAATAAAGCACATCTCCAAAATTGCCATAAGGAGCAATAACGGGTACGGAACTCAGGCTTAGGAAATAAAGCATGATGCTTGCAGCTCTGTATCTAACAATGGCAGCAAGCTTTTGGGAACCAGAAACGTGTTCATCAATAAGGCACAGAAGCATGAATGGTACTAATGGTATGTACACAGAGTTATGTATTCCAATCTTCAGCTTTGGTGGTTCTTTGAGTCCAATAATTGGAACCATTGTACCTAGGTTTATCAAAGCCTAATGATGACAGTTGAGGTGCAAAACACATGCAGAATCCTTACAGCATTTTAACCAATTTCAGTCAGTGAGGAAATAGTAGTGAAGTCATCACAGTATCCTGGAGTCTCACCTGTCCCTCAGAGTCCCTTGGCATTCATTACTTTTTCCGAAGCTGTTTGCTGGGGGCCAAACCCTGTAAGGCTGCTTCATGCCCAAGCACTCTCATGTCAGATCATCTCGACTTTTGACAAGAAAAAAGTACTTATTCTAGTTCCATGTTGTGGTCTTTGAGTTTAACAAACACACGTGAATAACGTCCATCTAAACCAATTTTTAAAGTACTTATCTTTGTCTCAGAGAGAATTTCTGTTTTAAGCACAGTTGCTGTCCTAAGCAAGTCAGCCTTCAGTATTGACATGTTGACCAAATGTTCACCTTTAGCAATTGCTCTGTTTGGCAAATACTATTACAACTGATATATATTTTTTTTAATTTAAAAAACAAGGGGGTGGAGAGGTTTTATTTTTAGGATTTCAGTGTACTGTCCTACAACAATCTCCTGTTGGATAGCTGCTGTTTTAGTTCATACTTAGAAGATGAACAGAAAATAGATTTTCACGTGTTCTGCCTTTCTATTCTTTTTCACACTGTTGCACCAGTAACTCCTCTGCCTTTGCCAAATGACTGACTTCTGCTATCCACTCCCTTCGGGACTTCTCTAGAGGTATGCTGCATGGTGTAAGCCTTTGTCTGGCTTCAGACTCTGCTGAAAGAAGTCTGAGGATGATGCTCTTACTGCAGGTAGATATATACTAAATGATAGAAAAGATTTACAAATACCTTGTAGTTTTTTATTATTTCTAACTACCAAAGTCTAAGATTCTCAGTAAGAATGGTGGATTGCTTAGGAATCTCTGCTGAAATCATTTCTGTAGGTTCAAATTCTGCAGCTGTTTTTCAAGCAAGTTATTTTACTGAGCATCACAATTATTGACATGAATAAAAGTCTTTTTTATAATAGGTCATGAAGTGTTCTGAAAACAACAACAACAAAATCATTTAATTCAAAAGTGGCAGGTACTGTCTTCAAGAATTGGGACTGGGACTTCTCATTCTGCTTTCTGCAATGACCACATTTCAGAGGAATTTGCCTGTCTGATGGACTTGCTCATTAGAAGAATTTCACTGCACACCACTGATGGCTGCCTATAAAACAAGATTCATGACACTGTGTTCCACATCCACTGGTAAATTAATTCACTGATTCATGGCATGGAATTTGAGAGAAAGTAAGCTAGCTCTTTCCGTCATCCAGCATTTCACTGTAAAATGTTGTTGCTGATGGAAATGCATAATTAATCTTTTTTTAATACAATTTAATAAGAAGTAGGTCAGAATATGTACATATACACACACATACATACATAAGCAGTTGTTTTGGAATAACTTAGTAGGGAGAAAAAAGCATTTTATCTGAGTAACAATATTATTAAACTGGCTTAACTGCATGGTTTCCTGGTTTTGTATCTCAAGTAAGGAATTTCCACCAATTTCCTGGTATTGATGAAGCTGATCCTCAGCTGCTGATTGTGTCTCTAGTTGTTAACAATGGTTTAAACAAACTGGTATGTGGATGTAAGTCTTTCTTCAGTGTACATACATTCATCACTCTCTCCTTAGCAGACAGCAGTAGTGTATCAGACTAAGATACTGAAATCTACTGAAACTGCCAAACTGAGCGTCTTGATAGTGGAAGTGTGAAGTTTTCAGGAAATTTCTTGTTGATGTGATAGTTTAATCTGCCAGTTTAAAAAAAAAAAACCTCAAATAATAGGCATGATTGCAGATAGGAAAATTCAGAATAATTTGGAATATGTGGTTTCCCATTCTGTAGGAATTCTCTCCTACAGGATGCCACATGCATAACAAATTGTAGGTCCTCCATGCACAAAGGAGTAGCAAGAATTTTACACTTCTGAGATCCAGAAACTACCAGATACTTTGGGCATTAGGTGACCGTAAAGAAGAAATGAAACAGTCTTGATTTTTAATGGATGACTTCACTGCTTTTTGTGCCCTGTACTACATGCGGTGAATTGGGGTATGGGCTTATTTGGAACATATCTCAACTTTGGGAGTCTAAGATCCAGCTACTGAAACTGAATAGATTCATGAGTAGGTAAAACACTTTAGTTTTGTCTAATTTGGCACCTCAATTCTCATTGGTCTCCCCAGTCAATGATATTTTGTTTTCTTTTCTTTTTAAGACCATATTCAGTGATAATAAAAATCCTGTTGATAAAGCGACATCCAGAAAAGGGCAGATTCCAGGAAGAAAAGCAAAGCAAAGAAACTCAAGCCTTCTGCAGACTTCTAGCTCTGACTTCAACATAGCTTTCCCATGTTGTAACAGGAAACTGTTTCTATCACTACATTCAGCTGTGCATCTCTAGCTACCTCGTAGGCTAAAGGGATCAGGGTAGACTCTCAGGGTAGCTGAAACTTTCCCCACCTTTTTCCTTTTTTCTTATATCCCTTAAATCTCCTTTTGTCTGTATTTATTTTCTCCAAATGGCAACAATACTGCTTCCTTACCATGCAGGGAGGTCATGGGGTTAAATACTAATATTTCCCTTTGTTGAAATATTACTTCAATTACGGCCATACAGGTTCCTATAATTTTCTCCCTAAAATTTCTCTGAAGGGAGAAGGAAGATGCAAGTGAGGTAATAGAGCAGGTAGAGCCAGGCCTCTCCTTGTCTTCAAAAGATTCAGACAGTGGGCTGAAACTGGACAATGCATTCATTCAAAGGCAGCTGATCTGCCTTTATTAATATCTAGAAAAAAGCATCCAGCAGAGGCTGTCAGAAGTGCAGTCCTCTTCCTGCTGCCATGGAGTTTCTTTTCATATTTCTCTCCTACGTAACAAGGTCTGCAGTTTAGAGCCACAGTTTAGCCCTGTGAGAAAATATTTAGCCTCCCCCATTTATCTTAGATTCTGTCATCTGAACAACTGTGAGCATCTTTCTTTTATCTCCTTTGCAGTTTCCCTAGCAACATGCAAGGACACTCCAGAGAAGTGGTGTCAGGCAAAATCTTCAGTCTAGGCTTTCATGGAGCTTTCTAACATTGACCAGCTCTGGTGAGCAGTAAAACAGTGCACAATTTTAAGCATACCACCTCACAAGTGCCTTTGTCCCCCTGCAGTGAGATACTGTAAAAAGCAACTCAACCTGTACCCTCCCGTAACTTCCTCAATAAGACAAGCCTCATTATCTATTAAAACAGGCTTGCAGTTATCACACTGAATCTCTCAAGTACATCATCTCCTTACTTTCAGTCAGTAAATCCCTAACTAGCTCAATGAGAATGTGTGCTGTATTGCCATCCCCTTGCAAGGGCTGTCTTTGAGTGCCCAATGCTGTGTTACTGTTATCTTGTAACCAAACACAAGCAAAGAACCAGACTGTAATGGCATTTCTTGCCAGTTTGAAGTAACTAGGTGCTATTTATTGACATGCTATCATTGTTTGCTGCATCTCTACTATCTCCCTGCTTGGGAGTCATCCATAGCACAATTGGAAACTAATTGGAACCAAGGAAGTTAGTGGAGGTTCAAAAGGAATCTTCCCAGCAATTTTACTTCTTGCAATTCTGTTTGCATTCTATTTCACTGGTCCATCCACTGTCCCCAGCTTCCTGAAATCAATGCCTGAATCCATAGCTAAAATCAATAGTAAGCAATCACTCCAGTCATTTTTAGATTGCTATTGGGAAGAAGGCCAAAAATGCCATTAAGTATGTTAAGAACACTTTTCTTTCCCTGAGTCATCAAAATTAATATAATGAGTGGATATGCTTCTAAAAGCATTATTGTAACTAAGTCAGGGTCATCTGACCATCCCTGAGCAGACTTTCTTAGCTAGAATTAACAAATGCTGAATTTCCATTTTCTCTGCCTCCCTCCCCCGCCCAAGGAAAAAAAGGCTGCACTTCTCCAACTGCAAAACTGAATGATTACATAAAAGAAGTTCATATTCTCACTCCAATTCTGTACAGATGTACAATGCAGTGGACCCAGTCCACTAGAGCAGCAGAGGGTACTGTCTAGGATATAAAAAGCAGTATTTCAGGAAATCTACCTTCTTCAGCTATTGCATGGTTCTTTTCATCAAGTACCTAAGTAATTACATGAATATCTATCCATCCATAAGTGTGAATATACACAAGTATCTGCCACTTCATGTCTGAGGATATTGACCTATTTTCTCTTAATTCCTGAGTGATTAGAGAGTGCTATTGAGATAATTGTATAAGTGGGGAAAACAGGTATTGAATCTGTCAAGATTCAGAAAGACTTCAGCAGAAACAGAGGATACCAGCAGCCCATTGCTGGGTTCCTGGATACTGATGTGGGTCCAGCTAAGCAGTTTTTTAGTATATCATTGAAGAAAAAGGAAGATCTTAAAACAGAATATTTAGGAATGAAAGCAAAGAAAGTGCACCTGTGATGAAAAGGTACAGCCAGAATTTGCTATGGCCACTGTATCTACCATGAGCAAATCGTTTTATGTACATTTCCCATCATCTCTCACACCTCTTTGTCACTTATTACTTTTGTTTGAAGGCCTAAGTGCAAAAAGACAGAATAAATTCTATTGGCATATATTGCTGTCTCTTAGCCAGGTTGTGCTTCTGAATGCTTGCCCAAATCTCCTGTCTCACACGGTTGGAATCTTCTGTTTTTCTGCTTTCGTGTCCAGACTCATTTCTTTTTTTAATTTACCCAGTGCTTATAGAAATGAAGACTTTGGTTGCATTGAGAGAAACTTAGGTTCATTATCAAGATATATTTTGTAGCAGTGAATATAGCTGAATTTCAGCCTCATAAGGCTGTGGAAAGGTTCAGATTAAGATGATCCTATCTTGGCACATAATGAGATGGATAACCTCTCACGGTCCCTACAGTGCTGAAACTTGTTTTTCCCCCCTTCACATCTCAAATCACTGGAATAAGTTTCACTTGACTATTAACTACTTACAAGAGAATTCACTGCTGTGGAATGCCTTGGATAAAAAAGGATAAATGGAGTTCAAAAGAAAACAAATACTTTTGTTTCTAGGAGAAGTCTCATTCTTTTTTCTTTTTCTTTTTCTTTTTCTTTTTCTTTTTCTTTTTCTTTTTCTTTTTCTTTTTCTTTTTCTTTTTCTTTTTCTTTTTCTTTTTCTTTTTCTTTTTCTTTTTCTTTTTCCCCCTCTCTTCCAAAACCAGCACGTGAACACTGGAAGAAAGAGACTATGGAGTATCCATGGTACAGTGGTGAGATCCTCCATGGCTCTTGTTATGCCTAAGTGATTTGGTGCCACATTTTCAAATGGAAGACCCTGCTCTACACTTCAGAATGACAGAAAACAACAACAGGATAGAAGAAAACAACAGTGGGTCACTGAGTCTACCCATAACTCTTAATACCCTTAATATTGCCCTTAACATAACAAAGTAGATGGAAATAGAAAGTCGATGAGAGAGTGGGCAGATGCCATAATAAGAGCAGTCATCAGATTGCTCTATAGATTTGTGCTGAAGGGACAAGTTATCCGTTGAGAAGTGTTGATTGGTTTTCCCTGCAAAATGGATGAAGAAAGATAAGTTCAAAGTCTAGCTCTCCCCTCACTCTATCTGGGCTGATGGGAATGAGCAAGGACATGCTAATGCAATCTCCTAGACAAAGCTGATCACAATCTAGCTGAGCAGGGTTCTCAATCCTGAGAGCCAAAACTCACCCATATGTAACACTGCCGAAGAGCTTTTCCTAGAAGATGCAAAATGTTTACATAGTCTTTGGCAGCTGATTGCTGTTATAGCAGTTTGTCTATCACACACAAGTGTGAAATGGCAGGCAGTACGGCTGGGATTCCTAATGAACTGATGCTTACTCCCTTCTTAACAGGATTTTTAGGAGGCATGGTAGGCATATATGGATGCTAAGGAAATTTTTGCAGGTGAGACAGTCACAGCAAGCCACAGGCTTCAGGCAAAGCAGGTACTGTGAAAAAGAAAATCTATGAGAGCTAGGATGGTTTGATCGCTTTTTAAGCCCATAACACACAGTAAAAATAACAACAAAAAACATATTTCTCAGCAATCCAGGGGGAAAAAGTTTGTGAAATGAAGCTGTACTTCTCAGGGGGGGCAGAAAACACAGAACTGGGAGGTGTGACTGGATAAGAGCTCCCTAGAGCACAAATTCAACAGATGTTTCAAGGTGAAATTCCATCTGCCCATCTCTGCCCTAGTCCCTTTCACCTCTTCCAGTTCCCAAACTGACTTTACAGGAAGAAATGTGAAAGGTTGTTAAAATTTCTCTCCAACCATCTATATTACAAAGAATATTTAACAGATCTCTTCTTCCTTTGAGAAGTAAGGGTAAAACTCAAAATAATATTAGCACAAAAGCTCCTCATGGCAGAGCTGGTATTCTTTTTCAAATCTGCAAGTGGAGAGATATGTATAATTCCACAGTTTTATCCTCTTTGTATGAAAAGCACTTTTTTTTCTGTCTATATTTGTTGTTTCAAATCAATATTCCCTTACAGCTCTTCCATCCCCTCTTTGGCAATCGTAACACATTACGGAAATGCATGCAAGACTTTGATAAAATGATGGCAACGATGCAAACTGAAGCCGAGTCATTGCTGTTAAGCAGTGTTTCACAGACTGGAAGGACTTGGGGATATTTATAAACTCATATATACTGAAAATAGCAAAAATTCACTATAAATAAATGAGGCAATGGTGATTTGCTGCATTAGAAATCTGCAGTATTAGCTCATCCCTGAATACATATATATATGACCCCATTTTTGTGACATCATAAAATCTCTTTAATGTCTAGAGCAAATTGCTCTTTTTCTTTTTTTTCTGGAAGCTTTACAAAGAAATAGGAGATCGGCAGCTTACTGCATTAATGTCAATCCTTCCACTTTGATCCTGCACCACTGACTTAGCAGGGGTCCTTTGACTCTAGTCCTACACTTTCCAAAACACCAGCTAGTCACCTGTCCATTCATTAACAGCAAAAGCTCTAATGCTGGAGAACTACCCATTCTGAACTGGGCAAGTATATATGATGAAGCTGTTTGGTATTAAATACCAATATACTGGTATAATGGCCATCTTTATGCCCTAGGCTTGCTATAGTTTCTCTGTTCATAACCTGGGCACAAATGGACACACAACATAAAATGGCAGACATACCGTTGTAAAGAACAGGCAGTACATGTAAAAAGAATGCAGATATCTTCCCAACACATTTCAAGAATAAATTAATAACAACAGCAGTCCAAAGGAAGTATGGTGGAGCTCAAAGGGAAGTTTGGTGCAGCTCAAAGAAGGAAATTTAGCGTAGTTTTAGTGCCAAAAGACTATAGACTAATGGGGACTTCAAAACTTTAGTAGTTTTATTCCTAGATAAAGACATATTTGTTCATGAAAAAAACTGAAAAAAAAGCTTTTGAACAATGATTGATATTTGAAGCCTGCCAGTCCCTCTTCTTTAATTGTTTTAATTACCATTTAGAGCAAAACAGCTAAACCAGTAATTGAGCCATCAATTAAACCAATGATACACATAGCATTCAAAGATAGTTCTTCCAAAAGTAATACTCTAAAACACTGATAGTCTTCAACAATCACAAACAGCTAAAAGAGAGACAAAGAACAATTCAACTTCTCTAACTACTCCACTCTCACCCTACCACTTCTTAATATTTACATGTCCTGTATCATATATACTGGGACAGGAAGCTATCAAAAACGATGCCATTATTGAGGCTGCAATCATGACATTGTCTCATTTCTTGTTTTAATGAAATTGTTTCATTTGATCTTGACTGATGCAAAAACGGTTTTATTCAAGGATGATTCTGAGACCACAGCTACTTCCTACCAGTGCAGTTGATGCAGTGTATGCAATCCATGAATGCTTGTGTTTTGATGCACAGTCTGGGGTGAATTGCACTCATAAGAATGAAAAATGGATTTCAGTAATAGCAGTCAGTAAGAACAGTTTTCTTCTAAAATGCTACAAAGATAAAGGACATGATTTTTTCCCTGTTTTAATTTTCAGTGGCAGTGCTAAATGTCATGTATTTCATTGCATGCCTTTCACATTCTAAGTATCTTGGACTTAGCTCAGAGTTCTGAATATCATGTAAATTATGTAAATCTTCAGGCTTAAATGTAAGCTTGGTATCCTCTGAAGACACTGTCTACTTCTGAAGTTTTTCTTGCCAGTCTGAAATGTTTGGAATGGAATCACAGAATCATAGAATGACAGAGTTGTAGGGGTTGGAAGGAAACTCTGGAGATCATCAAATCCAGCCTCTCCGCTGAAGCAGGTTTCCTACAGTAGATGACGCAGGAAAGCATTAGGGTGGGTTTCGAATATCTACAGAGAAGGAGACTCCACAACTTCTCTGGGCAGCCTCTTCCAGTGCTTTATCACCCTCAAAGTAAAAAAGTTTTTCCTCATGTTTGTCTGGAACTTCCTACATTCCAGTTTGTACCCATTTCCTTGTCTTCTGTCACTCAGCACCACTTAAAAGAGTCTGGCCCCATTCACTTCTCTCCTGCTCTGTAGATATTTATAAGCATTGATAAGATACCCTCTCAGCCTTCTCCATGCTGAACAGCCCCAGGTCTCTCATTCTTTCTACATAAGGGAGAGGGTCCAGGCCCATAACCATCTTTGTGGCCCTCTGCTTGATTCTCTTTGGAAGTTCCTTGTCTTCCATGAACTGAAGAGTACAGAATTGGACAAAGTACTCCAGATGTTGTTTAACCTGGGCAGAGTAGAGGGGAAGATAACCTCTCTCAGTCTGCTGATCATGCTCTTTTTAATGCACCCCAGGGTACCACTGGCCTTGATCACAAAAGCAAGGGAGAAAAAAGATGGGAAAGGAATGAAAAAGAGGGGAGAAGAGAGGAGTTGAGCTGGAAGGGAACTGCAAAGATCATCAAAACCAACTATCTGACCACTTCACACCTAACCAGAAGCTAAAGCATACTACTGAAAACACTGTCCAAATGCCTCTTGAACACCTAAACACTCTAGGAAGCCTGTTCCAGTGTTTGACCAAATAAACTTTTCATTGCATCCTGCCATCAGTGATAACATCAGAACTCAGCACTTCCTTCTGCCTCCCCTCATCATGGTGCTACAGAGAGCAGTGAGATTGCCTCTCAGGTTCCTCTTCTCCAGACTAGACATTTCAAGAGTCCTCAGCATCTCCTAACAGGACATACCCCCCCAGCCCTTTTATGAGACTTACTGCCCTCCTCTGGATTTAAAGTACCTTAAGATCATTTTTATGATGTGAAGCCCAGAAATGCATGCAGTATTCAAAGTGAGGTTACACCAACAGTAAATATAGAAGTGAGAATAAATTACTCCAAACCACAGCATAGTACCTTCTCTAATATCAGTCAGTTTGTTCTTTTCAGGCTACCAAATGCTAATGTCCAGCCACACTAGGCAGTGGTCACATAACAGTTGCCTGTCAGGAAGACAAATAGAATTGGTTGGATGCCTGGTTATAAGTAATTAATTATAAATGGATATCATCCATAAAAGATAGGACATTCTGTCATTTCCCCTTTTCATATACTAGCTGAAGTACATTTGGAGTCATTAGTTGGTACTCACTAGTAGGTATGTCAGATAGAAATGTCATCCAATTTTCCCTTCGTTAAAAATGTTTTCTGAGAGTCTTCTGAAACTCTGTTCTTCTAATTCCATCAGATGACATTTGGACTGACTAGTGAATCCATGAGAATGTGCAGATCATAGACATGAGCAAACTAGTGTACACCATTTCATTTCTAAACAAAATTAATGGATGTATTAGATCTAGTTTTAATTTGAATAAACCTATCTAATTTTAAAGACATATACAAGTAGTGCCACAGATATGAATGAAGATGAGATTACACCATCACTTTGGTGAAGCTTGCTCTCTGTCATACAAATTTTCTTTGTCATCATAAAGAGAGAGTAGATATTTTTCCCCTGCATAACTGCTGTAAGATGTCTGTGAAAGAATTTAATTCCATAGGGAAGCCAATTATATATATCACACATGGTATAGCTTTGGAAATAATAGTGCTGCTCGTTAATTTCTGAAAGTCATTCAATTGCATGTTATTTTAATTTAAAAAAGTAATCCAACAGGCAGTGCAGATGTGACAAGTATGTATTTGAAAACCTTATAGTTCTTCATTCAATATACTCATGCCAGAAATAACGACAATGTGGTGAATAGTGCAATCCAGATGACACAGATCAATACAGAAGCTTTTTATGAGCACCCATTGCAGCCAACCGGCACAGTGAAGGCACAGGACTATAAAATCACTGCTTATTTAAGGGTACAATTGTTTTCTAAAAAGTGAAACAGGCAAGAGTCATTTTTATTGCAAAATAGTGAAAATTGGAAGAGCAAATAGTGCCTTCCTTTTAACCAATGGACATAAGCAAAATCAGAATGCTGGCACAGCGTTTTACTATCCCAGTAGTGTTAATGCCACTGTTTTTCTCTAAACATTGCAACACATACTCAATATTGTATAAATGGCTAACTGATTCCTAAAGTGTGAAATTCTTGGAACTGAACTTTGGTGAATCTTTGAGATTGGCAATATAGCCCAGCAATTTTTAAAAGACGTATAGAGAAAAGACCTCCATGTTCATCAGTGTGGTAAATGCTTTAGAAAGTTCACAAAGCTCCAACTGTATTTGTCAGGCTGCCAAGTAACTGTTTCACCTGCTTCACCTGTGTATACATGCATCTCCCCACATATTATCATAGACATTTCTCTGTGTTCCCTTCCAAGAGCAATCCAACTACACAACTACTGCTTGCAGAGCTGCTATCAGTTATTGAAAGCTTTGAAAAAATCAAAGTCATTAACTTGATGTGTGGACTTATTCAAGAGACATGCAACAAACAGAATAATTTAACTGAACTAGAGCATTGTGTTTTTTCTGGCTTCTGTGCTGATTAAGTGAGCTGTGTTACCCTATGTTACCCACTGTCTGCTTTTCCTACACTAGTGTAAGGTCATATAAAATTATGGCCAGTTTCTCACATGATAAAAAAATACTGAAAAGTGGGAAAGTTTCACAAAATTTTGTTATCAATACTGAGAATAGCTGCTAGATAAAGACTAGAGAAAGTTATTGAGAAACACAGAGTTTAAAGAATTTTTAAATTGAATATCATGTGTAGTCCTCATGTTGAATATTCAACTTTTAAATAAAAATACCCTAGTGGTTACTCAGTGCTTTCTCAGAAATATCACAATAACATAATTATTAGAAGCAAAAGGAGAAGTGAAACCAAACTGCCTTGCCTGTTTACATCCTGGTAAAACTGACAACTTTCAAACTTCTTATGTGTAGAGTATTAAATCACTGAGATATGTCCTTTGTTATCATGCACTTTGCATTGTGCTAGCATTACTTATGAGATTCTCTTTCCACTGCTTCAAAAAAGGTGTGCATGTATTATGGAGAGCTATGAAGAAAGGAAACCAAAACCTCAGAGGAGACAATGACAGATAAAATATTTTCTTTAGGATAAATAACTCATTGCAAATACGTTTAAGATACAGACTGAACATTCTGTTTAGGGAAAAGAGGAACATACCTGTGAAAAGCCGATCACTTCTCCACTTTCATCGAGCACATTGAAATTAATGATTGGACCTTGGACATCTGGATTGCTGAAATCTGTGTCATTGTAAAGACGTACTACAGGTGCCCCGTTGGCATATTTTAGGGTAGACAGCACAGTATAGGTGTAGTGAGCTAACGCAAACGTATGCTGTTTTATTTTCTCCATTCCACCTGCAAAAAGAAAAGTGTGTGTACATATCAGATACCTTATTTTTATGAAAATATTTTTCAAACAGAGTAAATGGTAGGCAACTAGCACAAAACCAGTATGCTTGGATTCTTTTAAATTATGTACAGTTTGAAAATATTTATCTCCTCCTACAAAAACTCCTGTTGCACTGCTTATCTACAATTGATCTGCTGTAGAAATCTAAAGTTACACTGAAATGGATTCACATGCATTACAACACCAGCATATAGTTCCGGCATATACACAGCACTAAAACCTTCTGGCACAATTAATTTGAAAAGCAGGCTCTGCTTCAGGTTTCCCTCTGCAGATCGTAGGAATGGGGTATCAGCCCTTACACAGCACAGAAAGTAAACTGTTACATCTAAGATAAAAATAATATTCTAAAAAAAATGATAAAATACAAGTCTCAGTCCACAAGCAATTAACTGAATATTGAAAAAAGTATCCTTCTAAGCCTGTTCCTTTTTTTTTTTTTTTTTTAAACAAGAAAAAGGATGTGAACACTTTACTGACAGCACCCATTCTACGTATTTGCTCTAGAGAAATTTTGCAGAAATGTTTTCACAGGACTTATCCTGGAAAAAGCATAAAGAAGGAATATACTGTCATTCTTTGCTTCTTTATTTTTTCTGCATAGAGCAGTTTGGAAAAGAGAACTGCACATATTTCCTAGCAGATGGAGACCTCTGCTACATCTCTGCTTTTTGAGAGAGTTGCATCTCTGTTAGATGTCCCAATCAAAATGACATCTTGTTCTCAGATATGCCATGCAATGACGTACCATGATCATATACAGTCTCTGGAATATTATAATTCACTGCAGAAAGCTAAAACATAAGCTTCAGATACAAAACAAGTCATTTCAGGAGAATACATCTAATCCGAAAGGATGAGGCAGGTTGTTGTATTAGCCAGAATAAACCACTGACAAGAGAGCAGCTACTGGGTAGGAAAGTAAAAGATCTTGTAAGTAGAGGTATAACAATATGATTTATTTAACAGTAATCTATCCACACAACAAGAAAAGCGTGAGTAATCTTCAAAATAATAACTGAAATCAGTGAATTTGCATCTAGATAATTAGATGGTAACAATATGATCTCAAACTATTTCAAGGAACACAGGCAGATTTCTGTATCCTAATGTTAAATCCAATCAACTTGCTACTGAAGACAGCTGAAGTTTCAGCTGAAAATCCAAAGACCATTCAATTTCTCACCTTATTTGTTGCAGCATGATGGACCTACATCACATGGAAAAAAATACATATTTTTTCTTCAAAAGCCTTATGAAGCATAATAGTATTTTTCTGCCCTGGTTTTAGACCCAGAGAATTTTCTGTAATGATGAGTATCATAGTTGAGGTACGTGAATATTTTTGATACGTTAAATGACGCTTGACATTTTCTTTTAATTTCTGTTTTAAACCACATATCTGTGAAACTCACACTTACATGCATATCATGTTTATACCTGAAAATCATTTTTATATTTGAATATCTGGAAACTTCTACTGTTTTATATAATTTACCTTGAACAAAAATCCTGTAATCTGCTTATTGACTTTGATACATTTATGTGTAAAAGTCATATATTTGGATGTATAAGAAGGAAAGAATAAGGTATCTTTCTGTTGAGATACAGAAAAATTACAGCACCATTTGTTAGTTCACTCTTCTTGACATTTCTGTATTGTGTGCTTTCTCCTTCAGGTAAGTACAGACAGCAGAGAGTAAAAGCACAAGAACAGATTAGACATGAGGAAGAAGTGTACACTTCTGGTGCTGAAGAATAATGAAGAGGAATAAAATATTTAATGAGATTCTAACTCATGAAGCACTTTCGAGGAGCATTGCCAGAAGCTAATCAGTACAATTTCTAGATGTTAGCCACAATAAACTTGGCAAGCATGTCTAGAACACTTCGGTCCGAAAGACAATTTCTATTTTCATCATCTTTGAGACAAAAAGAATTGCCGAAATAAGAAACGTCCTCATCATTGTTTAATAGAAGTTAAGAGTGTTGGGAAAAAAAAAAAAAAAAGGCTATTTTCTAGCAATTGCCAGAAAGTAGCTGTCTTAAGAGAAGTGACTGCCTTGTCAGCTTCTGAGATGTCTGTAATCTCCTGATTCAGAGCTTTTCCAAATTGGCAGGAATCTTTTAATGGAAGATTAAACTACTGTCATCGCTTCTTGTTGAAGAAACCTCTTATTCAGAAATTTCAGTCTCTCATTCACAGCAATCATCCTGCTATCATATCTATATTGTTTTCAGCCATTCTCTTTTAAAGTTGCTTAATCACATTTCCTTGTTCATTAGTGAGAAGCTGATGAGCCTCTTCATTATTTATTCTGATAAATCCAAATGCAGTACCCTGCAGTTGCTTTGCTGCCCTGTGATTGGAAAGAGGAAGCGGTGTTGCCAGGGTCCCATATTTTTAAGCAGCAGAATAGGTTGTGATTAGGTTTGCAATGTCAAAAGACCTGCAAAACAAATGCCAGCAATATGAAGTTTGTTCTGACTGAAAAAGGGACATATTTAGTAAATAGCTGTGATTTATTTTTATTTTGCTCAACAAAATCATCTCTACTATCTCCAGCATAAATTCTGCGCTTACCTCATCTCTCTCTACACATTAGATAAAGGAATATAAGGAAAACAAAAAAAAAGACAGAACAAATCTTTGGTCTCCAGTGTGATCTAAGGACCTGCATTACTGCATATAGTCTCACATGTAGGATGACAAAAGTTCAATTCATTGCTCAGCTGAACCTGTGTAAGATAAGTGAGAAGATAATATGGTTTACTTGCCACTGATTAGCATACTGCATTCCTGCATTTTGCCTACCAGTTACACAGATATCTGGTTTTATATCCAGTTCCTTAGCTTTGAATACCTTGGAGACTCCCTTAGCTGCCTATCTGCGGCTAAAAGCAGTAGCACACCTTAAGCCTCTTGAAAGACTTACATCTTGGATAAACCATCCCAACTTCAACTTGAAAAGGTGATGGAAGGACTCAAATGCTTTGACTCTCTAACACTTTATGGATGTTAATTCTTACACTGGCATTGTTTCACTAAGATGAACTGCATCTGGTTCCTCCTGAGAATTATTCTAAATAAAGAACAATTTATGAGCTCGTTATTTTGGATCAGAATGAAATCTGATGTAGTCTAAAGTACATCAGATGAAGTCTATAATATTATTTACAGTATGTACGTGTAGAGACAAAACCAGCACCAAGGATGCTCACAGGGCACAATTTGCATTTAATAATGATTTCTTCCTTGATACAAATGTAAGGACTTTGCTGTGTAAATATAAACTCCGGCATTTCTGTGGATTAATATGCCTCTTATTACTGTGTGTGTATGTTTTGACTTTATATCAAGCCAGACAGGATCATATCATTAATTCTCTCCCTAGTAACACATCAGTTTTCACATTATTTACTGCCATAATGAATGCCATATATTTTGCAGTAGCAAAATTACTGAGCAGAAAAGATTGACACAAAAGCTTTTACTTCTGTGCAGAAACTTCCTTGCCAAAGTGTTCTATTTAACCTATGAAGATGTTATTAAACCTAACATTACTGATGTTCATCTGCAGACTACAGCATCCAGACAAGTTAGCACCATCTCAGACCTATCATTTCACTGTCCTTCAGCTTGGCTACCATCACAGAAAGCGGTACTGCTCCAGTTTGGACAGTTTAGGGTGCCAAGGATCCTCTTCTGCATATTTTGGTACACTGTTGAATACTTCTAATGCTGGCTAGTCACTAATACAAACAGTGTAGCAGGTGGCAGTCATGTGGGGAGCACATGATATTTGCAGGTGCTCACTGCAGGTGCTCATGTTTTTTCACATGGATATGGATCAAACCGCACCTATACTGAGGTCTTCATCACCACCTTAGGGGACTTTTCATCAGATCTTGCTGCCCGTTAAATGTTTTGAGATTTTTGGAAGGCAAAACAAAAATGTTTTCTTTCTTCTAAATATAATCAGAGAATAAACATTCCAGTAAACATTTCTTTCAGAATTGCATGTCTTCAAAGGCACCTCCCTTTGAAATATGTGTTTATCTGTCCAAAGACCAGATCAGTTCATTCAAATCAGTAAAGCCTTATTTCTTGGAAAAGACCAAGTGTGGAAACTGCTGAGGTCCCATTCTGTCAAAATTCAGCAAGGCAGGAGATGAGAACATATTAATAAATTGCTTTTTCCCGCTTTTTTCTTCTTGTTTTTGGAACTTGGAAAAGTCAAAAAGGAAAAGTCTCCAGGTATCTCTCATTTAGCTGACATCTGTGTGGTACTTTGAATTCAGTAGTGGCATGTCAGTAAATCACTCACAACTCAAGATCAGGCTTAATATTCCAAAAAGATGAATTCTAGATTAGAATGAAAGTATCTGAAGACTCAGAAAAGAAATCTGAAGAATAGTGTATTTAATTCAGGAACGTGAACACGGGCAGAACAGTACAACTATACACTTCTGTTCCGTTTTGAGTGTAAAAAAGGATTATATCTAAAATAAATTCCCAATATTTAGAGAAGAAAAATAGACTTAACAATTTTATTCCAAGCAAATTTGATACAAGATTTGGATGTCAACAGGAATTTCTTTTTGTTTCTTCTATTAAATCTGGCATCCTTCCGTTTTCTAAGCTCTCATTGCTGGAGCAGTGACAAGGAACAAGTTTGCTAAGTAACAAAATTGACCGAGAGAGAACAATATTCCTTACCTTTCTTAGGTATGCACATGAGAGCACCTTAATACTGGGCAATTGATAGATAAATTTTCTATGTCACCTTTTTCATAGTGCGTGCGTATGTGCATATTCTTATTTACAGAGACTATGGTACACGTTAATTTTCAGAAAGAGTAAGATAACTCACATTTAGAAGAGGGAAAGAAAACTGCATTCAAACTGTAAGATGTACAATTCTCACCAAGGTACTCTAAACCCACTGCTGGCTTGCCTGATGATAACTTGTATTTGTACTGTCTCCGTCTGCCTATTATGTGCAAAATACAGTAAGGTTTTATTATTTCTAGTAGAATTTTATCTAATCAGAGAAATACAACATACACAGATGTCCAGTAAGTATCCAGTATAGAAGGGTTCAGATTTATAGTCCTGGTTTTGCATCACATAAATGGCAAACATTTAATGGCACACATTATAGAATGCTAATTTCCTCTAGGAAACAATCAGAATTTCAGTAGCTCAAATGTTCAAATGTTAGTTCTTCCTGAAAGAACTGTAGACAGATAGGCATATGTCACTGTCTGTAAAAGATTTCAAATAAAGAGATTAAGATAAAGCAGAGACTGAAATTGAGCCTCTAGAATGAAAGCTCTGATGCTTAAGGCTGCACTCAGAAACCTCGGTGATACGCTTCCAAATACATTTCTTATCTCTCTTATTATGAGAAATTAAATACCAGAGATAAAAAAGAAGACAGCCATAAATCACATATGGTGCTATTTTTCCAATTTGCTGTGCAAAGAAAACATAGTTGAAGTTTAAGTGAACAAATTCTCTGATACTCCCGTAAATCCAAACTCACGTATATTTTGGATTAGAAAAAAATCAGTGTGACTCATTATTCTTCAGCATTACCTAACAGACAGTAATGAGGTAGAGAAAGGATGAGCTGGAATCTCATCAAACCAATGAGCAGGGAGTGAAACCAAGATGTAGGCATCTTCCAATAAATCCCAAACAAGACAGATCACCATGTGGAATTTGTGAGTCAACGTGCTAATGGAGCTGTGGAAACTGTAAATCCTGTCAAACAGTTGAACTACTTCCTTCCCTTCCTCCAAGAAGCTTCCATTTTCTATGTATAGAACTGAATGCCTCTGACTGAAGTCTGTCACCTATTTGTTTGCTCAAACAACATCTCCTGAGAATGAACTGTGTAACGATTGCTTCATGTATCTCCTCTGCAAAGAACATATTCTAACCAGCTCTGGTTTTCAGCAATTCCACTTCAAACAAAACGCTGCAAACATGAAAATGAAATACTCACATGATAATCCAAACCTCTGCCCCTGAAGTGCAACCCTGAAATGTGATAAATATAGTTCTGCAAGAGTAAGCAACAATAATAAAATATAATCAGCTTAATAAGAAACCTCAATCACTTCTCTAGCAGGATTCCTACATTCATGAGGAAGAATTATGCACATTCTGCTGGATTTTTTTTTCTGAATTATGAGAACAGCTGTCTAGTTTAGGCCAAATCTAGCTATCACCTTCTTCTCAGAGCGAAGAGTAGTAAAGGCCTAGGGAAAAGATACATGAAAAATAAATGATGGAACTTCTAAAGCAGACACTATTGACAGTTTAAAGATTAAATAAACAGAATATAAATTAAAAATACATTAAAATGAGCATACAGCAACTGAAGCTGTCCAAGAGCAACTAAAAATCACTTCTGAAAATGTACTTAAGGATATAAGGGCCCCTCATGAAACTTTGATACACTGACACTTCCTTGGAATCAACAGAACGGAGCTCTTGTAATACCATTTCAATACTGGTCATAAAAATTAGCAATTCTAGTTCATTAAAACTCTGCATAAAGCACTCTAAATGGTGTATCAGCAAATTCATAAAACCATCCATCATTCGCACTCACAGAAAATGTATAAGGCATGGAAAGATTGCAAAACCCTTATTCACACTGACTCACATGAACAGTTCAATCAACTTGATCTATAAAATACGTGTAATAAAAATTGATTTTAGGAATGCAAAGTGAGGTGGATCATGACCCTTTCTGCAAATGGGGCTACTACGTTTGTGAGCAAGAAGGAAAAAATGTGTCCCTAGATGTAGCCATCAGGACAAAGGAGGTGATTCTGCTCCTCTGCCCTCATGAGTCCCTACCTCATGAGGTAGCAGCAGTACATTTAGCTCAGGGGTGTCAGGATAAGAAGGACATAGATCTGTTGGAGGGGGTCCAGAGGAGGCCATGAAGATGATCAGAAGGCTGGAGCACTTCTATAAAGCACAGTTGAAGGAATTGGACTTGTTCAGTCTGGAGAAGTGAAAGGCCCGGGGAGACCTCACTGCAGCCTTTCAATGCCTAAAGGGGACCTATAAGAAAGATGGAGAGGGACTCTTTTATCAGGAAGAGTAGTGACAGGACAAGGGATAAGGTTTTAAATTGAAAGCCTGTAGATTTATAATAAATACAAGGAAGAAATGCTTCATGATGAGGGTGGTGAGGCACTGGAACAGGAACTGTTCAAGGCCAGGTTGGATGGGGATCTGGAGCAACCCTGCATGTAGGATGGATGGTGAAGCTAGAAGATCTCAAAGGTTTCTTTGAACCCAAGCCATTTTATGATTCTACGATTTTCACTCAAAAAAAAAAAAAAAAAAGTATTTATGCAGGAACAGATTATAGCAACATTTTTTTTAAAGTTATTGCGTAACAACAACAAAAAAAAACCAACACCAAAACAAGCAGAAAAAAAAATTTAGCCATGAAACTTTCGTCAATCTCACAAAATCAACATTCAGGCTAAAACTTTAGATGGACTGTAGGAACTCAGTTATGTGCTAACAGTGCACCCAAAATGGAGAGCTATGTTACACTTTCAACACTTCTAAATCCACAGAGAATTCAGTGGGTAATAAGGGGACCTTTTACTCTCTCAGCACTAATTCTTTGCATAATAGCTTAAATCCCTTTATTCTCCTCCTTCTCCCACACCATCTCAATAATTTAAGACTGTGGGAAGCTACTGTATAATCCTCTATTCAGAATGTTATACTGCAACCAAACATGAAACACATATTCGGTGTTTATCTTAATGAACAGAAGGCTCTTTGATGCCCCATCTCCCACTTCTTTCAAGCAGCTAATTCATGCCCTGTTTTTATACGGTGAGGGAAGCTAGAAGTCTTTGTTACGAATAAAACGAGCAGAACATTCTGAAAAAAGAAGCTCCTCATTTTCGAACATCATAATGAGAAGTATTTTGCTTTTTTTTAATTTCTTGGGAGTTGAATAAGAGAGAGGATATACATGCCAGCTGGCTGGCTCACTTTTAGTCTAACTATTTTAATTACAGGTACAATTCAATTTAGGTTAACTGCTTGTTAGACTGAAAACTATCTAATAATTTAACTCTGCTCCAGGTAAGAGACATTTAATTTACTGTTTGCTTTTGTTTAGAGATTCCTTTTTTGACTGCATGCGTTGGGGAGGGGGCCTATTTTTTTTCATGAGCCCAAACCATATTCTCAGCAGAGATCATTTCAGGGTGATTTTTCAAACCAAAAAGCCAGCAACATAAAAGAGGAGAGGCTTTCTTAAAGAGGCAGAATGTTATGCACACCTCATAGAAGCAGCACTTAAACTGGATCTCCAGAGCGCTGGATGAGATGAGCCCACAGAGGTTTTGGTAAGAATAACAGAACCATCCCTGAAAGTACAAATTTATGTGATATTTGCATTTTACCACTAAAGCCTTTATATCCCAAGGTTTTTCTCTGTCCAACAGGACAACATCTCCTTGTGATTCTGTCACCTGAAAGATTAAGTGCAAGAGAAACTTGTACCATAAAAGCATGTGTATTCTCCTGGTAGCTGTTAGAAACCTGAATGTAGCACACAGGTCTGTTTGCTGCTGTATTGTAAAAGTGGGTCTGTCCTTTGCTTAATGGAGCCTGATGCACACAATTCCTTGAAGTCAGCACAAGGAAGCTTTACTGCTGCTTCTTACCCAGCATTTTCAATTCAGAACATCTGGACTGCTAATGTAAGGCAAAACTGCAGTGCTGGGGATTTAGGAAACATTAAGATGGGGAAGTAAGTCATATGTTTTCAGGTAATAAGATTAATTCAGCACGAGCTTTACATTAAATAGTATTTACTTACTTATTTACTCAAGAGCAACCTTCTATTCACTTCAACATAGTAGGAAGAACAGCTTTCTCACCTTCTACTAAACCAGAAACTATAATACAATCAGGTCTGCCATTAAATACAATTCTTCCCTCAGACATCTTTTCTGGAAGACCCAGTGACCACTACTCCCTGAAGGTGCCATGAATATCAAGTAGCCCAGCAAATTCGTTCTTGATTTTTTTCTCCCCTATGGAGAAAGCTGCAAACCAATGAAAACAAACAGCTTGCATGAAAATGAAGTGGAATATAAAGAAATATTTAAAAAAATTTCCACAGGGGAAAATCCTCTCCCTCAGTGTCAAGTTAAAACATTCCACAAAACCAGACAACTTCTGTCTTTTTCTCCCTTAGATGGCAGATCCCAGACAAAAGCGTTACTACAACGTAAATCTATTTTCTTCCAAAGCTGACCATGCCAGTATTAGAGGAACAGCAGATCATCATACGCTCAAGACTATGCTAGGGGTTTGATAATTACCTTTCTATAGGTTTTCCATCGCGATTCCTTTAACGTAACATTTCTAGAATCTCTTTGTGGATGAAACACTGTAGTGCCCAAGGCAACATATTGATTCCTATTCCAGGTTTTCCCTCTCTATTGGGTTGGACACGTTCCCACTTTTGCTCTAGCAATCTCTGTTGTGGCTGCCGGGGCAGAAAGCAGTGGGGATGCTCTATGTCTGCTCTTTGCAGCTCACTGTTACTAATGCTTAACAGAGCTTGTTCATCACAGCAATACAGGAAATATCACAGGTTTATTCAACTAAAAAAAGAAATTATACATAGAAAAAGTTTCCAGTCAATAAGGATATGATTTTTACAAGGGATGAAATAAGAAAAAATACACTCTTTTTTCCCACTTTGCATCTGTAATCACCAGAAATATTCACAGTTGGTAAAATAAGCTCTATCATTAATACATCAAGTTTTTCCTTAATGAAATTTTGGATTTCTTGATTTTCATATGATTTTGTAATGCTTTGCCTTCTATTTTGCATTCTCAGAGTCAGTCTCTGCTGGGTAATGTTGTTACAATAAGAAATACCGTGGAAGAAACAGACAGTGTCACTCATGAGATAGAGGCAACACAGCAGTTACAATGAATTCTAAGAACTGCTTTGACATTTTTGTGATTTGATGCCTTAATCATAAGGAAGCACACAGTCAATACTGAAAAGCACCCAGGATTCTTGGGCCTCATCCTAAGCTGAATTACACTGGGACCTGCCCCAAGGCTTCCTGAGGCAAATGCTGTTTTAATAAATGTCTGGATTAACACCACAAGCTAAGCAGTTCAGGAACCTCTGAATTCTTCAGTCTTTTGCTGCCACTTTTGTGGCACTGCCAATGTCACGGCATTAACTCCTCTTCATATCCCTCGCTGTGCTTGGGGGTACGTTTACCTTTACGTAATCATCTTTTTTCTGCCTGAATTTAGTAGGCTCAGATCTCTTGAAGTTATTGGCAAGGTGTGTGAGACAGTGAGATGTGTGAACACGCATAGTATTTCAAAGACTGTGTAATAAAGAACTTTGCCATAACGCTGCTCAAAAGGCTACTTTGCCACAACACCACACACTCAATGCACAGATTTGAGCAGTGATGTTACTGTCCCAGTTTCATTTCTCAAGGGTTCATTCAATAACATGAGATACTACTACTTCTTAAATTACACCCACTGCTGTGGGACGCTCAGCAATAACCTCTGTAAGCCTGCACTTGTGCTTTCATAAGGAGAATGTCCTGTCGTGTTGGCTGGAATAAATTAACTTCTGGCAGATTGTCATTACGTTGCTCATTCCTATGAGCTTCTGAAGTCTACTGCACACAAAACGCTGCACGCTCGCCAAGTTGTGGAACTGATAAACAATAACTGTGCTGGATATCTCTAGTTTTGTAAGAAAAGGGTAGATATGTTAATCAGTTACCAGTTCAGTGTGCAGATACTAAACAGACGACTGAAAAACAAAATTGAAATAGAAAAAATGAATATTATAAAGTATTTTACTTTAGCTGTTACTTCCTTCTAAAGACTGTGACTAGTGTGCTTCATACAGAATTAGCTTCTCTTGGTGTTACATCAGTTGTGATAAGCTGTGACACCATAAATCAGTTAGAAGCTGTGTTCAGAGCCAGTTCAAAAGAGCTGAAGTATTTCAAGACATGAGTAATTCTCACCCGTACCACGTGCTGTCTCATGCTGTAAATCAAGATCTGCAGCAAACTGAGGAGCTGCCTCTTACAGCAGACTTACTGCAATAAGGTTAAAGAAAACACTGAGCCAAGCAAGGTATCAGTGAAGGACAAGTACTGCTGGCTTAGAGGGGCTGCTATCAAAGAGAAGTGAGGCTGAAAGCACTCAGGAAGCCCTGGCCTCCTCGCAGGGAGGAGCCCTTAACACCTGAGCTCAGCAGAAGTAAGGGAAGAGAAGTGCGGGCTCCTGCTGGTGTGTCAGTGAGGGATTCTGCAGGCATGGTGCAAACACAGATAAAAAATGGCTTAAATTGCATTTTCCCTAGCATTTCTATTTCAAATAAGCAAAGCTATATAAAGAAAGGATCAGATCAAGGTGCCACATACAAATTTCCCTTTTCAGGTGAGGAAGAGAAGGCAAGATGGCAAGCAGTTCCCTCTGGCCAAACACTTCCACTCACAAGGGTGCGCAGCAGACCCACATTCACTTCTCTCTTCCCTTGAGGCTCATCACACTTTAAGCTGGTCACCAGGTATAACAATTAGACATCACATTTCGCTTCCTAGTTTCCTCAGCTCTTAAGAACACTTTTTCTTACATTCTGACGAGGCTAAATGCTGTTCAGGCTGTTCCATGAGAACTATTCAGGCTGTTCTGTGAGATCTATTCCAAGATTTAAGAAGTTACAGAACACTGTCAGGGATACTGAAAGGCAAACTTGGAAATACAGATCCTTTTGTGTTTTCTGGCTGTTTTGTATTATCCGCTATACAGCTTTTTTTTTTTTTTTTTTTTTGATGCTCATATTTGCCAAAGACACCTAGAATGAAGACAAAGACCCTTTCCATTATTCGATAAATGTAAATATACAGATTATAGACTGAGCTTTAGTGAGGAACAAAGGAATTTAAGGAAACAAATACACAGATAATCTTTGTTACTTTTCGTCATTCTTGTCCCACCAATGAGAATTGCAGTCATGACACTATGAATGAAAATTATGATCATGAAAAGATCTTCACATTTAAAGCATTATGAAATTATCTTTAGAAATAGTACACATGGCAGCTATGCTCAACAGTCACTGAGTGCCATCACTGTGAGCAAAGAAAGTTGACAAAGCTTAGCTGAATGACCTTTACCTACACAGAGATGCTGCACAACATGAGATATGCAAATTCTGTAACATGAAGCAAATAATGCATTTATTATCTTGGTTTTCATTCAAAACAAGAATTCCTTGAATTAGAAAAATCAACTGTTAAAATATATTTTTTAAATTTTGATTTAACAAGAGGTCCAGTAATGAGATTCAAACTGATAACAGCACTGAATATTTACAATTAGCCAAGATAATTCCTGAGGCAGTCTGAAATAGTAACAACGGGTACTAGTAGTCAGAGCATACACTGAGTACTGACATTCTTAGTTTTCCTTGTTAATACATTTGTCTTCAGCACATTACAGGACCTTCTAACCAGCCACAGAATGTGAATATAATATTTCTCCGCAGTACACATGGTTTTATTTATAACACAGAAAGAAGCAATTGACTTGTACTCATAAAAAATTGATTAGCTTCCCATATCTATAAAATTTCCTAAAATAAAGAATAACTAAGTAATCACAAAATATATTTGTAACTAATAGATGCTCATCTAGTACTGTTTTCTTTTCCATCTTGAAAGACAATTCAGTACATGAGTCATTTTGAATGTCTTCCAACACTGACTCCTTAGATACCCTTGCCTGGACTGGATCTTTCTAACCAAGCAACTAAGAGCCCTGTTTCACAGTTGAAATAACTCAATCCTTTTAAAGATTATTACTGAGCCTATTTTGTTTATGAAGCAGTTACACCCTTTAGAATTAAGTTAGAACAGATATTACAGGCTGGCCATCCTTCTAATATTTCTAGAATCAATCTTTCTGGTCAGACCAGGACTCTGGCGGTCTTAACTCTACAGAAGAGGATCTTACAGGACCTGTATCACACTACTGCAGTAGTTCTTGAGAGATGTAACACAGCAGCAATACAGGAAAAGCAGCTAGCTTTAGACTGATCAGGACTGCAGTGATTAATCAAACTGTTCAAATATTTGACTACAAACCTAAGAGGAAAATTTTGATAATTAAGAAGTGTGGATTCAAATGCATGGAAACGCACTGCAGGTATCAAACATTAACGTGGGTGAATTTCATGCTGAACTAATAGATTCAGTTACCTTCCTGAAATTCATCTGACTTCTTGCGTGTGGCAGGATTTGGGAAAAAAGTAACAAGTAATGGATCAATCCAGTTTCATTTTACGAGCACAACAATAATAAAACAACATTTTGTGGATTCACAATTCTTCTAGTGGAATTCTGCACAGCTTTCCAAGGACCTCCACAGTCACTTTTAAGAGTTCAAGAACATGTTCAATGTTTATCATTATGACAGGAGCTTACTTGAGTAGTTTTCAACAAGTAAATGTTACTAAATCACTGAGACCAAAAAACAACTGCTGGCTCATCAGATTTGGTGTGTTCTATTCTAGAGTGTCCTGGCATGACACTGCTCTCAGAGGAAGCATTTATCAGATAAGGTTAGCCTGAACAGTGTCATTGCATGTCCATATTTTCCTTTCATGTATTTCCCACTATGACACTCACTCAGAGCTTTTTCAATGAAAAAGCATCAGTGGCACAAAGCCCCAATGAAGAGAGATCAGAAAGATGTAAGACAAGCTGGTGTTCTGTGGCCATAGAAGACTGTCAATTTGAATATACTAGGAGAGACAGAGCAGTACTACATAGCAAGTCCCTTTTCAGTGCCTTGCTGAAATTCCAGTGATCTGGAACAGGCCTGGGAGTTTCTTTACTCTGGTCAGCAATTTTGCCAAGAACTTTTATGACCAGAGTATAAGAAAGCTTAGCATGTGACATAGCTCTCATTCTGTATTCTTTTTGACAGTACCATGTACTTGAAATGGCAAAATAGGAACACTTCAGCTACCCTGAACTGAGAATTGTAAAGGCAAAAGGAAAATGGTATAATTTGAGGGGTCAAGAACATTATACCATTGTGGTCCTGCTCAGAGTTCCAGAGATCCTAACGGTCAAATCAACGAACCAAAAAAAAAGTTTACTTCTTGACAAGCATTGCCACACATATCCACTACAGCCCTTCTTTTTTTCCCTTCTTTTCCAGAATGATGCCATCAGGCTCAGTGTATGATTTTCTATAAAAACCTAGATCCTTCTCTATCACAGCAGATGACAAGACATGTTGGTAGCAAGGCAGCATGTTGATTATTTCTGATTAAAAAGACTCATGAAAGCTCACTTTGTTCAACAGCCAAAGTCTGCAATCACAATCTTTATTTTCTTCTACAACCTACTAAACTTTTACCCAACTCATACTCACATTTTATTTTAACATACGATGAGTTCTAACATGACAGATTGATTTGTTTCCCACATCTTACCCCACTCTTTATCTACCCTCATTTCCATCATATTTTATGGATAATGAATGTGGATATATAGGATATGTTTATAATTTTATCTGAAGACACTTAAACAGAAGCTAAACACATCACTATAATTCTCTGCTGTTTTTGCTTTTTGACTATGCTGACATCAGTTTCCACCACAGATTTTGTCCCTTGATCTACCCACACAGAAAAGACAAATGTGTGTGTCAAGGGCATCAGGAAGCTTAACATCAGCTGCAAGTAAGCCAGGTTCATCAGTAATGTATTCAGAGCTTATTAAAGCCGACAGGATCCTCTGCAGCTGTAAAGCTCTCCTGCAGTAATCAGCAAGAACATCTTTCGATACCCTACATACACATTGCTGAAATGACGTCCAACCTTTTCAGAATGTTCTGAAATTCTACAGTGCTAACTGAATGTGCCCAACTTTGATTATTTCTTCATTTATTTTACTTTGCGGTGGCAACAGTGAGTATTTGACCCAAAGATAGAGGCCAGATCTGCCTGTTTCACAGAGCTGCTTGTTGAGCAGACATTTATTTAAAGTTCTTCCTGTCAGAACAGAATGATCTATTAGTACCACAAAATGGCATGATGCCCAGAGACAGACTTTCAGAATTTCTGCTTTCATGAACAGAAAGACGTTTTCAAGACTGATTTATGAAAAAGAGAGCAAAATATATCTTACCAACCTCTTAACACAGACACAAAAATACATTGCTTTTAAACACCTACAATGTTATTCAATTAATGGATTGGTATTGCTACTCTCAATTTATAAATTTCAATTTTTAAAGCTCTCAGCCTCTTTCTTCTACCCTTAGTTTATCCCCTTCTAGTTCTCATGCTCCCTCTCTTTTTAACCTCCATCTTTGATAGATTATTAAAGGAAATCAGGAATGTTCTCTGGCAGTTACATGGAACTTTATTTTAAATAATGTACTCACTTTTCCCCTTAGGGCTGAGTTGCAGATATACAGAACTTGGAACGCTCTAAGGGCATACTCATTTTTGTCAAAAAGCGATTAAATAAAATTCTCTCTTTTAGTTATATAATTGGAAGATAGCATTCTGCTTATTAAGAAACTACCACAGTGATATTTTTCAAACACCATATCAGGAAGGTAGTTGAAGAACCCAAATACGCCACCTAATGAAACCTCAAAGAAATGTCTATTTCAAAGAAATTCAAATGCCTACATATTTCATTTACAGTCAAACGTTTTCTGAATTCAGAAATGCATGATGTTTTAAGTTGTGCATACAAAATACAACAAACTAAATAGCAAACAGCATGTCTAGATGTCTCAATAGAATAATTTTTAGACTTTTTAATGTAAACTGTTATATTAAAAATAAACAGGTTTCAGTAAAACAGATGTCCCATGACACAAATCTCCAGGGAAAATTATAATCAGGTTTAGTTTATTCCTCCCTCCCAGTCTGTTTGCTTGTTCCAAAGGCTGAACAAATTAAAGGGGAGAAAGCTGATTTATTTTTATTTTTACAACCATATTTAGAAACCTATACATTTAGGAAAAACTAGTAGAATGTAAGACATAATTAAGTTTTAGACATCTGCAGTAGCATTTGCAAATTTTTGGTTTTAAGGAGATATCCAGGACTTCAGAACTTCTTATTTTCTAGAAATAGCTCAAATTTGGCTTTATTTTATGGTATTTCTTTCTCTCTTAAAACACAGCTCTAGTGTTTATTAAGAGATAATAATGTCTCTATGTCTAAGATAAATTCAACTGATTCTTGGAAATGAGGAGTAACATCCTCAAAACAGCACTGGAGAAAAAAAATTAATCTGATGGCTGGTCCATACACACACACTCCCACACAGATATTTATGGTGATCAATAAAACAACATCTGTTAAAAAGCCCAGCAATGAAAATCCTAAGAAATGTCTAATGAATAGAAAATGGGAGTTTTGTTAGTGAGATCTAGTACAGAAAGGATCGTTTAGAAATTCATTTTCCAATGTGTATATTTAGATATGATCTGCCACAGTCTTAAGAAGTTTTGCATTGTATTTTTAAGCCTTCCTACACTACAACTTGCACTGTTACAGTTCTGCCAAGAGCGCCTCTCTCTCTCTCAAGCCTCTCCATCTCTTTCTCTACTGATTCTGTTCTCCTGCCTATCTTTTCCAGACCTTTTATGTAGCAGCAGTAATGAGGCTGCTTTGCTTCTGTTTCTAACGCAGTATTAACGATACCCACAGATCATCTCCTCTCTGAACGTCACAAGCATTTTATGCATAAATACAACCAAAACCAGAGTTGGAGATCCTGCAAAACCAAGTCCATTCGTGTAAGTGCCACTAGATTTATTTATTCTTCTAGTGCAATCAGAAAACCCAAAGATGTCCCTCGTAACTCTCTTGGTCATCACCTGAAATAAACATGTGTCAGTACACATTTTTTCCTGTTAAACATTGAAGCCTTGCGATAAGGATGGACCATGCAGAATTATTTATCTCATGTATTCCAAATACAATTCAATTTTTTTTTTTAAAGAACAAATCATAATCAAGTTTTCAAACAAATAGGTTAAAAGTAATGACTATGTGGGTTCAAAAGTCACTTTTTCAAGCTTTTTATCAATCTCTGAGAAATCCATCCATCAAACTTCACCTTATTTTCTGCTGCACTTCCAAAAATTTCTTCACACACCACACAACTACTTTAAACTCAGTCAAAATGCAGGCTATTAATTTCTTAAGATACTTATGGAGATTTTGTTGCATTCCTTTATTAATTTTCCCTTGTCTGTATTTTTTATTCCTACCTGGATTTCTTATTTATGCAATGCTAAAACTGTATTTTCACAATTCAGACATTTTCAAGTGGCAAAGCAATTCATGGATTTTTGGGAAGTTACTTTTGAGATGCTTCTCTTGTGGGCAAATACTCAGGAAAAAATAAATTCCAAATCCAGAATAATTTCAGAACCTTTTAGTTGATCTTTCAATTTACCAAAACACAATCATGGTGCTTCTGGAAGCGGACAATTACTTTAAGAAAAATAAAAGTTATCAGGAAATGTACATTCCAGCATGGTTGTGTGAGAGATGAAATAAATCCTAATGCACTGCAGAACTAAGACATCTCAGTCCTCTGCTGTAACATCTTGCCTTCTGCTTTCTCAGTATTGGCAGCTTATGTTTTCAAAGATTTCTTTAAAACAATGAGTTGGAAAACTAAATCTAAAAACAATAATGATATGATGATAAAATGAAGCTTTAAGGAAAATCTTATCTAAGATTTGTGAAAAAATCTGAATTGATAAGGTCACTAAACTTACACTGATTTCGAAAGCATTCTTAAACTACATTCCCATTAACTACACTCATAAGTAACTCAAACGTACAAATGTATTTATAACAACTCCCTATCTTACACGCTATTAGTCCCATAAACTAAACTGGAGCAAAGCAGCAGAAAAGTACTCACAAGAAACATACAAACATTGTCTCTGAACACCCTCTTGTGCACCAGCTGAGGAATCAAATGTCTCTAGTTAAACACTTAGGGATTCAGCAGATTAAAACTTTGAAACATCAAACGAAAGGCTGAAGGGATAGCCTCAAAGGATGTGGCAGTTTCCTAGGATTACATGGATGCTCTACAAACGCACCGTGAAATGGCTGCTGCCCTCAAACAGATTCCATTCAGGTAAGCTGCATATCAGATACAAACTTTCTTTAGCTGCAAAACAGCTGTTAACTTCCTAAGGCATAACAGTCTATTACAATATTTATGATTATTCTCCATTACAAAATAAACAAAAAAGCCATACAAGAGCAGAAGGCCCAAGAGTGACTCCCAGCCTGCAATGGCTCACTGGCCATTCCCTGCTTACAAACTCATAAAGCTGAAACCCCAAATGCTCCAAGAGCAACATGGGGCTCTTGGTATGGGATAGGCCAGCAGCTCTGACCCACACAGCTCACCCAGCTGTCTCAGCACCATATACTGCACAATATATAACACCAACATTTGTTTTTAAATGTGGCAGTGAATTTTTAGAAGGCTGTATTTCTTTAAATGTATAAAGCATTATGTTTTATGAGACAGTTTGTAATCTCTATTCTGAACAATACAGCTTTCAAGTCAAGAATACTGGAGCCTTGCCTCCTCTTCACCTCACTAAAGCAACTGCAGTGAATCACAACACAGTGACACTTGACATCTTTCTACCCAGGCCCATAATTTCCATCACAGGAACTAGACGTGCTCAGTGGCAGGCCATACTCAGCTCCTTCAGCTCAAGCATGGTTACAGCTGCACTGTGCATCTTGCACAGGTGTGAGCAGCTCCAAGAGAACAAGGCTTCTTTCACATGGTCTCTCAATTTCCACGACTCATGGGAAATCAGCTTTCCTATGCTTCTTCAAAGAGTTCAAGTTCTGTGGTTTCCTGTTCCCAGCAAGCTCATTTGAGTGATTACACATCTGTTAAACTGTTTCTAAAAACAAAGCAATCCAATGCCTAAACTGGTGTTCTTCATGATGAATAAGTATGTGTGAAGATTACCACTACACAAAGTGTTTTCAGTAAGATGCTCAAAATGTGGGTGGTATAAGCCCTTCATCAGATCAGTTAGGTAGTGGTGGCCAAGGCTGCTGTACTTCACTGCAGCAGCTCATCTTGCTCAGCATCAGCCACCAGAAACACTTCAACAAAGGAATGTGGTGGTCACCTGAAAAAAGGGTCTGTCCTGCAGCCTATCAAGAAGTCACTTGATCTGAATCAGAGTGA
Organism: Lagopus muta; assembly: GCF_023343835.1. Lineage (NCBI taxonomy): Eukaryota > Metazoa > Chordata > Aves > Galliformes > Phasianidae > Lagopus > Lagopus muta. Next base: position 63,498,754 of record NC_064435.1, on the reverse strand, counting down.
TACTCTGCACTTCTGAATGTAGTTTGCAGCACAATTTCCTATTCAAGTTGACATCTCTCATGGCATGACAGAGATGGTTCTTCTGCTCAGTCATGGCCTGCAAACTACCATTATTTTTCTCTGGTTTAAAAAAAAAAAAAATTGTTCAAAAGAAAAAATGTTATAAAAAGAGAGAAGAGCAGAAGATATATTCAGAGTCCCATAGAATGCACCTGGAGGAATGCTCTCCTTGTGCTGTCTAGTAAACAAACCAAGAGAAGCAATGCTGAAAAAGGAAATAAAACATTTATGAGGAACAGATAAATGAGCTTTTAAAAAATTACACTAATGCTGTGCCATTTGCCAGGGTTTTGAAGGAGTCTTGAGGGGCTCTGATTATCTTGTTATACGGGCTTTCTCCCTAGCATTGGTGAGGCAGCTTACATTTTGCATCTAACATTTTTCAGACAGTTTTGTCAAACCCAGACTTCCTTCTTCTGCTTAGAAAGGTTTTATTCAAAACTGTTGACCACTGTTGCAGGTGGTCATGACTTGAGTTAAAAACAAGCAAACAAAAAAAACTAAACAGTCTAAAATTATGTAAGAAGATCAGCTCTAGATCATATTCCATCCACAAATATGTTGCCAATATTTTATATAGTTTCTATAATAAAACAGGCAATTTAGCCTAATTTACTGAATATTCACAATATAAAAAATGGATTCAAGTTTAAAAAAAAAAAAAAAAAGATAAAAACTGTGTGTTCCTAAACTGAGATAAAGAGCAATTTTAAATTTCAGAGGATATTTTTATTATCTCTAAGCAGGTGAAGCTACTGCCAGGTATAAGCACTATCTTTCTTCCTCCACTTCAGCCTTCAGTCATCTTTAACTTTTCTAAGCTTTGAAATGAAGATGTTCTTAATACCACAGAAAGAGGCTTTGCATATGAAACGAACGATTAAACTCGCATCCATTTTGGAGATGAGGGATTGCATGAAAGAAAGATACACTGTGATCTTTCCCTTCTTGTCACTTTCATAATAAAACAAACGCTGTATCATTATTGGAAACTGTTTGTCCAAGGTCACTGGATTGTTCAGCACTTAGGAGCTGGCAACCCATCACAGGCAGGAATGGCATCTCTAATCAGTATTGATGCTGGCAGGCTCCACCCGTGCTAATGCCACTTGCTCTGTCAGCCAGTTCCTGGCTTGTCACAGGCAAACCTAATTATTCTTTGGGCCGTGCTTCAGAGCTGCGTTTGAAGGGAGCTGTTTGATGCTAGACCACAGCTAAGCACCAAATGGTGTCATGTCTATTACAGAACAGGCAAGTCAACAACTACTGTTTAATTAGGCTTAAATCTCCCTGTCCAAAGCACAGCACAATTGCCAAGCCATGTGCTGGGGATCTCTAATGGAAAATACCTCACCTCCTTCACATGCGAAATGCCTGAAAAGCTGCCTCCCACAGCCCCCTAACAGGGCTCCCTCTTGGATGATGCTGATCCCACGTTCAGGATATGAGTGAATTATCCAGCTTCTGCTGCTACTGTGAGGTAGACCTACACATGCAACAGGACATCATCTCAGTGCTAGAGCTGCTGCAAACACAAAAAACGTTTTTTTCCCCTTTAAAAAAAATTAATTATTTCTCTTACAGGTCTGGAGCTGTAACTGAAACTCCTGAAACTGGACACTATTCAAATGGAAACTACTAACATGAAAGTAAGTGTCTGAGTTTTCAGTTAAGTTCAGAGAGCTTATTCTTTCTTGCTCCTACATTCCCTAACTTCAAAACACTAACATCTTGGATGTGAACAAGAACTCTTGTTAAAAAAGACAAATTTTACAATCATTATCATTTTAACCTATTCAAACAGATAACAATGAATGTATTCAAAAATTGGATGCTCTGAAAAATTTGTAATAATTATAACATTCAATTTTTTCAAGGGAAAAATCTTGCTAGTACCAGAAAATTCTAGAGATGCGGTGCTTTTTTAAAAATTGCTGAATGCTCTTTCAGTCAATGAATACATCAAATCAACACGTTTGTAAAATTGCACATATTTTTTATAGAGAGAGCAAAGTTTGCACTGCTGAGGTTTTAGGTCCGCCAGGAACTTGTGAGGTCAAAAATCCCACACAGAAATACCTGCTCTGCCATAGTGGTAGAACACACAAAGCAGTTGACAAGTAGCCTCTTACAGCTATTCTTCTTTTCAGTAGCTTGACAATTCATAATTAGCATTGATCGAAAAATTTCTTTCTGGCAAGGATCAATACGTAAAACATATCTTTGTAAGTATTGTTTGCTGAGTAAAACACTGAGAAACAATGACACAGATGAAAGTTCATACGTTTTGTAAAAACATTTTGGGTTGCCTCTAACAAGAAACTTCTTTTAAAAGAATGTGTATACATTTAAAAGAAGTACAAGTGGTGTATGCACATTTATGTAGATGTCTTCACACTTTGTATTTATGTCAATTTCCCCAAATAGGTAACTTTTCCTTAGTCTGAACAAAACTCAGTATCCCTAGACTTTTTTTTTTTTTTTTAACCTTTATTGTGACCAATACAATGAACTTTTTAGCTTATGGATAAAGAGCTGTATTTTCCAGAAAAAGCTTTAACAAATGTGCTCAGAAATAAAGATATTCTGCTTACAGAATTGCAGTATCAACATTTCCCCCTTAAACTGCTTGAAAGTAAAAACTTCATTAAGACTTCAGTCCTAGAGATAATTGCCTTAACAGTTACATTCTTGTAAGAGATGCTTTACAGAAAATCCTGATAAAATCAAATCCATTGGGCTGCCTAGCAATTACTGTGAAACCCCAGACAGTTTAACACAGAATTTTTTCATTTCAGAGGTTGGGGCTTTTCTTGCTTTCATATGGGGTTCTATTTCCAGCTCATAACTCTTTTCAAACTGCTAGCACATGCTTAAAAACGTAATAGAAAAGCTTTTATTTTCTATTAAGTCCTTGATAGCTGTTTTAGAAAGGGCTAAGCCCTAAATATTTAAGATTACTTTCAATAACCATTTTTACTATGCCCATAAAAAGCTTACAGACACCATTTTCTTCCCTTGCTGCCATTCACGTACGTGCAACACCAACAGATTCTCCCCCAAAATGGCATGTTGACTTAATAAAATAAGGAATAACCAAATTTCTATGGCATGCCGACTTAATAAAATAAGGAATAACCAAATTTCTCATTCTGTGCTCAAGGAAATAAGTGAGAATTTTTGCAATCATATAAATTAATCCAGATAATTCTGACATATGGTATACACACTTGAATGGCCATTTTTAGCCATGTGCCAATGACCTTGTCCAGCTTTTCAGAAATTCTCCAAATCATAGAACTTGACTTAGGACTAGGAATGAAGAAAGTTTCCGATAGGTAGAAAATAATGAAAAAGATCTACTCTGCAGGGCCACTTTTTGATAATTTTTAAATGATCATGGTGACTAGGAGAGGTTCCTGAGGATTGCAAGAACGCAAATATCATTGCTACCTTCCAGAAGGGCAAGAATGATTCAGGGAGTAACAGGCTGATTGGCCTTGCCTGAGTCTCTGGGAAGTTGATACAGCAGTTGATTCTGGAAACCATTTCTAGAGACAGGAAGGACAAGAAAGTGATCTGGAGGAGTCAGCAGGGATTCACGAAGCAATAATCATGCTTAACCAACCTGTAGCTTAGTTCAGCAAGATGACTGATTTGATGAATAGGAGGACAGCAGGGGAAACTCTTTACCTCAACTTTAGGAAGGTTTTCAACTCTGTCTACCATGACATCATCACAAACAAGCTGATGAAGTATAGGCTGATAAGTGGGCAGTGAAGTGGACTGAAAACAGGCTTAGGGGACTGTGATCACAACATAATGGCTTGGAAGCCAGTCATTTGTGGCATACCCCAGAAATTACTGTCTTGTGTAAACAACTTCATTAATAACCCAAACAACAGAACAGCATATGCACTCAACAAGTTTGCAGATGATACAACATATGGGTTTGCTGCCATGCAGAGGAACATTCACAAACTGAAGAAGTGAACAGAGGAACCTCATGAAGATCAACAATTAGAAATGTCCAGTCCTGCATCTGGGTAGGACTGACCACAGTGTCTGACCGACTGGAAAACACCTTTGTAGAAAAGGATCAGGTGACCCAAATGGACACAACAATGAGCCAGTAATGCACTCCCAAGGCAAAAGCAATCAGTAGTATCTAGGGGTACATTGCAACAATGGAGGTGATTCTTTCCTTCTGTTTTGGGCTCCCCAGTTCAAGATACATGGACTTACTGGAATGAGTCTAGGAAAGTGTGACAAAGATGATTAGGGGACCAAAGTATTTCTAATATAAGGAGAGGCTCTAAGAGCTGGGATTATTTAGCTCAGAGAAGTGATGGCTCAGGAGATCTTCCCAGTGTGTTGATATACCTGATGGGATGGCATAAAGAAGAAGAGTCAGACTGTTCTCCTAAGTGACCACTTTGGAAGCACAAGGGAAAATGAGCTGAAACTGAAACACGGGAAACTCTATCAGAAAAACCTTCACTGCTATGAGGGTGGCTGAACACTGGAACAGGTTGCTCAGGGAAATCGTGGAGTTTCCATCCATGGAGATATTAAAAAAAAACAAACCCATCTGTAACCTACACTATTAGAAAGGCTAGAAATGTGTAGAGGGCTTGCCAAAAAGCCATCTGCCCTGAACTGGGAGGCTCTTTTTTTCATCAAACTGAGCAACATGTTTATTCCCTGTGTGGGTCTAGAAAAGATGATACAGACTCATTCAATTGGTGCAAAGAAAAAAATAAAAAAGGCCTATTTATTCATGCTGCTTGTTCAGTTTTTAATGATATATCCATTGTTCTTTCTGACGGTCACAGTGACTAACAGCTTTAATAACTTGTGAGCAGCCAGACTTGATTAGAACTCTCATCATTGTATTATAAAAATCAGCCTCTTTTAAGAGAAAACAGTTTCTATGGAGCTTATGAGGAATCAGAATTCCTGTTATGTATGAAATTCTAACATATTAAAAAGTCACTCTAATTTGAATTGCAAATATAAAGCAATGAAATCCCTGTAAAGTTAAAATGAACCCCTCACACAACTCATGCCCATGACCCATGCATTTTCTCAATAATTTATAAATAAGCTTTAAGGAAGTAATTGCTGAGGTCTGGGGTCACTGAAGAGGTTGTACTCACTGGCCTAATAAATTGCTTTCCCATTCATAGCTACATTCTTAGAAATAAACTCAAGACTCAAAAATTCAACATGGTGGTTTGTTCTGATTCCTGTAAACTTCTGAAGTTATTAAAAAACTACACCTCACTAATTACATTTAATGATTGAAAGTTGAAAGTGTCCAAAAAAAGGCTTTTCTGCAGGAAAACTCTTGTAGCTCATTTAAAGCCAAGTAAACAAAAATCTGAGACTAGTAAAGTTTCTCCATTTTCAGAGAAATCTTCCTCTATAGTAGACAGAGTAACACATCTATTTTTTCTTCTCATAAATATCTCTAATTCATGAACTGCTGGACATAAACTATGCTAGCTCCAAGGCTGTAAGTTGTAGTAAGTACTGTGTGTGGCTTCAAAACCATTATACAGATATCCCAATACCATCATTACCTCTGTTCTTTAATTTTATGTTCTCTAAGCTCAGTACTGAGCACAGGTCATCCAGACTTGGGATTCACCTGCAACTACTCACCAAAACCAATCTGAGGTTTCTTAGTTATATGTTCATTTGCTAAAATAACTTCTACTATGTACAAAGCAGTGCAACATCTTGACACTGAGCAGACTTGATAATAAGGTGAACACTGGATAAAACTGTCACATTACTTTGGAACACCATCCCTCAACATAATTGACCCACAACATAATACTAAAGATTTCAAATCACATTGATGTCAAAAGTGAAAATGACTAAAAATATCAGCATTAATTAGAGCCACAACAAATTTTCATAAAGGTAGTTTCAGGAGTCCTGGAAAGGAGTTAAATCTCAGCTCTTTTCACTGCTCAAAAATGATGCTAAGTGAATTTTATCACTTGCTGCAAGTTGAGCCTGGCATTCCACTCAGCAGCCACTGCTGGGACAAGTCCTGCAAGGTCCTTGCAAAATACATGTTTCATTCCATCACCCCTTGCTGATGCACAGAGAAAACTGACAAAATCCACAGAACAATCCACTTGTGACAGACTGCTGATGCAGATCTTCGCAATATCTTCCCAGTAAAGAACTGCATGCATAAAAACCAATGCAGAGGGTTCATATACCTTACAGCTGATTCTTACTCCCATTCATTATTCCATCCTTCAGCAGCAGACCTACACTGGACCCAAACAGTTACTAGAACTTGCAGTTCATGCACAAACACAGATTCAACCCAGGTATCTCAGATTATATCCATTCCCCACACGGATGATGACATCAAGTAGCATTTCTGGGTGCAAGTAAGACCAGCAGCACCTCACAGTACAATTCTGGCAGGTTAGTAGAGCTGGGAGAGTGGGGACAAGGAATTCATAGCAGCACTTTTGCCAGATATAGGCATTTGCCATCCTTCCCTACTGTTTTTTTATTGTTTTTGTGTTTTGTAGTTTTGTTGTCCTTGAATTATACTGTCTTACACTGTCTTTGGGGTTGAAGAAAAGTAACTGATAATTCTGATCTTCTCATTTCTTTCCCCTTGGCCTCCTAGACTTCAGATTCCTTTTTAATATGAGTCTTGGAAAAGTCTAAAAATTGCTCCTGATTCTCTTCTGACACAAATATATGCCACAAGCAAGAAAAAGGTAGTCAGTGATTTTTAAAGGGAAAAATAGAAAGCTGTCCCTGTGCGTCTTCTTCATCCCATGCTTTAAGGCAGATACGTATGTTTTCTGTAAATCTCAAGGCATTAGCACTGCTTCATAGCTATTCTGCCAGTTTCATTAATTGCACTTCTATTCCAATCACTTCATAAGCAGACTGTATTTATAATCTGGCTATTTATCCTAATGTTTGATGTTTCTGACTCATATAAATACATTATGTTTGAATGCAGAAAAGTACTTTGCATGACAAATTTGAGATTTCTGCCGGAAACATTTGACTGAAATTTATTTTTGCTATCCATAGGGAATAAGCCACTGCATTATTTGATTGTTATTCACATTTTGGTAATCGCATTATGAACCTCAGTACTGAGAAATGAAATGGCAACATGCCTTTCTTCCTCTAAGAGCAACCGTCTCCCTCCCTCTTCCAAAAGCATGGACCATGAAAGAGCATTAGAAAATTAAAAAGCCAACAGAAATAAAATGATGTATCTGTGCTTGAATATTCATTAAAACACGACACTGCTTAGTCACTGCTGGCCATTTGGATGATATATGGTGCTTAGACAAGCTTAATGCAACAGTGGGAATTCAGTCTTGTTTTTATGGGATGAGCGTATATTTTAATGGACAGATTCCTAACAGTGCTCAGCCATCCTAATTGCATTAATACTGCCAGACCATAAACCATTTTGCATCAGTTGATGATCTGACTTCATGTTGTAAATACAACCACAGAGAAATAGCAACAGAATTCACTTCCGGGCATTATTCAGATCTATCTTGAAATTCATTCTGTCCAGCAGCTGCTCTACCTACAATACTTCATACTAAATACGCCTGAATTCCCTACTGGAGTTACTTGCCCTTTTTTCCTCTTGCCTTTTGCTTAAATGTTCTTACACTGTTCTCTCCCAGAGACTTCCTCCAGCAGTTCCCATATTGGCAGAAAACTTACCACGCTTTATTTCATTCTGTAGAGTTATCATCAAACACCACAAGCACAAGAAAAGATGACAGACAAATAACCTTGGGCTACTAAAACCCAAGGGTTAAGTTCACCTTTTAGTTCACCTCACAAATCCGGTGATCTGTTAATTGTGTCCCCCATTGTTGTTGGATTTCATGAGCATCAAATCACAACTGGTTTCTCTTTGGAATTTGCTGAGAAAATAACAAAACTGACTGAACAAAAAATGCCTCCTATACTCTTACCCTCCTCAACATCAGTTTTCTAATCTGAACACCCAGTGTATTTCCTGCCCTCTGATCTTTTAGCAGTACTTGAGGATCTCCTTTGTTCTGTTAAACTAGCTCCAAGCTCCCACTGATTGCATTTCCAACAAATAACTAGAAGGACTGCCTTGCTTTCTGCACTTGGGAAAATATGAGCACAAAGCTATGGTGGAAATGGAAACCCAGAGGAACAGGCGGCCTTGTGCACCAAACACAGAAGCTCCACTGAAGGGCTGCTCAATCTCCCAAGACCATGGCCACCTTCCCCAGCAGTGGCCCAATACATCAGACTCAGCTTTGTCACAGGACAGCATGTGGCATAGGCAGCCAGACATCATGCCCCAGTAGTGTCTCATATAAGAAGACTCATACAGTTGAGTTAGATCTTCCTTAACTTATTGAAAATACTTGCTCAATTAACAGCAAAGTTGGATGGCCTTTTGCAGGACCAGTATGTGATGGATGCATGGAGCTATGCAATTTTCTTAGCTGATACCTCTTGAATGGGGTAAAAATTCCTTTTAGATTTCTCATCACTGTGATGTCCACTAGTCATGTTGTGTGTATTAGTGCTGAAAATAAACAAGAGGCTTAATAATTTAGCAATGTATGTTTAGTATGATTAATAGAAACATGCCAACCCATTTAAGTGGATAATAATTATCTTTGCATTAAGTTTTTCACAATTACGCAAGCACAATCCAAACATCCTCATGAATTAAACACATCAAGAAAAAGATATTCTGGAGATTGAACTTCATTGTTTTTGTCAATAATTGGATGCACCCAACAGTGTGACTGCCCAGATCACTGCACGTTGGCTAGCTCAGAGTCTCCTCATTGATCTATCGCATGCATGGCAAATGAGGTACTAGGATAGCAGCTTACAGCCCCCTAATCCTTTTAATGGTTTTGTTCTTACTGAATCAAGTGGCATAGAAACTACTGTCCTCAGAGTTTCTTCTCCATTTTCTCCCCTTTTTCTTATATGTTGGTTTAATTCCCCTTGTGGTGATTTGTTCTAAGAATGGCAATGGCCTACATGAACAGGAACACTTCATACATGGCAAACACTCTAAAACAAAGTGAGTGGGAAAAACATTCTGTGTTAGGTTTCTGCAGGGTTTCAAATTGAAACAGGTCCCTAAAATATGCCATCAGTTTCTTCAGTCTGTTCCTGTGAGCACTCTTTTATGCTTCTGAAAACTCCTGCTACCCATCTCTGATATCCTCCAATTCAACACATCTTGCATGGTGAGATGATCAAGAATACATTAGAAACAGCTGATTTTTACAGTGCCATTTGAGTATTTTACATATTACTATACAAGCCTATGCAGCTTCTATTCCCAGCTTCATGTAAAATTATGAAGACTTTATACCTCAAATACCTTTGGGCTTCACCTATGTTTTGTAAATTATATTGATATGAAATTCAAGACTCTGCTTAGCAGCTTCTGTCAGACTACACAGCACACTGCCACTGTAGGCGATAAGAAAGAAGTGGCAAACTCTTTCACTGCCAACTATAACTCCAGAAGTAAGGATTAGAATTAGAGCATTCAGCCCAGCCTGAGCACTTAATGATTGTTATTTATGGAGTCAGGGTTAGGAGTAACTTAGGTGAGTAGAATGTGCTTCTGTGTTCTGAACACAGAAGTAGGCACACTGACTACTCACCTTCTAGGTATCAACTCTAGCCAAGATTTGGAGTAGATGGCTGGAAACAGGAATCTCTTCACTTGATCAGACAAAATGAATTAGCACATCTTGTGAACTACAGGTTAAGCAAAACTCAACCAATTTTACTGTCTCTCTAGAAGTTCACTTTATTTATCTCAACAACAATAAGAAATCATCAAACCAAATCAATAAAGACAGTAGAGAACAAAGAAATTACAACAGTAAAAATCAAATGATACTTGTTCTAAATGAAATCAGGTTGAAAAAATATCTGAGAGCACACCACCATGAGCAAAGATTATTCTAGTTTTCAAAAACAAGATAAAACTGATACTAATGTAATGAGAAAAAAGGGAAAAATAAACTCAAGGTCTTAAAAATAGACACCTGGAAGCATTCTGAAAAGGAAATGGTCTGTTGCTTTCGGTTGCCATTTGCCTGTGACATGGAGAAAGTCTTTCAGATACAGTGCATCGTGATGGTGAGCAAAATGCCCCTCCAATTACTTACATTACATGATTTTTGGTACATTTTAAAAACACTAGTTATTCACAATTGTTTCCAAACTCTCTACTACTTGAGAGCTGGGTTTCATTGATTAAAATCTCATCTCCCAAGAAGGAAAATTTGCTATCATTGTGTTTACAGATCCTATATGAAAAAAAAGAAAGTTTTCATAGCAAACACCAATATTGACCTCTGTTCCAAGACAGGCTCAAATAATGTGTACCTGAGAACATTCAACTTATCCTGTCATCAACTCACTCTTTTAGATCAATTTGCTCCAATATGTATTTACATAGAATGGAAAGAAAATCATACCACTATAGAGTGTTGCCAAAATATATGAAAATTTGTTTACACAAACAGTCCAGTCATTCTGGCTCCCAAACTTGCCCTTCAATTTCTGCGACCAAGTTCTTTTATGATATGAACTCCTACCAATCTCCAAGGAGTGAAACTAGCTCTACTGCTAGAGGTCAGTACTTTGAAGATGCATCTAAAATCCACCCATAAACGGCAGTTTTTCAAACAGCATCCACAAGATCTTGGCCAAAGTTTTGGAGTTGGATGGTGTCAATTGCCATAACTATCCTACTACTGACAAACTCTGACAGTTCATACCAGGTGATGACTCCCCACAGGATCACAAACATTTGCTGCCTCGTGCAGGGCTGTGTGCAGCCCTAGGCAGTTGGTAATGCAGCCCCACAAGATCGTAAACATTATCATTATGATGTGATTTTAGCAATATTTTCCATTAGTTGACTGTCCATAGCTCAAGCACTGACTGTGTAGCTGGCAATGGAATGCTGTGGAGGGAAGGGCACAGTACAGTGACAAGCCCTCTTCTCACACCCCCCCCCCCCCACACACACTTGAATTGAAACCAGTGTGTACTGCACATTACAAGCACTTATGTCACTTGGCAAGTGACCTCTCTTGCCAGAAAAAAATATCCTTTGCTTCACAATCATGCCATTTGCATCTCATCTCTTTTTGGCAGTATGTATCTAGAACAACTATTTCTGAGAACGAAGCGCGGGAAGAGTATACTTAGACCAAAAATCTCTGATAAGAACCTAGCAAACTAGAAACTGCAACCATTTCCATCAAAGCAGATGTTAATGCATTAGTTTTAAAAAACAGGTCAAATACCCTGCTAGTTTTATGTTGTTGCTCCTTTTTTTTTTTCTTAAGTTTACATTAAATATCTATATAGAAAAAGGACATTTTGTTACACATGCACATATTTTGTATGAAACCCAAGACAGCTCTTCTTTACTTAACGCAGCCCAAAATGTAGGACACGTATGATTTTGGCCCTTAGAAAAGGGATGCAGAATGTTGCCAAGTCAGAAATATGGCTTTTTACTTTACTGAGCACTGACCTACAGTACCATGCCTGAAACACAGAACTGTGGTATTGGACAATTCAAGAATTAATAGCTTTTTATTCTTTAAGGATTTCTCCATTGTGGTTATGCAAAAATCTTTCTACTATCAAGAGGTTTAGCCCAGCTCTTGTGACTATAACTCAGTCTAACTTGCTTAGTGAGACAGGTACCTGTAACTGGGCAGACTTAATGCCAAGATCACTCTACTGCATAAAATGACTGTCCTCTGACCGACATACGCAGTTAAGCTGAGAAAACCTGTGTTGGGTATTTCATCTCTTCGAATCCTTGCCATTTGTGTAATTAATGGTAAAATTCATTGGAATTAGAAATCTTAGAAATCTTAGTCCTTACTTTTCAAGACAGTATTGAATTTGTTTTATAAACTGGATAACCCAAGTTTTTATTAGATTTCTGTGTCCCCAGTTTATAAAACTTAACACAGCCTTTATTCAAATAGTACCTTATAAAAAGCACTCTCTTCTCAGCACCATTTTTTGTTGATACTTGTGTGAATACCACTGACATTAGCCTAACACTTAAAAAAATACTTTTTTATATAAAACCTTATGAAACATTCAGTAGGAAGGTAGCCAAAGTTCAAGATTATTTAGAAGTTTATGCTTTAAAGAAGAAACTAGGAAGAAATTTTTTGTTTTGGAGTTCTGATTATTAAGGTGAACAAAAGATGAAAAGTATCAATTCCCTGTCAAAACAATAATCTGAAATTTTAGTATCAACTTGAGACAACGCAATCAAGCTGAAAGACCAAAAGCAACAAGTAATTTCAACTAACACACATCACAGCTTTATATTACAATAGGTATAGCTGAGTGCAGTTGGTGAGATGCTTTAACAAAATACTTGCAAGTTCCTTGAAGTAAAAACAATAACAAGTAAAAAGAAAAAAGAATGGAATGGAGAAGAGGGGGAAAAATTAAAAATACATATTTTTTTCCAGTTGTCATAGGAATGCAACATTTGAAATTAAACAAGTACACAAGTGGAGAAACTCAGTGGAGGCTTCTTTTCTTGGAAATAGGGTAAGAATGTAGATGAAATGGGTGAGCAGGGGATGTGACACAGGTGAGTAGATGTGTGGATCTTAAAAATATGGTTTGGCTGATGTGCAGGCATAGACCTTAAATGACCATTACAAATACATAAAATAAAACTAAATGACAAATGGAAACTACAAAAGATACAAAGAGCACAGTAACACTATTTGACAAAATTTGCTTTATCAAGTAGTGTTATTGCGCTCTTTGTATCTATTGCACTTTCCATGGAAATAAATAGGAGGCATTATTTTTGGAGCAACCTATGTACAATAACCTATAAGTAATGAAGTACTACTACCAGAAGTAACCCTAGTGAGACAATAGGAAAACATCTGCTTTATTAATTTTCTATCTGTTGATCCAATAATTAATCATCATTCTTATTAGAAGAATAGATTTAGTGTCCAAAATTTGCTAGATATTCATTCGTATACCGCAAAGTCTCCTTCTAGAGATGTAAGAAATGGCTTTGGAAGACCCGAGGAAGAGGAAGCTAGTTAAAATTTGGCCAGTAGATGTCTCCACTAAACACACTGAGGGGAGCACTGAAGGGAACTCAGCTATAAACTTCAGCAAACATGCGACTGTTTGTGTCTTTAAACTGAGGAAAGAGGTAAGACCAACTAGGTCACTAGCAATTCTGAAGAACGTTCTGACACAGCCGCAATAAAAATAGGTTTTACTTAGAAGTCAGTGACACTCAAGTTGATTAAATATTAAATTTGCCTCCTGATATTATCTCACCGACTACAAAGAATTCATGAAACGCTAAGCTTATGTTATTAATATTCTTGACAGAAGTTAAGAATGTCTTGAGTCTTGGGGGAAAAGTATTTTTATAATTTAAATCCTACCTTTTATGAAAACAAACATCCCATTCATGATACCAACAGAGAATTTCCTTAATATTTTTCTTCAAACGGAAGAAAAAGCAGTACATAGAAGAATAAAATTTAACTTTAGTCTGAAATAGCACAGTGCATGATAGAATTAATTATGCCACTGATGGATAACATCTAGAGATTCTTAAATTTTCTGTACATCTACATGTTATGTGGTCTTACTTGGAATAGTACAGCTTTTAAGCAAAGAAACTAATATTAGTTTCCCGTAATTGGCCCTTGCCGCTAACATACAGCATGATTTTCTGATTAATAATGAAGAAAAGATCTGAAAAGGCACAGATCAGCTGGAAAAGCATCTGCTTAAAATACACACACGTAATTAGGAGAGGACGTCAAACAGACTTGATTACATATTTCATGGGTATGTGTCAAAGAGTGTAAAGCAGTTGACTTAACCCCAGGGTGACTTCAAGAGGATTTTCTCTATCTAGTGTTTGTGATTAGCACCATATAATCTGGATCTGCTGAACAAGTGGAGTTTTACACAATATGCAAATTTCCTTTTGCTTTAATTTAGCCCCTTTGGATTTAGCATAAAATCTCCGTGTTGCATGAAGAGCTGAAGCAGCTGGATCCAGATAGCTAGGAAATTAAAAATGTAATAAGTGAAATAAGGTAATCCTTTGCCATGGCAGCCAGCACACATTGGAATGGGACTTGGACATACGCAGAGGGATGGCCAAAATGCACGCCCTGGTGCCAGCCAGACCTTCCTTTGTGAATGCCAGAATGCTGGTCCCTTCTCTCATCACAGAGCTCTGCCTCTTCATATAATTAAATGTATTTCATCGTCCTGTCAAGACTCATTTTCTAGGTGTGTGCTAGTGAGAAAACTGCTCTTGTATCAGTCAAGAAAATTAGCAACCACAAGGTAACATTGTATTTCCTTGTTAGCATATCAGGATATGGCAAAAATTAATTAGCAATATATCACAATGTTGAAGATTTAATGGAATTAATTTAAGTCTAATTTTATTTTCCATTTCTGTTTCAGCTTTTTTTTTTTTTTAAGCTAGTACTGTACAGAGGCACTACTTGAGCTCTGCGCAAGATCTATTTTCTTTTTTCCCCCCCTATTTTAAAAGGGTATTCCAAGAACAAACAGGACCCCGACCCCCCCCAGTCTGTTTAGGCAGCAAAAAGTCTTTGGAAGGTTTGTGTCCAAGTGTAACTGAAAAACCTTCATAATTTCTTTGAAAAACGTGGTCCCGCAGTCATTATAGGTTGTCCATCGATGAGCAATGGTAATGAAAACTTTGTAGTGAAACAGAGAATTCCATCATTTCCTAACTATGTCCAAGAAAGAAAATGATCTTCTAGGGAGAAAAATATTTAAGACAGAAAGCATTTGTCCAAGATTTTCTTTAGCCATGTGTCAGTAGTGCTGGGTCAGTCTAGGAACAAGCAGATCAGAGTTTCATTGCTTGACTGCTTGACTGTTGTTAATACTAAGACTGAAGAGTAGACAGAGTTTTACACCCATTCTCTCTTGACATAAGCTATAGTAATTTCTCCCACCTTATTTGTTTAAAGTGACAGATTTTACAATGGTACCTTGAGCAGAACTGGGAACAGATTCTGTACCTACACTATGAAAAAAAGGCAGGATCCATCCATTATTTCAAATTTGCCTTCCATAAACATCATGTGCTTGACTGTATTTTCAGACAGTTGCACAAGACTCACTTATTTGCTCATTTTGTAATACTGGTTCTTTGTTTTAATTCCATCTACAATCATTAGCAAATATGTGCTCTGTTGAGCATGTCTTTCCTAATAAATTAACAGCAGCACCAACAACAGCTTTTTTTTATTATGCAAAAGAGCTAATCAAGCTTTCCTTCGAACCTGCTTTAAGCAGTAAGATGGAAATGAAAACGAACACAGACAGTCAGCTGTACATAAATACTCTTTATATAGGATAGATTTTTGACTGTTTTTCCATAACAGGGACATTCTTACCCTGGAGATAGATATTTTTTTTTGCTTTTGCAAAACAATTTGTCTGCTGTCAGAATACAAACCTTTCCCTCTCAGAGAAAGCAACATCTACCTGAATAAACTTGGATTTGAAGCATGAAATGTATGTTGCAAATCAGAAATCACTCAGAGTAGTAGACAGATGAGAGTTTCACAAAAATTGAGCCTTCACACTCCTCAGGAATTCTTTAGCATATTCCCAGTTCACCTTCATTAAGGAAAGGTGGAAAAGAGAACACCTACACTCCCCTTCCTCATTCCTCCTTCCCCCCCAGCCCCAGTGACAAAACTCTATTTCCACATCAGCTAATCTGATTATTCAGTTTTCAAGCCCCGCATGGATTAGCAGAAGATACATGTAAAAGTATGAAAAATTCCTAGGCCATTCTAAGCTAATCTTCTAAACCCCCTTAATAGGCAATGAGAAGAATTGGCATTGCTGTATGTAGTTCATTTCATCCTAAACATCCGAAATATCAAGCTGGAGAAGTGCTGCCTCTTTCATTGCATTGGATTGCATTTGGAACCTAGATGGTCAGCTCAGACACATGCTGACAAGACGTAAGATAAATCCCACTCAGAGTATAGCTCCAGGTCTAGAGACACTTCTTATACTGTGTAGATAACAGAGTGCTGGCATAGGCTGTGGAGTCTCTTGGAGATTTTCAAAAGCTGCCTGGGATGGGCCTGAGCACCCTGCTCTGCTTGTTCCTGCTAGAGCACAGGAAGGACCAGATGGACCCAGAGGGCCCTGACAGCCTCAGCTATGCTGTGTGTCTGTGAACAGCTTCCAAGCTCCATTCTCCCCTAAAGAGTAGTATTTGATTTACCAAAGGTCAAGTAAATTTTATATCTGAATGAGAAAAGGAGCTCAAGTGACACAAGTCATCCTGGCCATTATATTAGGATTCTTTTCATGGCCCCACTGATCTCAGTGGAAGCACTTATAAGAGTGTCCACAGAGATTAAGTCCTCACAGTGAAAGTCAATCTTTTCTCACAAATTTGAAAATGAAATTGCAGGTAATAATTCAGTAGAGGTTCTGATTCATCAATAGGTCAGAATTTAGTTTCACAGTTGTCATCTGATGTGAGGCTGATAAATCACCTTAGTTATTACTAAGATACTTAGTATCTTAGATATTACTAAGATATTAAGATACTAAGATATATACTTAGATATTACTAATATAGTACTATCCTGCGTTCATTAAGGTACACAGAATTGAAAGAAAGTAGACTGAAGAGCTGATGTTCAGAACAGTAAAAACTTGCTTAAAGGAGGGAGAATCTGAATAGGATTGAATTTCCAAAGATTAAGTCAAGAATAAATAGAATTCACATACAGAGTGATGAAAAAATACACAAATTTTTTAGAAATTAGCTCTACTATAGTAAGAAAAAAAACAAAAGAACCCACAATATACCACCACCAAAAAACTAACCCCAAAAAGCCCACAAAAATACCCAAGTCAAACTAAAATTCTTTGGTTAGGAGCAATGGTTTATTTTGAACTAAAGTAGATAGAGAAATAGACCAATAATTGCAATTTATTGAATGTTGCTCCTGAACATTTGCTTTCCCGGTTGCATGCTACTTTATCCCTCCCTGATTTCAGTGATAGGAAGAGGCACAGAATTTTATCATTCTTTTTAGATCACCAACCATTATCTTAAAGAACTGAACCAACACACGAACAAATTCTCTTATCAGCAACTTTGATTTATAGCTACCACAGCTTGAGGACCTCCACTTTATGTTCACAAACAGGGATGGGGAGACAAAAAAAACAAAGAAAGTAGATAAGAATGTACAAGGACAGTGCTCCTGTTTTACTGCCTGTATTTAGGAACAACCACTGGAGGAGCGCACTCCTCTGGAACCACAGCAGTAGTTCTTCAAAATTCACTGGTCCTTTGCTAGACAGTGACATGTCTGCCAGCTTCAGTGAAGACAGCACAGCAACCCACAACGCAATACGACTGAGGATACAAAGATGTTGAGCAGCTGCCACATGACAAGCTGCTCATGACAAGACTGCTCTTTCTATCTCTTCCTCCAGTTTGTTGCATTGATTTAAAAAAAAAAAAAAAACAAAAAAAACCACAAAAACCACCCACGTTAAATTAAGGTGTATAAAGCATACCAAAAAGCAAAGAGATCTTAAAATGGTTCTACACCAGAGTGTTTCCAGCAACCCCAGACATAAATTCTCAGCTACATTATGGAAGCACAACCAATAAGACACCCATATACATGCATAATTTCTTCTTCATCTTGGGATTAAACTACAAACATACAGATGGACAGAAGAGGAAAGGCATTGTTCTGGTGCCAGTAGTATGAGGTTAAAGCTTCCTTGGTGAGAAAAATGAAATTGGTGGATCCTTTTTTATGAGAAAGCACATGGAGCTCTTCAAAGCAAAAATAACTCAAGTTTCATCTTGTAGCCTTTAGTACCTGAAGATGTGCAATGTACATACCAAGGCACCCAAGACATTTCTGTCCTTTGCAACCTCTTCCTGTGTTACCCTCGACAGGTCTGAGGAAACACTGACACTTCTGGTCTTTTTCTAGGCCCCTTTACAAACTAGGCAGTTTGTGAACGGAGTCCATGTCAACACTAGCAAATGTGCATTAAAAACAAAATATAAAACTGTTTTTATTTCTAGAGATAAATCTTATATAAAAATTAAACTCTGCCTTGGCAGGATTTCATCTGTTAACTCACTTTTTCAGAGCTTTTGATATCAAGCTCTGAATGTTCTGCTCTGCCTTCAGGTACAAATGATGTCTAGCTTGCATTAGACAGCTCACAAAAGAAAACTAAGAAAACTGGGTTGACATGACATGCTAGCAGCAAGTTTTTTTTTCTAGTTTGTTCTCTGAACCAAGTTCATTTGGGGATAGAAATTAGAAAACAGAAACAGTCAACTCACTATCCAATAAAGGAGAGGAGAAATTTTTAATAAATTCAGTGTAATTATCTAGGAATCAGAACATTTTCTGGCTTTAACTCCTTTTCTGTGCTTACATCCATAAGACTGTTTTCCCTCTGAAGCCAGAATTTAAAATTCTATCTCTTCAGCATATCCATGCTTTCATGTTCAAGGGGAGAATGGAGCATCTTCTCACTGTCAACTTGTCAAACATGTTTTCCTCATAAGAATAGAAGCAAAAAACCCTGTCTTTCAGTTGCAGTTACCAAAAGTGTTAAATGTGAAGTGAGAGAACTTGTTCAAATTGCCTAGGTTTCTTTTCCATTATATTTCATCTTGTGGCAAATGGTTGGCATAGAGAAAGCAAAAATTTCATCAGTGATTCGTTCTCCCTCACATCAAGGAAGGTTTGCCCCCCAAAAGAACAATTTTGTATATAGTGAGCTTCCATTTCCACATAGGCCAGCACAGAAGAAAGTGCAGTGATCCTTGCCAATTTGACAACTGAAGAAAAATAATTTCTGGCCCCAAACTGGTTAATTTGTGTGGCCATAAGTATTTAAAAATGAGACATTGAGAACCCATGCAGTATCAACAACAGCAGGCTGCTCAGCATCCCACTACCAGCGTCAACCAGTCCTTGAAATACCAAAGGAAGGTAAAAACTAAAATACAACAGAAGACAACTCAGAAGTCCCAACTTCCAAAGGCTAAATTAAAAATCAAAATTAGCCTCACCATGTAGCATCCTGCACTGTATTTCTTTTTCGCTGCACGTAATATAATTGCCTTTATGAAAGCTAGAACAACCTTCTATTTCCAACAACTAATCAAGCATCCAATGACTTTTAAAAAGGCATTTAATTTATCATCCTTAAGAAACCATCTGCATTTTATGATTTCTTCCAATGCATATATTTTCTTGTGAAAAGAAATAACGTTTCCTGAATAGACATCATAACTGGAGTACCACTCGTAAAATAATTCCAAATGTGTATCATTTGTTTCATTTGTAAAACTGATAAATATTTACTAATGAAAGGGTGTAGCAGCTAAGGTCAAGTTGAAAATTCTGAAGACATAAGATTCCGGAAGTCGTTTTAGTCAGACTCATCACAATATAACTTTAGCATGACATATGCCTTGCTGTTAAATGGAAGTTGAAACAGGTCAAGGACTTAGATGGGATGATATCAGACTCAGAAACAGATTTCTATCTCAGCACAATCTAATGATGAAACCTTCCATTAGTGATCTTCTTCTCTATCTTCAATAAATACTGGTCCAATGCAGTCACCTTACATCCCAAGAAGACTTCAGCAATGCCTTTATTACACAGAAGGGAACAATTAGTAACAAAAGCATTTTCTTCATCTTCCTTGTTTCTGCTCCAGGCTATTTACAACCCAGAATGAGAATCAGTTTTTGGTACTGAGTGAATGCAAAGCAAGTACTCCAGGAGCCACAGGAAAGCCTAACTCAGAAGTGATTCCCCTCTAACAGCACATTTTGACACTGAAAGCTCTGATAGCTGAGGTGGAAGAAATATGCATAAAGTGGATTAAAACAAATCTGCAGTAATTTTTGATTATGAAATGTTCCTGCAGCATGTGATGGCTTTGTTGTATACATGCAAATGCCAATCATCTTTGTTCAAAAGGAGAAGTGTACCATCCACAGAAATCAAGCAACTTGCAAATCGTCAATGTTCTCAATGATGTCCAGTCAGTGCCAAAAGGACTACATCCCTAGTTGCACTGGTTGCAAGCAGAGATAGATTCACTGCACCCATCTGCACCTACTCTGCAGGCCCCAGGCCAAGGAAGCTCCAGTACTTTTGACAAACGGGCTGACAAAATGCATTTAATGATGGAAAAAACCCAAAAGGGACCATAGCCATATAACTTCATGCTACCATCTTTACATGGTGGTTGTTCAACTTCAGTATGATTAAATTCTAATTAAAAAATATATTGTATACAAATGTATATGCTTACATACGCACATACATGTAAGCATAATCACTTCAGTTTCAGTGTGAATGGAGATGCTGAATGTTCCTACTTATCTGGAAAGCAATGGTTTCTTGTAGATGTTAAGAGGTACTGCTGGCACTTCTGCTTTTCAATGTGGCACTTGAAAATGAGACTAGAGACCAGCAAAATACCTAAGGCTATAGCACTTGTGCTGAAGTTCTTCAATTCAAATATGTGCCACAAACATTATCTAGTTTCTCAATTTTATCCTGAATGTAGGTGTCTTCTTCTTTACCCTGTGTTCTTTTTTTTTTCCCTCTCATCTCCCTTGACCTTTCTGCTTAAGCACCGAGGAAAAAATAATTTCATAAAGGAAAATGGAAATATTTCTATTTATTTATTTATTTATGAAAGTGTTATTGGTCTGAAGATTTGAAATAACCTCCATAGTTTTGATATAGAAAATTTCATCTTTGAGAAACCTAGCTTTTTAGTAAAAATCCAAGCTGTACAATAAACGTCAGAAAAAAAACACCAAAACAGAAGCTAACATAATACATAATACACTAATTAAAATATTCTGAACAAACCACAAAAAATCCGTGCCAAGTTAATATAGATGTTGTTATAGATCACTGCTTTAGCAAACTTACTAAACCTTTTACAATATCCCCAGAAATGGTCTAGCATTCAGAAGATAGCAGTCCATAGCTATTCTGAAAGTGCCATAAAAAGCTTTTTAATGATTTTATCCAGACTAGTAAAGAATATGGTGTTGATATAGTAGAGTGCATTTTTCATTAATGAACAAACACAACAATTCACCATATTCCCTTCAATATAGTATAAATACGTCTGTTTTGCTATTTGAACTACTTAAATCTAGGTATTGATGAGTTTTAGAGAAAATAAAACCTGATGTGCTTCAGATACTGGAGACAGAAAGTTATTACTCAAGCCAGACTTCAGAAAAATCTTAAAATGAACACACAAAAATAGCATAAACAAATGCATTAAACCCAAAATTAAAGCCAAATCACCCACTCTCACAAAAGTTTTGTGGAAAATCCCTTTGACTTAGATCATTAAAAGTCACTTGAGCTACCTTAAATTTTCATCACTGCTAATGGTGAGAAAGCACATTAAAAGAAATAGTAAAAACCAGAAGGTCTCAACAGGCTGTTCATTCATGCATATATTCTACTCTTCTATCCACTGCTACCCACTTTATTCAGGACCAAATCAAGTACTCCCTTCTGCCTAGTATTAAGATTTTCAAGTAGTTTAGCTGGAATGGGTACCAAAAGGTGGGTACTTAGATGGATGAGCAATGGAAGAGGTGCCAGCCAATACTCCTACAAGTTAAACCAAAGCAGTTAGCCTCCTTTAAAAAGGAATGTTTGCTTAAGATTGTACATTCTTCTAAAGCATTTCGTTTTGCAAGAAGGTATGCATAGTACAGGTTCACTTTAGATAGCTGGTCTTCACACAAGACACCACAAAGCAGAACAACAGTACTGGCTGGAGATCAGTCAAACTCCTGTTGAAGTCCATGAAAACTCTGCTGTTGATTTCCACATGGACAAGTATCTAAGAAACCATCCTTCACAAAAATCTTGCTCTATGAGGAAGAAACTAGAAATCTTCAGACAAATCAAGACAAGAAACTGCCTCAAACACAAGCAGCATTAAAAGTACACGGTCAGTGTCTTTCCAGACTCAGATCTCTTAAATCATGATGAGCTTTATGCCTTATTATAGGAAACTAAAAAAATGCACTGGAGAAAGGAGTTTCAAACATTATTCATAGAATTCATACACATTAACTGTGCATATACTCGAGTATGAAATATATTTTGTTAACCTTGCACACTTTTAAAGTGGAAGCAAGCCTCAGTGCTAGGCTCAAGCACAGCAGGGCATCCTGGAGTCAACATGGTACACAGAATGTCTTGAAGACAATGATCCAGAGCAAGGTTATAGCTCAAACTGTTGAGGGTTCAAAGGTGCTCAAACAGTCAGAGCTGAAGAAAAGGGGTTAAAATTAGAAGAATCCCTAGCAAGCTAGAAAGCCTGCAGTAGCCCCTCATCCCAGTCTACTTGCACTTGCCCTAGGGAAATGAAATCATGCAGCAAACATGCCATATAAATTATCTTCCTGGAGAAGACTACTGCAAATGGATATTTAGCAGGTTTGCACAGGCTTCCCAAAGTTCCTGTGACCAGGGAATGTCAAACTCACAAAGCGCAGGAGAGATGAAGATGGCAGGATGTGAGCTATAGTTATCTCTGTACACGTAGCCACAGGCTGACTGCTGTGTGAACATGCTCTAAGCAGTAACTGGAAAGGTCTGTCCCCCACTTGGCACAGCTCAGTACACCTATCTGTACTACAATATCCTTAGCCTGAAGGGAAGCAGTAGCCCTCAGTACTTACAGAAGGATAGAATACTTCATGTTTGACCTCCTAAGGTCATCTATTTCAACCTCCAGTTCACTGCAGAGGTAACTGTAAAGCTACATCAGACTGTTCAGGACCAAGTCAATTCTGAACATCTCAAAGTATGGACATTTGACAACCTCCTCTGGGCACTTGTTCCAGGATTTGATTACGCTCATACTGAAAAAACCAAACTTATTCATACCTAGTCAGAACTTCCCTTGCTGCGAGTTGTGACTGATGTTTCTTCTCCTTTCATCCCACACTTCAAGAAACAGAAAGTGTACTACAATTCCACAATCATGTGCTTTTCCATGGGGAAATGGGAATTTCTCTAATATCTACAGTGCTAGGTTATATCACATTAAGAACAAAATAAGAAAAAGCAAACAAACAAAAAAACAGAGAACCAAACAATAACAGCACTGGAACACATAATGCTGTTTTCCAGTACAGTGTGTCAAAGTACAGACAAAATAACTGCTGTGAAAAACCACGGTTTGAAAAGTTTGCTGTATGAAAAGAAATATCCACTTAGTGGAAGTGCATTTCCTATCACAAAGGGTGTTCTCTAAACTATTTCTTGATTTCTCTGTAAATCTCTATTACTAAATTGCTTTGCTGTACGAGGTCAAGTTGCACGGTCCTCGTGTGCAGCAGCAACTCTTACAGCCTCAAGCCTGAATAGAATGTAGCTCAACTACATCCTACTATTATTTTCCTATTGCATCTTTCTAAGTGTCAGGCAGACAGCAATAACTTGATATAATCACATCCCGCATGTGTGTTTGGGGAGAACAGTCTGGATACTTTAATTTTTCCAAAGAAGTTCAGAATGATCAAATACACAACACCCAAATAAACCAGTTATCCTGAAGACTCCAATCTTCATGTGGATTATAAATCTAGAAAGGGAAATTAAGCTACAGCCACAGGAAAATACAATCATATTTGGTTCCCAAGTAAAAATCTGTAATTCAGACTTCATTATTAAAGTTATGTTAACTGACCTGTGAGTTTTTCCAGAACATCAAATCCATGTTTCAAAGCAATGATATCAAGAAAAGAGACTGTGCCGTCTTCAAACCTGAAGAATGGAACAAAGCAGCACAGTAAACAAATCATGCAGGTATCATACAAACTTCATATCTATTTTGAGAGTTACTCTTTTGTATCCAATGAATCTAACTTGTAGAATGGGAACTCCTCCCTCAGGGACTCATCTTCAAGTGCCAGTCTTGTTCAGTCAAAATGTATTATTAAAACTAGAAGCTCATTTGATTGCTTGTACATAACAGCTCTATTTTCTCCTATATTGGCTACTTGAATATTTTGGATTTTCAAAGTAATAAGTAATGTTCATAAGTAATCATAAGGTTCTAAGTTGTCTCCTTCTACTCTTAGAAATTGATGGGAATAGGTGAAGCAACAGGTGGACATTTTGTATTTGCTCTACTCTAGGTGATTACATTTAGTAGTTGAATTGAAAGACAAGAAGAGACTTTCCGTATTTGGAGGAAGATTAGTAACAAATTTCCATCCATGCAGTGCTACTGGAAAGGAAAAATAACAGACCTATAGCAGAAGCACTATAAAAGGATGGGGCAGGACATGCATACACAACCAACAGCGTAAGCATGAAACAGAGACAATTCTTGATGTGATGAACTTCTGCAGCCATTCCAGCAACTAGGAAGATGCAGCTCCCAGGTAGGGGTTATGTTCATGAAAGAGAGCCCAAAAGACTTTTGAATGGGCAGAAGGGAAGGGAAGTCATACCAGGCATCAAAATATGTGTACAGCCTACCAAGAGTTTTAAGGAGTGACCATTCAGCTTGTTTCACAAGCAGAATAATGCTGACAACTGAAGGTTAAATATACAGAACTCGCTACTGCGTAAGACTGAAATTGAGATCATGTCTCATGGTTCAAGTTTAAAGCAAAACTTTCACCTTGAGGACAAAGCCTTCCCAGGATCATGGTGTTCCTTGAAAGAGCTGATGATGTCCAAACTGAACACAGCTGAATATCACCAAGTACATTAGAGGAACTTTGGGGTAAAAAAATATTTTACATGTACACATGATACACAAGAAAAAAAGACTATTTTTTTCCTGGATGTATCACTTTCCTTAATACAGATAGAAAGCTTTTGGTGCCATAATTATATACGTATTGTGAAAAGGCTCAGAGACGCAAAACATCAAGACTTCAAATACATTTTCTTTAATAAAATAAATCTTAACAGAATAGCATAATAGCTCTCACTTCAACAGATATTTTTCATACTTATCTACTAATGGAAACAAGACAATTTAGACAGGACAGTGAGCTGAAGAACATACAAAGCTTCTAAAAATATTTGATAAAGTTCTATATAAGTGCAATACCTGACTAATGTGCAGGGCTAGTTGGTGACTGGATTCAATTCTATAAGGTCGCATGTTCAGTTATGACAAATAACAGAAGCAGTAAATAATTACAAATGAAACGATAAGAGGGAAGTGGCGCAAGGAAGAATAGTCCAAAAGGAATCGTTTGTGCTCACACTTTCCAAAACAACACAGGCCAAAGAATCCTTCTTAGAAATTTCTGGATCTTGTCTAATAATACTGAATAGCAAAATATTATGTTCCTTAACCTCACTGGTTTTCAGTTACAAGGTGTGGATCAGTATCAGAGGGAAGCAATACTTCCAGAAAGCCAGAAAAGAATGATGAGAGAAAAGAGAAGAAGGCAGATGCTAGGAGATGTTTCAAAATCAAATACAGAAAAACAGTAACAAAATTTCATGTTCAGAGGGAGATACTACTCTGGTCCCACACAGTTGCTAAGCAGAGATTATAGAAAGACTACTTAAGAGGGAGGTGATTGGCCCTGATCAAATATTGGCAATGACTAGTTAAGCAATTAAAGCACTGGGATTTGAAGACCAGAGTAGAGACGCTGCCACTGAGCCCATCAAGAAGGGCATAACTGTCTGCAACAGTCATCAGAAAAGTACTTGAAAAGGCTACAAAGATGTCAGCAGAGATCTTCAAAGGCCCCCAAATCATATGTGATTGCTAACCCAGGAGACAACTGTAGTTCATGCATCACTAAGCAACAGAAGATGCACGAACCATGATAATGTTTTATGATCTTAAAGATTTTCACTAAAGTTGTCCAGAGATTAGGAATTTCCTTCTGTTCAGAAAAAATAAAGCAAGCACAATCATGTTTTTTTCATCAAACATTATGCTCCAGAACAGTGCAATCATTATGGTAGTAGATGCAAAAAAAGTGACGGCTAGAAGCTCCATTACAAGAACCAGAAGCCATAAAATAAAAATAATTACCAAATCATAGAATGGTTTAGGTTGGAAGGGACCTTAAAGATCATTAACTTCCAACCCCCTGCCATGGGCACAGTTACCACCCACCAGCTCAGGCTGCTCAGGGCCCAATCCAACCTGACCTTGGATATCTTTAGGGATGGGGGCATCCACAGCTTCTCCAGCCAGCCTGCTCCAGCACCTCTGCTCTCTGCATAAAAAAATTTTTCCTAACATCTGAACTAAATCTCTCCTCTTTCAGTTTAAAGCCATTTCTCCTTGTTCTATCACTATTAGATCATCTAAAATGTCATTCCCCCTTTGCTTTTCATAAGCTCCCCTCAAGTACTAGAAGGATGTAATGAGGTCTCCCAGAGCCTTCTCCAAGCTAAACAAGCCCAACTCCCTCAACCTTTCCTCACAGAAGAGATGCTTCAGCACTTTGATTGTCTTCATGGCCCTCCTCTGGACTCATTCTAGTAACCCTGCATCTAAATCATGCTGGGGGCTAAAATAAAATGCCAAAAATACTTCCTCAAAGATATGGGCAAGTCTTCCTTCAGAGTTCAGATACAATATTTTGCAATGTTCATTCCTGTATTTGGATGCCTACTCGATTTCTACATTACTGGCTTTTCTGACAAAGAAAGCACTAGTATTCTGTCATTTCTACAATGTGTGTATTTACACAATTGCCATTACACTTGATTCTCGTGTATAATATCCAGATATACTGAACATCCTATGCACAACTTCATGTAATGCTGTCATCCCCTCCATACTTCCAGCTATTTAATTGATCATTTTGCTTTATCCCCTTGAGAAGTTTACACAAATTATCACAGAATCACAGAATGGCCAGGGTTGGAAGGGACCTCAAGGATCATGAATCTCCAAACCCCCTGCCACACGCAGGGCCAATTATCTATAAATTCTGGTATTCAGTAAGTGAAGTCCTAAAAACTATAGAAATGTAATCATTACCAAAGCAAACCATGATGCTATGAAGCTGTATCTTGGGATACAGAGAGCTCTTTCCCAGAATATTCAACTCTATTTAGGACCAAAGATAAACATGTCCTTTTACATTGCAAAACATTGATTTGAATGGTTGCTTTTCTTTCTGATGTAATTGATGCTTCAAACTAATTGTTTTCACACTCAATGGCAGTTCCAGTGTTAGAACAATCAGTTTAGGATGAAGCTCATTTTAATGCTGGTCCAGCAGCCATTTCCCAAAGTAATGAAGTCTCTGCAGCTGACAATATATAAAGGATACTTACATAGGATAATAGCGCGGAGCAGCAACCCAGGAAACATCAAGCTTACCTCTCTCAGCTAGTTCTTATTATAATTAATCCCACTTAATCACAGCTGGGATGAGCTCAATTGCTTAGCTAATTGTGTTTGTGAAAACCTGATAGCATTTCACATCAACCTGCTATTTGGCAAACTCCTTAAACAGCTCACGGCATAACACAGACACAGAGCAGCCTGTCTAAATCTTATCAGGGAGTTATGAAGTTGATGAGCTGTTCTTCCTTTGCAGGACACACAAGACCTGTGCTTCTAAGAGTGTGGATTCTTCCTTTGAGCCATGAGAGAAAACTGCTTACAGGTCCCACTGTCATGATTTCCTCAGGACTGGAGAAGGCTAGTTTTTATTTGAATACTGTTGAGGGCTTGTTATGACAATTCTCTGTTAGGCTTCTGCATACAAACGTAGTTTTCTAAACTTCAGGGCAACAGAATCAGTGAAAGAAACAGTGATTTTCCTGGACAGTTTGAACTCATTCTCTCTTACCCAGGTCACTTTTGCGTATAAATATTCTAACACATCATGCCCTGGACAGATAGGGTTAGAAATAAAGTGTACAAAGACAAACGAAAGTATTCCTGTTTAAAGAGAGAGGCAAAATTTGGTGCAAGACAGAAATACAACCCCAAAGATGGACAGCAGTGGCTTAAGTAAAGGGTCTAAAAGGGTTCAAGACTAATTGGCTGTTGCTAAGGTTGTGAAATATCTTAAATAACATGTTATTCTGTATATGGACAGTATACACAGCACAGCTTTTAGGTAGGAGTACCGGCTTCTGCTTTCTGGGAAGGCTGACTTGACCAGCAGGCAGATGAGACATTCAGGGGTGTTTTTTTTTCTCTCTCCATTTACCCAAAGTAAATCCAGACACAGAAACACTGCACATCAATTTCTCTGGCCAGAGTACAGCCCAGAGCTTTGAAACTTTGATAAAAATTCCTCCACAAGGTCAAAAATAATTCAGCTCATCTGAGAGTATTGCTGAGTCAATACAAAGCCCAGAGTGCAGAGGGAACACTGCTGTCAGTCAAGCTCCACTCTTCCTTACACCAGGGCAATGACTCAATCTAGGTCAGATGAGCAAAAGTCATGCCTTAGTTTCTGAGGCAGGTAAAAGTGAAGGCAAATTCATAGGAAGAAAAAGCGCATTTCTTGAATAAGCTGCTTTTCCTTTCTTTCCTTTCTTTTCCTTTCTATTTTTTTTTAAATACTCCTAAGAGTGGAACTGTCCTTTGAAGTGAGATGTTACAAGTTCCTTTCATCTTTTCAATTCATTTATTTTCATCTAATTAAAAAGTACAACAATACCGAGAGGTTCTTGGCATGCATTTAGAAGTAGTTCATTCAGATCCTGTTTCTCACCTCTGAGAGATATTCCATATCACCTCCACATGAAACAACCATCTCGGTAAATTTCATTTTTACACTTTATAGAAATACACCTGTTTGTTCTAAATTGACTTCTGCTGGAATTACAATAGCGCCAAGGGTATACAGTGTCAGGTTCACCACTGTAGGAACAGGCTCATTTCCTTTATGTCCACCTTTTTACGTTATTAATTGCCATCTCTGATATTAGCAGGGGAAGAGATCTTAATTGGTCTCACTGCTTCCTGACATCAAAAACCAACACTTGCAAAAGGAGCTCTTTTTTTTTTTTTTTTTTTTTTTTTGCTTTCCTTGAACTTAAAACACATCTTTACCAGGCCCCATTTAGTGCCCTGTTCTGCTCCCACTGAGACGCAGTTGTCAGGTATTTTTCTGGGCTGTCTGCAGCTCTCTAGAGGACAGGCTCCCTTTGCTCTGGCTTTGTCTCCTCACAGCTGATTCCATCCACTGCTAGCAATTTGCCAGTTAGTTACCTTCTTAGCTAGGTGGAACCTTGGCTATGCAAGCAGCAACAGCTGAGTGTTACCACAACGTCACTTGAGACCAACTATCCAGATGATGCAGACTTTCTACACCTCTGCAAATAACACTTTCCAAACAGGATCTGATCCCCAGGTTCCTGCCCTTTGCTGTATGCTCTCTTCAGAGTGAATATCTTTGTTGTATATAGTGGATGCTGCTGAGATGAGTAAATAAAATTGGGAGATAGACCACAGATAAATCACTAAGCTTTTGTAAGAAGTCAACTTTTGCATGGCTGCCTACACAGGAGCATGCTGCAGGCAGACAGGAATTTAAATGTCAGGAGGGCAGTAATAAATTACAGACTCCTGAGTAGGACACCTGCTTTCAGCACTTCAGCAGCTCTTTTTTACCTCTGTTAGGAGCATATTACACGTTCACGGGCAATGACTGGAGAACGCTTACCCAGGGCCTCAACAACTGCCCTTTCTGGAGTACGAAATGGAATGAATAAATCAATCCATTATTATTTCTCAAATGTCTCTGCTTTTTATATACAATGCCTAACTGGCAACTTTGATCTCTATCTGTATCCAAAAATTCTTCCCGTTTTGCACAGACAGATTAGCAATCCTTCAGTCTATTACTCAGGTCAGTCTGAATGACACATTCTGATTTTATAGTTCCTCAGTGCTTTGCCTTTGAGTAAAAATTACACTTCTGAGAACACCACATCACAACTACCTTCAGCTGTATGCAATTTTTTTAAATAAAATTACCTTTCTCCTATTATTTTTTCAACTACTAGTTTACAGGATTTTTTCTAAAATAAATTATTTAAACAAAAACTGTAGCCAGAAAGCATTTAAACCATGCAACAGTTTAGAAGTCACATCTCAAGGCTAATATCCTCCCCAACCAAGCCTTACACAAATACTCTACAGAATAATAAAGCTCCTTTATTTTTTTCTTCACACAAGATCAATCGGTTACAAAAAGTCCTAAAATACATTTGTCACATGGCAAAGGTTCTCTTCCAACCTTGCAAGACAGGGCAAAGTGACTTCTTTTTGACAGAGGTGGAGGAAACAAAATAGTCTTTCTTTTCAAAATTCCACTGTGCAAACACAGTACTACCTTAAGGTATATAAAACACCGGAGAAAAGGACATTTCTTTAACGTATATTAAACATAAAAGTCAGTCTCTGGAAACAGGAGCCCTGCTGGTTCACTGGCCTCAAATAATAGTATGTTCTGCTCTCAGCTAGCTAGCTTACAATTTACTCATTCATCTTAAATCATAATTTAATGTCAACAGTAAGGTGCAATTCACTGTGAGCAGGTTTCTTGCAAATCATTTCTGTATCTGGGTATTTAAAGTTTGATACGCATTATTCTCACATGATTAAATATCTATCATCCAAATATTCATACTTCTGCTTCCCATGGGAAGGTAAGATCCAGACATAACCCCAAGTAACAGTTAAAGTGAGCAATTTGCAAAGCATATTTGCATAAACTGTTCACTGATAAATTATGAGTAATGAATCATTAATAAAAATTCAAAACCTTTCTTTGATTTTCTTCCTAGAAGGAAAGGAAGGATGAAAGACATTCTGCTGATAAATTTTTCATAGGCAATAATCTGACCAGCTGTAATCACTTGTCCATATTCAGTATAAACAGATTTGTTTATTTCCTAATGAAGACAGAGATGCAATATTTCGTTTTTAAGGTACGCTTGATGATAAAGAATAACACTGTGATGAACTATTAGGGACAAATCAATTTAAAATTAGGCAGACAGAAAAGACTTCACTTAGCAGGAGTTCATTCTTAAGGATCCACATGTAACAATACAGCTGTCTAACCACATGTGGCAGTGAGGCAGACTCAGATCAATGACCTCAGAAAATGGAGTAGTAACTTACCTCTAGATAACAGAGAAAAATCCCTGTGACTGCTTTCCAGTGTGTGGGCTTGGTCCTACAGAAAGGTCTGTGTCTCAGAGCAGGGCTTACTGCAATGCACAAGACTTCTTTCCGCCACTGACAGAAGTGAGCTGGAGCACTTTATTTCTGTAAATTACCATTACAAACCTTCAAGTCCATGTATTTTGCTACTGGGAACCAGAGAAGAGAATTCAAATTGAGAAGTGAGATTTAATTTTCTTTCTTTATAAATTGAAAAGAGTATTAAGTGGATGCTAGAAGCCTACAAGCATGTGTTGACAGGAAGAACACAGTATTACCACTGTAGTCTTTTCCTTCTGATACCACTGTGCACATGTGATTGTAGTTGGCAGCTTATGGCAACTAGGTGTAAGGAGCAGTAACAAGTGCTAAGCACCTACATTAAGTTTAATGTATGATATATGTACCAGCAACACCTTGCGTACCCAGAAAGGCTGGCATCTTGATAGGATTTGCCTTATTAAATTACTGCTATCAAACAACATGGATTCATAAGGAGATTTGATAGACAGTTTGCATGTTGAGACCTTTATGATTGCAGTAAAATTGCCAGAGTAGAATGCGAAGAGACAAATACAAGGGGATACTTCAGCTAATAAGGCATTCCCTTCCAAGGTGTGCCTGCAGCCCTTCCAAGGTGTGCCTGCAGCCCTTTTAGGCACTAGAGGTGCAGACAACTGAGATTTTCAATGAGGAAAAACATACCCTTCCCCTCCCGCTCTCATACTTGAAGAAGAAATATTGGTAGAAATACACGCTACACCACCCTGGGGCATCCTGCAGTCATATGCTTTACTGCAAAACCTACAAAGCTGTCTTCACTCTTCAGGAGCTCAGAACTACTGTAATACACAGAACATTTTTTCCACTTCTACATGACAAGTATATGGTAGTCAAATAATCAAGTTAGAAAAGACAGAGAGAGGTGAGAGATGGTGAAAACAAGAGAACTGGTTTGGACTGAAGTATCTCTGGTGAGATGATTCAAATAAACAAAACCAGTTGTTGAGAACCTCCCATGGGAAAAAGGGTTTTGGATAACATCAGATACTTTCCTCTCACAGAAATACGTACTACCTTCACTTTTTACACATAATTTCGATAGCACGAGATGAGAAAATTTGTTGAGTTCAATCCTTAACATCAGAACCAGCAGCAAACAAAACTAAGTGCACACAAAATAATTAGCTGTAATTTGGCCTTTGTGAGTAGTTATACAACATATTACAGAAGACTTTGACTGATGGAAACTTTGATCTGAAGAACTGTAAGTTTATGTGGCACAGACAGATAAGCAACCCAAAACAAGGCTTTGAGCTTGAAGGAGGCAAATTGAAACATTCATCGAATTACTTGGTCAGGAAAACTGGACTGAAGACATCGGGGACACAAATATAGAGGAGACCTAGAGGTACTTGAAGTCCAAGTTCAAAAATGCATGTAATTTGCACCCCAAAAATTGGAAAAGAGAGAGAAAAAATTCTAGAGAAAACCTCCAGAAACAACCTGCACTAAAAAATGGTCTTAAGATTTTAGCACTGCTTGTAAAAG